>NC_092822.1:93896111-94542500 GCF_023375885.2 Dermacentor andersoni | reverse complement strand
TTCGCTGAACTCGCTCTTCCTGGCGTACGCAGTTACGCCAGTACAACTGTGAAAATTTGCACCTCCAGTGTAGGGTAGCAAACCGGGTGCCCGTCTGGTTGACCTCCCTGTCTTTCCTGTTCTTGCTCTCTCTCTCTCTCTTGCGCTGCTCATAAGCATACTGATTAAGCTCCCGAGCACTTGCATACGTGATGTATTGCAACGGCCGTAATTAACGCACATACTTTGAATTTTGCATACACATTACCCAGTACCTGGCCCTGAATTTCGTCAAACGTAGATAAGGCCGATTGTGTAGTTCATGGAAGACCTCACTAAGTATATTCCTCACAAAACGCATGAAAAAAAAAAACGAAAAAGAAACGAGGGTTCAATAATTATTTTTAATGTTCGCTATATTGCGTTCAAAACGAAGGCTATGTGAAAACGAAGTTTGGTCATTCTAATGCGTATGGCACCATTTTCTAAAGCCAATCAAGCAATCCGACATCCCGAAGAACAAGCTTAAAACCTGCCTCTGCTTAGAAGAATTTTAGATTTCCGTAGCACCGTTTGTAGGCTGAAGGTTGTTGTTGCTAGGCTCCCGTCGTCGCAACCAGGCTTCGGGCTGGTTTCACAGCTTGTGCGAAAGTGTGGTCACGACAGCGCAAGCTCACTTGCGAGTTCAAATAACTGGCGTCACTTGCTATCACAGCAGAAACGTCTGTAGGTATGCTCTTAATTTACTTTTGGACCACAATGTGAAAGAAGAATTACAGCAAATAAACGCGGCTGTACACAGCTGCGTCGACTTCCCTGCTAAGCGGGCCTAACGTCAAGGTGGGCATAAAGATTAATCGTCTATAGTTCCTTGAACTTGAACGTGGTACACTCGAATTGCGTCACGACCTCCTCGAAAGACATCGCGGCCGCTAATCCATTGTAACACATTGTGCGTTGCTCGACTCTTAAAACCAGTGAAAGGCTTTGTCCTGTCATCTAGCTCCAACCTTCGTTTCACCTCGAGAGCCTGTGGTCAACAATATGTAGACAGGAATATGGAATGCCTTTGAGAGTGGGCACGCATGGACAGTGCAAAAGCGTGCGACGCGGTTTTTAGTCATCCTCGCATGCGTATACCTTTTTTTTGTTATGTGAAGCAGCCGCAGCTGTGACATTTAATTATAAGGAAGATAGTGCAAGCGGAAATCCTCAGGGACTCGCTCTGTCTTCGTTTAACAACTGTTTCTCTCTACTTATTCTTTCTCTCCCTCCTGTTTTTCGTCCAGTACGCATACGGCGTCAAGGGGCTAGCGTCTAGCGCGTATAGGGACGTCTATATCGCGTATAGGGACGTCTATGGCGCGTATAGGGATGTCTATAGCGCGTATAGGGATGTCTATAGCGCGCATAGCGCGTATAGGGATGTCTATAGCGCGTATAGGGACGTCTATAGCGCGTCTATAGCCCCCTTTCCCTTCCCCCAGTGTAGGGTAGCAAACCGGACGCTCGTCTGGTTGACCTCCCTGCCTTTCCTCTCTTTACTATCTCTCTCTCTCTCTATAGCGCGTATAGGGACGTCTATATCGCGTATAGGGACGTCTATAGCGCGTATAGGGACGTCTATAGCGCGTATAGGGACGTCTATAGCGCGTATAGGGACGTCTATGGCGCGTATAGGGATGTCTATAGCGCGTATATGGACGTCGTATAGGGACGTCAATGGCGGCAGCTCATTACAGGAAGGTGGCAATAGGTCCGGCATTCAGAAAACGCGCCGTATTGTGTGTCTGTCTATGTTTTTTTAAGTTAGAAGAACTTGTAACTTCTTGAGTTCCTTGCGAGCTGTATTACTCTAAATTCGGACGCTATACTTGCGCAAGAAGTCAAAAACACATAACGGATAAGTTAACAAAGTGCACTAATCAACGTCGTAACTAACTACTTTAGGGCACATATTGCAATTTACAAATTTGAGCCAGAGAGTCCCATGCAAGCACATCCATGTTGCTCCAGGCACGTTGTCACACTGACTTTGTTTCGAGGCGCTCGGAACGAATTTGGACACTAGCACTAGTTTCGTGATAAGCGTCGTCGAACTTGCGGCAAAAATGCACTCTTGTCCCACTTACTGCTTAAAGTAACATGTCTCTTGATTCGCTGTATCACAAAAATAACTGGAACGGCAATCAATTTAATCGCACATTTTGGTACCGCATATTTCGAAACCAATGTCATGCGCAGAATTCGTGCGAAGTGATTGTGCACTGAAAAAAAAAAATGTGCGGAAAGTGGGACGTGCTGGTTATTCGTGACTATAAGCACAACGCAAACTGAACAGGAAGCAGAGAAGCACACCGGCTACAATTTGCAAGCTGCAGCATGTGTCGTAAAGCAAGCAGTTGAAAAGCTAATTTTCCATATTTTTGCAATTAGTTCATTGAGCATTTCGATATCTCGTTCGGATAATGTCTGCCTGTTATAGTAGTCCAGCTCAAGTTGTTGAATTGCCGGGAAGTGCCCGCATATGCGAAAGAGCTATGCGTATACTGCAACGTTCACTCGCGGACAGAAGAATAGCGCGCTCGGCTGAAGAAGCTGTTCGCAGACGGACGAGAAGGCAAGTCACTGAGATAGCAAGTTACACGTTGTGTCTGCACTGGTTCGCGAAGCCCCTTCTGCGTCATATGTGCCTCCGAGATGTGTGACCAGGCTGTATTTTTACTTCCGATAACAACTTTTACTCAGTGTTCGCACTGGTCTGCGGATTTTGTCTGAGGCTTCTCCACGTCATAAGACTCGGCGGTGAAACGTGCCATTGTAAGTCCTCTAAAAAAAACAGTGTCCAACTCTAAATAAATGTACATGCACCTGTTCGTTTCAACTGGTATACCTGTAAATTCACACAAAAAAACTTTGTTAATATCTCAAGTTACCTATATTATGTGTGTGCTTGCGATATGCAAAATAGTTTTATTGAAAAGTGGCGTCGCCTTCGCCCGAGGAAGCTGATGCCACTCAGAGCCGCCGTTACGCGAGCTTCGTGCATCTGTAAAGTCCAGCTACTCTGGCGACTGTACCACAACGTCGCGGTGGGTGTCAGCACGCCAGCCGACAGCGAGTTTTCGCGACGACCACGCCGCCGTTGCGATGTGCACGGCCGGTCACGTGACTCAGTCGACTGGGTCACTCGTTGCCGACGGCGCCGTGAAACCTGTACCCCCTCAGCCGTAGCGAACGGTGCTCGAAAAAAAAAAAACACTGACAGTTGTAAATTGCAGATGTTTGAAATCGCTTATCTGCTCATCATCATTTCACAAAAGAACGGTTGATAGGATGATAACGGCGACGTTTAGGGGAGTGAGCCGTCTCGCAGTGTATACCGGGGCGGCGAGACGCTGATTCCGAGTTGAACTGGTCCCGTATCGGGGCAGCTTAAATGTTTACGCTAAAAGGGTTGACTTGACGTCCGCTCGTCAGAAAAGATACGCTCTACGTCTTACTTTATCCCGACTGCAATTATCTCTTCTTCTGAAAAACAAGGTTGAAGTTGTAACCGATGTTTGCCGGTCACAGTTTCGCGGTCGTCCATTACTGTGTTCGCCGGACCCATTATCCTGCCGGCAGGGAACGTTTAAAAGGATCAAAATCTTGCGTGACATCTCTAGGTTAATAAAAAGCATAGTTGGGGGCGTTTGTAAGGCCGCGACCGCAGCGTCCGATAAAACAGTCATTCTGCCACCCACAATCGGGCCCGTGTTTTGAGATGCTCAGTTCCTCTCGACGTGCCGTCGCCATCGACATCAGTTACCACTGTTGCCAGCGTCCGCGCACAGCAAACAGACGAGATTTTGAAGACACAAAACAATTTTGTTTAAAAAAATTTCTTGACGTTTCGCGAATGAACTGCTGTGGGTACAGATACTTCAGATAGCATGCAGGCTTTACGTCACGCCATGAAAAGGAGAATGCCTAAAAAAGCGGCTGTCGGTCTCTTGGCGTATTACAGAGCAATTAAGGAGGGCAGCCGATACTGTAGTTGACATTACAGGGGGAAAATGAAGCTGGGCAGGTCATGTAATGCGTATAGGGAAGATGACTGGCGGTTTATGTTAAAGGGCCCCTGAAACGGTTCGGACAAATTTTGCAGACGCGTAGGGTACAGCTAAAGTAACTCATTCGCACCGCAACTTGTGTGAAGCGTCTCATATTAAGAGAGCTACGGACGACTACAAGTTACCCTCCTCCATAGCCATGCATTTTCTCCTCAACTCGTCCGCCGAGTGATCGGGGCGTCATGATGGCACGTCGTGTCGTCTACTTCCGGCTACTGCCACTGTGTTTGGTTGAACTCTGTGCCACCAGGTGGCTGCACCGTGCAGACCATTCACGTTTGCGCTTCTGCTCATCCCGTGAAACAACACGGTAAACCAGCGAGGCCCTGTCCCCTTGCGCTTGATAATACCGGACTCGCGAAATGCTATTACATTAGTAATCTTCCTGTGTAAAGTGACGGCCGCAAACGCGCAAATCCTCGCACCGATCGGATAGCGGCAGTCCAATGTGCTGCAGCCACTCCGCTCGTCTGCTGCCTTGCAGAAGGACACGATGTCGCAGCTTGCCATATTGCTAATCGCTACGTTTGCAGTGCACAAGGCAACAAAGTCGAATCATAGTGCGTGCGAAAAGACTGAGACCGACTCTGACCGCGGAGCTCACGTAAAAATAGAACACGTTGTAACACAAGCAGACGACGCTTGCTGTGTGCCGGAAGTGCTTAAGTGTAGTGAGAAATTGTTCTTGTTCATTGTCTTTATGTTACTTTCTTTCCATAGAAACAAATTAACTAACATTCCAACTATTACAAACACCATTTGTTCACCATAAAGGTGGAAAAATTATCGATGACACGCCCTGGGCAGCCAATCAGATAGCTCGCCCTATAGTGACGTCAATTGGGTGATTTACGTCATATGGGTAGGGACGGCTGAAAATTCCGCCGAGCAGTGTGCGGCGATCGGCAGCGATGTACATTTGTAAAACCTTATAATAAATTACACGCTTTACGCGGAGCATGTTAGATGCGTCAATTAATGATCAGAAGCCGGAATGGCCAAAAAAACGGCTACGTGAATCGAAGCCGCGATAGATGTGCTCAGCAGTGGGAACATATACGGCCACCCAGCCATATTATACTGTGCGAGGGCCTCTGGAAGGAACAGAAATTTCGGATCAGCTTCGCCGACGTTTGCAAACAACAAATGAAAGAATGTCTAAAAAAAATGTGACATAGCAACGGCACCACGCAGCGGCTGTTAGAACTTTGTTGCGCGGCTTCTCTGGACTTGTGTAACGCGCTGCGCTGCCACGATGCGCCGCGGCGCAAAGCCGCCAGAGTCCCGGGTACGAATCCCAGCCTGTGACGGCCGTATCTCGGTGGGGAGTACCAAATGGAAGGAACCTTATATGGGTGGTCAAAAAAATGAAGCACGACGTCAGCGCTCATCCTGGTACTTCGACCATCGCGCTCTTGCACCCTCCCCCCGCGACAACGGGTGCAAAATTGCTTGTTCTTGTTCCCTAAAATTTGTCCTGATTGAGTGACCAGTCGCACTCCTTCCCCGTCTACCGGTCTGCCTGTGGTTTCACCTGAGTACCACTACGGGGCTTGAGGAACGTGGGATACCTGGAAGTTTTAAGGAAGAGTTTAGGGAACGAAATTAATGCTAATACTACTATTAATAATAATAATCGTCATCATCATCCGTAGCAGTATCCATATCCAGAAATAAATTATAGGACACAGTTACCGTTCCCGGGGGCTTAGGTCTTTGTGGATAATAAGATCAGACGTGAATGATTTGCATTGGAGATCAGCAAAGGAAGGATGGAGTGTTAGTGGCGTAAAAGCAGGGCACACACAAAAAAATAAAAGAAATACGCACATTCACTATTATAGGAAAATACATTTGTTTAAGATTTGATGGTTTGTTGTCAACATGGAAGATTCTTGTTAGAACCACGCATCTTCCTCCTCCTTCTGTTTTTCTTACTATTATTATTATGCAAACATCCATACACACAACACAGGAAGAAAGAAAAGCGGGCTAGCAATTATTTCCCGAAAGCGGACACCACGCCGACCCTCTTGAAGATGAGAGAAGGAAGAAAAAAAACGGAGGGGAAGAAGGAGGCACCCCACAACACATCATATCACGCACCGAGTATGAGCACTACGGGCGAGAGTCCAGCCACGTGGTTGGGAAGTATTCTAGTTCAGTAAAACCTCGTTATAACGAAGTTGAAAGGGGAGCCAAAATTCGTTATAGCCATTATTGAATGTACTGCAGTATGAATCTTTATGGGTATTTCAAAGGTAATTTCGCTTACTTTGTTATATTCATTATTTCGTTATAGTGAGATTTGACCGTATGACTTTGCAAGCCTCGCACATGTAGAGTCGAAGCACGATCTTTCGGAAAGAAGAAATCGTGAAGCGCAATTCGAGAACAGTTTTTAGCTGGGCTTGTTCGGCAACACAAAGCGACAATTCCTGAAATTTGAGCATTCTAGGTTCTAACAGCGAGTGCCTGCCGACCACGAGGGCAATTACTAAACGCGGCAAAAACGAGAAAATGACGAGTTTTAGCGGCTTCAGCCACCAGGTCGTTTCGAAGCCGACGACGATAAAAACCTGCCCAAAACCACGCACCCGAATCCGGTCGACACCAATTTGCAGACCGTCGTATACAGAGTGTTGCCTGGCGTCAGACATTTACCCATGTCGCCTTCCCCGCGAATTATGGGCACCCTTGCGCCAAATAGCCCACTCATATGTTCTCCTTCCTCGCGAGTGGAAGCCACGTCCACAGCAGCTGCCAACCCCGGTTTCCAGCCTCAACAGTAAGAAGAAGAAGACAAAAAATTCCAGCCATACGCCCATCTATCGCCACCAACGTCGCTGCAACCCGCCGTGGTGTATCGGCGACTGCTACGTCCCGGTGCTACCTGGGAGGACGCGGGTTCGATTTCTAGGCGTGGGAGCTGCATTGCGATATTCGTGTATGCAGAGGGAAAAAAATAAATAAAGTTGTCAATATTAAAACGCGGAGTCGATACGCTACTGCATCTGTCCGCAGCCCTGAGGAATTGATGTTAGACGTTATCCACGGTTACTCCTGCAATATCGCACTGCTGGCCATGACTGACCCTGCAGTCGCCACCCCTCCTCCTCCGCCTGTGACTTCCGTTCGAACCCTCGCCCCCCTCTTTCTTTTTCCGCTATGTTAGGACTCAATATAGCCGATGAACGAGAAGATTGGGAAACGAGGGGCCCGATTTTCGTTAGTCACAACCACACAAAGCCAACAGATGATGAAGCCAAGAAAAGCACGGGAACAATTATTTCAACCACAAATAATTTCCCTCGCGTGCTCTTTCTTGGCTTCACAGTATCCGGTGGCTTAATGTGCTTGCGACAATACAGTCAAAAGTTCTGTACAGGGGTGGTTACCTCCTGCGCTTGCCGGACGCTAACCTTGCACTCCCAAGGGCTTTCCGATCTGGGCGCGAACTTTCACTGTACGGGAGAAGAGATTCCTCGTCTGCTCGGCTTCGCGGAAGGGATTAGCGCAGCGCTTCCCGCTTTGAGCGAGCGCTGCAGCGTACAAGCGCCGAAACTGGCACGCGCCGAAAGCTTCGGCGCGCGCTGGCAAGCGAATGCGTCGCTTCGCTTCGGCTGGAGGGAAAGGGCGCGCAACCACTGGAGACAAGCTCCGACGCGCGCCGAAGCTCGCTCCTCGGCTGCGGCGCACTGTTGCTGGACTATTCCGTCTTCATCCGTCAAAGTCCGGCCTAAAACAGCCTGCTGTAAACTAAGCTTGAAAGAATAAGTTAGTGATCTGTACGCGCTTTTAGATATAAAAAACACGTTTGAATAATGAATATACACCTGCCGCAACAGTTTTTTTATTTTTGAAGTAACAATAGTGTACAAAATATCGACATCAGCGCTCGCGCGTCGTCTGTCTGCAAGATCGCTTTGCAAACACCTGCACGACGATGCCATATATCAAAAACTGTTGCACCATTTCATTTTTGGTAGCTTATTGCACAGCCAACTATGTAAGAATTAGGCGTGCAATGTATAACTGAAAAAATCTGTGTTGGAAATATTGCCACGTAGTAGTGACGGTAAATAAATAGTGCCGGCTCAATCGCAACGATAGCGTCATGCAATGTCGGCAATCGTAGAAAATCTCATCTGCGGGTCAAGCGCGTCGGTTTGCATACGGCAGTCGTCGAAATTTAGAGCCTATTCACTGGTGCCCGCGTGCCTTCCAGAAACTACAACAAAATTTGTGTCGCGCATGCAATCAGATTAGCAAGGTTCGTCCACAACAGACAGAACCATCGATAACATTCGCGAAACTTCCGATACGTTCAGGCGCATCCTGCACCGAGCGATAACGTTTAACATTTTTTAGCCGGTGAAATACGGTAACCGGATACAGATAAAGCATCCGTGTCAATATAATTATGCTTGTTGGTGCATGAGAGAAACGTGAACAAGTGGGTTCTGAGAAAATCAGCAAAACAGAATTGAAACACCTGTAGCACTCAAAAAAAAAAAAAAAAACTAGAATAGCTAAAATGTATGCAATTCGTTTCTTGTCTCCCCCCAATTCTTGATTCTGCCAAATCTAGCCCATGGAGCACCTCTATTATTCTAGGTTGTTTTGATGCATCAACACCGCATCCGGAGGCCTTCACATTGAGTGTATTGCTACAAAACATTTTCACAGTGTAAGGGCCATGTTCTATTGTAACTGGTTTCCACATATCAAGTTTGCCTTTTTTTACATTCATCAAATGACATACCGTCAGGTAATACAAGCTTGAGAATTAGAGGGTTTTAATAGGAGTCTTTCGTTGCCCTTTGCGAAGTCGTACTATTGAAGCACTTATTCGAATGTATGGGAGCAGCTCATTTCCATAGTATAAGAAATATATAAACAGGTTATTTTCACAATTTATACACTTCGTCACCACAAAAAGAAAAATTGCAGTTTATTGTTTTCAGCCTGCTATGATATTTTGACTGAGAAAGATATATTCAATTTGTTCTGCGAGGCACGCAATAATTGCTGTGGCATATTATTTTATTACACAACACTGCATACAGTAGCCAGCTATTATTAAAACTCAGAAGAAATGAATAGCACAATGCATATGATCAGGCACATAGCATATTATTGCACTTTCTTCATTCATGCCAGAACGACGACCACAGGCGTCCTTCTCCAAGGTCAGCATCCATCGTGCCTCCTTACCATCGGGCTTCACACCCTCAGCACGTTCAACCTCAGCTTTGTGGTGTTTAAAACAACCTCAAGTGCGTCTTACGGTTCCAGGGATAAGAAAGAAGACCGTCCTGCCTACCTTGGCCTTGAAGCAAGCAGCTCTGGATTGTTTGCACACTTTCTACTTTGATCAAGTCCGCATATATACGGATGGTTCTTCCACTCAGACCAGCTCCACCAGCGCAGTGTTTATACCATCACGATCACTAAGCATCCAATACAAGATTTCTCACTTGACAACATCGACCGGTTCGGAGCTTGTTGCCCTCCGAGGTGCCGTTGATTATATTAATAACCAACCGGCTAATCGGTAGGCAATATTCTGCGATTCAAAGGCGGCCTTACAATGTCTTCTGTCATCTCTCCGTCGCGGGTCATGTGAACAACTCGTCGGAGATACGAGAAATGCACCATCACATGATCATGAAAGGACACGACGTCGTGTTTCAGTGGCTGCCTGGTCATTGCGGTATCTCCGGCAACGACCTCACTGACGAAGCTGCTAGGAAAGCCCACGAAGGAGCAACCCTTATTTCTGTACCTTTATCGCGGACCGACACAGCCCAACACTTAGGCAAGCTAGCACACTCTTTTGACATTGGAAAACTGGCACACACCTGAATTCACTCAACATCGATTGCATTCCCTCGATCCCTCTATGCAACTGCGGCTGTTACCAGGTCTTCTGCGAAATGAGGAAACAGTGCTGTGCCGCTTACGTTTGGGCGTCGCATTCACCAGTGCATATGCATTTTTGATTGGAATGGCTGATAGCGTCGAGTGCAATGCCTGCGGTGTCGAGGAAACCATAGAACACCTAATGTGCTACTGCCCATCTTTTGAAGATGAAAGGCAAGACCTCTGCAGAGCTCTCAATCAGCTAGATGGAAAGCCGTTCACCTTGAACAAGATCTTGGGACCATGGCCTCGCATGTCGCAGCTACAAAAGGCCACAAAAGCGCTGCTGCGATATTTGAAAGATACCGGATTGAGTCAGCGTCTGTGATCCAGACTGAGTGACCGACTGATATCCCCAGTGGACTTTCTCTTCTTTTAATCTTTCCGTCCCCCTTTCCCTTTCCCCAGTGTAGGGTAGCCAACCGGGCCAGTCCTGGTTAACCTCCCTACCTTTCATTTATCATTTTCTCTCTCTCTTCTTAATTCATGCCCTTTTTTTAATTGCACGAAAGCTACTGCACTAAAATAGTATACTAGTACATACTTAAAAAGCAAAATTTTATACTACGATAATAGTCAATCATTCAAATTTTTATTGTAGTGCCCAGGAACAGCCTTTGTACTGGTGCACTTAACGAGCACTACGTGAGACAAAATGTAGAGAAAACATGAATGCAGTAGACAAAAAAATGGAAGATAGAGAAACAAATAGGGAAAAAAGGAAACGCGGAAAAGTAAAAGGGAGTTAATCCGACGTGATTATTTACAGATACACAAAACACAGGAAATGAACTCTGAAGTATGTTTTGGAGTCGAGTCTTATTAGCACAATCTTGTAACAAGCCCAGGCAACGAATGTGGAATGCTACCTGGTATACTGTTGCGGCACAAACAAATGCATATGATCAAGAAGCTTTAAGGAATGTATAATGTCATGGACCACCTTATACAGGAACAAAAGGTGCAGGAACAAAGGCTCAACTGTGGTCGCCAGAATGGCAAAAGTGGTGCTGGAAGATAGACATCAATTTATTCTGGATGGGTTCAATGAGGTCAGAATTAGATTTGCTCATTGCACCCCCCTCCTCCAGAGGCATACTCTAGTAGTTGGAGGCACACAGCAGAATTTCAGAAACACAACAGGTGAGTGGAAATCATGCAATATACGTCATGCAATTCCAAAAGCGTGAAGGGCATCTTGTGTAATTATCTATGTGAAGAGAAGCTTAGCATTTTGTCGAAGTACACACCAAAATCTTTCATTTCATCGACCCTAAGGAGTGGAGCATCATGTAGGGTGTATCAAAATTTCACATGGTGCGTTTTGTGCATATAACTTAATGCCATAGTGTTGGAAGCATTTAAGAGTACTTATTGTTTCTGCACCAGTTCGAGAGTGAAAAAATATCTTTTTGGAAGTCGATGCAGTAGTGAACACTGTTGACAGTCTGAAATAGTCTGAAAGTCTGAAATGTCGGCACACAAAGTCATGCTGTTCATTTATTAAAATGCTCTTAGCACTAACATAAAGCGAGGAATCCCATATCGATTCAAACACCTGACGCACTGAAGAGGATAGATATAGGTCGGCAGTTAGTAACTGCACATCTAGCACCTGATTTGTGCATGGGCAATGTCATGCTACCTTCCGAGTGCTAGAAAAGGTACTAGACTTTAGGGAACTATTGAAGATGCTTGTGAGAACGAGGAACAAGTATGCTTCCATACATCTTAACCCTTTCAGACGCCACTTTATCCCGTTGATTGAAAAGTTGCTTTCACCACATCTCTTGCATCCTCAGAATCGTAGAAAGTGTACAGCCGCAGCAAATATTAAGAATTTTCAATAGTTCAGCTAGTTTTGTCAAGTTTACAAAATTTCGACTCCATGCGAAAACTCGCTACAGGAACACAAAATATGAAAACATGTACTATTTCGTGCTTTGAAAAGCACTTATCCAGCCACTTGACAATTATGCCTGGTGCACGACATTGTAAAAAACAATGAAAGAAGTGAACCCGCTACATACAACATACTGACACAGAGTAACAACACCCAGCCGTCTACCTTCCCACTCATTTTGTTAAAACATTCTGCACATTATTCAAAATTGCAGCACAGTTCCAATAATAAGTGTTTCAAGATGTATGAAACACATTTTAAATACCATTACTTTCATCAGTGCTTTTGCTATTGATGCACGCTCCTGCTGTGCCCAATTGTGTAGACAGCGTCTCAAAGGATTAAGCTCTGTGGAGGAAATACCATCAACACCACAAGAAAGGGAAAGTTTAAGGCACTTCATATACTTGGAAACGAGGTTTTCATTGACTGTTAGCATACACTGCGCCAGACTGAGAAGGAAGGTTACTTGAAGCATATTTCACACCACATAGCAAACAGAAATCTCCTGCAAAGGCATCGGCAGTGTTCGAGACAACACCACTATTTTCATGAAGAAGCCGTACATCTTTGGCACTCCTTTTAGAAGAGAGAGCCCACAAAGCTCCAGAAATATTTTGAATTATGTGTCACGCTGGCTTCGACACAATCAATGTGGTCAAAGTAATGATTCTAATAATAATAATAATAATAATAATAATAATAATAATAATAATAATCTTAGTGGTAACTTGGCACACTAGACTAAAAAGAAGGCTGATGCCTGTATGTTAGAGAATCTGATAACCAGCCATCTAAAGCAGGAATTTGCAGGATGCAGAAGACACTTCCTTCCCCTCCACGTGCACACACACTTGCTCAATAACACAGCACAGCACACACGCACACACTCGACAGGTGCACAACACACAGGAGTGCCAATGAAGTCTGGTTCCAAGGAAGGAGAATCCAAATCGCCAGGGGGGTGGAGAGAAAGCTCTGCATGCCAGATATAATCATGGAGTTGTGGTGTCGGGCCATACAGGCATGATGAGGGCTCAGGCTGTGCTGACCACTTGTTCAGACGAAGTGAAAAAAGATTAGTGCTGTTTAGAGAGACGTCAAACACCCTGCAGTATAGACTAGTGCAATGTTGCATTGGTATTGCAGGGTGTGCTACTTGAGGGGTTTGAGGCAATCCTCGAAGGCTGGCAAGAGCTTGTGACAACCGAAAAGACGGGAGTAAAGGGTGCGTATTGTCCGGCGCAGAACAAGCTTAAGTTTGTTAGCATCGCGAGTTTGGTACGGGAACTATACTGATGAGCAGTACTCAAGTCGTGACAGAATGATAGAAGTGTAGAGTGCTCGGAAAACCTTAGGTCATCAGGGAAGGGAGACACGGGACACAAACCCAAGAAAGGGCCGGTGCTTACATACACTGCTAGTAACATGTGGAAAAATTGAGAGAACAGCTAAATGCTACACTCAGAATGAGAAGGGCCCGAACAGTCTTTATAGAAGTGCCTCCAAGGAAGAAGATTGGACTGCAGTAGTTTCGTTGTGGCTGATACGCATGGCAGCACTTTTTACGGTGCTACTACAAAGTTTTATATTGTAGGCCCAGTCGTTCGCCTTTACGGAATGTATTTATTGTAAGCACATATGCTGTTCATCGGCATATTGTTGTTGTGGAAGCGTTCAACTTGTTAATCAAACACATTCTGGGCAGATGCATTAGTAACTTGGTTTTGAGTACATCTTTGTCCTGACTACAATTTATAGTATCGCAGCAAGGAACATTTTAGTAGAGGCTGAAGGGATTCCAGCAGTTTAAGCATACTGACTGCACAAAACACTGATGACACCTTTTCACCTTCCCCACAATGCACTCACACCATTTACACTTTCCATAAGCAAAAAGTGAGATAAAAATTCAATTACAGTTTCATTGACTCAGTACTTGCTGCTTCTGAAGCGGGCATCGAAGCAATCGTGGTATACGCTGCTACATGCATAGGTCTTGCATGATGCAGGTCCTGCTATGCACTGCACACAGGGCACACGTTGCAAACAGATAATTTCTTTTTGCAGTGCTCAACTATAACGACACACTGACTCAAACATGACTGCGTTGTCACGTATGCTTCAGTGCGTCAGTGTTCTTGAATGCTTCACGAGCGATTTATGCCCAACTAGCCCAAAAGACGGACGCACTAGAAAGAAGTGAGTGAATGAGTACAGTGAACTTGTACTAAACTGGATTCACATGCCGAATAGAAGAGCGCAGTGTCAGCTGAAACAGGCAGCACGGCTGATTATGTAAGTACTTCCAATAGTTCGGCTACTAGTGTATTTCGCTTTCGGAAGTTATCTTTACCACTGGAAACAGCGCAGAGCTTGCCCGTTAAACTTGAGTCAACCGACACCACACGAAACACGGCGCGGTTGACCAACCCAACTTCCACACGGTTCATTCACCACATCACAGGTCACACGAAGTCAAGAGTGCCATATTTTAAATCACTGCAGTACCAAACGGACCTGAAAATTCATTTCCTTCGACAGAGTTTCTCAGGTGAGTTCGTTCACTCGCCAGTTACGAACTCGATGGACGCGCTAGGCCTACGCGTAACGTAAACAACATCGGCGATAGGCGAGTGTTGATTATCCAGACTTCGGAGCTCGTAAACGTGTTTCCATTCGTTTTGAGCACAACAAAATGCACATACAACAAGCACAGACGTTGCGGCAATCGTGATTCGGTTGGCTGTTTTAGCAGACGATCGTACCGAGCCCGGCGGAACCCAGTGGGCAGGTTGGATTAGTCGGCGTCGTTCGAAGTCGCTTCGGATCCACGTCGCACTGCCACAACCCACGGTAGTCGGTCGGTCGGTCGTGTCGTTGTCGGCTTACTATTACAACATTGTCTTTCAGGAACACTGTCGCGCGCGTCGTGCGTCCAAAACACTCGGACGATCGTTGGTGCCGGCGTCTCCGCTCGGTCGGCCATTACAGACCTAGCAGCCAGAGGCTCCGCAGCCTCCGATTGGTTGACGCCTGCGAGGCGTCGCAGCCTCCCATTGGTGCACGCCGGCGCAGCTTCGCCGCGCGCCGGCAAACTTCTAGCATCGGCAGTAGACATAATCGCTGCGCGACGTTCCGCTTCAGCGAGTTCCCGACCGACGCTTTGACGCATTTGACCCTTCGGCGCGCGCCGAAGCTTTCCAGCGCGTGCCAGTGGTTGGGGCTTTACGTGGAGGTCGCCGTACCAACGCGACAGGCCAAGCGCGCTCTTTTTCAACGGTGACGAAGCCTGGCGCTCCCGACTGCCTCCAGGTCGGGCCGCTGCGGCAGCAAACAATGCGGCACGCCGTCGCGGCAAGAAAGTGCCTCGCGCCCGCGTAGCCGACGTAACTCGCGACACCGCGGCGGCGGCAAGGTCGCGCTCGCCAAGCGACAGCAGCTGCGACGACGCCCTTTCAGCGGCACGGCGGAAAGGCTGCCGCCGACGTAACAGCCGAGCCCCTGCGGAGCGCGTGGCCACGCTGTACGGATCCACGTACGCGCTCGGGCCGACGTCATCCGCTGAACGGGGAAGCGCCCGCGTAACTAACGTAACGTGCGGGCTCAGCTGCCGTCCTCGTCTGGAACGAGACGCGCCGTTCTTTTCCTCCCATCTTTCTTTTCTTTCTCCGCGTGTGCCGCACCGGCGGACGCGGTTTTTCCTTTCGCCCGCGTGGCCATTTCCTCGGACGGTGAAGGTGATTGTGCGTGCTCCCATGTCTGGGCGGAAGGGGGGGGGGGATGACAGGAGGCGGGAAGAGCCATCGGCTCTGCGAGCTACGGACGTCGACGTCCGCGCAGGAGGCTGCGACTTTCGAGACGCCGGCTGGAAACGGAGGACAAAACTTCGATGCCTTGCGTGTAAGCAGCGTCTACTAATCGATGCAGAGGCGTTGCTGGAAGTGCGGGGGGGGGGGGGGGGGGGGGGGAGACAAGCTGCGATTGTGGTTTCTTGTGTGTCTTACAATTTTCAGATGACAATATCTTTTTCTCGTTTCTTCTAAGTCCGCATAAATTTTGCACCATAGAGATGCTGTAATGTACACGTCTGTACATAGTACATCTGTGGATGTGCGTCACAACGACGTTCGTCGGAACCGGCGCCGTTCAAGATGGTGACGCTGATATATTTCCTGCCGTTCCTGACGACGCTCATATAATTTCCTGCTGCTCGGAGCCGTGACACCCCCCCCCCCCCCCCATCCCCTCCGCCCCCCCCCCCCCCCCAACGAAAGACGTTGCACCCTTACAGGGTGCAAAGGAACCTTTATGGCAAGAAAATATGGTGATAGCTGCGACGGACACAAAAACTGCATGAAGTAAACTTAAGTCGCCGTCGCTGTTAACTCTCGTGTCAGATGTTTCAGTGCGTGTCTAGTTGCTCAGAGTGAATGCACCATCTGCAACTACGGCCTAACTTCGTTATAACCAAACGGCATATAACGGTGTAAGTGAAATTGCCCCTTGAAATTCCCTCGGAGATTCGCAGTGCAGCAAGCGTAATAATAGATATAACGAATATTGACGCATGTACTTATTTACGTACCTTTCTCCGGTGGCCGCTTCTTACCGGCTAACATACGTCAAGCGTCATCGCTCGGCGCACGACTCACCTGAACGTATCGGACGTTTCTCGAATGTTATGAATTGTCTGTTATAGCCGAACCTTGCGTAATCTGGTCGTATGCGCTTATTGTGTACTCTCCGGAATGCACGCGGGCACCGGCAATCACGCTTAAACCTTCGGCGAGTCACGCATAAAAGCCGACGCGCTTCAACCGCTCATCAGATTTTCGACGATCGTCGACTGCGTTCGTCGTGCTTCGGGTGTCGCTTGCTTTTGTGGGCGCAGGTTGGCCCAATAAAAGTTAGTTTCGTCATTCGCAAATATTTGCTATACCGTGTTCTCCACAGCCACCACTACGTGACAATATAACGAAGTAATTCTGACTGATCTTTCAACTTTGTTATAACGAGGTTTTGTTGCGTACGGTTTCTCTCGTCGCACGTGCAGCCGCAGTTCGCTGAAGCGTACACTCCACGAAAAGATTGCACCCATCGGGGCGAATCCTTTACGCACGGGGCACAGCAACGGTAATTTATCTTGAGCTCAGTTCCTTTCTTTAAAGCTGCGCACGTACAGCACGTCCATGTCTGCGTGACGCACTTGTCTAGACAGGAGAGCAGCGAGCGCGGAGTCTTAAAGAAAGGAAATGAAGGCAAGACAGATGACGATTATTGTTCGGAGAGAAAAGATACGCTCCAAAGGACTGCGAACTCGTTTTTAGAGTTTGCAGTAATCTTTTTTTTTTCTTTACGTCTTTAGAGTAAAGGTGCTAGTTAACCGTGGGACAACCTTGAGTGTGCAAAAGTCTCTACTGTGTACGTCCACGATGAAGGCTCCCCTGTCGCAAGCAGTTTTTGCTTTCAGAAGGTCAGCGCGCGAGACTGCTTTCATGCAGCACTGTTGACACAGGGCCAAAGGAACATGTGACGTGCACTACACGCTTGGACGCAGGAATGAGCGAGAGGGTAGAACCGTGCGCCGACCACCGACCTATCGTTTCACGGCCTGTTCATTGAGTGTCTAGTAAAGGTGTCGTCTTGCAGGAGACGTTAAAGAGAAAGTTTCGTCATTTCTATACCGTTACCTATGCCTGTAACAGCACTATAGTAGCGGTAGAAGGTAGACACAGAAGTTTTGAGAAATAGACAATAGGCAGAGGTATACGAAAATGCTAGAATTAAAAGCATGTTTAACATACCCGATTAGCACAATCAGGTTAGGCTACTATTTGTCACCGTCCCACTTCAAGGGGATGCCAATGAATCATCATCATCATCGAGAGGGCGTTGAGAGATTAATGCTGGCAACACTGAAATCCATTGAAACAGTTAATGTCACACTGAACTACACTAGCAGTGTGGTTTCGACACGAAATTCAATAAGGAGGGGAAGAAAGTGAGCCGTGGGGGGGGGGGGAGGAGGGGGGTTGGATTTGTGCCTTCGTTGATATTTTTTTTCGCTAGTAAATTAACCAACGTATCTTTGCCAAATGAATGCCATGGATGAGAGTTCAGAAATAATATTTTTCCAATCTAAACTGACGTACCTATAGGGTTGTTCCTGGCTTTCCATATAAAGGCACGTTAAAGTAGAATGTTAAATTAAGCTAGTAAATTACGTTTCCGTGACAGCAAAGCGGCCGCTCTTCTCACAACCAGGAGGTGGCTTGGTAAGTCAGCAAATAAAAAAAAAAGAAAAGCATAAGTAAAAGACAGGTCGCGCCGCCACCCGTAAGTTCCCGCAACATGTTCGCCATTTCGTCATCAATTATGACGACACAGCCTCCGCTCAGATCTAGCATATCGTCTACCGATAAGTAAGCCGTGCAGTGCGTTTCCTATAGCAAGTTTCTGTGGCTTCTTATGCACGAAAACGCGCCGAATGCGAGAATATAATCAGGAGTGCCTCGCTACGCCGCACTCCACAACCCTGGTGTCGGCACGTCAAACGCCAGAATTTAATTTGAAATACGTGTCATCGCATTGACGTACCGACGCACAGGTTTCGGCGGGAAATTCAGAGAAAAGTGTGTGTTTGTGTGTTTGTACACCCGTTTGTTTCAATAAGAATCAACCCATTTACGCCAAGCGAATAAAAATAAGGCCAGGAAGGAACGTTGTCGCACGTGCATTATCGTTGCATTTTGCCGGCGGTCGTCTTTCACCAGATTACGGACTTTCTCTCCCACCCCCCACCCCTTTTTTTTTTATCAGGCAGCGCAGATTCAAATTGACCCGTAGTTTCAGATGTCGACGACGCTACGTGTTGCTTGTCTTTCTGCGGCCACAGGTTCGCCGCCCCAATAAAGGGGCAAAATTCCACATCGCGCTTTCG
Organism: Dermacentor andersoni; assembly: GCF_023375885.2. Classification (NCBI taxonomy): domain Eukaryota; kingdom Metazoa; phylum Arthropoda; class Arachnida; order Ixodida; family Ixodidae; genus Dermacentor; species Dermacentor andersoni. Next base: position 94,523,635 of record NC_092822.1, on the reverse strand, counting down.
ATAGTTCTTTTTCTCTAGTCATTCACCTTCATTACAACGTGACAATGCTTGACTGTCGCAACTGATTTAATGTGTTGCTCTTTAAGCGTGGCTTTAAAGACTTGCTGTGGTAATACGTATCGCATATTTCCATTCTATACGGGGTCATTTTCGAGAAATAACAACGCGGTGAGTTGGGCCCGTCGGTGCATGCTATGAAATATAAGGAAAGAAGAAGGAAAAACAGCGGTAAACGCGACAAACCAAGACGAAGAAGGCGGCGAGACAGGCTTGAAGATGATGATTATGTCCTTAAAGACATTCGCACATACCCACTCAGGGGGACCGGCCAAGGGTCGGGCAGATTTTAGATATGTGTTAATGGAAGAAATTTAAAAACCAATAGTTTTGACAAATATAATAAGCAAGTAAAATACAAGACGATTCAGTAAACATTCTAATATGACAAAGAAAAATAAAGTGTATAGATATATATATTGAGATTTACTTGCCCGTTAAAGAACCCCAGATGGTCAAAACGAATCCAAAGACACCCCCCCCCCCCCCCCCCCCCCGATACTACGGCGTGCTTCATAATCAGATGGCGGTATTAAATTGTATTGTTCATTAACGTCAACAAACACAGCATGCAAACCTTCTAATTTAGTGCGTAATTGAGGCAGAAAGAAGGTCACAAAGGAGATCCGGAACAAAACACATGCAAAACTTGGAGCAGTAATTTCATGCTACCTTTAGAAGCAGAGGCATCGTGCGTGAAAATGTCAGCATTGTCATTGCTACTCACTGCGTTCAATAAACATTGCACATGTGGAATTATCTCGCTATGCATCTTAATGCTCATTGTTCCCGTCATTTGTCATCGCCATAATCTTATTACACGTCGATTTTGCGCACTCTAGAGCGACTATTCTTAAGGCCCCTTTACAGCCACGTCAGATCAACTTCATAGAAATCATACCTCAACTGCAAACCCATTAACACTGGCATGGCCCTCCCTGCCCGTACGTGGCCCTTGCGCCTGTAAACAGCACACATTCAATTCACGTATGGAACTCAGGGGACAAATTTTACGAACTCTACACACATACACACGATACCGCCCAAATCCCCTTCCCGGAAAATAAAAAGACAGTAGGTTGAGGCAAAGAACGGATTTTTGCACGTGAAACCCTTGAATTTACCTTTTTCTCTAGGCGTGAGAAGCAAACTGCGTATACCAGTTTGCTTCGCCCTGCGTTGGTTCCAGTTGGATTTCGAAGCTCCTCGAGAGTCTTATGCGGCGCGCCAAAGGAGGTAGACGTCAACCTTCGCTTTTCCCACGTGCCGTCCGCGGTGAATCATCTAAAACGCATTTCAGCTTAACAAAACAACAACAACAACAACAAAAAAAAAAACAGACGAGAAGGCAAACGAGGCAGGCCAATGATGGATACGCGAGCTTGAACGGTCGACATACCGCGTTTTTTTGCATTTATATACAACTATATATACGCCACTGCTTCGGGTGTTTTGACGACTTCTGCGTGGTTTCCCGTGAGACAATCCTAGGGCAGTCACTTTTGGGACGATACACATCTTGCGCTCGATGCTACGCATCTCTTATCAGCGCCACTGTTCGCGACCGGCTGATCCCGCTGACAAAGCGGACGGAGCGTCGTTCTGACCCCTGGCGAAGCGCGACAAGCGGGAAAGAAAGCGGTATCGCGAAGGGCGTCGCCACGGAATCGCAGTCTAGCTTAACTTGGGGCTAACTCGCATTGGTCACACTACAAACAAACTAACGACCAAGTAAGCGAACCATGAAACGCCAGCCTAATCGTTAAAAGCTTGATGGGAGCGCTCGCCCACTGCGTTATCTGCTAAGGTGCGAGTTACAAATAGAGGAGGATATATGACTTGACCCGCTGCAGCTTCCCTGTCGGTGTCACATATTGTTCATTTCCTCGCCTTTTTGCTGTCAGCCGCGCCGAATCTTCAAGATACCTCGCGAGCTTCAGCGAGCACAGCTATATCTCCTGTCCTCCTCGTTTATAACTGTCTACTCTGCAGGTCAGGCAACCACCGCTCACTTAACAAAAACAAAGGAAGCCCAAAAAGCCAGCGAGCTGGCTAGAGCAGAGAACGTACGGCACATCAACAAAACTTCGGGCATCGTTAGTGAGAGAATAGAGAGAAGGAATAAATGACGCGCAGAGCAGCCAGTGGAGAGCGTAAACAAACCGCGCGATGGCGTGATCGGGTTTCCAAGAAAAAGCGACCCGTTTCACCGGCGGCCTCCTTCAGGCACGGCCCCGGGGCATTCGGGCCGCGCCGCAATTCGTGACGTCATCACTAATGGCACGAGGCACGTCGCTGGCGGACATATCGCGGCTCTTCACCCGTTGATGGCGAACGTGGGATAGTTCCCTTCAAAACGTGGCGCACATCAGCCTCTTTCGTTTGAATGCAGTTGATCTGTTTTCCGTTGTCTGTCTGTCTGTCTGTCTGTCTGTCTGTCTGTCTGTCTGTCTGTCTGTCTGTCTGTCTGTCTGTCTGTCTGTCTGTCTGTCTGTCCAATGTCTGTGTGCATGTCTGTCTGGTCTGTCTGTATATGTCTGGTTTGTCTGTCTGTCTGTCCAATGCCTGTCTGTCTGTCCAATGTCTGTCTGTCTGGTTTGTCTGTCTGTCCAATGTCTGTCTGTCTGTCTGTCTGTCTGTCCAATGTCTGTCTGTCTGTCTGTCCAATGCCTGTCTGTCTGTCCAATGTCTGTATGCCTGTCTGTCTGTCTGGTTTGTCTGTCTGCCTGTCCAATGTCTGTCTGTCTGTCTGTCTGTCTGTCCAATGCCTGTCTGTCTGTCCAATGTCTGTCTGTCTGGTTTGTCTGTCTGTCCAATGTCTGTCTGTCTGTCTGTCTGTCCAATGTCTGTCTGTCTGTCCAATGCCTGTCTGTCTGTCCAATGTCTGTATGTCTGTCTGTCTGGTTTGTCTGTCTGTCTGTCCAATGCCTGTCTGTCTGTCCAATGTCTGTATGCCTGTCTGTCTGGTCTGTCTGTCTGTCTGGTTTGTCTGTCTGGTTTGTCTGTCTGCCTGTCCAATGTCTGTCTGTCTGTCTGTCCAATGCCTGTCTGTCTGTCCAATGCCTGTCTGTCTGTCCAATGTCTGTCTGTCTGGTTTGTCTGTCTGTCCAATGTCTGTATGCCTGTCTGTCTGTCTGTCTGTCTGTCCAATGTCTGTCTGTCTGTCTGTCCAATGTCTGTCTGTCTGTCTGTCCAATGCCTGTCTGTCTGTCCAATGCCTGTCTGTCTGTCCAATGCCTGTCTGTCTGTCCAATGCCTGTCTGTCTGTCCAATGCCTGTCTGTCTGTCCAATGTCTGTCTGTCTGGTTTGTCTGTCTGTCCAATGTCTGTATGCCTGTCTGTCTGTCTGTCTGTCTGTCCAATGTCTGTCTGTCTGTCTGTCCAATGTCTGTCTGTCTGTCTGTCCAATGCCTGTCTGTCTGTCCAATGTCTGTCTGTCTGTCCAATGCCTGTCTGTCTGTCCAATGCCTGTCTGTCTGTCCAATGTCTGTCTGTCTGCTTTGTCTGTCTGTCCAATGTCTGTCTGTCTGTCTGTCTGTCCAATGTCTGTCTGTCTGTCTGTCCAATGCCTGTCTGTCTGTCCAATGTCTGTCTGTCTGGTTTGTCTGTCTGTCCAATGTCTGTCTGTCTGTCCAATGCCTGTCTGTCTGTCCAATGTCTGTATGTCTGTCTGTCTGTCTGTCTGTCTGTCCAATGTCTGTATGCCTGTCTGTCTGGTCTGTCTGTCTGTCTGGTTTGTCTGTCTGCCTGTCCAATGCCTGTCTGTCTGTCCAATGTCTGTCTGTCTGTCCAATGCCTGTCTGTCTGTCCAATGTCTGTCTGTCTGTCCAATGTCTGTCTGTCTGTCCAATGCCTGTCTGTCTGTCTGTCTGTCTGTCTGTCTGTCTGTCTGTCCAATGTCTGTCTGTCTGTGTCTTTTGACCCAGCTACGCGCCGGGCGGGCGGGATTATTGCTTAGCGACTGAGGCAAAGGTGATGGTTAGGCTTTGGTGTCCTTATACTTATTTTTTTCTTATTTTATTGTGCGCTCAAGACCATAGGTCCTCAATTGTTAGTAATGCGACAATGCGTTGACCCGGGCGACTTCATCCTGCTCACGGCCTTGTAAGAGCGCAAAGAACGAGGACGAAAAGAGAAGCACGGGCGCTGAGCTTCCGCTTAGCGTTTATTTCAAAATACCGGCTCTCAGCAAGCACGGACAGCACACATCGGCACAATAAAATGTGGAAGCATTCTATGCCCCCCCCCCCCCCCCCCCCCCAGTCGTATGTATTCATCTGCATATACCTTGTAAAGAACAAAATAATATGCAGAAGTCACGCACTGCGGGAACCGGTGTCAGCGAAGCTTGCTGTGCTGTTTGCGTTCGTTGACGGTATTTAGCGGTGGCGTTGACGGCATACGACAGTCGTCATGTGATGTTAAATGTTGCCTCGGCTGGACGACTTGTGTTTGTCCACGTCACAGAGAGACGTCTCACAGAGAGAGAGAGACGTGTACACAGACAGACGTGCGATTGATTCGCTCGTTCCTTGACTAAAGAGAGCCCAACTGAGCAACGCTCTGCGACGACGCATTTTCTTTCCCCCGCGTTACATTATGCGAACTGCCACGTGCGCAGTGTGGTAAAGGTTAATCACCAGTTTCCTGACTGCGTCGGTGCGCGATCCGGTTGCACCGGCACGGCGGCGCAAGATCACCGGCGACCGTGCATGCTATCCGATTATCGCGCTTGGATCGCCGAACACTGTTTTCCATACACATGGCGTACTTAATTTCTATTGTCGCAGCGTGTAAGAGCTCGAAAAAGCGGGTTGCTGTGTCCGTCTGCCCGCAATCGTGCCGCCACCTCCTCCTCCTCCTCCTCGTCACGTTCGAGTGACAGTGCAGAGGCAGACAGCGGCACAACTTTGCGTTGAGAATCTATAGTCCTTGTACCGGGGGTGAATTTGCGCCACGAAAAGCGAGCTGTAGACTGAAAGTGCAGCAATGGCGTCGGCGAGCACTTGGTCCTCCAAATCTGAACTCGCGCGTAAGATCTGTCCGCCATTTTCGCATGTGTCACGCGGTGCACTCCGGAAAATTTGCCCCTGCGCGCGGGCCAATAAATAACAGAGCGCCGACGACGCGTCCGTCATCTTTTTAATGACACTCTCGACGGGTTGTCGTTTCAGAACGCTCCGGCAGCGCTTCGAAGGTCGTGCATATATATATATATATAAACGACGACACCAACTTTACGGTCCCTGAAAGAGTTCAGTGGGCTGAAAGAACGACAATGAAGCCGGAACGACGGCGTACCAGTTTAAACTAGTTTGGCCTTTCTTGCGCCTTCATGTGCCTTCAGCTAACCCGGTCCACACCTTGGCACGCAGCTCCGTGCGAGGGCGTGCACATATACCGTGGCACGCGAGCATTACAGCACGCCTAGGCTGCGGCCGATTACACAGGGCCACCGCACAGGCAACATATATAGGAAGGGGGGAAGGGGGTGATGAAGCAGATCGCACGCACCGTGGAGGTAGATGTTATGCGAAACAATTTTGCTGGTAACGGGCTACCCGGCATAGTCTGGGATAACGCAAAGCGTAACGCAATGTAACCAACGTGCTCGCCTAAGGCTGACAGCTATACGTGTCTGACGGGAGAGTGCGTGTGACGACAGCAAGGAAGCAAGAAGACGACGACGGTAACGACGCCGATGCCACGATTGGCGTTCGACCCGAGCTTGCGACACGCCGACTGCTGGGTTGGACAATAGGTGCAATGGGCGATCAGGACGAGGCGTGAGCGACAGAAGCACGGATTGGGACGTCGTCAGCGACTGCGTGTTAAACGATCGTATGCGCACCTATTATGGCTATGTCATGCACGAGGTGTATATACGTTGAAACTGCGGTGCCATTTGAACTCCGGGGATGAAACGCTAAAACCAGTTCGACCTGCATCTTGCCGGTCACGAAGGCGGAGGTTTAGTCTAACACAGCGTCGCAAAGCGCGAGCTATCAGGAGAAAATTTTCTTTGGATTTTGTTTGTGCCTCCGGGGCTTCCCCAATGATGTCCATGTAGTGTTCAATTTTAAGCCGTACGTATATCTAGCTATTGGTTTTTTTTTTGCTGTCGTCGATGAGTGATGTTGAATGTCCTGTTATCTCTCTCTCCATCTCTCTCTCTCTCTCTCTCTCTCACACACACACACAGTTGTGGCGGAAGAAATCACTGTGGCGCCGCAGAAAAATGAAAAAGAGTACGACGTACGTTGAATTAGCGCAGTATATTTCACTGACGGCTGGTGGACCAGCCTTTGTCAACCAGCCGAAACGTCAGTGAAATATACTGCGCTAATTCAACGTACGTCGTACTCTTTTTCTTATATATATATATTGCACCGTCCTACTGCAATTCCTTGGGGCGAAAGTAGTCATGTATATAAATAAATAAAAGTCGTCCAGACCACGTGTTCCGTGCACGAGTCGGCACTGTGCCGCGCACGGGCAATCGCCAGACTGGATTGCGTCACCACCCCGCAGATAGGTACGGTGCGTGCGGCATTTCACTTGGTATAGTCTGTGCCGAACAATAGGGACTCCAAACACATAGCGGATTCAAAGCTGGCGCACGCATCTAGTCCTGCACGGTCTCTCAGAAAAAAGGAACCCACGCCGAGTTTTGCAATGCGTTCCGATGACGCGCGGTGTCGCATGACTAAGCTTACACTTGTAGGCGTCGTATACGTATATACGCGTGTGCCCGGTTTTTCTACGAAGGCGAAGTAATGTTTAAAAACAGTCGTCTTGCAAGTAAAATGGCGGTTCCTTCGGATACGTGCCGTCGGCGTTGGCGACCGCGGTGTGACGATTGACACGAGGTCACAAAAAAAAAAAAAAAAAAAAAAAAAACAGAACACGTTAATTAATTCTTAAAGCTTTAGCTTCGGCGGTCTCGTCGTAGGTGGGAAATTGAAGCGAGCCCTCCGTACAGGCTTTATGAACGTTTGCGTCCGGAAAAGTGCGCTCACCCCCACAGCTTTGGCACGATGAATTTCAGCTATCAGCTTTGGCTACATAATCTGCGGGGATACGCATGCTCGATCGGTGTTGGTCGATGTGGTCGGTGTTGGCGTGAAATAGGCACTACTTTGTTCTGTTAATTATTAAAAAAATTTAATTATTGGGTTTAACGTGCCAAAACCACTTTCCGATTATGAGGCACGCCGTAGTGGAGGACTCCAGAAATTTCGACCACCTGGGGATCTTTAACGTGCACCTAAATCTAAGTGCACGGGTGTTTTCGCATTTCGCCCCCATCGAAATGCGACCGCCATGGCCGGGACTCGATCCCGCGACCTCGTCCTTAGCAGCCCAACAACATAGCCACTGAGCAACCACGGCGGGTCTGTTAATTATCGCTGGCCTAAGTTCTTAGTCGCCATCTCGATAGTGTTATAGCCTACAGATCCGTATAGTCGCGACGTCGTACGTTAACTTTTTGTAAAAGATCTGCATTCATTGAGCCCGGTGCCATAGGGAGTTTTCTGTTGTGAAAAGGAAAATACGTTGGCGTTCCCTACGCTTTTTAACTGCAGATCCAATAAGGAATCCTCACGACACCGTGGTACGAGACACGCCACAAAAACTGAAGTCGCTTATATGGCATTGCGCAGAAATGCGAACGCTGCGGAACCACCAGAGCTTTCCGATATATTATTTCCTTTCTTGAGTACAAATCCAACCGTCACTCGTCTCCCACTTACGTGATGAAGCAAGGTCGACCGTCAACTGCATCGACAGCTCTTTCTGTTTGCTCACTCTGTCGCTAAAAATTGAACACGCATATTCGACGTTGCGCTTCCGTGAGCAGAGATGGCTCGAAGGCCAGATAACTCGAACGTTGGGTTCGTTACTGAATCTCTGGAAAATGGCTACCCATTCCCAAAGATACGAATGACAGGCCATTTAATGTATGCTAAAGTATAAATGAAAATTTTCAATTAACGACGTCTGCCCGATCGACGACTGAATGTATTTTATCAGTTGCTTCATACAGTAAGCGCAATAAATCCTGAAGATTATGGGACAGGCCCGTTGAAGCACGGGCTTCCAGTTATCTAACTCCTACCGAAATATGCAAAGCGAGGTGTTCATGCAGCAGTGCTAATCAGCGCTGCATTCAAAGCCCGAAAAAACAACGACAAACGCTACAGTCAGCAATAAAGTCGCAAGGAAAACAGTAAACTGAATTGTTTGTAGTGTACAAAACATAAAATACCCGAAAGTGCAGCGTCGATTCGCTGAGGACATGCGGAAACATTACTGCATTTTCGCCATCATTGTCCGCCTTTGTTCATATTTTCTCCTTTTTCTTTCTTTTTTTTTGGGGCGGGGGGGGGGGGTGTACGTACGAGCGGACGTTCTATTTACGCTGTGCTGAACTGCGGCGGCGTCAAAGCAGAGCTAAATAAAATATTGCCGCGGTTGAACGCGGTTAAACCAAGTTCGTCGAGCGACAGCACGGTTTTGCTTGCTTTGGGAAAGGACACAGACGCTGCTTCGCGCCGTCAGCAACTGCCGCATCTACAATCGCGCCACAAGACAGCACACAGGCGCTGCTCGGCGCGGCAGCAGCAGCGAGCGAATTCTCGCTTCAACCCGAACAGAGCGTCGAAAGCACAGCGCATACGAAGCTACCAGCACACGGCGCACTTTGTACGGATCGCAGATCGCTTTCAATATACGGGCGCCCAAGCGGCGTATACGCAGCAGCCGCCGGTGGTGGCAGGCCAAGTCCCAGTTTGACCTTGGCTCAGCGTGAAGGTCAGATTTACGGAACCAGGCGTTTTCTGGGTTTGTACGTGGAGTAGTACAGCCATCGCTCTAAAACTGCGAGTGAAGGCATAGCTGATAAGACCTGCAACAAGCCAGCGTGCTTTCTCCGTGCTGGCGCCTCGTGGACCACGCACCAGCTACGCGGTGTTGACGCCGCAGGGATGGCAGAGTTGTAAATCGAAGCTTTCTTTGCCTCTTCCTTCTACTTTTTAACTGCTGCTGCTGCTGCCTTGCACACCTCGTCGTGGGGGTGGTTTAAAGCTCGCGGCAGGGGTGCGCGAGACGAGATGGGAGACGGGAACGACGTTTGGGTAGAGCGGGGCCACAAGGCCCTCTGGACGCCGTAATCGGGCGTGGCCCCCCGCAAAAGCATTGCACGAGTTGTCGCGCTTGCCTCCGTGATCACGGGCAACAGCAACGACAGCCCAGGGAGGAGGTATACGCGCCGTGCACGCCGACGGACGCGCCACTGGTGGCGGCCTTGCGCAGAACACGCGGGAGAGGAGCCTGGCGCGCGCCGTAGTTTGTTGTGTCGTTGATCGTGCTTCTCTGTCTTATTCACGTTTTCAGAGCAACATAGGCAACACCATTCGCACGTGTGGGGTGGCCAAAGCTTCAGGGAATGTCGAAGAAGAATTGTTGCAGGGTGGGGGGCTCAAATACCGGTGCAAACGTGCCGGCGATGCGGTTCTAATCATTCCCGGCAAAGCCTCATCAGCGGGAGCAACGGTAGCAAAAATGGATCGTCGCTTCGAAGGGAAATTTCTTGTTCTCATCCTTTCCCTTGTCTCGTCGGTGTTTTTTCCCACTCGATCATAGTTAGACGCGTGAGCAACGAAGTTCGGCTGCAGTGCAGCATGAGGTTTAAAGGCATTTCGCTAAAGTTCGGTATGCTGTTTGCCGCTTATATTGTTTTCCGCTTCTTTACCGCGTTGCGCTAGCTAGGCAGCACGACTACACGAGCGCATTGCGTTGTATGTTAAAGCTACTGAAGTTTGCAAGAACTGAAATTGTTGGTTTCATGTGGCGCGGTAAATCCTCGCACCAGTTGTCGCGCACTTCATGTTTTTACATCTATCTTATGCGTGGCTTTGCACATGTTTAACTGTTGCTAGTTGCTCCATGCATAACTCTTGTCGATTCTTTTGAGCTGCGAACTTTTCACCCTGCCTTGTTTGTAAAGGGTATAAATCACGCTGTCTTACCGGAATGATACCAAGCAAGTGCTTCTTTAACAGCTTTATTCTTTTCGCCCGAGGGCACCTTAGATATTGTTTGCGTTTTTGGAAATGTGTTTAGAAAATAGGTAGTTCCGGGCGAGAATTGCTAATAGCTGCTGCATATGGTATTTGTGTTCCATTTCTCGCTGAAGAGTTCGCGTCCCGTTTGGGAAGTCATCACACCTCGATGCTGCCTGAGCAAACTTAACACGCCGAGTGATTTGTTTGTTTCACAACGTAGTCCCTTCTTGCATGTGAGTTTTGTACTCAACTGAATTCTTTCTTATACTTACGCTGCAGACGACTAAACCGGGCCTTGCCGCCAGCGCTCATCTACTTTGACTGGCGCTGCTCTGCCTTTAAATATATCATGTGGCACCTCTTTCCAGTAATATAAAAAAAGTACTGAAAAGTCAGTCAGTCTTTAGCTTTGTACGTTTCCAAGCAGCTCCCTTGGGGAATTTGAAATTGCACAAACTGCAGCGGGAACGGTAGTTCATCGGTGTATGCAGCAGAATTGCATCGGCGGTACAGCACTAACACGCGCTTTTATTAGCCCGTGTGTTTGGTGACTTCGTTGGCTAGTGTACGCGTTTCCATCAATAAATTGGCAATTACTCTTCTTGAGGCGACTTCGACTGCACTTATTCGGCGATGTCACATGTATTCATTGGCAGAAAAATCACAACGGCATATGCAGAGATTGCACCGTGCGGATTTGTTTGATATAAGCCTGTACTAACGACGGGTGCTTATTATTCAGGTACAGAAGCAGCATTGCGGCAAGGGTAGAATAAAAAAAACCGTCGAGAGATCGCATCACTCAACAAAATTTATCGGCTAGTGAACATGAGCTCCACATCATGTAAATGGGGTTCATGGCGTTTGTCTGCGGGACACACGTTGCACGTATGTGGACCATGTTGTCCCAAACACCAGTAACATCGTGTTCATACCCGCTCGCCCAGAGGTCAGCATCTACCCTACAGCTGTCACCGCAGAAGAAGCAGCCTGGCACCCGAACAAAGGAGAAATCGCAGCCGCGAACTTCAGCCATCCTTGCTGCAAAGGGTTGTCATCTGCTACTGTTCCCACGCGTACTGTTGGAAGCGTCCGCTAGGTGGCTTTCAGTGGCGCCTCTATAGGCCGTGCACGAGGCGTATAGGGAGAATCTTAGAGAGGGAGTAGAGAGAGAGGAGGCAGGGAATGAGTACACATCGGGTCCCGCACCGACGCAGTCAGGAAAAGGGGCGATTAACTTTACCCCCCTCTGTGCCCGTGGCAGTTCACCTAACATGGACACGGGAGCAGGATAATGCCTCGTCTGAAAGCACCGCTCATTCAGGCTGTCTTCAGTCAAGGAAAGAGCGAACGAATGATCGTGTTCCTCCGTCTTCTTGTGTATCGCGTGGACAAACACAAGTGGTGCAAGCAAGGTAACATTTCAACGTGTATTTTTGGCTGTGATGCCGACAACATCACAGCCAAATACCATCAACGAATGCAAACAGCATAGAAAGCCTCGCTTACACCTATTCCCACAATGCGTGGGATCTGCTTTTCTTTTCTTTTTTTTTTTTTTACTTTCAGCTTCGTGGATTCCGCTGCGCTCCAAGCCCGTCTTATCTTGCGATGCCAACAGCGCCTAGAGAATATAAACCACTGCAAGTGCGCGGTAGCGGCGGTTCGCATACTTCGCGGTGTTTCGAATTGTAACACGAGACCACTGCCAGTTCCATCCGCAATACGTGCTTGCAGGCCCAACAGGCCTATACTACAGTGAACTAGAAGGCTTCTAGTTCTCTATACCTATACCGTATACCGAAGAGCGAGAGAGCGGACGAAGAAAGGCCTTGTTCCCCGCTTCCGCCATATCCACAATTAATGACGTCACAGTGTTTACGTGAAGCGTCCTTTGGCGGGGTGCACGCAAGGAGCTTATGCGCGAAGTAAGGACATTCAAAATTTGAAAAACGACATTCAGTAACAAAATTGCCGCGCGACTAGCCCCTCGAGGCACTTTGCGTGTATTCGCTGTCTTCTTTCACGCTCGGAAAAACGCTTTCATGTAGCAGGTATTGACCAACAGAAAGGTGCGTCGGAAGTTTCTCATGTTGCCCTACAATTATCGCATGGACACTTCCAACATAATTATAAATGATTGAGAAGTTGCCGAATTAAGACTAATTATGTAATTAGGCCGAGTGCAAAAAAATAAGAAGATAATCTGAGTGTCTCCCCAAGCGACGACAAACAACATTACCTTTGGTTCTGTCCAGGTACGTAGCACTCGCATATGTTTGAGGTGTGGCTCAGGTTAAGCGAAACGCCCTGTATATAACGGGGATTACCTGCGCCAGGTGTCTCTTCCCAGCGTATACTGAGAAGTTGCGTGCATCAGCTAGACGCGCTCAGCGGCATGCGGTTCCTTTGAGCGATCGAAACTCCTTTATCGCAATTGCTTGCTCGCTCGCATTTTTTTTTTCACGTGCCACGTAAATAACAAGCGACGGGCCGATAACAACCGGTGGAAGTTCGTCGCCCTCTAAAAGTCCGCGCGCCCTTGCACTTCTTTAGTTCCAGTCCAGCACCCTGACCCAAATGCAGTCTGGGATGGCCAGCTGTCGTTATTCTCCTACGCCCAAACGAAAAAACAAAATGTCGGTAACGCGTCCGCGCCGTCAACTTTACTGAGTCTCGAGTAAACAACCGGCCTTGCGTTCGCGTCGGGAGAATGTGCGCACTCGTGCGGAAACCGATATTTGGAGACGCGAAGTTCAGATTAGGCTTCGCGTCAGAAAGACGGAGTGAATAGAGAGGGAGGAGATGTTTGTCAGCCGTGGTGCAAGTCGACTCGTACAGTGCTGCGTGATGGGCAGTACGCGTCGTCTGCGTAGAGTTTCCTGCTAAAGACTACCAGGGATAAATCTCTCGAAGCATAGCGCGCAAAGGCCGATCCACAAAGACCAGACAGGACAAGCGCTTGTCCTGTCTAGTCTTTGTGGATCGTCCTTTGCGCGCTATGCTTCTATAGTGTAACTATGCTTTACCAACCAGCCCAAGCCTATACTCTTCATAAAGCTCTCGCGCTGAGATCGTGCAGCTGTACCTGCCGCGGGAAGTGGTGTCACGGCGCGAGGATTTGTCTGCTATTCGTGCTCGTCACTTCGGACGTTACTTTGGCTTCGTTTTATTACGCACTACTGCCTCCATCGGCCTAAATTTCGAAGCAGTTCCTGTTTTCTGAAACGTGGAAGGGAACGGCGAGACTTTCCGTGTATGCATGCACATAATCACTGCGAATTGCTACGTTTATAAAGCAGTGTTTCGTCTTAAATGATCGGTCTGCGAGGTTACAGAACCGTTTGAAGCCAGAAGGACGAAGTTTAGGCAAATCAATGTACTGATTCCATCATTCTTATGATAGCTAAATAATCGTGCTTGCAATTCCACGCCGGCGCTATAGAGCTTCCTCTAGTAACTTTTGTAGGGAACCCTGTGCTGCCAACATGTGAACCTTTAAATGCGTTAAAAAAAAAATGAAACCGTGGACGTGACAAAGGACAGGGAAGATAGTACGCCTTGCTTTTAAAGTTCATACGCTTCCTGCTGAGTGCAACCACGCATTTTATTTAAGTTGACTTTACCTCTTTAGAGGCATCGTACAAGCTGCAGAAAACATGGAACAGCAGAGAAAGCAGTTGCACACATCTTAAGACCAGGGCGAATTTTTCAGTGACTTTGCTCTTGCTGATTTCGCCTTCGCGATATCTTGTCTTTATAAACTGGTCCCGAAGCGAGATCCCTCTGACAATGACTTCGTGCGCTAAGTTCACAGGCGGCGCTATATACACAATTACACACCCCCACAGTGCACAGATTCTGAAAAGGAGCGAAATATACAACCGTGATACGAATTACAACATCCAAGTTTGACATATCTTCAATATCGCTTTAAGCTAAGTTCTCGCACCTTTGCCTCATACCTGCGACCTCAGAGTAGCACGCTGGACGGTCATCATTCCTGCCTTCCCTTTCCTTTTTTCTGTCTCTTACAAAGCTAACTTAAGCAAAAGACAAATGCATAGAGGTATAATGTAAGGCAGCCCTGTCCACTCTTCAGTGTCTCTATAGTAGCTCGTCACACAACTTGTCACGTCCTGTTCAGTAGCTCGTCACATATGTTCCTCTAGTAGAAACCAGAAATCGATACTGGACAATCGACCGCTTTCTGTGCAGGTGCTGCTGGAACGCCGCCCCCATCGCCCGTCGGCCCATAAAGCGGTGAAGGCGCTTTTGTGCTTCTTAAGGACGACGGGCTTGTGCGACCATCTGTGACTTTTAATGCAATTTCTGTTGGACCACACACGTCGGCGAATTCACCGCAATTTCCTTCTTTCCTTCCCTCCTCTCTTTCTCCCTGTTATCTTTGTTTCCCCTTTCCCATTCCCCCAGTGTAGGGTAGCCAACCGGACGTTATTCTGGTTAACCTCCCTGCTTTCTACTTTTCTCTTTCCTTTCCTTCCAGAAATCGATGACGGGTCCAGTTATTGTAAATTAGTGATTCTTCGCAGTGTCTGCCGAATTTCAATCGAGAAACATCGACTTTTCTGCTGCCGCACAGCTTTAATCCAAGCTGACTCCGCATACACGAGAAGCTCGGAGCTGAATTCGTCAGGTAAACCTCGAAACCAGAATTCTTTATGAAAGATTGAAAGGAATCTGAATGTAACAGTTCGCAATTTGAATGAAATTTGTGGGATTCGAACGGAAACAAAGTTGACGACGTCTTATATGTTTGCGTGCAACACAGTTAACCAATGCGCGCTGCCTGTTAATAACAATCGTTTGGCTTTGTCCGTTTTGAACTCTCTCTCTCTCTCTCTCTCTCTCTCTCTCTCTCTCTCTCTCTCTATATATATATATATATATATATATATATATATATATATATATATATATATATATATATATAGTTCATTCACGTGCATGGTGTTGATTTTTCAGCACATTAATTACGGCAGATCAATTTGCCGTAATGCGTCGAAAAATCAAACGTGTATATGTAAGTGGCACATACACGGTTTGCCACTCTGTGTAGGCGACATCCAGTGTAGTAATAAGGCCGCATCGCGCACGTAGAGAACAGTATTTAGCGAAGTCATATCTGTTTAACAGAAATCCTAGCGCTCAAATTACCTTTTTGAGATATCCGTCCCCGAAGTCTGATAAAACGTCCAACAACTTTCCCCCTAAGATCAGCTCGAACTCTTAGGAGGAAGCTTTTGTGAAACTGTTACCTGGAACGCGCCACCGCATCTTTTAGCATAATTTAAGAACAGTTCTTTCGAAAAGGGCCCCAGTTTCAATATTTCTGCCAAGCAGACATTCGTTACTACCTTCGATTTCTCATAACTAAATAACTAAAACAAATAACTAAAAACTTCATCAGTGAATCTTTCCTATTAGCTTACTGGGCTCGTCATGCAACACACGCACACACACACTAATGCGCATACGCCAAACTAGGAAGATACGTATCTACCTCTGTCCGTGCTCTAGTTCGACGTGCGAGCCTCGCTTCAGATCGAATAGTGGCCGTGTACGTTGAATCCGATTAAGCGTACGGCATACGCACAAACATATTAAAATGAGCAAAATGTCGACAAGACGATGGCGCATGGTGAAGATGACCTCATTACGTGCAACATACGGAGCGATAAATGCACTCTGACGAATCATATTAAAATTGACGAAATAACGACGAAAACAGCAAGCCAAACGTTGCAATGAAGCGTCGGTAGAACGCGTCGCACCGTCGTCATTAACCAAGAACATATGCTGCGATCCCTTGAATCCGCATGACGACGTGGACCCGACGAAATAGAAACGCGAAATACTCATCCGGTACACCGCTCATGTAAACAGGATATAACCGGTACAAGGACAGCCCCAAAGAGGGAAATCCCGGAGTTGGCGCTCCTTCCGCGAACACTAACAGTGTACTGCTTCTATCGTCATAATGTACTCCGGAGAAGACAAACGGGCCACATGCAGTTAATGTCGATACCTAGTGCCGTACCTGCAGTATGCGCCAATCAATGCGGCTCTAAAGCGAGGTGAAGCGTCGTCTGCTTCCAGCACCGTGTCGTCTGTGTGGTCGGCGATGCAGTTTAAAGGTTTCGTGGAAATTAATGCAGCACTTACGATTTCAGCGCATCAACGGTCAAACGGCCGCAAGCTGGACGCGTTGCTTCCTTCGAACTCGTATAATGCGCGGTGCCGTGCGGTCTAGCTGTCCCGGCATATTGCGCAAGGACGTCTGGAACGCCGCCAACCCGACGACGCCTGAATCAACCAGTGGCCGTACATGCTCACACGCCACGCCAAAATGCTGCAACGGCGGGAGTGTTTGTGCTAGACGGTATACACTGCAGGCGTTTAAACGACAACAAAACAGCTTCCTGATTTTCAACTCATGAGACAACCCAAACATTCACGATTCGCGGACAAGCAGCGCCACTGTTCTCGCATTCAAGGCACATCAGCGGTGCAGCGTGTGTCGTCTGCTACGACTAGGGAGCAGGAATCACACTACCGATGGTTCTCTGAGGCAGCCTGTAACACGGCTCTGGAAACGAGCTCGACCATTCCGAGTACACGCGTAGTTGTCGCGCTTCCTGGATACAACGCTTTCCACGCTTCCTCTGGAGTCGAAAGTTTTTGGGATTCCCTCTTTTTTTTCGTCTAGCTTTTTTTTTTCGGATTCGAAAGCAGCGAGTGAAAGTGCGGCGCCAGTGTCGGCCGCAGTGGGGCAGCGGGCCGCTACTCGTCGCCCTTGTCTCCAAGGTTACGGAGCAACGAAAAATCGATACCCAGCCGCTATCTTTAGGTTGGCGCACGGTTTTCTTCTTTAAATTCCGGACGTCGGGTAGGGGTTTCTACAGCGATGATTGGCCGGCGTGAAGGTTATATAAAAAAGTAATTAAAAAATGTGCAAATCCCATGCACTGTGGGAATGGACGAAAGCGGAGCAGTCTGTGCTGTTTGCTTTGGTTAATGATAATTAGCGGTGATGTTGACGGCTAATGTTTCATTTCTTCAGCGTTTTGTGCAATACGAGAGTGGTGAGTTCATGGTAAACGCTACCTTGCGTGCACCACTGCTGTTTGCCTTCGCAGTACGCAGACTACACAGCGAGACGTGGTTGCTTGAGGCGTGGTTGTGCGCTATTGTTATAGAATGTTAGTATTGTCATTGCCTCACGTGGCACATTGCATCGGGGCGGAATTTTAAACTTTACTTCAGTTGTGGCACTGTGCGCGCCAAAACCACAATCGGATTATGAGGCACAGCGTAGCGGCTAACTACGGATTATTTAACCCCCTGGGGCTCTTCAACGTCTCCCGAAATATAAGTACCCGAGCGTTTCTGTATCGCGCCCCCGTCGAGGTGGGGGTGCCGCGGTCGGGATCGAACCCCCGACCTCGAGCAATGCCATAGCCGCAAAGCTACCACGGCGGGCACAGAAGTGTTGAAGTGCGACGCCTAGCCTCAACGGTGCTACGATGTCGCTTAGACGCTACGGTGCTTTACTGCGACTTTGAGTCTGCACGCCGTGCGTCAGTTGTCCGCCTGCAATATTTACGCGGTCTTCACTCTTCAGAAACATCAGAAACGTACCGCGTCATACCTTAAGCTTAAATTTATCCAGTTTGTCCGAAACCGCAGCCGTATTTAGTGGTAGCTGGGGTGCCTCGGGGGCTCGCACATCGACGCACCCAAGCAGTAGCGTTTTCTCGCCTTCTCACATCGCCTTTTCCCTCTTTCGCCCTGCCCCCATGTATGCGAGCGAAGAGTAGCTTCGCGGCTGCGTCGGTTTACCCATTTTCCGCCTCCTCTCCCCCTCCTCCCTTCCATTCTACGTGCGTCCTCTATGGACGGTTGCACGTTATAGTAGAGACGTAAACGCTGCAGTTTCAGCAATACTTTTTGCGGGGGGGTCGCGGATAATTACAGCTGTCAAGAGAGTATTGTGGCGACGCCCAGGGAGCTCCGAGGGCATTGTGCGCATTCGACGCGATGCAAGGGTCCAAAAGAGTTTCTCGCGTCGCCTATCGTCTCTTCCGCGCTCCTGCCATGTATATACACGTTCTGAACCACCCCCCGACGCGGCGTGCAAGGAAGCATGCACCAGGAGCTCGAAAGTCGAAGGAAGAGTCAAAGAATGCTTCGATTTAAAAAGTACTGGTGCATCCAGTAATCTTTGAAAAATTACTGGGTTCTCTGAAAAATTGGCAATGAATAATAGAGCCGTGCCGCAGCAGAAAGCTCTTTTCCTCGTCCCTTTCCGCCCCTTTCCTCACCCCCATTTTTAGCAGACGGCTGCAATGTAGCAGACGGCAGCCACGTGGCAGAAGGGAGCACGGTAGCATTCTGCAATCCGTTCAACCAGACGTCAGGAAAGTTACCTTCCGCACGCGCGCGATACCTTGCGGCCACGGCAGATCTATGCGCGGAGAATGGCCCCGCACCTGCGGGCATCGCGTTGTGCCCACGCGAGGACGCCGCGCACGCTCCCAACCAGAGAGACGAAGAGAAAGAACCAAACCGGGGGGGGTCATGGTGGGGGGAAGGGAACGGGTCGGGCAGGACGGCGCATTCCAATCCGTCATTACAGCTTTCTGCTACGACGACGGACAGCGCAAAGTGGGTCGTTCGCCGAACCCGCGCTGGGGTGCGTTGTTCGCAAAAGTACCGTTAGTGTTGTCGTATAAGCTCGCCCATCAGGAGGAAGCACATATGGGGACATCGGATTGCGTCGTTACTGACGTATCCGAAAGCAGCGCACACGCCGAAGAGAGCACGTGCGAAAAAGAAACAAAGGCGGCAAGATTGAGCCCCGAAATTTATTATTATAGAAAAGCGGACAGCTGTGTGGTTGGACAGAAACACAAGAAGCAGGAAAAAAAGAAAAAAAAATACGGTAGAATGAAAAAAAAAAATACTTTGTATCAAGTAAAAGATGACTTGTCAACATGCGCGATCCCCAAGCTTCAAAGCAAAAAGCAAATCCATTCGGGCTGCGGGCAAGCGCCGCTTGAGCGTTGTGTGAAGCCTCTTGTAGGCTCAGCGTCCAGCGGTCAGAGCTGGCCTGGCTTCACCAGACGAAGATTAAACATTTGCTCTTTGATGTCTTTCATCTTTTATTTATTTATTAATTTTTTGACGGCCCTACGGTAGGGTCTTGTAAGCACACAATGTATAGGGCGTGACCACCTCAGCTCAAACCCGACGTTTAGAGTTGCGTATGGTACGTATAATACATCAGGCTTTCAGCGGGACTAGCGTAAGCTGCGACAAATTAGTTTAACATTGTAAATGTAATACATTCGAACTCTACTTTCAATCTATCAGCGGGGAAAAAATTGACGTTTTCCCCAAAGAAAATAAAAGCCAAACTTCCCTTTCTTTATTAAATTTCGCCCCCTATACATCGGCGCTGGTATACGTTAGAGTCCCTCCATGTGCAAGCGTAAGCTGATGAAGGGGCTTCAGCGATGGCCGGTGCGACGTCACGAACTCTGAAGTTCTTTGACCTTGCATTCGGGCCGATTCGACGCGTACACATGCACAAAAAAAAATAGTTTTCGGAACATTTCATGTTGATTTGTTGAGTCTCTTAAAATGGCCATTGCAGTGCTCCTTTACCGATAAACAATCGACTAGACCTGAGCACACGTTCTCGCAATTTGTGACGTCCCGTCGCGCCGGTGCGAGAACCCTCACATCGGGACCGCCCACCGTCTCAGTCTCTCCTGGCGTCTTCTCACGTGGCCTTAACTTTCACAGAATACGTCCCCTGGTTAAGCAGTCCACCTAGTGGACATGTCCGTTTCGTCTGCCCTTCCGATTGGCTGGGCAGGGCTGCGCGTCCGCAACAACCAGGCGTCACAGCCAATCACATTTCAGCAGCAAACGAGATGGACGTGTCCACTAGGTGGACTCTTACAGGATACTCCCCCAAGCTTTTTTTCCCGGTGAGAATGGCCGCCTTGCTGTTGCGGATGCCAGATTAACTAATAAAGCTTAATATTGTAGTTTATAAAGAAAACTATGGGATCTGTTTTTGTGATATCATGATTTAACTAACCCTCACTTTGCATTAGTAGTGGCAACATTAACTACACTGATTAAAAAAAAAAAAAAACGATGGCATGAAATAAGTTGTAGATGGTGCTCCATTTTCTTTATTTCTTCTTTCTTTGTTACCGTTACCTTTACTTCACTGTACCGTTTGGTAGTGTATTGATGCTAGAACTCGAAGCAAAGCAGTACCGAAGCCGTGGCAGCCGACATCAGTAAGCCGTATAGGATTCCAACGATATTCTGAAAACATAGCGCTAAATATCGTCTTGAGGACCTATGTACAACATGCCACACATTTCTTTCATTCGTTCCCAAAATGAACTAGGAAGTGATTACTCAGCATATTCACCTTGTATATAAAGTCAGATGCATACGGAACTGCATTACAGCTGTTTAATCGCATTCTTACGACCAGCTTTCGTGATAAGTGACTCTATAGTTTGGTGTAGGCCATTGTGTCGTCACAGACAACGTGAACAGCCACGAAGGACGTTTCGAATACGGCGAAATGAACGCCGAAATTTCAGCGTTTATGCAAATAAAGGCTGTTTTTTTACCATCTCAAACGTGCGGAGACGGTTACTTGTTCCAAGTACATGCAGTCGCTCTTTCTGGCACCTAACTGCGGTATTTAGAAACAGGAAAAAAAAAGAAGGCACCAAACAAATAGATTTTTTTCGCGAAGCAGACGACCACAAGAGGACTTATATTTACTTTCATGTGCTGTCCATAGCCTAGCAACATTTTAAAAACAACAAAAAAAAAAAGTTAGTTTTCCACATTCGTAGCGTACCACTCAGTGCAATAACAACCGACTTCAAAAGCGACGACGTTCCCGGAATGTCTTCAAGTTTCACAAGGATATTATATGCGAAACAGCTCCAAGCGAAAGCTGCACACAACCATAATCACCGGTCGCCGACGGCAGGACCTCAACGCCATGCACGTTCAACTGGATCGATCATGCAGTCCGAATACAAATCGACTGCGGCAAGAGATCCAGCACTGCAGAGAGAGAGAGAGAGAGAGCGGTACTGGTCGGAGTGGAACTTCGCTTACTTTGGTTCAGGGGGGTTCCTGTAAGAAACTGTAAGAACCCTTTCTCCAAACAAGACGCTGTTTGCCGGCTGTAGCATGGTACAGCTTTTACAGATACATCTGCTTGCCGCGTCAGAATGGCCGACAGCGCTGCTTGTGACGTTTGCAGTAGCGAGGAAACCGTGAAAAGTGGTCTGATCGCAACTGGCCCAGGATCAGTGTTCTTCGCAAACACCAATGAAAGCATCGCTTAAGCGAATTCCCACAGCTGAGGGGTCAGCAAATTATTATTATTATTATTATTATTATTATTATTATTATTATTATTATTATTATTATTATCGAAGTACAAGTACGATAAGCATGGGCGAACAAACTCCGGGTGTAGTCAAAATCCAAACGTTCGAATCACTGAGAAGAATGAGTCACGCATGAAGGACGCTCCCAGTTATTCATTCTTAAAATGGTGTTGCTCGCCACACATTTAAACAGCCCGGCATCTCTCAGCCCGGCAAAAAAAAAAAAAAAAAAAAAAAAATTAATGCGAGAAATAGTGGAGAGCTCATCGGCCGTAGTAGCTCTGTCCCTAGGCTGCTACCCTACAAGGGACGAGGGGGGGGGGGGGGGGAGGGCAGGTTGACGTGGTGAAAGTGTACGGTGAATCATGGACACCTGCCAATGAGCGTGCGTTCGCTGCGCACAGCACGTCACAATGTGCACGTGCCTGTCGGGCGACTCGGGTGTGAGAGGCCTGTCTCAGTTGAGCCCGACGTTTTGCCGAGCCCCCTCGTTTAGGGTGCCTCGATGCGCGCGCCCCCGCTTAGGGTGAGGACATCTGCGTCGTCTGCTACGGCGGCCGCCATTCTCGTTCCCACTGCATGCTCGTTCTCGCGGAGAACGGACTCCTCCGCTTTCCGGCTCCCTATCTCACGCTCGGCAGCGACTGGGGCTAACCCCCTTTCTCCCGCGCTGTTATGCGGAGGGCGTTAAAAGGCTGAATGGGCATTTTTCTTCGTGAACGGAGGCGCGGTAAACAGGATTGCATGGGAAACCTCACTGATGTCCCAATGCAAGTGAGTGAATTTGATCGGTAAGAAAATTCAGCCGACGCGGTCAATGCAACAACGTCTTGGTTCTGCACGCTTTGAAGAAACAGCATCAGCAACGGTAATAAAATATAAAGTCCCCTTTTCGTCTGGTAACAGCCAGATGAATACAAAAGCTGTTACCCAAGCAAACATGAAATCATTTATTCAGTGCTTATGAAAACACACAAAGTTAGAGATTTGTGTTTAATGGGAACGTGAACACTGAACATTATTGCACTTTTTAAAAGTCGACATTTATGTTAAATAGACCGTAATTGATAAAATAGTTGTGATCACTATATATATAGATGCAGACTTCAGACTTTGAAGGAAAAGGCTCGCAGAACTGCAGATTCCAGCTTGCTTACGCAAGGCTGACCCCTGCACAAGTCTTGCTTCCGTGGCCACTAGGATGAGTGCTCGGAATTTGTCGGAGATGAATTCGGAGCCTCACTCTGGCATATGCAGCAGTCAGCATTTTGCTTATTCGTTCTTTGTGAGCCATGCATGTGTTCACTGAGGGTTTGTCTATGCCTTCGAGATAGGCTATCAGAGAACGAAGTGGCGACTTCATGGTGAAAAATTTGCCTGTGCACCATGAGTTGACAGCGGTGAAATGTTCCTCGTAGTTTTTTAAAGTTTTCATGACATCAGCGCTTGGATATACGAGGTTTTGCCCATCCCTGACGTATTCCTTGAGTGCAGTCAGGGAAGCATACTGATCGTCAGGCTTGCCAAGGAGAGCAGCCTTGCACTGCGGACAAGTTATAGATTTCAAAATTCCTTTCAAAATAAAACCGCCAAGGTAAAACAAGATGCGGCACTCGGTTGACGTGAGCTCTTCAATGAACAGAATTTCCGTGTCGTTGATTTCATCGACTTCGCTTTCTGCACATTCCTTCTTGCTATGTGCAAGCAGATCGACAAGGTATTCGCGGTCGTCAAGTTCGTAGCTTGTTGATCTCGGAGTGTGAAGAAAGTGGCTGACGCTGACGAGTCGGAGTGCACACTTCAAGTCATACGCAGTGGGCACTGGCTTCATGAGCCGCACCACAGAAAAAAGGTTTTCTAGGCAGTCTTGCAACAGCCTGCTCGTGAGGAGGAATTCATACCCTTCACTGCCAAGAAGCACTTCTTGAAGGCGAAGGACAGCCGTTGTCGCAATTAGGACCCCTGCTTGCGATGGCTTCCACTGAGATCCAGTGCCCATTTTCAGTTCTCTGATGGTGTCTGTTGCCGTGCGTAGTGTGTCCAAGGCGGCATGATATTTAGTAATGTTCCTGCGGCTTAGCGCCATGGTGGGATGACGCGATGACATGAGGGCATACCACCTAGAAACGAGGTCCATAAACCACGCTGTTGTTTCGGCCTCTGGCTCAATCACTCCTTCTTTTATTAGGAACCGAATAGCTGGTGGGGCTTCACGGAAGAGCTGGACAGCGACTCCTACTTTCATTTTGGTGAAGTGCCCACAACTAATGTGGGTTTCTGACAAATTTGGTGCTACCTTAAGTTCGTTGGCTGCGTCATAATCCAAGACGGCCTGTACATGCTCCAATTTCACCTTCGAGGCCGTCAGTCCGTTCCTGCTTACTGTAGTATCACTGAGTGTGAAAACTTTTGAGCTTAGAAGCTGTCCTTTCAGGTTCTTAAGGACATGTGCCGGGTCCGAGATGAAAAAAAGTTCCTTCCCTTTTAAGGTTGGGTGAGGTATTGAGCACGAAGTTGTCGAATGGCGGTGGCTCGAAAAGCCAAATTCTCTCCACATAGCGCGGTTTGCTGCACCCATGTCACATGTGATAACACGGACTCTTAGAGAAATCTGGCTGCATATCTGCACTATTTCCAGGACATATGCCTTGAGTACAGAGCCGTCCACGTGCCTACCAGTGAATTCATAGGCTATCACTTGCTTCCATCTCTGGTTTACCCCACCTAGCATAAACACCAAAGCATGATTGGCTGGCTCTTCAGGCTTTGAGGGCAACGTCGTTCCTCCCAGAAGCACGTCTTCGCCACGGTCGAGTTCAAATCCGGGTGCTATCTCCATTTCATCTAAAAAGAGAACGCAGTCTTTCTCCACGTCCTCCATTCCCTCTGCTTTCGACCTCATGACGTCGATCACTTCATGCAGGATACCTGGCAGAAACTTCAGGCCCTGAATTCTTCTTGCTAACGTTCTGCTGGATGGAAGAGGGTAGCCAATCTTTCTGAGTGTTTCATACCCGGTGGTTCCACAAGCAAATTTAATTTTTAGACCTTGCTTTACTGTTTGCGCTGACCACGAATTACCATGATTGTTGTTCCGAGAAAGAGCACGAATTTGGTCTTCATTTAAAAACTTCGTATTTCGTGAGAAATTAGTTGCCTCTTTCTGCAGCTTGCGTACCTGCATCTGTAGTTTTTTGACAGTGTTCTTAGATTCGTTATGATGTTGTCTAAGCTTATTATTGGCTGCTGTGAGATCTGCAATCTTCTTCCTAAGCTCAGCTGCCTCAGAATCGAGGGGTTGGGTCGCAGTAACTATTGCAGTTTCTTGAAGCCGTGCATCCCTGGGGGTCGAAGTAAGTTGCCCATTAGCATTGTTGGTTTCCGTAGCCGCCAATCTCTCATTTATCTCCCCGTCTGACGAAGAATCAGCGGGAGAAAATTCCTGCGTAGTTGAGGGAAGAACGTTTCTCACTTCTCGTGAAGAATTGTGTGCGGCTGCGTCGTCACTGAATAATGCAGGCACGTGTGCATTTCGTTCCCTTGGTGGCCTTCGCTCTTTAGGAAGTTCTGGAAACAGATAAATAAGAAAAAATGCCCATTACATATATTTAAGATTGTGTTAACTAAAAGCAGAATAGAAGGCGCGCCAGAAAATTTAATATGTATGCGCATGAATCGTTTCCTCACATAACTTTTTCAAATGTAGATAATGAGCCGATAAGCAACGTGGTAACAAATACCAGGGTCAGGAGGCATCTCACCTTTGAATGGGAACACCGTTGGTACAGCATTAGGCTTGAGCTTCTTCCACCCATCCGCGCGGTTCTGTTCGAAGCTGCTGGCTTCGAAATGAGCCTGCAGATGAATTTGATATTGAAATTAGCGGCGCATTTCCGGCTCGATAATGAAAACAATGAAGGCAGCACGCAAGAGAACACAGTAGTCCAAATATCAGTCGAATTACTCGAATGAGAGCCTCAATCTGCACATAACATATCCTGTCTATCTCATTCACTGACTTAATCCGCCATCGCAGAACGAAGCGTCGGGTTAACAGGCCAAAGAACAAATTAGTCGAAATATCAGGCGAATTACTCGAAAGAGCGCCTCAATCTGCACATAACAACGATCTCTGTTAATCTCATTTACTGACATAATGCGGCGTCGTAGGACGAAGCGTCCGGTTAATAGGCAGCGGAAGCTACCCAACGCCGCACACATGTCAAAAACAACTTCAGAAATCGTGAGTGAATTAATCAAAATTGGTTCCTGGACCATCCATTTGCACAGTAATTGCCACAGCTTATGTGCCCTTGCTTGTCCTCATGCTCTGTGCCTTGATGCAATGTTTGGGCCCAGACCGCAATTCGCTGGCAAGCGCCTAGTAAAGGCAATTACCTTTGAATGAAAAGAAGCGGCGAAAGCACGCGTGGTACGTATTCCCCAGCGGACACGTGTCGTGCAATTTCGGATGCGAACAAGCAAGCGGCAGACAATGGCCTGTACCGCGCTGTAGTGAAACTCATTTACTTTGTTTTAGTGTTTCACGCAGCTTTTTTAAGCCGAGCAAGAAGAATATTGAACGACACTTAGCTGCCCAAACGCAACAAAATACAAATAAATCGCAACAAAAACAGCACTGAACCAACATGTGGCACTTACGCTGCAGACACACGAGGAGTTCGTCGGTTGCCACTTGTCACGCTTGACTCGCACCAGCCACAGAAGCCGCCTTTTTGGGTCCCTTGGAAAATGGAACATCCTCCAACCATTTCTCGAATGGTTGGAGCACTGAGGAACACAACATCCAGGCATTCTACGCCGATGAAAGCCGCGCGAACGCAGCAGCGTTTCGAGGACGCCCGCACAGCAGCGCGGCGAAGTCGACGCGGGCAACGCAATGGCGGAGGGAGCGCGCGAAAACAGGTTTAGGCGGCGCCGGCTGGTTCAAAGGGTGACCTCACCCTAAGCGGGGGCGCGCGCATCGAGGCACCCTACCCTCGTTGCTCGCAGGGCACCCCCGAGTGTCGTTCTACGCCTTCAGAATATTCTCCGAAAGATGTCTGTCATCCAAGCCATCCAATGGCTTCGTTCATGCGAGCGGGTCGAGTCGAGAATGCAGCTGGCCCAGTCCGACCCGTTCTTGCCAATCGGATTGGGCGGGCGGCCGGTTCGATACGTCTTGGCTCTCTCCCGGCCTCGCTATCGTTTACATTAGTGTTCCTGTATATGCTCCCGTATACAGGAACACTAGTTGACATGGCCCCGATGTCCAGTGTTCGATCCGGAGAGCCTACGCGACCCGACTTCGTCCGGCTCGTCTCCGGAGTCTCAGGTGCGTAACAGCTCGGGCCGTCCAAGCGAACTATCTGATGAACCTGTGAGTGTCAGAAAGGTAGGGATACGGAGCAGCGGTGGGAGGTCATTGGCCCCATCGCACCCCTCCACCTCCCTCGCCCCCTCTCGCTGCCGTTGTTAGTCCTTTGGCACTGCTACATGGCAGTATGAAAACAAATTTATTTGGACCTTCCAGCCGGTCAAATTTGTTCCACTTTGCAACGTGTCGCGGTTGGCAGCGCCCGACAAGTCCGGTCGACTCTCGCGACACACGCCGCATGCAAAAAGTGATTGCGCCCAAACTGTGGTAGTGAACTCTCCAGTTCGGCCTCAGCTGTAGCACAGACGTTGTGGTTCCTTCTTCTGAGAAAGGCTCAAGCTCGGACCTATGGCACACGACAAGCGACGCTTAACGGAAACCGCGGTTTTAGAAAGCTGGCGTGGGACCTTTCCAACGTCGCGCGCGACTGCTTAGTCTTTCGAAATTTTTTTTTTCAATTTCATAAATTCTAGACCTTCATTCTGCTGTCTGTCAGGGCAACTACAAGGCTCGCCATCTATATTGTATTTTATTACGTGTATTCAATTTGAAAGATTTATAAATCCCGCGCCACTCGTTCACTTGGCCATGGCTTGACCGACGATGGCATATCCTTCCCCCTCCACTCCGCCCCACTTCTTTTCTTTTCTTGTTCTTCACACAAATTCATTTGACATTTGTCCTCGTCTTTTATTTATTTATTATGTGGCAGCCTGTAATACTTTGGTGCAGTAGGCAGAGCGTCGTTTATTATTTTCTGTATCTTATCTTGTTATTTAAATTTTAATGTTCGAGCCAATTGTTCTGTCTGCCTGAGCAGGGTCACGGGAATTCCAACTGCGGTTCGTTTGACTTTCACCGACACAAAATTCCAGCGAAGCAAATTCCTCGACAAGCAGCAGCTGCAGCGACGGGCGAAGGGTCGCGCCCGCTGAGCTATGTGATCTGGATGGTGGCAGTGTGAATAATACCTCGGTCAAGCAATAATGAAGTGTATCATCGTCATCATCGATCGTGTAATTTCACCCGTCAAAGAAAAAAAAAAAAGAATTGCTAACAGTCCTATCACATCCGTTTTGCACAAGCGCCTTATTAAAACAAAAAACATATGTTGTCCCTACGGTAGGTAATAACTCGGTAAATATATGAAAGATACATTATCGCAGATATGTATATCACAGTGTAGATTCGATCGATTAGTGGCAACCCGGAATAGTATTAAAAGTCGCAGCAGCTGATCAACACGTGCAACATAACCTAGTTTTCTCTTTATTTATTTTTAGTAACAAAGGCCACTTTTCTCACATACAAGATCACCCCGTAACCTTTAGTCTTCCCGCGCATTTAGGCTCTTGGCTGTCGTTTATACCTATATTTGAGAGGACCGTATTACGGTGATAAAGCAGCCATCGCGACTAGCGTTCAGCGGACGAATACGTCGGCCGGCAAGCTGTCTCTAGCACACAACCCCCCTCCTTCGCAACCCCCCTCCCCCTACCACCACCACCACGTGCGAGGAGCACACGAATTATGTAGCAGGGCGTCAAGGTACTTTAGCACGTTAATATTAAAGGACTCTCGTCTAGACGGCGAGAGCGGTCCTCAGACGAGGGGCCGACGTTCCACGTGTCGACCGCCGACAAAAAATATCATAGAGCGACGGCGGCATTGAATAATAAGAAAGGGGACACACCTTCTCTTCTGCGGTCTCCTGGAACAGACGATAATCCGCGCCCCGAGCGACTGCACGCTTGTCCTCCTGGTCACACCTTCCGCACAATCCCGTCGCCCACGCACACGCCTATCCGCTTCCGCGAGTTGTGCCGACGCACCAACCACTACGACTACGGCCGCGTACAGCCGGCTTCTCGAAGGAACGTCCTTGAGGGACTTCGCGCGATGGCGTGAGCCGCGTCCCTTTCTCTCTAGCTGCGCGCTCAGAGTGTGTGTGGGGGGGAGGCACGTCTGAGTGGTTGAGCGAAGCCGGTTATGACGCGGCGTTGTTCGGTACGCCCTCACAGCCCACCTGCCGTACCCCATGACGTCTCCCCCCCCCCCCCCCCCCCTTCTCGGAACACCTCGAGAGGCCTCAAAGGGAGAACACAACGAACCGAGAAACACTAATGACAGGTTGATTCTAGGTTTGCGAGAGAGTTGGGTGAGGGGAGGGGGGAATCGTCTTTTTCTCTCCGCCTACCAACGAAAGACTTGGTACAGTGCGTGCTGAAGCCCGGTCCCA
Organism: Dermacentor andersoni; assembly: GCF_023375885.2. Classification (NCBI taxonomy): domain Eukaryota; kingdom Metazoa; phylum Arthropoda; class Arachnida; order Ixodida; family Ixodidae; genus Dermacentor; species Dermacentor andersoni. The sequence goes on along the minus strand of NC_092822.1, from coordinate 94,494,430 downwards.
AGTTTCTCTTATTGTTGTAGTTTGGGTAAGTGCGTTGCACCTCCCCTCCCAGATGTTTTCTTGTTACTTTTTTACCTCCTCAGGGGACGCGGGCGTACAGGCCGCCAGCTCACTGAGGGGCAGCCGAACGCCGTCTGCTTTAAGTCCGCACGAACAGACGACGCATCAAGAACTGGGCAGACGAAAAAAAAAAAAAAAAAACAAGAACGAAGCGGCACGGTTTACCGTCGTTTGCGAATACGCTGCCCTCGATAAACGCTACCGCACCAATCAAGCGAGAGACGGTGATCTGCATAAACTAAACACGCAGTGAGGACGCCGGCGTGCTTGAGCGCGTCGCTGAATCGGGAGCGCACGGTCTGGCTTCGTTGCAGATATTCGTTACACAAGTGTCTTACGCCGGACACCGTTTAAGACGTAAGTAAATACAGCACGTGAGCCTGTCTTCATCGTCGGCGGCTATTCCGAACTTCCTGCTCCTCTAAGAGCTTGGAAATGCGCTTCCGGCTTTTTGAAAGCTCGACAACGCTACAGCAGTCTTTCCTTGATCGATGTCAGTGTCGTCGCCGTTATTTCTTTTTCCCTCCAGCTGCCCTTATTGTGGTCTTAAGTTGTTTTTTTTTCGATCGACTACCGGAAATGATGCAATACCTGCGTGCACGCGCGCACAGCCCGCAAGCTTATTGCGTCATCCACTGCGCATAATGAACAACCACGGCGTCCTTCCCATGTTTCTACATATAAATAAAGAAACTAAACTACCGCGACCATGTGAAATGCGAACGGAATGAGTCATTCACTAATACTGCTTAATGTCACTTTCGATCGCGATCAAGCCCGATCGGTATTGAATTCCTCGATCGTGGCTAGCTCCTTTCGCAATGCTACGGAAGGGAGCCAATTATGAATGTCACGTCGGCACTTACGTTCGCGGTTGTTTTCTGTGGTTTTGTTTTTGGGCGTTCATCGCGACACGTTCGCCTGTCAAGCATGATATGTGCTTTGCCAGCAGCACGTGTTCTTGCGGTGTCCGCTGTGCCGCAGTGCAAGTGTCGGATATTTGTCATTATGTTAGCATATTAGGTCACTTCCCTGACTAAAGAACTTCCAGCAATTCATTAAGTACATTTCTTTAGAAGGCATGTTGAAATTGTGAAATCGAAGCCACTCGAAGCCCAAAATCGAAACCCGGAATGTGCCACGAAGTACACTGGCGTTTCAGCTAACAGTTTGCCCCAAAAACGCTCCTCTGTCAGCTTCCGGGACGATATTAACAACAATTGCAATTCATCTTTTAGCATCTTTTAGCACTTTTTCGTGGACGAATATCTCGAAAGCGGCCCTGTATTCTCTCAAAATTTATACTGAGCCGATTCGACTTCAATATTACCCGCCTTCATTTCTGCAGTTTCGACATGTGCCATAAAGTTAATGATTAATAATGAAAGGTTCATATTTAAAAAAAAAAGTAGCTACCTGAACGTTGCGCTTTATCACGCAGGCAATTTTCATCTCCTCCAAAAAATCACCTGAAAAGACAGAACGGGGCTACCTGTCAAAGGTTGTAAAATAAAAAAAAAGAAGAGTGTCAAATTCAGAAAAAGAAAGGAACAGGTTTTTTTCGGCGTAACTGGCTCGGAGAGGCGCTGCGATCACCGAGGAGTGTAGACGTGCTCGCGTCGGCTCCGTGTTCGTGAAATGATTTTGCACCATTTTCTTGTGAATTGTGGCCTAATTTTTACACCAGTCGCTCCGTGAAGATACCGGGACTCCGTAGACGCCTCATTTTCAAGTGGGACACTCCATTTCCCTGTGCTGCGAACATTTTTGTGAATCGCCCACGCCGCCGCTGCGCGTGCGCGCCGGGCGCACCGGATGCGTGGCGCGCACTCGAGCGAGCTCCGTAACGCCGATCAAGTTTCTCTGCCCCAGCAACGAGCATGGAGCTCGAAGTGGCCGTCGAGACGGGCTGGCGAACAACTCGCCTTCGCCAACCGGCGAAGCTGAGGGACGACTCTTCACCCCAAACTGACTCCACCTGTCAGCAAAAATGAATAAGGCTGGGTTCTTGCTTAAATGAAAACTGTTTATTATCTGCAGAGCGTCGGCGTGAAGCGTGTTGCTGCCTTCCTCGGCCGCGTCTCTCGCTCGTCTCTCGTGCCGTTTCTCCGGTTCGGCTGGCCTCCGGCTCTTCTCTCTCGCCTCGCTCGAACCCCCGAGTCTACTCGTGGGTCTCTTCTTACAGTCCCAGGAACCATGGCAGTGCATCGGTGCGAAGAGTCTTTCCTCGTGTTTACTCAAGGGTCTCTTGCGAGGAGCAAAGTACCATGCGGGGCGCCTCGTGATCTACGGTATTGCGGCGGTGGAGCGCGCTGCCTGACAGGTCGGCGTAAAATGCGTGACGGCTAAGTTATGAGAGTGCGCGCCGCTCACACACCCAAACCTCAAGCACTCGTTCTCGCTCCAAGACCAGGCCACCAGTCAAAGCACAAGTTCTCAAGGCTGGACGCATGCCTCCGCTACCTTCCAACTAAATCAAGATTATCATTCGCCCCAAGGGAGCCGTCAGCGTCGCCAAAATTGGTAGTCCTACCGTGACTACAGCCGTACTCCAAGCCGCACAGCTCAGCCCAGCAGATATTCAACGAGACACCGTGTGCCCCAACACCCAACAAAACATTGTCGTTGTCAGTAAGCCAAGTCTGCAGAACGCCGACCGGTATGTCTGCATAAAATCCATTCAAGTCGATGGGGTCACGCACGATGTTAACGCGTATGAGACGGCCGCCGAAGACACCACGAAGGGAGTCATCCGCGGAATCCCCCTCTCCGATACCCCTCAGCAAATCAACGCCAATACCCGCAACCCGCTCGCACTAGCCGCAAAAGGCATTGGAACGACAACCACCGTTGTTATCGCCTTCAATGGCCCCGACGTGCCATGTCTGGCCCGTTACGGAGCCACCTTAATACCGTGCTCATTATTCCGCAAGCAAATAGAAATTTGCTACCAATGCGGCCGCCTCGGACACCGCATGGATGTCTGCCCTTTTCCCAATAACAAGATCTGCCGAGACTGCGGAGTCCGCAACCCACCTCCCGATCACACGTGTAACCCCAAATGCTCATTGTGCGGCGGCCTTCATCTTACAGCGGACAAATCGTGTACGGCTCGCTACAAGACACCGTACGTTATTCGCAAGCGCATTGGGGAACGCCGAGCTGCAATGCAAGCCACCCTTCAAGAAAGCGACTTCCCGCCCTTGAACTCCAAGCCACTCTCCAGATCCCGGTCTCCATCACGCTCGAGGCAACATTGTTCCCGGACCCCTTCACGTTCGAGACAGCGCCGTTCCCGATCCAGATCTACCTCTACCCCACCCGCCAAGTCTCCTACTAACAACTTGAGCTTCGCAGAACCCCTTAAGGGCGCCTCGCGAGAGGGTCGCAACACATCTCCACAGTCCACGAACACCAATAATAACGCAGAAATAGCTCACTTCAATAAAGAAAATGTCATTATGCGCGACCTAATTCACAAGCTCTCGCAAGAGGTTCGCGATCTTAAACAATCCAAGACACCCGCTTCTACACCACCCGCCGAAGCGTCACACTTCTCTAGCCACGACGCTCCACTGACACCAGCCCCCAAAAAGCGGGCCCTCCAAGAGGGAGCCGTGGGCCAAGTGCGCTCAGAGGTTACGAAAATGCTAGTGTCACTTCAAAGCACGATGAACACACTCCAGAACGCAGTCGAATCCATGCAACACGTCGTTCTCGCCCTGGCACAGCGCGTCACAAACATTGAAAACCACCTACAAACTCTCCCTATGCCTGCTCCACCTGCCCACGAAACGCCGGCACTGCCCATGACGGCATCCCCCAATCCCCATCATGGCCCACACTAACAGAGATACACTTATCTGGCAGTGGAACTGCCGAGGCTATCTCCGCAAACAGTCTGTCATCCGTCAACACCTTCGTACCCTCACCCAGCAACCAGACGTCATCATGATTCAGGAAACCCATATCGATTCGGTCACCCTCCCAGGTTACCAACCTTTCATCCCGTCACATGCTTCTCGCCGCCTCTGCATTTTCGTCCACAAGAGAATCACCGCCATCGAACACAATCTCCACGACCTAAACATCGAACACCTTCTCGTTGAACTTATCCCCACCAGGAGACGTAAGGAAAGTATTTTTCTCCTTAACGTGTACAGCCATCCCTCTGCCAAAGTTCGAAGCCGTTTTCTCACCCTCTTCAAGAAGGCCCTAAACGTAGCTGGCACCAACCCCCTCGTTATCGGTGGAGACTTCAATCTCCCCCACACGGTATGGGGATATGGATACTCGACGACGGCGGCTCAAAACCTCTGGAACGACTCCCAAGACCTCATCCTCACTTTCATTACAGACCCCACGTTCCCCACACGCCTCGGTAGCTCCGCTTCCCGCGACACGACCCCAGGCCTGACATTTACCAAGAACGTCACCAACGCCCAATGGAGCAACACACAACATGATCTCGGTAGTGACCATTCCATCATTGCCATACTTATCCCTCGGATAGCTGCAGTTACTGCCAAACCCTGTGAGTTCACTTGGGTTGACTGGGATGCATTTCGCAAGCATCGATCCGCTGACCAGCACGCGGAACGCATAGCGGACGTTGATGCATGGACCCGAAATCTCCACTCCGATACCAATGCAGCTACTCACACCGTTACCACCGATGCCCCCGTCGAGCGCATGGACAGTAGACTGGCCAATCTCCTCACGGCTAAAACATCCATCCTATCCCGCTGGAAAGGGCAACGTCTCAACAGGCGCTTCCGCGCTAAAATAACTCTCCTCAACAAGGAAATCGAAGCCCATTGCCTCACTCTGAGCCGTCAGCAGTGGACTGAACTGTGCAATTCTGCTGACGGACAGATCCACTGTCCCTCTTCTTGGAAGCTTCTCAAACATCTCGATAGTCAAGCCACCCGCTCTTCCCAACAAGATCGCCTCACTAAACTTCTCAGAAACGAAGAAACAGGGCCGCGCCCAAGTCTTAGACTACCTCACTAACAAGTATCTCCCCATGGGCAGAGTGCAACCTCACGGCTCCTACACCGGGCCCCCAACCCCCCACTGGACGAAGACTTTAATGTCGCTGAGATCCAAGCCGCCCTGCATAAAATAAACAGCCGCTCTGCCCCTGGCCCCGATGGGGTCACTAACAAAGCCTTCCGTAACCTGGATGATGTCTCCGTCACCCACATCACAGATTATATCAATGACTGCTGGAGTAATGGTGACATTCCGCCGGCCTGGAAAACAGCAAAGGTCATGCTTATTCCCAAACCTGGCAAACCTTCTAGCCTTGATCATCTTCGCCCTATCTCACTAACTTCATGTGTGGGAAAGGTTATGGAGCATGCCTTCCTCACTCGAATTAACACCCATCTGGAAGACACTGCAGCGTATCCTCACTCTGTCATTGGCTTCCGGGCCCACCTGTAGACCCAAGACGTCATGCTACAACTTAAGCACCATATCCTAGAATGTAGAACACGTACTACTAAAGCTATACTCGGCCTCGACCTCGAAAAATCCTTTGACAGCATAGCCCATTCCACCATTCTTGACCGCATCTCACGCCTTAATATCGGTGCGCGAGCTCACAATTACGTCAGAGACTTTCTCTCTAATCGCACGGCCTTCCTTTCGGTGGGGGATTTCCTCTCCGACGCGCAGACTTTGGGCGGTGCGGGAACCCCCCAGGGCTCCGTTATCTCCCCAATGCTTTTTAATCTTGTCATGATCGATCTTGCCAAGGAGTTGCAGCAAGTGGACGGTGTCACCCACACCATATACGCTGACGGAAGTGACGGCGAAATAGAAACGGCACTACAATCCGCCATTGAAACAGTCGAGACATATCTCCAAGGCACGGGGCTTCGCTGCTCCCCTGCGAAGTCCGAACTCCTCATCTACAGGCCTACTCTCCGTGGCCGCCGTCCGAAATACTCCACTGCTAAACGCCATTACGAAGACATTGCGCTTCATCTCACGGATGGCAGCCCCATACCCCTCGTCACCAATATCCGTGTGCTCGGCTTGCTCATAGAGGCGAGCGGAGCGAATGGCATGGCCCTCGCCAAAATCAAGATGAATACAGCCAACACCATGAGACTTTTGAAGCGGGTCTCCAACCGCCGTGGGGGTATGAAAGAGAAGAATCTGCTCCGATTAATCCAGTTATTCGTAATTTGCCACATCACCTACGTTGCTGCGTATCTAAACTGGTACAAGGCTGAACAAACCAAGCTCAACATCCTCCTACGCGGTGTCTATAAACAAACCCTCGGCCTCCCCAGTTGCACCAGCACTGACCTCCTCCTTCAACTAGGCGTCCATAACACACTGGACGAGCTCATCGAGGCCCAACGTCGCTCTCAGCTGGAGTGACTCACTCTCACAGCGACGGGCCTTCATATCCTCACCTCGCACGGTATCACCTACCACCATCAACACTGCCATAAGCACCAGATCCCCTCCACCATACGAGCTTGGATTTACGCCGACCCTATCCACTGAAACATGCACCCCGAATACAACCACGCACGTCGCACAGCACGTGCCACGGCTCTCACCAAATCCCTTACTCGCCACGACGGTGTCATTTTCGTCGACGCCGCCGAATATACCCTCGGTACCCGCTTTGCAGCCGTCACCACGCGTGAAGGGTCTCTCCACCATGTAACCCCACACGCTGAGGAAGCTGAAGAAGTGGCCATCGCGCTAGCCACACTAGACCTAACATGCCATACCGTCGTCTCTGACTCCCGCTCCGCCGTTATCAACTATATCAACGGCCGTATTTCACACCAAGCCTTGCGCATCTTGCAACAAGCACCCCGCTCAACCGATCATCAGGTTACACTCGTCTGGTTCCCGGCTCATGTAGGCACCGTCCATCCGCACCTCCCCAACCTCAACGAGGTTACCCACTCCCTAGCGCGAGGCCTAGTTAACCGCGCGGGAGAAGGGGAGGCTGCCCCCACCGGTAGGGATCGCCTGGCACGCTACAATGATCTTGTGAAGTCCTTCTACTTAGAGCGTAGAACCTTCCCCGGCCCACACAACAAACTATCCCGAGCGCAGGCTAGAACTTTCCGCCTGCTACAAACCAATACTTACCCCTCGTTAGAACTTTAAACAAGATCTACCCAGACATTTATCCAATCCCACGTGCCATATATATATATATATCTGCAAGACACAGCCAGCCACACTTCCACACATGCTCTGGGACTGTACACACCAATACCCCGACACTAACCCCACGACCCTCTCGTCGATATGGCACGCTGCCCTGCGTAGCCCCAACCTTGACGACCAACTCTGGGCGACCCAACAGGCCTACGAGGCGGCGAAGAGGCAACACCTCGACGTCCCCACGTGGGAGGCCTAGGCCCAGCCACCATCTCTTGCTGGTTTCAATAAAGTTTATTTAGTTAGTTAGTAACCTCGCTCGTGTTTACCACACGCGTGGACTATTTCTGCGTCATTTGATACACAGAAAGGTACTATAAATAAATAAATAAATAAATAAATAAATAAATAAATAAATAAAAATGATACATGTGGTAGTGACCTTGGATCCGGATCATGAGATGGAAATAATCAGAAGAATAAGAATGGGCTGGGGTGCGTTTGGCAGGCATTCTCAGATCATGAACAGCAGGTTGCCATTATCCCTCAAGAGAAAAGTGTTTAATAGCTGTGTCTTACCAGTACTCACCTACGGGGCAGAAACCTGGAGGCTTACGAAAAGAGTTCAACCTAAATTGAGGACGACGCAACGAGCTATGGAAAGAAGAATGATGGGTGTAACGTTAACAGGGATAAGAAAAGGGAAGATTGGGTGAGGGAACAAACGCGGGTTAATGACATCTTAGTTGAAATAAAGAAAAAGAAATGGGCATGGGCAGGACATGTAATGAGGAGGGAAGATAACCGATGGTCATTAAGGGTTACGGACTGGATTACAAGGAAAGGGAAGCGTAGCAGGGGGCGGCAGAAAGTTAGGTGGGCGGATGAGATTAAGGAGTTTGCAGGGACGACATGGCCACAATTAGTACATGAGCGGGGTAGTTGGAGAAGTATGGGAGAGGCCTTTGCCCTGCAATGGGCGTAACCAGGCTGATGATGATGATGATGATACATGCGCACCCGTGGCCTCCACTGTAATGCCAGCGCGTGTACCTCTGTCTTGCGTATTCAAACAATAACGACATAAAACGTTCACCCCCGTATAATGTCACCCTATATATATGACTGTTGCACGCTTATAACTCTTATGTAACAATACATATGACATTAAACGTCTTTTTTTTTTCTTTTTTGGAAATTTCCCACATTTGGCGGTCACCCATTCTCGCGCCACTGCGGCTGTTCGTTACACGTGTGCACCCATTCCTGGCCAATCTTCCGGGGTGGGTACGTGCGAGAGTGAAATTAAACGTGCATACGCCTGCGTACACTGCGACGCAAAGGGTGCATTATGCCGTATTTTCGCCATTCTAAGCACCCCCTCCCCCCTCTATTTTCGCGAAAAAATTGGGAAAGGAAGTGTGCATGCGAATCTAAGCACCGGCCTATTTGTCAGAAAGAGCGTGTAGCCAAGGCCGCCAAGCGCGCGTGCTCACTCTGTCATCGAGCCGGAGCCGTCGGAGTGCCGAGGTGGAACGGCGTCCGCGGCGGCGCGATCGCGCCGTACAGCGAGACGGCAGAGGCGCGCGTGCTCGTGACGCCCGCGTGCCTCCGCGTTTCAGTCAAGAAGCCCTTCAAAGCCAATCTCCTACAGGAGTACGAAGAGTGGGTGAGAAACCCTGACCGGAAGAAGACGCCGGCGGGAAAGCTGCAGAAAGCGTCCCCAGCAACCCTCGCAAAGTGGATGTCGGACGCGTGGAAGCGGGTGCAAGTGGACGTTGTGGTCAAATCATTTAAGAAGTACTCGATCGCAAACTACTTCGACGGAACGGAAGACGACCTGCCGTGGGATACCGAGAGCGACGGCTCAAGCGGTGCGACGAACTCGAGTGGCAGTGTTACTGGCTGAGCATCCGAGACAAGCGGTCGGTTTACTGTCTGCGCCGATTTTTCTTTTGAATATTTGCAAAACAATATGTTATTTCTCGCACCCGTCTTGTTGTGATTTCGCAGCGAAAAGAGGGAGGGGGGGATATTTGTAGATTTTTCGAATCAAAGCACCCCCCTCACTTTGGGCATCGCGATCTTGAAAAAAAGGGGGTGCTTAGAATCGAGTAAATACGGTACATACAGATATGTGGCTTTCATATCTCAAGGTAGGCAACTCGGCACGACCTTTTCCCCTTGATGTGGATCAATCATCTTTGCAAAATCAGTTAAGCTACTTTGAATAAGAGGCGAAGTATACGATTGCACAAGGATTATAGCATTCACGCATAAGTAAAAATAAAAAAAAAATATACGGAGACCAGAGTGCTTCGGCTCACCCTCTGTAATTCGGCATCGGCATTAGTATGAATTTTAAGCCATCAGCCATGCATTGTTGTCCGAAGTGGTGGTCCGAAGTGGTGGTCGCGCCACTAAAAAAATGTGGTTCGTGCTGTTGATAAATAAGGATGCCGTAATAGTTGGCGGGTGTAATGGCGCGCTCTCTCCTGTGGTCTCATTTCTTTCTTTCAAATTTTCTCGCTTCTTCCGTCACGTATAGCGTCATGTCGCTCAGTGTGCATGAACTGGCGGTTGTATCTCGCCATAGCCTGTGCACGCGGTGCTGTGTGTACGTGAGCACAGACATTGCACGACATTAAAGTTTTCACCTATGCGGGGCGTAAAAAACGCATGACGCCACACGTTGCATGAAACGAAAATAAAGGCAACTGCATGCCGCGGGACAAACACAGGCGATGCAGGCAAGGTAACGTTTAACATCGCATCGCGACTGTCGTATGCCGTCAGCATCACCGCCAATGAACGTAAACAGCACAGAAAGCTTCGCCTACATCCATTCCCACAGTGCGTGTGGTCTGCGCAATTTTTTTCAAGCCTCCTTGGGAAAGAAGAACAAGGTTTATTCGTAACAAAAATAAACGAGGTGGCCTCGACGCACTGCTCAACAGGAGTGAGGGCAGTGCCGATGGCCGTCTACCGCCGCATACGCGGAGCATTTAGTTTTTATTTAGTTTTTATATAGCATTAATTATTTGCACTCTTCGCGATAGCGCTTCGCTTTACACGGATTCCAATATGCGCGTCTGATCTGCATCTTTTCTCTCTTTTTTTTCGTTACTGCGATGGCAGTTAAAAGCTCCGGATAACCTACCGTTCGCTTTCAAAACATCGCCGAGAGAAACGAAAACTTTCCCCGTCGCTGCCATTGTGCGTCTGCACGTGTGTATCGAAGGCCGCGTGAAAGTAACGCTACGTGCTGTGGACTGGTACGACGGTGGGCCAATCGCAAATACGTTTTTTTTTCTAGAAGCTGGCGCCAGCATTTAAGGAACAGGGTAAGCGAGCAATACGGTGGTATGCGCTGAGAGTCGAAGTTAAAGGGACACTAAAGTGAAAAATGATTTCTTCTGCATCAGTAAATTACCGTTCTACAACACCAAAAACACCACTCTTACAACGATAAGACGTTTGCTAAGCCAGAAAAAGCGCAAGAACGAAATACGGGTGGCGACGCCTACTGAAGTTCCCTCACCTGGGGGCTGTGACGTCTTGGATTTTGATGGCATCTTCTAGAGCCTACTAATTATATATAGCGGTACATATTGACTACATTGTGTTCTAAAGGAACCAAATATTAAACTCGGCAAGTTTCGGGAACCATTATTCAGCCAACGCGGCCCAAATGCGAAAACATACTTAGAAATCCCTGACGTCACGCTGACGTACCGGCGCTGGGGTTTCGGCGCGAAATTCAAATACTGATACTTGGACCTTCATTTTCTCATCTAATAATCAAACTATTCTTTTGAAATGACTGCCTGCAGGGTTCTCAAACAATGCTTAATTAGTCTAAACTGATTTATTGTTTCGCTTTAGTGTCCCTTTAAGGAGTTTGGAACGAGAAGAATAACCGCTGTGAACTGATTTACTGCCTTTCATCTGAACTAAATCTCTGTCTTTTAAAAAGAAAGAAAAGAAGAAGAAAAGAAAGCCCGTCTGAGAAAGATTGCAGGAACCAGAACCACAATTTTGCATATTGCACATCTGACCCATTTACTTTGGTGTAATAATAATGACAAATAATAATGACCAATAATAATAATAATAATAATAATAATAATAATAATAATAATAATAATAATAATAATAATAATGCATTTATTTTCCATCATAAGCGACCTAGTATCATGACGTGCGACAGTGAATTCAATGTTTTCTGCCTTGTGTACTGATCAGTCGAGCATCGGTGGTTGTCGTATACGTTAAGCATTCGTTCCTTTTTCTTGGCTTTCTAGACAAGACAAATGTACTTTTTTTTTAGCACTGCCTGAACCAACAACCAACGTTGCATGCTCGCCGGCTTTCGCACGTGCGCATCGTTGGATTTTTTTTTTTTCATTGCACAATAAAGAAAGCTGCGAGTTAGCGCCTGCTTTAAAGCTGATTCACTGGATGGACTGATTTCCAATATTGGTTAAAAATAATGCTCTAACGAACAATGTTATAACGTAACAACTTTTATTGCGATTAGCTTATTCTATTAGAAATACACGCCGTCTGCGGTTCGTCTGTCCTTCCGTCGGTCGAACCAACTTGGGTATATACACTGGGCAGGGGCGTAGCCAGGGGGGGGGCTTATGGGGCTTCAGCCCCCCCCCCCCCGAAATATATTTGTGCTGTTCATGCACCGCCTACCAAAGCAACCCCCGGCGCCGGAAATCATTCTGGATTTTGTCTAGAGCGTCTTTTTCACGCTCGAAAAGCCATTTCACCGCGAAAATCGCGAACTCGGGCTGAATTTCGCGGCAACGCCCATGCACCAGGAGTCACATAACGCAAGTAGCCCCATGCGAGCACAAAGTTTCAAGGACGTTTTGATGGCGAACGGGCTCGCCGCGGCATCTCGCGGAGGCCGCGGAATCTACACTCTATCATGGAATTTACAGAGCGCGTGGATATCAATCCCGAAACTTTATGGGTATAAAGTTCTCATAAACGTTTTATGTGAAAGGTGCATTGACATTTTGAAACGTGCGCTTTAGATTTTCAATTGCGGAACATTGTAAGTTTAATGCTCCCATAAATATTTGGCGCCAAAGGTGCATTGACTTTTCCAAAGTCGTACATCGGGCCATACAACGAGACAAGCCAAATTAACACACTATCAGGCAAGTTGACAAAGCCCGCAGCGAGGCCTGATGAAACGAAGCGTTGTGGTGGTTCATTCGTGCCGTCATGTCACATAAAAAAATATCAAAATTATTTTTTCACCTGCGCCAAAGCATCCAGTGAAGACACTAAAGCCAGCAAAGGTAACTACGTTCTTATTTATTGTTTCTACTTTTGCTTTTAATCGCGAGGACACGTTGAGCCTCTTCATTTTTTTTGTTCTCGCTCCCCTACCCGCGCGCTGCCAGAGCCAGCCAGAGCGCATGCGTTTTTCTCGTGTTGCCCCGTCCATCAAGCAGCGCACTTCGGTGCGCGTTCGGTTTTCTCTGGCCGAGTGCATGCATCGGATGGAGTGGATGGAATGGGGCAAGGATCTAGGATTCTGAGAATCTATGATTGCGCAACATGTTTATTTGCCTAGTTTGACGCATTATATACCGTGACTTTTTCTTAGATACGTAGATTTATTAGAGACTTATTTATACGTATGTTTAAATATTTTGTTGCGAGGTGTTGTGTATACGTGTAGTGAACTTTGTTTCCAGTGGCACTTTATTGCCCTTTATCAAGCTGTTTCTTCCCATTTGTATATTCCATTGTATCTTCGCATTTCTAATGTATGAGGGCGAGTCAAATGAAAGTGAGCCTACCCACCGCGCGCAATTATGGTTCTGTTGATTATCTGCAAGGCCTTCGCGTAGCACACAGGGATCTCTCATTTAAAAAGTGACACGCAGGTGAGAGGATAAATGTTCTTTAATGCTCTCCACTGGGTTGTACATGGTTGCGTGCCGTAATGGACGTTCCAGAAGTTGAGCAGCGTGGTGCCGTGAGGTTTTTGACAGCTGAAGGTGTTTCTCAAAAAGAAATTAGTCGCTGTATGACTGCCGTGTACATGGAACATTGCATTTCATTGGCCACTGTGAAGCGTTGGAACAAACTGTTCAAAAAAGGACCTGAAAGTTGCAAAGACGATCCCATGGAGACCGGGCCAAAGCCATCGTGCAATCACCCCTAACAAAATTGCAAAGGTTGATGAGCTGATGAGACAAGAACGGAGGATAAGCATCGATGAACTGGCTAAGCGTGTGAATATCAGTCACGGTTTGGTTCGCGCCATAATTCATGAACATCTCGGTTATCGGCTCTTGTGCGCGCAGTGGATGCGCAAGATTTTGAACTACCGCCAGAATACGGAGAAGATCGGCGTTGCCTTTACTCATCTGATCCGCTATCACAATAAGGGTGACGATTTCTTGTCTGCAATTGTGATCGGAGACGAACCATCATGCCACTACTAAGAGTCTGAAACACGACGGCAAAGCTGACAATGGAAACATTCGAACTCACCACCCCCAAGGAAAGCAAAGGACGTCATTTCTGCCAGAAAGGTGTTGTTGACTTATATTTTTCGATCGTCAGGGGCCATTACTCATAGAATTTGCTAAATCTTGAGAGACTATCAATTGTTTCCGATATTGTGAAACGCGGGATCGGCTGTGTGCCCCAATCAAGAACAAGCTACGTGGAAAATTGACGAATGAGGTCATCTTGTTCCATGACAATGCCCGTCCCCACGTCGCTGATGGGGTTAATACAAAACTGGCAAAGTTCAAGCGGGAAACGCTGCAACATCTGCCACACAGCTAAGACCTGTTGCCTTGCAACTTCCACATTTTGGGGCAAACAAAAAAACAGCTCAAGGGAACCAGATTCGTCTCCGACGATGAAGTGAAATTCAGTTGCAGAGGTTTTGAAGGAGCAACCCAAGGAGCTTTATGAGACGGGAATTGCGCGACTCGTTAGTCAATGGAACAAATGTCTAAATGCTCATGGGGACTACATTTAATTATAGTACCCCGTTTGTCATATATTTGCATTGGCTCACTTTCATTTGACTCGCCCTCGTATATTCTGCAGAACTCTTGCTTTTTATACGTGCTCTGTTGCGACTATAATTTCGGTGCAATTACGATACACGTCCGGCGACAGCTGCTGCTGCGTAATACGCTGGAACAAATGACAGCGTCATTGAGATTTTTCACTGGCCGTTGCATATGTACAAAAATGTAAACAAGGATCTTGTATGACAAAGTGTCGTTAATATATTTGTTCTCAACTTGTTCATTTCATGGCCTTTACATTTTTCATATCAGCGGAATGCACTGGTTTGCTGGCTTCGAACTGATGTAGTTCTAAAGTTCGTGTGATATTTTCTTTCCTTATTAAATAGACAAAACACATGAAAGCATTGACATCAGTTATGTGGGGCACAATTTTTGGCACATACGAATATATTCTTTTATGAAAAAAATACATATTTTACTTGTATTGACAGTGCTTAGCGTTCAAGAATTCGTTTGCAGCATCTTTGGCAATGGCAATGCAGTTATTATTCATGTATTTGATCCCTAGGCAAATTGTTTGAGAGCAAGCTTTAGCTCGGGCCCTACTCCGACGCGGCCTATTCAGATACATGTAAAACGCAGAAACGCTTTTCTGTGATAACTCCTGAATCGCTTTTAACGAAATTTGTTGCATTTGAGAGACTAAGTTAAATTCTAGTGTCTGTTGGAAGCGGAATTTCAATTTAGGGCCTGAACTTTCTTTAAAACATATTGAAAAATTTGAAAGTTCGAAAAACATAGAAGCACGAAGTTCACAAATTAAGAGCTCTGCATCAAGAACAGATATCGCGGTTCTGTAAACGGCATCCATTACACCATTCAAATCGGTCAAATTCGATATGTCAATTTGTATCTTACGTGGATTAGTAATGTTATGTACAAGGGTTCTGCAAAAGCCGTACTTCCATAATACTTAATTTTTTGAGACTCATGTGTAACATATCAATATGCTGATTTCATTGCTGATTTACAGAGTCCTAAACTTAATTGTCTCGTTTTCTGAAAATTTCCGATTTTTGCCATTTTCAATAAAATATTGACGACCTAAATCGAAAATTCGAGACAAACGTTCACTAGAATTTAAGTTTTGCTTTTAAATCCAACAAACCTCGTCAAATTTGGTGCAATGGTTGCCGAGAAAAACGAATTCTCCTTCTACATGTATTTGGACAGGAGCATCCAACCTAATGTTTCCTCTTAAGTAGGAGGCCGAGCTGCAACGTGAGCCCCCCCCCGAACAAAATTTCTGGCTACGCCACTGACACTGGGCATGTGACACATATAGGTGTTTGTGCCGCTCTTGAATGAACGTATGTCGGGTAAACTTTGGTCACTGAATTTGAGCCACGAGGCATGCGTCGCTTTTCGATGGCCAAAAATAAACAAATATCCGGTGCTGGGCGGAGTCGAACACGCGTCATTCGTGCAGACAATCTTGCCCGTATATTCAGACACGCGTGGACTTCGTGGCGGCGCGGCTAGATGGCGCCACGTGCGTGTCCGAAATGTACAGGGAGTCTTCATAACTGCAATTTGTTGATTAATTTCTTGTCATTATTGGCCATGTCAACGGCTAAGAAAGAAAGAAAAGGTCTCACCGAGATTGGAACTCTGGTTGTTGAATTCGGAGTCGGGAGTGCTAGACGTTACACCACGAAACCGCACGCTTCCGACGCCACGGGAGACTCGAGCCCGGACCGATCCTGGATGAAAGTAACGGTATCCTTGCCACTAGACCATGCCTTGAGATGAGATGCGTTGATGAAGCGGGGTTTCCGCTCGCTAAACACAGTCGATGCTCTGTTTGAAAGCGTTGCACATCCACGGCACGCTGCAGCAGGAGCAGTAACCACGAGGCGCATACAGCTCGAGCATGAAAGGAGCCTTTCTTTTATTCGGGGGTTTGCGATTGCTTTCTATCCCCGGCAGGGGAAAGGGCAGCGGGAGCGCGGAAGGAAAAAGAAGACGTACTACGCAGCCAGCCAATTGTGGGGCGTTGATGGAGATGACTGTCACACCAAATTAGGCGGGCAAAGATTCTCTTTAGACATATAGTGCTTGCCGCGTTTGCTTGCTTCATAGGAGCGGCTTCAATTCATTTGGATACGCGTCCACCATAACCACCGCGGTCTTCCCGGCCACCGGTTCTGCGAAATCAGCAGGAATGCGAGATCACTTTTCGTGAGCATTCGACCAGTTTACAGGTGGGGCAGTTGATGGCATAAGCAAAGTTGAGCAATTTTAACAATTAACTGAACGCTGCTCTATGTCACAGTCAAGTCCCGGTCAGTGAAGTAAAGAGCGTGCCATGGCTTTCGTATTGCTGATGACCCTTTCTGTGTTTCTTGCAGAAGTTGTAGCGAACGCTTTCTGGCATTGCATGCTACGATGACGCAATTTCCCCAGTACACGAGGCGATAAGTCATGACCAGTTTTAGTTTACGTTCATGATATGGTGCCAAACTGGGCTAAACGTTCTTCTTGCTTGGTGTCCACCCATGTAACACGTAATGCTGCACTTGACGCAATGTTGAGTCGACGGCTGTGAGCTAGATCTTTCAGTTCACGGGTTGACACGACGCCTTCGTCAAAACTTAGCAGTGTTAGCGCATATTCTGTATGCTCACCTTCGATACCATCTCCAGTGACCTGCTAATAGGCAATCTGCTGAGTGCGTCCGAGTTGAACAGCTGCTTTCCAAGAAAATACTGAAGCTTTTACTTGTAGTCTCCGTGGTATAGTGCCCATCGTTGAATACGCACAGCCGCCATGCATGTTCGGTGCTTGGCCGTCACGTCTCAGAAGGCTCACCGGTGGTTGATGATCCGTGACCAATGTAAGTTCACGACCTAAAAGGTTGTCGCTTAACTTGGTCACACGGAAAATTAGTGCCAGCACTTCAAGTTCCCATAGAGTTAGTTACGCTCTGCTTGGGTCCTTGGACGAAAATCAGTAGGCACGTTACCGACCGGGTGAAACAGAACGGTCCCTACTCAGAGTTGTGATGCATCACATTCTAGCTTAAGTTAGGGCCGAAATGCACGATAATTTGAGCAGCTCTTAAGCTTCGTTTAGCCTCATTGAACGCAGCGTCTTGTTGCCTGCGTGCTAGTTTTACCAAACCGCCGCACCGGCACCTGTCATTACTCTTCGTGCAACAGGGTCTACGACACATTGATCGCCTACACCATGCCGCAGATGGTCAAGCACTCCTGACCCACCTACGCTACTGGCCAGCATCACACATGGGACGGCTGTGTGGCCTCTATAAGGAAGTCATAGGGGACGCCTGCAAACGCTGTACAGCCTCGCCCACCACATCGACCGCCAATCCCTATCTCGACGGAGCTGCCAGGTGTCTCGAAGAACCGTTCCCCAACGTGTGCCCTACAGCAGATGGCAGCCTCTCTCCTCCAAGAGAGACTTGGGGACCACCTTCACATCTTCGTCGATGAATCCGTGATACCGGAGACGGGGTCATCCACAGCAACCTGCGTTGCACCGGCGCTACAAAAGAGCAAGCTGTGCCGTCTCCCGGGACATGCAAGCTCTACCGCAGTAGAGCTAGCAGAACTCCATACCTTGCTGTGGACCTACTGGCAGAGGAGCTACCAGCGACCCCTGCAGCCATCTTCTGCGACTCCAATGCGGCGCTGCTCTGCCTGCAGAACCCTGACAGGGCTAGCCTTGGAGTTGCGCTGCTCTATTCCAGACTGACGGCCCTTCAGGACGCAGGATGCTCACTATCCCTGCATTGACTACCGGCACACGTGGGGATCCCGGGCAATGAAGAGGCGGACACTCTTGCAAAAAGTGCCCACCACTCAAGCGTCTCCCTCAGCCCTGCTGTAACGGCCGCAGAGTTCTCGAGACACAGACTGCGCCGGCACATCATCGCCTGCCACCCGGACAAACGGGTATTCCTGGGCCGGCCTCCATGGTCTCTTCCACAGCACGGCCTCCCACGAAGGGATGCCTCGTTGCTGCTCCAACTGCGAGTGGGCTGCTACTGGACGGCAGCCCGCCGGCACCGCCTTGGGAAAGCCACCTCGCCAGCCTGTGCCTCCTGTGGTGAACCAGGCACTCTGGAGCACCTCCTGCTGGCTTGCCCTGCTCACCTGCAGCACCGCGGCCGACTTCTGCAGGAGTTCCACATCCTGGGGCTCCCATATGTTCACGACAGGAAGATATCCTCTTCCCCTGTCGTAATCAGCTACCAGCCTTCCTAAGTGTCGTCGAGTACCTCGACTCGTCGGAGCTCTCGGCGAGACTATAGGAAATTTCTACAAAGACGGATAGCCTAACGGCCGTCCCACCACCTCGCGTATACGGTCTACCTCCAGCCTGCTCCTCCGGTCGACCCCACGGCCCTCTGATGCTGCTGGGACGACCCTCTACCTTTCTCCTTCCTACCCTCTCTCTCTTTTAATCTCATCGCCCCCACCCTGCTGGCGCTGAGCCGTGCTCCCGCATGGGTTACAGAAGATAGTGCTAGCCTTTCCTCCTTCCCCACAAGAACCACTTCTCTGACGTTGCCGTCGAAGCAGCTGTTCGTGCCACGCGGGGCTGCCTAAAGGCAGCCCGCATGTGCAAGACAAGCGTTTGCTTCGCTCGATATCAAGCGTTGCCTTTTACTTATGTATATATTTTTGCCACCATCGTCTCCTCGCTACCGCCGGCACTTTATGCTGCTGGAAGGCAGCACTGCTCGTGCCACTCAATTGTACCGTTAAAAACGCCGCTTGCACAGGAGCCACACCTTAACGTGGCGGTGTTGCCGTGTCGGCGCTATTGTATATAACTGCAGGACCCGGTGTTCCTAAGCCCATTAGAGCTCAGCCATGCCTGGTGTGTCGACAGAGGACAGACTTCAGATGATTGCTCTTTACCGCTACAATGTGCCGCAACGTGACATTGCCAGCATTTCAGGCCGCCAGTTGTCGACTGTTAATCGGATTCTCCAGGCGTACCGTGACGAGGGACAGCTTGGAAATCTACCTCGTGGACACAGACGTCGAGCTACGGCAGAGGACCAGTACCTTCAAATCGTGGCATGTGCAGCTGAAGCCCCACCGGCGCGCCGCAACAGCGGCGCTATGACAAAACTATCAAACAGGAAACTGCGCTAGAACATATTGCAGTGGGACACGTACTCTCGCACTCACTGCCTGAATTGAGCATGGCCAGCAGGTTGCGCTGATTGTAATATCGCTCACGCGCTCCGCTGTTCGCGTTTCATTTGTCCACGATTGTAAATATATGTAGGTTCATGACGTACGTATTATATGAAACATTGTAAGCATAAGGCTATTGTTCGTTGCTACAGTGGTTTTGTAAATGAAAAGCAGTTTGAACACGTACAAGGTAGTTATTCTTAAAATATTGAACTGCCTGAAATATTGTCTGGTATGAGCATTCCACGGTACATTAGCTAGCAGTCTTATCGCACGAAGTGACCCTGCTGACTGACGGAATTTGCACTTGTAATATCGTAGATTAACACCGTGTTCCCGAAATCACTCTAACGCGCTTTTCAATCGATCACTGTTGTCGCCCTTCCTCTCGAACACGATGACATCATAGAGGTAAACTTACACCGGACAAACCAATCTGAATCGTGCCGATGTATATCCGAAAAATCGACGTCGCAGACGATATTCCAAACGGGAGAAGCTTATAGCAAAATACACCTTTGTGCTTATTGATTATACAAGGTTTGCGCAAAATTTCATCCAGATGTACCCGACTGTAAGCATCCCGGATGTCGAGAGTGCTGTACATTCACCGCCACAATGGGCGTTGCCCAATTCGAATAGCTGACTGAAGATAGAAGGCCAAGGGAAACGGGTCGGTTAAGCTCTATAGCGATACTGCCGCGCGAAGAGCATAAATTAGGGATCTCGCCTTGCAACACTTGGGAATGGCTGCTTTCAAATGCAGGCTTGCTCGAGGACCCTTGGTGATCGAAGCCGAGTTCCGTCGAGAAGACATCACGATAGTCGCTGAAAATGGTCTTAACCTTGCGGTTGTCCATTTCGCTTGTCCTTGTGGCTCCGCGGGCAGAATACGCATTTATACCTAAGGAGCGCCAGCCTTGTCCAGCGGCGCCAACACGTCCCGTCCACATAGGCTTGGTCTCCCGCAGTTGAGCACTGTGAGGGGGCAGTGTTCGAGCACGTCTTTGAAGCCGACACGTAGTGTCAGGTCGCCTAGCACCGGTAACTGTCCTGCGTAACGAGGCAACTACACGCGTGATGGCTTCTGGGCCGGTCAATGCTTCTGACCCTCCATGAGCAGTTCCTGGGAAATGACGCACACTCTCGACCCGTTCTCGACTTCTATACAGCTATGTCAACCCCACCCCACATAAATGGGCAGCCGATTGGTGAATTCTCTGGCTGTTACATTGCCGCGGTCAGAGCGGTTTTGACATTTCTTGGCAAGGTGTTCGCGCCTACCACAGCAATAGCAACGTGCGTCGGCCCATCCACAACCGACATGATCATGCCTTGTGCTGCCGCATCTTCCACATTCCAAATGTGCTTCGGACTTGATGCTTCTCTCTGACAGTGTTTTACGACCTGCATGCGCTTTCAATAGAGACGTTCGGCTCGATCGGAGGCGAATTTTCTATGTGTCGATTCTCGGCTTATTCTGCCGAAATGGCGATCGCTTCGGCCTTGTATAGTGTGAGGTCGGTCTTCGCCGGTGGCTCCTTTTACAGAGCCGCTGAACGAACACCGCACACAATAAGGTCCCTGAGAATAGAGTTAAGAGCGCCGCCAAAGTTGCAGTTATCGGCTATGCGGCGTATTTCCACCAGGAACTCGTTGACAGATTCCCCTTCTATCTCACGATTGCAAAACTTAAAGCTCACCTTTATTCCATGCCGCTTCGGATCATAATACTTGTTGAGCACCTTGACAACTTCATCGAAGCTCAAGGTATGTGGTGCTCGCTGTGCACGACCCTACCCTACAATACTTGTGCGGTTTGCGTACTTCATGCTGCCACGAGAATGTTCTCTTCTTGGCGGAATCTGCGATTTCGTTCGCTTCAATATAGGCACCCGCCTTAATGAGATACGGTTTCCACTTACATGTGTCCTTGTCGAAAGCAAGGAGGATTTGATGAGCCACGGCTGTTGTCGTCGAGGCTGCTTCTGTGGGTGTAGATTCCGGGTCTTGTTTTACTGCGTGAGTGCGAACCAGGCTCGTCGCCACTGTTTCATTTATTAGAGCACTGTACGGGCCCGACTTCTCAACACGGGCCCGACCCGGGACCGCTTTATGAAGCCGGAGCACAGCCTGCGCCCGTGATAAGAAGACCGGGCCCATGTTACTAAGCCCGGGCCCGGCGCGGACCCAATTGTTTATTACTAAGTTTAGCCAGGGCCCGCGTGTACATGACCAGGCCCGGCCTGGGCCCGCTGGAGGAAATTTGTTCATTATTATTATTGATGCCTTGCCCTTTGCGGCGGGCCATCAGACGGAAAATCCGGTGTGTACATGCATTGAAATTTTGACTTACCCGCGGCGGCAGCTTAGCGATTAAGCTATTGCGCTGCTAAGCTCTATAGGACGCGGGCTCGATCCCCGGCCACGGCGGCCGAATTTCGATGGAGGCGAAAGGCAAAAACAGCCGTCTACTTAGATGTAGGTGTCACGTTAAATGACATCTCCGGCGTTTCTTTCTTTAACGAAATTAGGATATTATCATTTTTATGGCATTGACAGTCCTGTCACCGGTAGGATATGGTTCAAGTTGCTTAGAAATTTATCAATAATTTTAAATAACCAATAAACGAGATACCGAAACCGAAACGGGCGTAGCTGCTTCGTGTGACGTCACGATGAGTCGATGACGTCAGATACTACATTACCGTAATGTAAACAGACAGAACGCTTGCTAAACACGCAGTACACGTGGCGCTATAACGCCACGTTTACGGGAGCTTTTACAGAGTTTCCGAACTAGACAGCGGCGATTTCAGGGAAGATTTCAGCGACAGTGGCGGTTTAGTCTCTGATGCCACAAACAAAGGGTGGCCAGCAAAAAGTCTTGAATCGGGAACGCAACCAATCTTTAAAATTCATTTTCAGGAAAACTAAATGACTTGCAGCCATACTGTTTGCAACAGATCAGAGTGCAAAAGAGAACATATACTCAAAATTGTATTATCAGTGGACCTCGAAAAATCGCCGGAGCTACGCTTTCACTCAACGTGTCCGTCGCGTATGCATTCCTGTTTGTCTGCCTTTCCAGGTGCAGAAATCCACGACCGCCTGAGGCTTTTACTTCCATATCTGTTGGGAAGTATCTGCCTTGTGGCCTTTCTTACCACACTTAAAGCAAACGGAAACATACCCGTCCACAAAGTTGCTCTTGCACTGTGCGGCATGGTGCCCCATCCTACCGCAAACATAACACTTCGGTGGTACTCTTTGGCTGACTCTCCTGTCGTCAATTTCATTTCTCCGTGCGTCTTCTCGTCCGTCTTTCTTCACCTTTCCCAGGTTAGTGCCTTCTTGTGCTCCTAGAAATCGATCGGCCAGTCCCAACATTTCAACAAATAACTTGGCTTTCCTCTCCTTAAGGTAAAGCGACAAGTTTGGGTGGCAGCTGCTAAAATTGTTCCTTAATCAAAATCTCGGGAAGGGAAGTGTACTTCTTCGTTACCCCGGCCATCTCTATCAATCGGTCAAAAAAATTTGGAGGACCCTTAAGCTTCGCCTTTAAGAATGGAACGCAATAACATTCAAAGATCCCTGACTGCTTCTCACGCTTCCCAGCAAGTGCAGCTTATGTTACCGTAACGTTTACCGGGAAATGCTGGCGCCGAACGCTATGCATGAAGGCGAGCTTGGTAGAAACGCGGCCTCTTGCGTGTGTCGCGATGCGGTGGAGGCGAGCGCCATCTGGAGGTGTTGCAATTAACAGGGCGTGCCGCTCCGCCCCGTGGCCTCCAAGATTTGCGCGCTCCGGCACGCGCCAATGGTAGACACCGTGGCCGGTCCATGTATGGCAGAAACGCTGGAAAATGGGTCTGTTTGGGTTTCAGCTTAACAGATTTATGCTTTCTCGTATATTCAAATTACAATCCGACGCTATCATGTCTGTATGTTGCGTGTAAGTCATACGTTACAATTTTTCGGACGTATTTTTGAGAAAATTCAATTAGTTCAGTAAGTTCTTTATGCTGAACGGAGGGTGTGCGTGGTTGGGTGTGCGTGGATGAGTTTGCGTGGTTCTGAATGATTTTTGCCGGAACGACGGTCGACGCGGCCTGCCAGATTTTCTGCGACACGGTGGCCTTAACGCTATCGCGTTAATAATGACAGCCTTGCCAAAAATTGCGCAGTAGTCTTACCGTCTGCTGATTTTGTGCTCCTAAATTTAACTATGAAGCCCTCAATGGTGAATCGAAAACGCCTCAAGAGAGCAGCATTGACCTTGGGGTAGCTTAACGCGTCTTCCAGTGACAATCTTCCAAAAACGCTTAGCGCTTCCCCGCTCAGGCATCTGCTAAAAACTGTAGACTGCTGCCCCTCCGGCCAACTCTGGCTCCTGGCGATACACTCAAAACGACGCATATATGCGTCAAGGTCATCTTTTCTTTCGTCGAATGCGCCGAGAAGCTCGCTTGCATTGAGTCTCAAACCTGTGTTGGCATTCTTTCTTTCTTTCTTTCTTTCTTTCTTTCTTTCTTTCTTTCTTTCTTTCTTTCTTTCTTTCTTTCTTTCTCTCTCTCTCTCTGTCTCTCTTTCTTTCTTAATTTCTTTCTTTCCATTGCTAAAAATACAATGGCGGGGGCTAAGATAAAAGCTGCAGTGAGGCAGCTTGAGGTGCCCTTAGCCCCCGTGTTACATGGTGGCAGTGAGTCGCGCAATCAACCGTACGCAGAAACATTTCATATAAATGTTAAGTACAATAATTAATCAATTCAAGAGAATTTTCAATATGGGAACAAAGAAATTGGATAATGGCAAGTAAAAACAGTGCATATAGTACACACCACGACATTACATACACTTGCAATACGTAAATAGCGAAAATTGCGTACAGTTGACGATGCATAATTAAAGGTGAAAAGAAATGATGCTCGATTAGTATTGGAATGATTAGGAGAAAAAAATAGGATGAGCAAAGATTATGTCAATATAAACATTTAACAACACGCATATGAGAATACATGTGAAAAAGAAATTACGCTTTATTCATTAATTAGGAGAAGGTTCGGATAAGTGACAACAGCTCTGACCGTGTTATGCTAATGATGTCAATGCCGGCGTCATGAAACGAATTAAGCAGTCTGGGTAATTTATTTTTTTTCATCTTTGCGAGCAATAGTTGGTTCTTGAAGGAGGTATAGACCAATATTCTCCATCTCTTGAGTCCCTCTCTTCAGTGCTGCTAACATTACTCGGATTATCCCTCTCCAGCTTTTGAAGGTCCAGTTTAAAGGGATATCTAAAGGCAAAGATTAAGTCGAGATAGATTGAAAGGTTAGCCTTCTGTAATAACGAATTCTTCATTCGTGACGAAAACAGAGCTTTTGTAAGCGAGAAAATGACGTAAATAAAAAATTGAAGTGGCGCCATCTGTTGTTCACTACGGCACATCTTATGTGTGGCATCAGCACCTCTGATGCGCAGAGAGCGGCCGCGACCCACCATTGCGGGTGGCATCGCTTTTCTCTGTTTACAACGACACTGCCGGCTCCGGCTGTGGAGCCTCAAGTGACCGTAACCGATAACCTGAACCCAAGCAGAGCTGCAGAGCGAACTCCGGCTAGCTGAACACCTGCAACCGCCAACCTGCAGGCTTCGTATACTATAGAGCTAAACAAAGAGGCTGCAAAAGATATAACAATGGCATCGATGGCGGTCACGTCGATACGACGTCGAGTCCTCCCCTTTGGCGCGGGCTGTTCAAATTGAGGATCGAGCAGCAGCAGCTGTGCCTTGGACGGCGATTTCCTGCACAAGAAATATATATATTGACACACAGAAAACGATGATAGACTTCTAGACGAATACTCTGACGGTCTAGCTGGACTTAATATTTTCCTTTAGTGTCCATTTAAGACGCAATGCTTCCACCTCACGCTCGCTTGCCTTAAGTGCTGCGGCGTGTTCTTCGCTGCTTCTCGTTCTCTTTCTGCTGCCTCTCGAGCCAAAGCCCTCTCCTCCCTTTGTCTCGCCTGGTCCACCTCTATACACTTCTTCAGCTCCGCTCCTGACAGACCGAACTGAGTGCCGATAGATACCAGCTTTTCTAACTCCATGGTAAAAAAGAAACTTTAGGTATGCAAAAAGCGTTAAAAAAATTTCCGGTTTTTCCCTCCGCCTAAAGGGGATCATACACCAAGGTTTTCCACCCGCTCAAGGCTACTACTTTGCACCAGAGGTCCTGTCGCGGACGCCAGATAATGTCATGACTCGGAGTCTATGGGTTAGCTCCTCCTGAGCAGTGGCACAAGCGGGTGGAGTCTGGTGCCTGGCTTTAGCCAATTGCCGTCGTGAACGAGACAAAGGCCTGATGAAGTCAAACAATTAAAAGGCAGTAATTTAATGCGACCTCTCAACAACAAAGCAAACTGGCGTCATTAAGTAGTAGCCGTGAATATGCTAGACAGAAAAAAAGGTATGGAAATGACCACTCCAAAGGACAGGTGAAACAATGTAGAACAATCAAGATGCGCAATCGTAACATATGTCTATCAGTACAAGCTGAATTTCTCAACAGTAACCGGGAAATAAAATATTTGGAGCCCACAGAATTAAAACTGCAGCATGCAGTAACACGGGCGCGTCGACAGTCCCGTCCCAACCGTTGCGGCCCGTAATTAGTGACCCTCGACGGCGGCACCTCGACGTCCGTGGCTGACTTCCACGGGGGCTGGCGGTGTTCGGTGTCGGAACGTGATGTCGGCGGCTTATTTGCCTGGGAGTTGCTCAGCGTTTATTCAACTTCTCCGGATCAGATTGGCGAAGTGTCGGAACGGCTCGTTTTTGTACAAACCTCTCGACGCGTTGCCATTCACCTCTTGCTGTCTATAGACGCACAAATCGATCATACACGCGCACACTGGTTCTCGACGTGCTCCGCTGGCGGTCACCTTCACCGGCAGTCAATTTATTCGCACGCAAAACAATAGCTGCGGACGACAACTGCTTCACGTAGTCCGGGCGTGCTCCCCAACGTGGTTCAGAATCTACCAGCGGTCTCCTCCGGTGAACAATTTAATCGCACACGAAACAACAGTCACGAACGCACATAGCTCGATGCGCTCTGGATGTGCTAAAGATGACGTTCCCTACCGCTTACGCGAAAAGTCACGGCACGTAAGATATGCGGCCTATTCTTAAAGAAGTGATGTTTATAGGCGTGTATACTTAGGAGGTGGGGAGGTGGAGAATTGAAGAAATAACGCGACTTATAGGACTATATATATATATATATATATATATATATATATATATATATATATATATATATATATATATATATATATATATATATATGGTTTAGCAGGTTGTAGTAAAGGTGCTTACTCTCAGGTGGAACGAACTGGAAGCCATTGAGAAGTTCTTGCAGCTCACCTTCGATTTCTCGAGTTGGGTCTCGTTTTATCAATGTATACGTTTCATCGTTCTGAAGCAGGTCCTGAGACGTAGCCAGTGCGGTCGAGAACAACGTTTGCATTCCCTTTATCCGCAGGGAGTACAGCTACCTTTTCGTTCTCCTTCAACCTGTATCAAGGCCTGTCTTTCTGGTAGTGTCAACGGGTTTCCAACGGTTCGCCTGCTCCAGCCAGTGCGCCAGGTGTTGCATGAGGGGAGGGGGCATCGCCGCGATGCCACGTCACCCTCGCGCTCGGAAGCCCGTGTTATCCCAAAGCCACCTAGTTTTCTAGGTGGCTTTGGTTATCCTCGCGTTCCTTGTCCGCGCAAGCCTTCGCCTGCGTTCTAACTGCGCCTTGGTAAGGCTAAATCAAAACTCGTCAAGCGTCTCAACGCGCTCGCTTGCCCGCGAGGAGTCCATAGCCGGAAGGACCGCTGAGCGGCGTTCAATTAGACATTAGTGCTTTCGCATTCACAACTCTTACGAAGTGCTTGAATGTCCTCGGTTTTTTTTTTTTTTTACGCGAGCATATGTAAACGCTGGGTGCAGGTCTCTCTTTACGACAGTTTGTGCACCTGCACTGTTCGTGCCATCTGTAATATGAGTCATTTCATAATGTATTCTTTACCTTTAATATATTTCCATGTCATTAATTTCTATGTCGCGCCCGTGAAGAGGAATAGCCGGCACCAGCTTTTCGTGCTAACATCTCCTAGCTTAGCACCATCAGTCACAAATAACGATGTGGTGTCAAATATATATTTGCCAGTTTCCTACATTACTTCAACGTGCTGCAGACTCCAGTGAAAGAGGGTCCGGATGAAATGGACGATCCTTTGTGCATATTCTAACGAGTCATCGTATAATCACAGAGTAAGTGAATTTTTCCTGTTTAGTGTATGATCAGCGATGTCACGATTCTTCTTTTTTCACAACTAGATTTGAATCACCGGCTCAAAGCGCACGAACAAGTTAATTGCTGGCTGCAGGCATTATGAAAGAGTGAGATTAACTAATCCTTCATTATTTCTGAGGGATCGCGGCGTGTCGAGCATCATGCCAAACATAATACTAGTGCCTTTAGTAAAATAGTCATGTGTAGCGAAATTCTGCAGCCTGAAGTTAACTATAGAGTCGTATTTGATAAGCAAGAAAGTTAAAATGACCCGCAGCTCAATGTCAGTAGCTCTGTTTCTTGGCGTATACTGGACAGAACTGAGAGAAATGTGCACGCCGTGACTGCTGATGGATTTATATGCGCATGTTAATAACAGTACTCACAAAATAGTCCTTCACAGGTGTATGTAAATCTGACAACTGATACATCAAAGACAGCGAAAGTTGTACGGGCGTGTCCTCGTACACTTCGAGGGTCGGCTTGCCAGCCTCGCTCATAAGCAGCAGCACTTAATACTGCGTTCGTGTGCAACCGCACTCGTACAAAATTTACCTACAACATGGAGTCGGAATAACTCGACGTGAAAAACAAAAATTACGGATTACTTGTTACTGGTTAAAAAAACCGAGCATATATCAGTTGTTGTCTATTCAAAAGACATATACGTAAGGTAACCTTGACTGTACAATAATTTATCATTACGTTTCACAGCAAATTCGAGGTTCCGACTCACGTTGCGTTGATTTTACATTTCATATCTACCACACCACCGTACGCTCGGCCTTCACAGTCGCGCCTTAAAACGTTAAATCTATGGCGCTTTTTGGCCAGAACTGGCCCTTGCGCCATTTAAACCCAATCATCAATCAATCAAAGCCTTAAATCCAATATAATTTCATTTCCTCGGCCCGCGCAAGCCGTGAAACCGGGGCCCGTTCTTTGCCGCCGAGAAATCCATCATACCCCCCCCCCCCCCCCCCCCCCCCGCGAGGGTTTTGGACCGCAGAGCTCGCATTGTCCACACTCTGCTTCCGCGTTTCAATACTCTTTCCCTAAAGCGTGGCTGCCGCCATCGTAGGGACTCCGCCGACGAGAAGTGTCCCTATCCTAAGCGCGCGTAGGGGTTCCTTGTTTCCAATAAACAGTGTAAATGGCGACGGAATGGGAAAGGAACGACGCGGAAAAGGGGGAAAGAGAAAATCAACACAGCAACATGGCGGCGACCCACCGAGTTGTCGCCGTCTGCGACGGCAGCTGCAGCGGCGGAGACGGTAGAAGCGCGGCTTGGTGCCCGCAACAATATTGAAGAAAAGCTTCACAAGCGTTCATCGCGTTCGCAAGGTTTGAACCTGGTGGGGTTCGGAAGCTTCCGCGAAACTCCTCCTCCGCCGCCGATGGCTTATCGGATCACCGCCGTCGCATCGCTGGCGATCCTAGCCCTCTGTCTGCGCCAAGGTAAGCGGCTTTCTTGCGGTTTCGCATCTTCTTTTCTATGCGCAACGCGTGGTCGCGTATTCCTGTCCGAGACAGTTACGGTTCCCGGTTCGAGGGTGGGTCTAGAGGTTTTTTAAAAGCGAGTAACCTGTTAACCTGCGGACATATCGGCAGCGAATATACAAAAACGTAATTGAAAGAGGATCGCGTCTTGACTTTTGCGCTTATTCGGTAGCTCGTCAGTTGGTGAGAAAATAGTTTCGCATCCCGGCGTGCGCATTGCTCAAGTTGTTGACGATGCTCCCTATACTTAACGGCAAAACTTTAGTTTACTCGTGCATTGTGTTTCAATTTCTCGTGCTACCAACATGCGCCTCTTCGAATAATCCAGCTCAAGGACAAGAAATTACGATATCTGCCACATACAATTTTTAAATATTCCAAAAAACTTAAAAACGATCGATCACCCAATACTGCGGTTTTATGTGTCTGCAGCTGGTAACCTTGCGCCGAACTCGTAAAGCTTTTCGTTAGCAAGTGCTTTTTGCCATTGGTCGGCCGCCTTCGTTAATGATATGTGCAACATCAGGAGTGGCTGAAATTTTCCAATGCGAAGAATTGTAACGTAAGATGATTTGTGAATAAGGGCCCGTGGTATGTTGCTGTATCCGGTGCTACGCTCAGCAATAGCATTGTAGCTTGTCGGTTCTAAACTTCACCACTATCGTTCTTCAATTGTGATGAGCGCGACTGCATATTATGGCTACTATACTTCATACCATCAAAGGCTTTGATGGCGTGACGTGCTGTTGGTATTTACCAACGTAACAGCAAGCCGTACATTGTGCGGCTACTTTCACACCCATGACACACTTGCAACCGGCCTAAATTTATAAACATTTTAGAATGATTAGAGAAACGACTGTTAAAACACCGCATTGTTTCTTATATATACACGTATAACAACATATGCGATGAAGCCATGGCTTTGAAAAGACGTGAGCATCTTGCGGCCTTACCGAGCAATATTTCGCACCGTGCAAGTTAGTTTTATGCTGAGCCTTGCTGCTACTAACTACTACTACTACTACTACTACTACTACTACTACTACTACTACTACTACTAGTTTATTTCACCTCAAGGGATGTGTACAGTCAACTGGTTATAGCAGGCCCCCTGTATACGCCAAATGTTGACTTAGGTTGGGTAACGTGAAGTAATCGGAGAGAGATAAACGGGAAGGAAAGACGAGTGAGTTAATTAGACTTGCGGGTATACCCTTCACGTGGGTAAATAGTTCAGGCTGATCTCGTGCGTGGCGTTGTTGCCTCTATTTGCTTTCTTCATTAAATGTGCAACAGGGAAGTTTGGTCCCAGAAAGGACCGGCTACCCGAAAGTCCTATAGCTCAAAAAATTAAAAAAAAATACTACATTTACAAAATCACTAACATAACGTAACACTAACACAGCGAGTTCATTGATTGCATGGATAACTAAAGAAAGGTAAATTTGTATTGATGCAAGAAGAAGGCAGAAAGGTCAGCAGGGTAACCACGGAGAAAATTAAAATTGCGTTATAATACCATTCCCAAATAATTTATCGAGTCAGTGTCCATGACAAAATCCTGTCGAGAGATTTGGTTATGGCCAACGCTGCATACACACCACACATACTTGAGAAATGGCACCAACCCAGACAAGCTACGATTGCGAAGACTTACACCCGATGTACACATTGCCAGGAGTCATGCAGAGCAGACTTGCAACACCTCATTTGGAGCTGTGCAGCTTTTTCACAAGGGAGATCCAACATTCAGCATCTACTACACGGAGACATTAGAACACTAGGAATTGCAATACAAACTAACCCGGAAACACAGAAAGCCATTGCGACATATGGCAGACAAAGTGGCCTGTTTCGAGTAGTGTAGAAGGGGTCGATCAGCCCATGTGAGAGCGGCGGACCTGAACATGCACCTGAGCCTGCATAAAGCGGAAGATCCCAGACTGAGATGAAGTGTTTCAGCCAACAGTCTGGGTGCCCACATTCCCTTCCCTCCTAATCCCCATCAGCGGCCTAGAGCCGTCCCCTTCCTTAAAATAAAGGCTTTATTCATTCATTCTTTGTTGGGGCATGACCAGGGTCCAAGCATTTTCTCCCCAGGGAAAGGACAACTTTAGGCCCTTTTCGCGAAGCATTTCGCTCCGGAGGAAGGAGACGGCGTTTTGTGTGGCGCGTCGCACGTGGCCTCAGCGAGATCGCGCGAATACGAAACCACCAAACCTTCTGGCCTGCTTCTGTGCGATCACCTGTCGGAAACGCAACTGGGTGTCAGCTGACGCGCTGCGCTCCAATCATGCTGCAAAACGGGAAGCGATGGAGGGAAGGCGTCTGCTGCACAGTTTGCTGCGAACATAGTGACTGGAATATTAGCAAGTGCAATCAATCTGTGTGGACAAGTTCAGCGAACGCTGTTACATTAGGAGAGCCTGTGTTGCCGGCCTTTCTCGTTGCATGGCTTTCCCCGAGGATTAAAAAAAAAAATCGACTCATCCGCCAGCGTTCTATCGGTAACCTCCAAGGAAATGACTTCAACCCCGAAACGGCGACAACAGTGGGTATACCGTTCGTTACACGGTGACAAAGGGAGTAGCGTCGTTTCGTGGCCAAGTAAGTTTCTCGCAAGTTATTCACGCACGCATCCACCTCAACTCACACGCAGACTTACGCCAACACTATTGCCGACGTATCAAGAATAAATGAACGGGCGCATACTTGAATCAATGCGCCGAAGCGTGGGTGACGGCGTCTACACCGACAGCACACAAATGTTCGAAGCTGAACCTTTGGTGACGTTCTACAGAGTAAGCGAGTGACTATCGATAATACGTCCTTGCTACAAGTTATTACCAAAGTGCGGAACATCTACATCCCAAGCCTTGTGCTCTCCAACAACAAATCTACCGCAGCTAAGCACACTCGTGAGCCATTAGGCAGAAAATAAACAATCATACAGTGACCGCGCCGGGGAACCTTACTTGTTAAAAACAGGACAAACCGCTGCGTCAAAGTGTTTGTCAAATAAAGAATGAAGAGCGAAACACGCTGATCCCGATTTAATTTATAAGCGAAAAGCTTGGACAGCTTCGAATGCATTTCTAGTCCCACTTAAAGCACAATCACCTTATTCTCTAACACCAAAAGCGCTTACATGTCCTCTAAAGCTGTGACCAAAGCTTCGTGTCGTTCGCCCAATCAACGCGTCTACGATATCCGCCGAAACAGAGGTTTGCTGAGCCGCCAAGGGCATCGTGGCACATCCATTGTAAACACGGAGGCAGCTGAGGTCGGCAATGGACGCGTCATCACGTGATCAAACATGGCGGCGCTCACCGGATGGCCGTGAAAAGGGTCTGCAGACCTTTTCGTCGAGCAAGGAGGGAAGGCCGTGCGGCGAGCCTTTCCTCCTATCTCTGTTTTGCGAATTGGCGCGGCGCTGCTTGAATGTGTTGCCGTCACGTGATGCGGAATGATTTGGAGACGCATTAGCGCAAGTTCTTGAGCCAGTGGGTGCACGATGAACTTGAAAAAGGGGGTACCAGCGAAACACAAAACGACGTGCACACAAGGAAAAGGCGTTGGACACGGACGGACGCTGGAAACTGGCACTCGCTCTCCGTGAAACTTGCGGGACGCCAGTTCATACGATGCCGTCGTGGAGCCACTGTGTAGCCTTTCGGTGCAGCGGTAACTATACGGGTTTCGAAAATTTATATTGGCTGCGCAAACATGCGACGCGCATCATCAGCCGCGGTGTGCGTGCGTGTTGTGAACTATTTTTAGTGTATCGGTTTTCAACTCGACGAAGTGAACGGGCGTCTGTGAATTGGCAGGGGGAACTGGAAAATCTGATCTCTCTCTATATATATATATCTGATCGTTTGGCGTGGGAACCAAACCATAAGAGTTCACTGACCTCCAGCGGAGCAGATAATCACCTCCCCCCCCCCCCCCCCCCCCGTCGTCGTCGTCCAGGCCCCCTCCAAGAAAAATGGAACCTACCGTGACATGTCAACCGGCTGACACACGGCGCTACCTCACATTCCTCCACCAAAATTGAAAAGCATATGAGGAAATTATGGCAGGTCAAAAAAGCACCGACTGCTTCGTTTGAGGTGAACAACTAAACTTTATTTCGATAGTGATGCATAGTGATGCCCGTTGCTGAGCGAGTTCGGAGGAGTACAGGGTTGCCCGTTGACGAAAAGAGTGAGGCTAAAGCTGGCAGTTTCTTCATACTCCCCCCGGCATGAGCTTCAGGTGATTCTTCCATGTATTCCATGGGGTACAACAGTTGAATCGGTCTTCTCAATGTGGTTCCATCAGGCATGCGCACCATGCAAGCTCTGATTCTTCCATCTCGTCCGAGAAGCACCTCTGCCACTTGTCCAGTTTTCGAGAGTTGCCTCGGTAGATAGTGTTCACGGACTAAAACGAGAGTTCCTTTCATCAGTGCACTTGACGAATTTGGCATAGCGAAATGTGCTGATCGGAGACTCGTCAGATACTCCTTTTACCAGCGACGCCAAAATTGGTCGACCATCCTTTGCCGGTAGTGCCAGCGACGAGTGAGTTGACCAGGAGGCTGAGCCACCTCTGTAGCGGAACCACTGTCAGGAAGAGTTGTCAGTTCCTTTCCCACTAGAAAGTGAGATGGTGCTAGTGGTTCGGGTTCGCTCGCCTCGGTGTAGACGTAGGTCAAGGGTCTAGACTTGATGACAGCTTCGATTTCAGTTAGGATTGCCGTGAGCTCCTCGAAGTTGCAGGAGCTGTTTCCCAAGACCTTCTTCAAAGATGTTTTCACGGACCGAACCATTCTTTCCCAGAATCCTCCCCGCCAAGCAGCTTTCTCAGCTATAAATTTCCAGCGGATCTGGTGGCTTGTGAAGAAGTTGTGAATTTCTTTTCCTCGTATCGTTGTCCATAGTCGCCTTAGATCCTTAGAAGCGCGCTGGAATGTCCTGGCGTTGTCAGAAAAGATCACTCAACAAACTCCTCTTCTCGAGATAAATCTTCGGAACGCCATAAGGAAGCTTGAGGTGGACATGTTGGCCACCAATTCAAGGTGTATTGCGCGAGTCACTGCACACGTGAAAATAACGATGTAAGACTTCCGGTTATTTCCTTGATCCTTTGTGGGCCAGCAAAACCTACACCGTTAACATCAAAGGGTGAAGCTTGTGTCACCCTCTCACGAGGCAGAGGAGCGATTGGCTCAGTAGCAGCTCGGCTGGTAGACGGTTGCAAGTCACGCATTTCTTAAGCACCTTTTTCACCATTTGCCTTCCCTGCACAATCTAGTACATTTCCCTCAATTCGGTAAGAGTCTCCAGTGCGCCTGCATGCAGGAGACGGCGGTGGGTTGCGCTGATCGTTAGCTCTGTGAAGGGATGTCTCGACGGTAGGATAATTGGATGCTTCACGTTGAAGGACAACTCGGCTGCATTGAGCCGTCCTCCCGCTCTCAGCGCTCCATCGTCGTCGTAGATAACGCTGAGATCACGTATCGGGGAATCGCTTGGCATGCGTGTCGAGCGGCGAATACACTGGAATTCCTCTTGGAAGGCCTCGAATTGTACTTGAAGAATTAAACAAGTATGTGCCTTTTGAGCTTCCTCTGTCATGTCGCTCGTATTTCTGGCCGGAGTGCCTGGCGTAGTGGAAAAATCGTAAAACCCAGGCTGCCACTCGAGCCAGTCCAGAGAGGGAGCTATATTTTTGCAGAGGCAAGACAGATTCCTTTACAGGCACGTTGTGAACGCGAAGTGTTTTTCTTTCCTCCTCTGCGATGGTCATGTCAGCGATGCCTTCATGTCTTGGCCAGCACATAGATGGCTGCAAAAGCCAAGTAGGTCCATTCCACCAAAGTGAGCTCGACTTGAGTGTTTGAGGTGTGACTACCCTCGTCAAAAGGTCGGCGGGATTTTCGATCGCAGAACAGTGATTCCAGGTGTCTGGATCCGATCACTGCTGGATTTCCAACACTCTGTTGGCGACAAAGGGTTTCTATTGTTGTGCGGGACCTCGCACTCAGTGCAGCGCAATAGATGAATCAGTTCACAGATACCATTTGGCTATTGGAAGGCTCAGTGGCCGCTCCAAGTATTCCCTCAGTCGAGCACCTATCACCAAGCCCATCAATCCCAGTCTTGGAAGAGAAATTCTCTTAATTGGTGCTACTCGGGACTTTGAGAGGAGCTATCGTTAGGTAAGCTACCATATCTTTTTGGCACTGTTACGTCCGTTAAATGGTGTAGCTGGGTGTGCCACTGCGTCCAAGCTGCTTTGACTTCTTCAGGAAGAAGGGTCGTCCCACTCAATACCGAATTGCCACAATGCTTGGAACATCAACTTGGTTGTCACAGTGACTGGAGAAATGAGACTAAGTGGATCATATATACGAGCCGATGCCTGAAAGATGAACCGTTTTGTGTTGCTGTTTCGGTCTAGGAAATCTAAGATGGCCTCCATATTCTAGGTGATCTCTGTCCTTATCCCATACAAGTCCGAAGACCCGTGAGACACTTGTTGTTGGACATTCCATGTAGCCAAGGGCGCATCCGGTTCCTTCGTCGTTGAACAGCTGTTGCAGCTTCTTGGAATTTGAGTTCCACTTGCGCAGTGTGATGCTTGCTCGATTCATGGCATCTACTGCCCCTCGGTAAAAATCTGAAGCCTCGATCCTGCACTGTGTTCGCTCCTGTTATATATGAGATCGTCCACGTAAAAGCTCTCGCTGATGGTTTTTCTTATTTCTGGATGATCTCCTGTCGTGGACAGATGGTGGGGCACGGTGGCTGCGAGGAGGAATATAGACTACTTATCACGCCACAAGGGACACGTGTCATTCTCCAGACCTCAATAGGAGGCTCTGGGTCTTCATTCTTTGGAAGATGTTCATACCAGAGAAATCGGAGGGCATCGCGGTCCGCCGGTCGCACTGAAATTTCCAGAAATGCTTTTTCAATGTCTGCACTTAATCCAATACGATCAATTCTGAAGTTCAGCAACACCTTAAGCAAATCTGGATTCAAGTTCGGTCCTGGTTCTAGGGCTTCGTTCAGAGATATACAACCTGCATCGTGAGAAGATGCGTCAATTACGACTTTAATCTTTGATCGAAAAGCTGTCAGGTCTAAAAACTGCACGATGAGGCATTTAGTATGATCTGCCTACATCGTTGTTGGTTTCTTGCGATGGAAGTCGTTCTGCGAACCCTTGTTCCAGGTACTGACGGATAGCCTCGCAATACTTGATCAGTATCGTCTCATCTTTCATTAACTTCTTCGTGAGGTTAGTCAAGCGCTTCTTTGTAACAGCTTTGTTGTCGGCGAGTTGCATGTTCAGGGGTTTCCAAGGCAGTGCTACCTCATAGCGCTTGTCCATTTTCTCTATACCGATGCCAAAAATGTGCTCATGACTTCTTTCTTCGTTCGTTTGGGCACAAGAGTCGATAATTCCAATGCTCTCAAGTTCCCAGAACGATTTAAGCTCCTTGGACAAGCTGGTTGTGTCGGCGAACACTCCGGCACGAAGCACTGCCACTGTTGAGCAGCAGGCAGCTAAGCTATACTGCTGGGAATCGCTCCTTGCAGAGTCCAGCCAAATTCAACTCAGCACGCCCTGACGGAATGTGATATTATGACGCTGTAGTGACGGTGAACTACCACAGTGGCACAGCGCAATTAAGTCCCGAAACTAATTGTTTATAGGGCGAACCTGTGCACAGCAAAACACGCATATAACACTCTGTAAGATGATAGCGGCGAGCACGCTCGTAGATCGGCGTATCTGATCTGCGGTTCAGACGCGTCGGCTATTTATGCGTGACTCGTCGAACGTTCCAGCGTTATCGCTGGTGCTCGCACAAGTTCTAGAATGTACAATGCATTCGCGTCAGGTATGTAATCTGATTAAAAAATGCTCGGCCGACAACTCGGAGAACAGATAGGATCGGCTACAAGGAAAGAGACCGTCTTGATGCGTGCAGGCGGGCGCCTTGCGACGAGAGATAACGTTTAACATTTGTTAGCCGGTGAAAAGCGGTCACCGGAGAAAAATAAATACACGCGTCAGTATTCACGCAGCGAGACCCGTAGAAAACTTCCACCTTGCAAGGCGCTGGAATTTAAAGCTGGTGGGAGCATTAACCGGCCAGTAGCCGAGATAAGCAGGATACGTTTAGAGTATTGGTGGGGAAAAAAGCGGGGAAGAAATTGATAAGACCGGCACCGTTACAGGCATAGGTAACTATACAAGGTAGACATGGAGGTATTAAGGGAGAAAATATTAAGGAGAGTTAGGCAAAACGCTAGCTTGATAAGCATGTATGGATAACTTTATTAGCTCAAACAGGTTATGTGACTATTTGTCGCCGCCCCATTTCGAAGGGGATGCCGATAAATCAACGTATTAATGCAATTACCATTCTTAGTCTACTTCTCCCAATACATATTGCAAATAAAGGTGTCAGCAATACGACGTGTCGCTAAATTGCTTGAATGCTAACCGCATTAACGTGCACAGTCATCGTCAGATAGGTTCTGCCGGAATTGACCCCCTCCCCCCCCCCGCCCCTAACGCTGTCTCGCACAGCTTTTCAGCGCTTGCAAAGCCTGACCTAATATTGCAGCAAGCTGGATAATCGCGTTATTTGGTTGCCATTCATAAATTCAATATGTTTTGTATGTATACTGTATACCTTAAGCTTCTTCAATAAATTCTCTATAGTTGCAGGTAGGCGCCTTGTCGATCGTGTGGTTCCACCATCTTCGTTCTTATCGTGAGGCCACAAATAATTAAGAGCCCATATAATAAATGTCAGTGGCTCGTCCCCTCGTATTATAGCGCTCACAAGCTCTCAACGCCTCTCTCATTATTCATTATCGAAGAGTGTCATCCCTTAAGATAAGACAATCCTGGCCCACAGACTAGACGCTGTCTATGCATCCTGCGCAACGAAATCTCTTACGCACTCTCCCAGAGACATGATATACCTCAATTATACGCTTTGTTGAGTGTTTTGTTGGTGTTTATGTATGTTGTGTATATGTCTGTGACGTGCTCGGCGCATATCGTTTTATTTTTCATCATTCTCATCCGGGGCGGCATCTTTGGCGTGCTGCCAAGCATACCTCCCCAAGATTCACTACAGAGCCCCCTCTCTCTCTAAAGCACCGCGAAGCACGCCTCATGCATTCCGGCCCGCATCCCCGGCCAATAGTAAGGGCCGATTTACGCTCGAGCCGCCCATCACCGCAAGCCGCACCGCACGCGTGCGGTCGCGCGAAAGATTGCACGTATCAAAGACTTGTGCACAAATTTCGCTTTACATTCTGTAAAGTATACACTGTGGACACAGTGTAAATGGTAATTTGTGCACAAGTGCTGGATACGTGCAATATTTCGCGCGACCGCAAGCGTGCGGTGCGGCTTTGCGGCGATGGGCGGCTCGAGCGTAAATCGGCCCTGTGGGAAGCGTCTCCACGTGTATGGAGACGGCGGGATGTAGAGCCCCGCATCCATCGCAAGAGCTATGTCCTGATTTTTCAAGCCTATCCTGCATCCTTCTGCTTGCGAAGGAATACCTTATCGTTAAGAGAAAGCTTTAGCTCGGGCCCAACTCCGACGCGGCCTATTCAAATACATGTAAAACGCAAGAACGTTTTTTTCTGGGATAACGCCTGGACCGATTTTAATTAAATTTGTTGCATTTAAGAGAGAAACCTAAATTTTAGTGACTGTTGGAAGCGGAATTTCGATTTATGGCTTGAGTTCTGTTAAAAATATTTTCAAAAATTCCAAAGTAGGAAAAGAACAAATAGAAACCCGAAGTTTACAAATGAATAGCTCTGCATCGAGAACAGATATCGCAGTTCTGTAAAAGACACCCATTAGATCGTTGAAAGCGGACAAATCCCATGTGTCATTTTATATTTTACGTGAATTTGTTACGTTGTGTACAAGCGTTCTGCAAAAGCTCTATTTTAATATTAATTTTTTTTCAGATTCATGTGTAACATATCAATTTTGTCCGCTTTAGATTTACCATTAGATGCAATTCACAGAATTGTGATATCATTTTTCGTTGTTGAGTTACAGAGTTGTAAACTTGATAGTTTCGTTTTCTGAACATAGTCGATTTTTGACACTTCTTAATAAAAAAGTTACGACCTAAATAAAAAATTCGAAACCAACAGCCACTAGATTTTAAGTTTTTCTTTTAAATGCAGCAAGCCTTGTCAAATTTGGCGCAGTGGTTGCCGAGAAAAACGAATTCTCCTTTTACATGTATTTAGATAGGAGCACCCGAGCTAAAGCTTCCTCTTAACAATCATTGCATTCTACCGGTAGGCCTACTGACATTGGGGAGAAACTTCATCATCATCATCCTCATCATCATCATCATCATCAGCCTGGTTACGCCCACTGCAGGGCAAAGGCCTCTCCCATACTTCTCCAACTACCCCGGTCATGTACTAATTGTGGCCATGTTGTCCCTGCAAACAGGGAGAAACTTGGACGTTAACAAAGAAGCTCGAGAACAAGGACCGCGCAAAGAGCAATAGAACGAAGAATGTTATGCGTAACGTTAAGAGACAGGAAAATAACGTTGTGGATCAGACATCAAACAGGGTATACCCGATATTCTAGCTGACATTAGCAGAAAACGAATGGAGCTGGGCAGGCCACACAATGTGTAGGACACGTTACCAGTGAACCATTAGGGTTACGGAATGAGTATCAAGGTAAGGGAAGCGCAGTCGAGGACGGCAGAAAATTTGGCGGGCTGATGAAATTGAGAAATTTGCGGGCGCATTAACTTGGGATCAGCTATAGCGCAAGACACCTGGGTAATTGGAGATAGCTATGAAATGCCTTCGTCCTGCATGCAAGGTAAATAGTGATAGGCGTATGATGATGATGACCTTGTCATCGCTTTCCGAATCTACGGAGATCTCCGTATACTTTTCCTGTCGTTACCACAATTTTTATTTCTTTCCCTCTCATGCGACAGTGACAGATTATTAGTCGCCTCGCTGCTGTAGCTGTCTGCGTCTGCAGGGACTTCACCTGAGACACTTCGCAAACATCAGCAGCTTTTTCTTCGGACACAGACAAACGCGCTAATGAGATCGCGGAATTGTAGCATATGCAGGCATAGTTCGTTCCATTGGTTCTGATAGGGGAAAAAGAGACGATAGGGCCACATCACAAACGAAGTGCCAGATACAAAGTTAGCCAAAGCAGCCAATAAGAAATTCGTCTAATCCCGTGCCTTTTGTTACAATAATGAAACATAAAAAAAATATTCATGCAGCTCCAACGCCCATGTTGGCATCTATGCGAAGCGAAGCCTAAGTGAAGCGGGTTATTAAATGATTTACAGCTAACGGAGAAGCGTACAATTTGGTGATGACAAGTGTGTGCACAGAAAAGTACGACACGTATCAAGAAATCCTGCAAGAAGCAGCGACCCTTGTTGAAACCTTCGCTCGCAGCAGTGGAATGAGCTGCGCTCCCGATAAATCAGAATTTATCAGGATACGAGGTCGAGGCCGTCAAACTCACGAGCCGGTGAACCTCTTTCTAGGAGACAGCCAGATAAAGGAGGTCCAGAAAATGCGAGTCCTCGGACTGTGGCTGCAAAGCAACAAACGAGTAGACCACACCATTAAAACCCTTAGGACTACGGTGAAACAGATCTCCCGTATGATCCGTAGAGTAACTTATCACCGAAAAGGTTTCAAGGAAACAGAGACGATCCGGCTCGTTCAGGCTTTTGTGCTAAGTCGTCTCACATATAGCCTCCCTTTCCAGGACCCCACGAAAACAGAACTAAAGGCCCTAGATGCGTTGATTAGAACGTCGTACAAAGCGGCTCTCGGCCTACCACAGGGAACCTCTACTGAACGCCTGCTGGCCCTCGGGATTCACAATAACTACGAGGAGCTACGGGCAGCGACGCTCATATCTCAACGGGAGCGGCTTAGCTTAACCTCCTCTGGCAGAAAATTACTTTGCCGCGTGGGTTACCCTACTCGTCCACGGTATGTGGGAGAAGAACTCGAATCTCTGCCCAGAGTCCTTCGTGAAAGGATCATAGTAGCCCCAATCCCTAAGAACATGAGTCCGGAATACCACCGGGGTCGTAGAAGTGCTCGAGCTCGAAAGTTAATGCAGCAATTCGTTGGAAACCCGGATACAGTCTACACAGATGTCGCTCGATGTGGTGCTTACAAATACGCCCTCGCAGTGGTAGGAGTGGCCGCAAATCAAGGGCTTGTGACTTGCGCCACGGCTAGAGTTGCATCTGCGAATACCGCAGAAGCTTCAGCCATCGCGCTAGCTATTAAAACTAAGGACGCTCTGGGATAATCGTCGATAACTCTTACAGATTCCCAAGTCGCATGTAGACTATTCCTCACCGGGAGGCTACCACACAGCACCACTCACCTATTAGGATCCAACCTAACGCAGAAACACATGATCATCTGGTGCCCGGGTCACGCAGGACTCGAGGGCAATGAGAGAGCGGACGGCGCAGTGCTTTTGTCAACCGAGCGGCCGACCACTCTGACGAAAACCCCTTTTTACCACGAGACATCCTTGAGCACCAGCGGCGCGAGCGAAGAAAGTACAGTCCACCACACCCTGACCTATCCAGGCAGGGCTCTTATGACTGGCGCCGAATACAGACGCACACATTTCCAAACCTTTCTTTGAAAAATGCCATTCACCGAACGCTGTACAGCGTTCGCTGTCCTTGGTGCGGAGGCCGGCCAACTCTCGCCCACATTACGTGGGACTGCCAAAACAGGCCACCCAAAATTAATACACCAAAAATAGCCGGCAAACTTTCCGGAAGGGAGCAGTGGAAGACTTGGCTCGATCGCCAGCGAGGATCGGGAGATGCAACTAGCGCTCCTCGACCAAACACGGCGGACCGCTCAAGCCAGTGGGGCCCTGGACTAGGGGCTCCACCCACTCGCTTTCTGCATTCCTTTCTTTTAAATAAACGTTTTGATATATATATATATATATATATATATATATATATATATATATATCAATCAACATTTAGGAATCCTGTGTCACAGTGGGACATACCCATTCTGCTATATTGTTGTATTACCCAAGTTGATGCGAAAGAGTTTGCATGTACGGAAAGATATAGCGCAAGCTGGACGGTCCCAAAGAATGCCACTCGTGTTAAGATATAACAGTCCCGACTAGAACACACCGGCCACGCCAAATTTATACCACGCCACATGGGCGTGCCAAGCTAACAAACTCAAAAACCGCGTCACGCACCCCCGAACGCACAACGACGAGTTTTTCTGTCCCGCTTGGACTACCGGGACCAGCCCGGCCGGGCCCGGTGAGCACGCCGGGCGGCTGTGGCTCCCTTTGCCTCAACTAACTTTACAGACAGTCACCTTTTCTACGTGCATGTATGCGCTACTGTGCGCATGAACCCGTGCCATTTGACCCAACAATTTCTTTTTCGTCGAACCAACGTCCAACCAACCAGCCAACCAACGAACCGACCGACCGACCGACCGACCGACCGACCGACCGACCGACCGACCGACCGACCGACCGACCGACCGACGTTTTCCTTGCCGAGTCCAACCATCGGCCAACTGCCAAAATAGCCGAAAGAGCCAAAGAAAGCTATTCGCTTTAATAGAAGGAGAATATTAAAAAGAGACTGCGACAATACGCTCGTCGCGAGGCAGCCGACAGATGACCGCCGTGACGCACCCGCGGGGGTTGTTGATCCGAGGCGCGTCGTTTGCTCGCAAACAACGGGGTCCGTTGTGGGAATCACCAAATTGTGATCGATCGCCTCCCTTGTGTCGTTACGGCAGTGCCCGGTATGAGGTCGATAAACACGGAATAATTGAACGAAGTTCGCTGATACCTTATAGAGGCCCCTCAGCGCAGAGGTCGGCGTCAACGCGAACTCCGCCTCTTTCACGTCACCATTATTGTTTCCCGCCCTCTGCGCGTAGCGACCGGCACGAAGTGTGTTATTATTTTTTTTTTCTGCCTTCTCGTGTGGGTCGTTCGCTGCGCTGCTTATACCGTTTGTCGTTAAATGACGCGAGCGCTGCAACTCGTGACGCGTGTCTTTGTGAGCATGCGCAATGCGTGTTTGTGCGTGCGCGCCGAGTATTTGTCTCGACTTTAGTT
Source organism: Dermacentor andersoni (assembly GCF_023375885.2). Classification (NCBI taxonomy): domain Eukaryota; kingdom Metazoa; phylum Arthropoda; class Arachnida; order Ixodida; family Ixodidae; genus Dermacentor; species Dermacentor andersoni. The sequence goes on along the minus strand of NC_092822.1, from coordinate 94,450,921 downwards.
TTTTTTCTTGCTATCATCTCACCCCCCCCCCCCCCCCCCCTTTGTATTGCCTATTGGTAGGCACTAAATAAGCGTTATGTATGCATGTGTAGCCTCCGCTATGCTCATACACGCCTTAAAGAGGCACTAAAGGGAAACAATAACTTTGATGCAATAAAGTACTCATTCGGAACTCTGTTTTCTTTAATTTTGCGATGAGAAGGTTGTTCTGACAAGAGAAAATGAAGGTCAAATATCAGTTCTTTTTCTTTTTCTAATTTAGGCTTTTGCGCAGCAGTAAGTTCAAAATTAGCTGTTTAGTCATTTATATTGTAAGCTATATATATATATATATATATATAAACGAGAATAAAGGGGGTTAACCGAGGGGCCCGATTTTTATTAGTCATATCATAGGAAGCCAACAAACACTGACACCGAGGACAACATAGGGGAAATTACTTGTGCTTAATAAATGAACTAATGAAACGATAAGTTAATGGACATTAAAATGGATGAAAAAACATTCGCGTGCGATGCTCTACCAATATATATATATATATATATATATATATATATATATATATATATATATATATATATATATATATATATATATATATATATATATATATATATGAACGAGAAGAAAGAAACCCGAGAGGCCCAACTGTTATTAATCTCATCATAAGAAGCCAACAAACCGAGACACCAAGAACATAGGGGATATTGCTTGTACTTATTCACTGAATTTAAAAAAATCATAAATAAACGGAAATGAAGGTGTATGCGTAATGCGATGACGTGGGTTTGTATCCACTTTCATTTCCATTTATTTATCATTTCTATAATTAAATTATTAAGTACAAGCAATTTCATCTGTGTTGTCCTTGCTGTCTCTTTATTTGTTGGCTTCTTATGATATATATATATATATATATATCAAGAAAACTAGGAAGAACGTCTTTCGGTGTTTACAGTACGAAGAGAAATTATGTCTGGGCACCTCCAACGCGACCAGCGAAACGAAACGCGTGCGCATACACCGATATGCCGTAGGTTAAGAGCCCGTGTCGCAGGAAATCCGGCGTCTTGCGTCCGGCGAATTACAAAAGGCAAAAGACTATCGAAGCAAATTCCGAACCACGCACACCCAACGATTTCTCTACCACCAACATTGCTCACGTCTTGTCTTTCATTCTTTACGAAGTTATTCCTCGGAATTTTGAGAACGGCAGCCCACAAACAAATGTAACGGGGAAAAAAATACCGACAGCGCATGTCCTTTATGCTAGCTCTTCTCAGAATGAAATATTGAAAGTGCGAAACAATGACAGGAGATCGACCCACGCAAGAGGCCGCGTTTCTACTACAAAGCTCGCCTTCGTGCATAGCGTTCGCAGCCAGCGTTTCCCGGCAAACGTTACCGTTACATAAGCTGCAGTTGCCGGGAAGCTTGAGAAGCAGTAAGGGTCTTTGAACGTCATCGCGTTCCACTCTTATTAAAGGCGAAGCTCAAGCGTCCTCCAAATCTTTTGTTCTACTAAATGCGACCACCGACACAACCCTGTCTCACGTATTCACCTTGGAGAGTGAGCGGCTGACAGGCGAGAGCCGGAGCCAGTCTTGCAAGGACGCGTCACAAATGACCGCACCGAATCACGCCCCTTCGCACAGCACCGAGTGCTGTACAGACGGGCAGGGGGGGGGGGGGGGGTGAGATCACAACGCTCGCTATTGTGACACCGCCGCTGTACTGTAACAGGCCAGCGGCGGTGTGGCAGCCAGTATACACGCGTCGTGCAACGATTACGACGGCGCTTGTACGCTTTGCCCGCTTTCTCTCCGCCGCTTTTTTTGTTGCTCTCACGGGCGCCTCCGCCCAGCTTCACATGCCGCGCGGCCCCGCTGCGATGATTAATGGCGCGGACGGAAGGCAGAGAGATCGGGCCGGCGGCGCAGCCAAAGGGGTTGGCGGAAGATGTTCGATCCAGATATGGGTTAGTCTGCATACGCCTTGATGAACGAGCGGCTGTTCATTTGCATATCGATAGCGCCAGCCGTCTGTCGGGTAGGTCAGCCAGGTTGAACGGGTGAAACCGATGGGTGTTCGCTATACAAAACCAGCGTCTGCTGCTGGACACGAACGAGATAGCGGGTTCGATTCCAGTACGGCGGCGGCCGCATTGCCGCAGTGGAGGCGAAATGCGAAAACGCTCGTCTACTTGCTTTTCATCATCGGCTTATCTTTTTTATATTTTTTTTATCGACTGCCAGGGCGAAGGCCTCTCCCAGCAAACTCCAGTTACCACTGCACGCGGTGGCGTAGAGTAGAGGTATACAGAACGCCTGCTGTCAAGGCCCCGTGTTCAAGTTCTCGTCTCCACACCTTTGTCAGGCTGAAAGTGACGCCTGAATCCTAAGAGAAAATAAACTGCCGAGAGCCCATTGGGGGCTATATGCTAATGCAGGCGCAACCGAATTAAAGGCTCATTCAGCTTAAAGAAAAAGGGAAAAATGTGGAGAGATAAAGAGGGGGGGGGGAGAGAATAGAGAGATACATATTTTGCTAGCACAATTAATCTACTTATCTCTGCTTCCCTTTCGAGCAGAAATCTGCTTCTGTTTTGACTATGATCTCTGGCAACGCTGTCGGCGACCACTGCTGATCCCTTGCCGCCTCTTCTCCCGTGCAGCGTCGGCCATCAACTGCTACACGTGCAGCAGCGTGAACGGCACCAACCCGAACTGCCACGACCCGTTCCACCCGGCGCATGCGCGATACGTGATCGACTGCACCGTGCCCAAGGACGGTCACGTGGGACGATTCCCGGCCCACTTCTGCGTCAAGGTGGTCGGCACAACCAGTGAGTGGACAATATATATATATATATATATATATATATATATATATATATATATATGAGAGAGTTTCGCTGTTCGGAGCAGCTGAAAAACATTTTCTCCTTTGGGGAAGGACCACCGCCGAGTGAAGCAGGGAGGGCGACATATACAGAAGTCATGGGATCGCTTCTCGATTGCACGACGTTTTTATTTTTTCTTTACAAGTGCCTGCCGTCTTATAAAACTTCGCCCTGATTAAAAGAAAAGTTTTGTTAAGAGGAAGCTTTAGCTCGGGCCCAACTCCGACGCGGCCTATTCAAATAGATGTAAAACGCGAAAGCGTTTTTCTGAGATAACCCCTGGACCGAACTTAATGAAATTTGTTGCATTTCAAACAGAAACCTAAATTCTAATGACTGTTGTAAGCGGAATTTCTATATAGGGCCTGTATTTTGTTAAAAAGGTTCTCAGAAATTCAAGTTAGAAAAAGAAATAAAGCAGAATGTTTACAAATTAATAACTGCATCAAGAAAACCTATCACGGTTTTGTAAACGGGACCCATTACATCATTGAAAGCGGACAAATTCGATGTGTCAATTTATCATCATCATCATCATCATCATCATCATCAGCCTGATTACGCCCACTGCAGGGCAAAGGCCTCTCCCATACTCCTCCAACTACCCCGGTCATGTACTAATTGTGGCCATGTTGACCCTCCAAACTTCCTAATCTCATCTGCCCACCTAACTTTCTGTCGCCCCCTGCTACGCTTCCCTTCCCTCGGAATCCAGTCCGTAACCCTTAATGACCATCGGTTATCTTCCCTCCTCATTACATGTCCTGCCCATGCCCATTTCTTTTTCTTGATTTCAACTAAGATGTCATTAACGCGCGTTTGTTCCCTCACCCAATCTGCTCTTTTCTTATCCCTTAACGTTACACCTATCATTCTTCTTTCCATAGCTCGTTGCGTCGTCCTCAATTTAAGTAGAACCCTTTTCGTAAGCCTCCAGGTTTCTGCCCCGTACGTGAGTACTGGTAAGACACAGCTGTTATACACTTTTCTCTTGAGGGATAATGGCAACCTGCTGTTCATGATCTGCGAATGCCTGCCAAACGCACCCCAGCCCATTCTTATTCTTCTGATTATTTCACTCTCATGATCTGGATCAGCAGTCACTAACTGTCCTAAGTAGATGTATTCTCTTACCACTTCCAGTGCCTCGCTACCTATCGTAAACTGCTGTTCCCTTCCGAGACTGTTAAACATTACTTTAGTTTTCTGCAGATTCATTTTTAGTCCCACCCTTCTGCTCTGCCTCTCCAGATCAGTGAGCATGCATTGCAGTTGGTCCCCTGAGTTACTAAGTTTATATCTTACGTGAAATTGCTGCTTTGTGTACAAGGGTTCTGCAAAAGCTGTATTTTCATATTACAAATTTTTTTTTTTAGATTCATGTGTAACATATCAATTTTGTCCGCTTTAGATGTATTGTTAGATGTAATTCAGATAATTGTGATATCATTTTCCATTGAAGAGTTACAGAGTTGTAAACTTGATAGTTTCGTTTTCTGAACATTTTTATTTTTGCAAATTTTTAATAAAGGTTTACGACCTAAATCAGAAATTCGAAACCAGCAGTCACTAGATCGTAAGTTTTTCTTTTAAAATGCAACAAACCTTGCAAATTTGGTGCAGTGGTTGTCGAGAAAATCGAATTCTCCTTTTACATGTATTTAAATTTATATAGGAGCACCCGAGCTAAAGCTTCCTCTTAACGCCCTAAGAGTAATCTAAAGCAGACGAACTAATGCATTAGATTTGTCTTCATTAAGTGCTCTGATAGAAGTTGCTGACAGTAATGCAAGCTATAGCTAACTGAAAGCTAAGTTATACTCGATAACTGGGTGCCTCTTTTTATTCGATTTGCCAGCTGTTCTCGTAAAGGAAGGTTAAAGGCGTGAGTCAAGTGCCTCCATACGATCATTTCAGGGTTCTGCCGAAACGCAGCACATTTAATCTGGAACGATTCGGTTACTCTAGGAGAGCACATGCCTGCGTTTCACAGGTACTGTGAAGCGACTTCGCTTCATTGGTACGGTTTATTTCAAGCAGCTCTGCGCCAAGAAGAGGTAGCAGGTGATGCCGTTTACTCGCTGGAACTGCTCATCTACACAAAAAATGACGCAAGCTACGCAGCATACGAGATTCAGTCTACCAGGAGAGCAAAGGTCTGGCTGATAAGCCTTTCCTCACGGTGGGCCCCACTGTGTGCCCGGTATATATATGGTGCCCCAGCTAACGTCAGCCAAGATGTTCAACGAAACAAATTAAAAAGAAGACTCATTGCCTTTCCACTCTGTGAAGAAGGATGACCAGCGAAGCTGTGTATGTGGGCCGCTTAATGGCGAACTGCACCTCCGCCGCGAGTCAACCCGGCATTGCACTATCTCCGGGATCGGCCCACGTATGGAGAGTGCTTAACCCCTGCGTCACCTCCGTCGCGGGTAGACCCGGCATTGTACTGTCTTCGAGTTTTTTTTTTTTTTTTTCTACGCGCGGACACATAGTGGGGAAAGTAGCCCTTAACAGCTTCGCTGTAAAAGCGTGGTGCAAGATACGGCTTTAAGACCTACGGTGTAGGGTTAACCGATTAAATGTATCCCGCAAGACGATTATCTTCATCGATGTCTTCATCTCTCACTTTTGCCATTTTTGTTATTTCTTGTTTAACTGTACCAGTGTCACCAGTGTCATTAGGTTAGATTAGGTTTGTATCTTATTTAATTCTGCACTAAGTTCGATTTTATAACATATATTGATTATCTTTCCAAAGTCACTAGTGCCAACTATATTTAGTGTTTAACAAGTTAAAGATTATCCTTCGTCAAACGTTTGCACACTTGCGTTTCAATCTTCGTTCCACCTCTCAAATATTAAGATAGGGCCCTACAAAAGCAGGTACCTGTGTTTCAAACTTGCTGAAAGTGCCCGGCAATATTGTCGTGTAATCAATTAACCGTTGAAAAGCCCTGCATCGAAAGCTATTAATCGATTAGAGGCCAAAATGACGAATAGTTATTCGTTAATCGAAAAAAGAAATTGATGTTGCCAGAATACTGACCACTGAAAACCGTAGGTTTTATCATTGAATCTTGCGCCGTGCTTTTCAATTATTTTTTTTTTCATTGAACGGTTTGGCTCACATTAGCTGGGACACACGGTAGGTTTGGTGCAGGCGCGCGAAAACAGTGGGCATGGTGGAAATACATGCGACTAGAACGAGGAGATTGGAATTTTACGGGCGAAAAAGGTGCGTAACTTCACGCGTGCTCGCTCCATCACCGTTGCCAATTTATTCAACGCGTCACACTATACAGGGCTCTGCAGTCATCAACTTTTGGGAGCGTTCGCAGCTCGAATCTCGCAAACACACGCGCACGGGACGACAGCGCGCTAAGTGCGCGTCTCTTGCTGTGCATTTTCCTTCATCTCCCGCTACAATAATCGCACCTATGCTTATCTATGCTTATCACTTCCTCTGATTTGCGCTCGGCACATGGGACGTCGGCATCATATATAACGCACGTTGAGGCATTCACCCTTCTTATAAGTTACGACCAGCAAGATCGAGGTTAAGCCAATGCCCAGAGGGTGCGATTGGTCGAGCGCCGGCCTCGGAATCGAGGGAATCCAGTGATGGGTATGTTGCTAATCGCTGCAGCGGTGACGCTGTAGGTTTCAGGCGTGCTGAGCCCTCACCACCTATATACAGGTTATCCTGCAGAGTGAGTGAAGTGGGCTTTTCCCCACTAACCTTCCTGTTGTGGCGAAGCCGGCTTTCGCGACTTTCAGCGAGCTACGCACGCACACAGGGACATGCTTAGAGCGGGTGCCAAAACCGTTCTCGCAGACGCTGGTGCCGACGTAGGTGGCGCCAGCGAGCAAGGGGAAGGGCCGTTGAAGGAGGACATGCGCGCATTGCCGGATTGGCAGGAGCGAGGGTCGTGCAGTGTCGACTGCCTATCTCGCAGAAAAAATTCGTGCTCAACTAGCACGACGCAGCCCTTCCGTATCCTATTGTGGCGATTCCACCTGACGGCTTTACCATGTGTAGTAGACGAGCGAGCGTCCACAAGAACATTAGAGGAACTGTTGGACAAGTTGGTATCGAAGCTTCTTTAATATCGCGACGCGGGAGGTAGGACAAAGGTCAGCTAAGCTTCAAAGAGGCTGCTGAATTTAAATTAAAGCTTTATGTCCCGATCCGACAGGGTTTTATAGCGTTCACAGCAAGCGACTAAACAACAAAAAGAAAGTACAGGCAACGATCACCTGGTCGCGTCGAAGCAATTTAACAGCACAGTCCAAACGCGCGTCGACGTCTCGAAGGGAAACTGTAGTGATCAATCGACGACGCCTGCATGCAGCGGTATACCAGTGGAGTCGGCGGTATTGTGCGACGAGCGGAAAAACGGGAAGCGGGACCTCAACGTCACCAAGAAAGGTTTGATAGCCACTGCTCTCTCCTCGCGCTCCAAGTCTGCGCAGCTATTGATTTAAACCTGGCGAGAATCGGCGTATATATGACGTTTTACGGCAATGCCACACTACAGGGGCCTTATAAAGTAAAACTATTCCAATATTCTGGCGTCAAATTTACCTAACCACCGACGCAAGCATCCGGCGGTGACCTATACCGTTACTTGAAAAGCCCTATCAAATATATAGAATGTCACTTTTTTTGTTTCTAGGCGAATAGCATTGCCTACATTGAGCGGTTTTTTTTTTTAATCTGCTCGGATGACAAGAGTACGCTCGAGTGGAGAATTTCGATGGGGCCCAGGCTCCACAGTGAAAATAGAAAAGCGGATGACGATGGTGGTGCCGGCGTCTGCGGTTGGTCCGCTTCCCTTTACTTAGCTTGCGGTGGCTGGTCGAAAATTACGGCGGCGTGCAACCGAAGGTTAAAAATGTAACTAAAACGATTCACGAGCAAAGTATAGTTGGAAGAGCGATGCGCATAAGCGCCGAGAGGTCTCGATAACGTTATACTGCCACGCAAATTGTTTTATTTTACGGAAATAAATCCATACTCCCTGGCAGCTCCGAGTAGCCTGCCAGAGCGATTGGCGGGCAGCCGTCCTCTATTCCTTTGGGAACGGGGCAGTCTCCGGCTATTCAGAAAAATAAGTTCAGTTTTGTTCGGCATATTAATGTGTCTTTAACGCTTACACGTCACTGTGACGCGGGAGGTTTCGCGACGTCGCGTGGCAGACAGGCGAAGTGGGCGCAGCCCGAAAACGTCTTACCGATAGAAATAGGTCAAACGACGCCTTTTTCGCTAATGGAGAAAAAGGCGTCGAATGACGAATTATTTTTCTTGCTTTCGATCTAATTATGCATAATCAGTGTGCAATATCAGATGGGGCGTTTTCGCGTTTCTCGTGACGCCGCGTGACAGACAGGCACAGTGGGTGTGGCCCGCAAACTTTTTGACCAATCGTCGAGAGCCGATTGCAGAATTGGAAAAGAAAAAATTGGGATAGCCTTGTGTTAGGGGGCCCCAAATCACCGAATCAAAGCAGTACTTTGCTCGGCCTACAGGTTTCCCATTAACTTTAGCTAAGCTGTTCAACGACAAAAAAAAAAAAAAAAAAAAAATGCTAAGAAGACACGGTACAGATACAATTATAAGGCGTACGGTATTTGGTCGTCGGCGTTCCGTCAAGTGAACACCGTAGGTCTTACAATCGTGTCTTTAGTTTTGAGTTAGATGGGACACCCTATAGGCTATATGTATACCTGCGAGGCATGGTGGGAACGCCAAGTGCTGAAGGATTCTTCTGCCACGGATCGTACAATCAGCCTCCCAGCATCTTTCAAACCACGATGAGACATCGCTTGACGGAACAGTTGCTACGAATTAGGTCATATTCAGACGTCTGAAGTACATTCTCAAGTAGAAACGACATCTTGATGAAAACTGCATGATGTCGGAAACGGAGGGTCCGTTATTTCTGCACGAGGGTACCACACCCTGAAACAAGTACTATATTAATTTTATCACGCGTCATTACTGAACGGTGCCGCCATGGCGCTGACTCGACAGTACTTACGGCCCTTTAAATCTGTCACGCGATTCTTACGCATCTGCAAATGCTGAGCGGTGTCCGAGCCGTTTAGTAACGCACACCGAGTATGTATACCGCTGTGGCAGCATTACGTGGCTACCACGCACCAACGTACCCACGTGGTCACGGCGGTCGTGATTATAGGATTCTGTGATGTGCAACCATTCAGAATTTCTGATCGAGTGAAAAGTCCAGGTCACATTCACTTGCACTGGGCCCCTCCGTGGAGTGTCCACTTGGCATCCGGTTGACACTTCCATTTGTTTTCTGTGTAATAATGTTATGTTCTGTGCGCTGCCCGCCTTTTAAAGGTGACACAGCTGCTCTGCCAAAGTGGGCTGAAGTCGGGTTTGCAAAGGAATCATACGCGCTATTAGGAATGGTAAAGCAACACGAAAGACATGAGACGAAAACTTCAGACACGCACAGGTGCGCTTACGTCTGACTTAGGTCCTTTCCTCCATGTCTTTCGCACTGATTTACTATTACTAAGGCCGAACCAACTAGCCCAAGTATCTATACTGAAATGCCATTCTGGACCGTTCAGGACATCGCCAAGTTCCGCCATCTTCGTCTTTTTCCTGATTGGTTCACTAAAGCCCCACCAATGCCCTCTCTGATTGGCTCACAACGCCAACATGGTGCAACTCGACAGTGCACAGAATACACGGATGAATTAAATAAACTAGGAGAGAGCATATCATGTCACGCAGCCAGCCTTGGCAAGCGAACTCTCCGCGAAGTCATTCTCCTCGCTTTTTCCCTCGCAGTATAAGCCCAACACGTAACCTCTGAGACAAAGCGTATTAAAGTTAGGTTCCCCGGTAGTTTTTAATCGATACGCACTTGTTAGGCTGCGCTGTGCTTCTAGCCACCAAAGATGCGCTGCCGTAGCTCAGCCTGAAGGGATCGCTAAAAAGTTACCGCGCGCTCTAACGCGATGATCACGTATTGGTCCCATAAGTTATGGCGTCAATCGTGTTGCGCGATTTCCTCTCCCAAATGTTTCTTCCTCCATGCCAGAATAGCACCTGTGTCAATCACACACGCGCCGAAGCAATTAAACTTTGTGCGAAGCAGAATGGCTGGGGAGCCACAAACTAATAAGTTTGAAGCGCGAACGAAGATGGTACCTCAGGAAACACAGACAAACACGGGCCCACAAACTTGCACGTGACCGTACCACGTGTGCGCCCGTTCTAATGCCCGCTGTGTCTTCTCTTTCCTCGGCGCTGCCTCAGTGGACACCAACATCGAGATGGTGATTAGGATCTGCTCCCTGGAGACCATGGACAATTCTTGCGGCGTCTTCCGGTACGGGGACGACATCCTGCGCGGTTGCATCTTGACGTGCAACAACGACGGCTGCAATGCGGCCCCGCCCCCTCTGCGAGGCCATGCCTCCGCGGGGCCGCTGCTGCTCCTCTTCCTATTGGCCACCCTGGCCTCTTCCAGCAAAGTGCCGCTGACGTATCCCCCGTGATGGCCGCGGACTCAGTGAGAGATGCGCACCACTTCCCGCGTAGCCAGCGCTGTGCTCCGGGTGACGCGTCGTGTCTTACATCTGTTGTGTGCCACCTTGTGTCTCACCTAGCATTGTGCAGAATGGCCCGATATGGGAGAGAATGGCCGATTAGCGATTTAGAGCAAGTTCCTAAAGCCTGAACCTTGGGTGACATGTGGAGCTAGTGGAAAGTTTGAGTTCCCGCAGCCAAAAAATTTTGGGTACGCAAACGCACCTTTCAGCTCCCGAAGCACCATGCCCTGCTTGCCATCTTTTCTACACAGTACAAAACCGTGTATACCCGTTTCTTTCTTTTGCATGCTTTTCGCCAGTGGTGTAGCCAGAAATTTATTTCTGGGGGCACCCACTTTATCGGGAACAAGAAAGGGGAGGGAGGGAGAAAGCGCTGGACAGGCACCATAATAATACATAAATTAATCACCGGCTCAGAAGGCAGTGAAGGCACTTTTGTGCTTTCTAAGAAGGTCTGGTTTGTACGAGCGACTTTGACTCAAGTAGTGTCTGTGCATACCCTCTCTCTTCCTCTCCTCCCTTCCCCTTTGAGTAGGGTAGCCAACCGGACTCACGACTGGTTAACATCCCTGCCTTCCTTATATCCCTCTCTCTCTCAGGAAGTGGGGGGTCGGGGCTCGTGCCCGGGGTGCCACCATGACTATACCACTGCCTTTTCATATTCTTTTCTAAACCCAGCGGTCTGCATTCCCAAATTATGGGCACGTACAATCTACGTGATTTGTGAGTGCTTTTTAACCATGCATCGCAACTGGAGCGGGCATGACGGCAAGTGTGATTAAGTGTCGGCTCAGTTTGGTTGTGTGCTCATTTCATAGCGCAAACTTTCCGTAAGGTTAACGAATTTGGGCTCACTTTTACGACTTTCTAGAGGTTTTGCAGGTATGCAGTATGTTAGCTCACGAAGGCCAATCTGAAATTCGTACCTCCCATCATTCCTGTGATAGGTGAATGAATACAACGCCAGTTCTTCCTCTAGTAAATGTGGATTAAACGCTGCAGTTTTGAAGGCAATGTATTTCTCGTCGAGTTGCTGTCACTTCTTTTAACGCGACAGTGTTAAGGGCCCCGTGTCGCAGAAAATCCGGTGTCGGCATCGGCGAAGTTGTCCGTGAGCGAAAATTTCTGTATATATTTAGGTATATTTATGTGCCACACCTTCCTATATGACATGCGGTATATGCGGGGTGGGGTTATGCTGCCACACCATTCTATCAGTAATGTTGCTCATACTTTGTCTTATATTCTTGACAAAGTTATTCCTCGGAACTTTGAGAATGACAGCCCAAAAAGAAATGTCATGAAACAAAACACCAACAGTGCATGCCTTCTATGTTAAATTCTCTCAGAGTTAAATGTTAAAAGTGCGAAACAATAGCAGAAACCTGAAAATGATGCAATTTTTCTTGGCGCAGCTGTGCACTACCTCCGAGATCGGCCCATGCAAGAGGCCGAATTTCCACCAGAAAGTTTGCGTTCGTGCATAGCGTTCGCTGCCAACATTTCCCGGTAAACATTACGATTACACAAGCTGCAGTTGCCTGGAAGCATGAGAAGACATCAAGGATCTTTGAATGCTATCGCATTCCAGTCTTAAAGGGGCCCTGAACCACCCTTCAGGCTTGGTGAAATAACATACTCCGTGGGTAGCATATGCTGCTGTGAACATCTCAGCCAAGTTTTGCTGTCGTACGCGGTGCATGGAAATGCAAGCGGAGTGCGAAGTCATCTTTCTCTCACACGCTCTCTCTTCACCAGAAGCCTGCTCCTCATTCTTTCCTGGACGCTTTTCGTGATAAAGCGGATTCCCATATGCGGCTGCTATTGGTAGCTGCCATCTGCTACGTCGTGTAGATACCGCAGCCTCCGCTAGGTGCTGCCATGAATCCACTGGCTAAGCACACTACAGCTCATTGAGGAGAACGGTGTTTGGCTTAGGTTTAGCACATCGTAGGCACCAAAGCTGGAGTTGTGGCGTCTACGTTAACATCCAAAATGAACAGCGCCCCATGGTGGCATTTAGAAGGGTACGCCCCACTGCGCCGTAGCCTTTGCAGTGCAAGGCATTGAAGAAGGAACCAAGAATTCAGAACCAAGAACCAAGAATTGCCAAGAATTCCGCTTCTGCTGAACACATTGAACTACTTTTTGCGACAAAGTATTTATGAAATAACATATTTTCACTTCAAATGTCCTTCTCCACTTCGATGAAAAGTGGTTCAGGGTCCCTTTAAAGGCAAAGCTTAAGCGTCCTCCAAGTTTCTTTCCGTATTGGCTATGTAGTGTGTTTTTAGTCTGTAGCTCCTTTCGTGGATCACATAACCACCACGGTCACCTGCCCTCAACTCCACTACCTGCTAGCATGTGCTTGATCACATTACTAATGAAGAGGGAGTCAGAAGTCTGATGTTCTTTCCCCTCACGTGACGCGATAGAGTGCCGTGCACAGTGATTCCGCCTTCAGCACGTGGAGGAGCGCAACGTCGCGCTTGTGGGGGGGACATTTCAGTGCATCGGGGGGAGCGGCATGATATACAAGACCCGCGCGTTGCCATGCAGAAGGGATTGCTGACCAAGGTAGACTGAATTATACGGTTCGTACACCCCATTGTCACACCCAACTCACCCAGGGAGACATGTCTTTCGTGGACTTCAGAAAGAGGTTGAATCAGCTTCCATATCTTTCTTTCTTTTTTTTCCCAACGTTACCGTGGCCACGAGGAAAGCCGACGTCTGTAGTGTCATTAGAGAGTTTTAGATTAGGGGGCCCCAAACGCTTGCGTGTCCCTAATCTAAAGCTGTCTATTACTACTACAAATCTTCTGGTGGAAATGTGCAGTTTGTGCTTATGGCTACCAGTAGGTGACACTTGCATATGTTGATTAAGCAGTGCTGCAGAACCACCGCCAGAGCCAGGGTGGAGGCATCGCAACCACCTTGCTCAACATGAATGCATAGATTGCGTGTTGAGCTACACCATAACCTCCTGTTGTTTTTACAATGCCTGCCCAGACGCCTCAAAATGCATGGGAATGACCTGTGTTTTATACGAACTTTTTGTACGAAACTCTGTGGACCCCACCGATGGCCCGGCCTGCTGTGGTGGTCCCACGTCCACACAAATAGAACCCTGTTGTTGTTAGAGCATGGACAACTTTTGCTGTGCACTGTCGCCACTCCTCTGCTTCCGCATCGCATGCGTTAAATACAGTCGATGTGATTCTAAATGCGCCCTCGTAAGATGTAACTTCTGAAAGTGTGGGCGCCCTCTATGTGACCGCTTGTTGTGGCATCACTATAACTAGTCATTAAAATATATACAGGAGGCTATGGCTACAGTCACACGGTCATTATAGGCAAAGTCCAATAAACATTTGCAATGTACTCCCATGCCAAGTGATATCGAAGATTATTCCCTGTTGTGAAGACATCTACTTATCTAGGAAAATACCTTGTTGTTTAAGAATGTTTTTTTTTTACCACGAATGCTTGCCCTGTCAAATTGTAGACAGCATATAATGAGCAAACACAGTGTCTACTTTCAATGACTTGGTGATGCATTTGATTCCTACAAGTGCCATGTAGTGCTTTGAGTTCACTAACAAGTTGCATAATTAAACTGTTAAAAGTGATAATTCTCGTGGTTAGGCACTCGTAGCAGCATTTTATGCCCTCAACTGCACTTCATTTTCCACAACAGTAGGCACAATGTGTGTACGATGACCATGTTAGTCAGTAGGTGAAGCTGTTAACGTGTTGGACATATAACTCGTACCTCATTATAACGAAGTTGAATTCGACATAAGAATATCTTTGTCACATCAAACACTCGTTATAAACATAGTCACATTATACGGTAATTCGTTATATCCGTGATCGTCATATCTGGGTTGGACTTATAAGGAGAAAGAAGGAAAAAAAAAACGGCAGCTCCAGTGGCTAGCTGTGCCTTTTATCTTAATGCTAGATTGCAGTCCTGCAACATGGGATACTCACTACAGCTACTAGCAAGAATGTGAACACGTAGCAACACTATAACCACACTGATGCGTTGAAGATTGTCTTTTGTTTAAGTAGGTATGACGGGAGGGGGGGGGAGGTGAGCTTGGAAGCTTTGGCGCAAGCACCCCTATCTAAATACGTGGGAAAGGAGAAACTGCTTTTCTCGGCAGCCAGTGCACCAAATTTGATGAGGTTTGTTGCATTTAGAAGAATAAGTTGAAATGTAACGACTGTTGGAAGCAGAAAACAAAACTACTAAGTTTACAACTCTAACACACCAATGAAGCATATCACAATTCTGTAAATTGAAACTAATAGTATGTATAAAGGGGACAAGTTTGATATATTATACATGCCTCTTAAGTACACCACTAACGCATGAGTAGCCTTTGTGTAAAACCCTTGTAAACATTGCAACAAATTCACGTAAGCTATAAATCTAATATATCAAATTTGTCCACTTTGGGTGTTCTAGCAGATGCAGTTTACAGAAGCATAATATCTGTTCTTGGTGAACAGTTACAGATTTGTAAACATTGTGCATCTATTTTTTTCACTTACCTATTTGTGGCACTTTTTTGTAATAAGAATTCAGGCATTGAATCAAAATTCCAGTTTCAACAGTACAACTTTCTCTCACAAATGCAACAAGCTTTATTAAAATTGACTGAGCGGTTACCTCAGAAAAGTGTTTCTGCATTTTACATGCATCTGAACAGGCGGGGTGAGAATTCGACCCGAGCTAAAGCTTCCTCTTAAGTAAAACTACGACACTTTCTCGAGGTTAAGGATCTCAACAAAATCTGTATCATAAGTTCTCCTTGGCAGTTTAATACTAACGTGCATCAAACAGCGTGACTGACAGTCATGTAGCTTTTTAGCACTTTAATTTCAAAAACTGGTGTCTGCCCTTCTGACAAACATTTTGTCAAACAGATTATTTCAAATGGTGGGGATATGCTTGCTGTTTGTCACATCAGCACAGGAAAAGCAGCATTAGTGCCAATGTATTTTGCAGATGTCGTTAAACAAAGTGGTCAGAACTCCTATTGCCGTTGAAAAGATCAGGTAACACTTACACAGCTATTACTGTAAGCATTCAAAGCAATCCTTCTGTTCTATTGCATCTGCAGAGAAGTCTTTTACAACACATGAATTTTTAGGGTTTGTCACATCTGAACACTTTGTCCAAAGATATTGTTACTGACACTCTTGTTCTTGGCGCCTGTCATCACCACTGTCATGAGAAGCAGCTTTCTGGGCTGCATGGTTCATCTTCCATATTGATGCCACTTCTTCTTTGCTGTGTAGAATTGTTGCTGCATTTTTATAGAAATTGAGTTTTCTTACAAGTGACAGAGCTTCCCTTTAAGCCTTTTCATGCCATTTTTCTTTAAATTTTAGAAAACTACTGAAAATGTTCCATTTGTTCATTGTGAACAGTGTTCATTTATTGCAATATCGGCACTTCATTTTTAATTTTCTGTTATCTGCTGCTGTCAGCTTTTCATGCTTTTGAGCTGCAGATAGGCATTGCCACACAGTCTATGTGAGGCTATATAAAAATGATAAAATTACTGCCATTTGTCATGGTGTTCAGTAGACGAAATGAAATTCCTCGACGACGGCACGGAAAAGGTTAGCATCACTGATGTGCAATGTAGCAAACTAAAGAATGCATAGTGTGTCCATGTGCAGCTGACCTTACGTATCTGCAAGGGCATGTGCTGCTATACTTGGTGGTATTGCAAACAAATTTCATGCACTTGCTTTTGGTTCCGCACGCACATTTTACAGTCAGGATATGCGAGGACAAAATGACATGCATATGACGTTAGTTTCTTTTTCAGGAAAAGCCACGTTTATTCCAAAAGGCAACATGTGAGGAGGAATGAGGGTTATTACAGTGCCGTTTTACAGAGACTAGAGCTCTAATTAACTTCACATATAATACATTCAAAATTTTCACACAGTAGCACTGAAAGGGTGTGTCGTTGGTGACAACCATAATGCACATTATCTGGGACATGCAAAGTACTCATTATACTTGAAATCAGAAAAAAAGAAAGAGAGAATTGTGTGAATATGAAAGACTCGGGCACACAGCACACCAACTGGCTTGCTCAAGTAGAACGAGAGCGCTGTACATATTGTCTTAACAATTTAACGATTGACAATTTAAAAAAAATTAATAATGAAAGACCCCACGCTTTCTCTTGCTTCATTGTTCCCTTCAGCTGCAATTTTCTGAGCAACTAACTTGTTTCTTAAATCTTGTGATATTTCTACAAGGGTAATGTAATTGTCTAGGTTGATTCAATGCAAACCTTTGCTGTCGCTATCAGTCCTCAAAGGGATGGAAGTTCTGACTGCCCAAGAGCCTTATAGTGTGATGTTCCACTCGTAGTGTCAGACTGTTGTTCACTGTTAGCATGGGACACGGCAAGGTGGACACAGGTTCAACTTGTGTGTGCGCCGCTGTACAGAACACTATTTGTTATACTGACAAGCAACACCGTGCCCTGTTCTATTTTACTTTAACTTCTATGCAGCAGTGTTTATGTAACCACTGTTATAGGTAACAACTGTTTCTTAATGCTGCATTTTGCTATGAAGCTGTTAGTGACTAAGCATTTATGAGGTCTCTGTGAATACCCAGTAAAGTTGTGTGCAATTTTTGCACGTATAGTTGTCAACTGTAGTGTACGCCATGCGCCTATTTTGGCCGTCTCTCTCTTTCTTCTCAGACCTTGTACTGACTCCTGCAAGCTATGTGCCAATCACACGAATAAAAATGGTTTAGGCCACTTGCTGGAACGTCGACTGTATATTTAACAAAAGCCGTTGAGACAATACAGGACAGTACACAGCAGTCAAGTTTACTGTGCAAGTGTGCAAGCATCAATTTCTGACAGCATGGGTACAAATGTGACAGCTGTGGAATGCACAAGACTGTGGGTCATCAAGCCGAGGCAGGCGAGAATGTTTTTAAGTGATTTTCGTCGTTCCTCCTAGGAGGTTAGTTCACCAGAACATTTTGCATTTGCCCCATCATAAAAGAAATGTCAGGCACTCGGAAATAAAATGTTACGTAGTTTAACACTATTAACAAAGATAAGTAAGATATCTTTGCTGTTGCAGTTACCATAAATAAATAAATAAATAAATAAATAAATAAATAAATAAATAGATAAATATCATCTTAGGACACACATTTAGCAGATCACTAACTTTGTTAGTAGGAGGAGATAAATGCAAAAATTATTGCACTCAAGAAGAACTGCACTGTTAAATTCTACATTTTCAGCTGCTTTAAGGCTCAAGATTTTTGTGCAAATCGAGTACACAAGTCCAGTTTTAAACTGCAACGGTTTAAAATAGTGCCCGGGTGTGGGAGTGCCTTGCGCCTTGACTCTTTGGTTCTACCGGTGCATAGCTAGACAGTTTGGCAGCAAACATGGTGCCAACCAGTCATCGCATCCAAATGTGAAAAGACCTGCAGTTGCCAGCAGCAAAGAAGGCAACAAAAGTTTCCGTTAATAGATTATTTGATAAAATCGATCGATTGGCTGAGCACGCAACTGATTGCATGTTTTAGCACCCCAAGGTGACAGGTACTACAATAGACATCATAGGCTCCGGATTGATTTGCATGAGCCGGGCTTCTTCAATTGTGCATCTACAGCTATATGCAGAAGCAGTTTTGGATCCTGCCACCATCACAATGTGGTCACGCTGACTGAGAATAGAAACCATGACCTTGGGCTCAGCAGCAAGATGCCATGAACGCTGAGCCACCACATGAACTTGACTGGTCCTGGTCCACTGGTCCTGGTCCACTAGACCAGCCCAGTAGCAACAGTGCTCCTATTCAAACTTTTTAGGCACCGCCATCCTCGAGTTTCGTTCTGCAGAATGGGCAGGCATTGGTCTGGAGGGTGTGCATCTCGAAGTCATCACCGTGAAACACCTGCAATAGCAAAGATGTTTGAATAAGCTTCAGAACTGAATGCCCCTTACTCAATGCCCGACAAGGGCCGTAAGGTGTTTTCTAAATAAAAAATGAAAAACAATTATAGATTTTCTTTGTTTTTCACTGAGCTGCGCTTTCGTAGCAAGACCAAAGCACCAAAAGCGCTGCGCCAAAACGCCAACACTAAGTCGGGCAGATGCACAGTTTGACACCACGGTACAGCAATGGCACGAGGACGAAGGTGACGCATGATACTTGTCAAGAAAAGAATGGTGGTGGTAGGCACAAAGAAGTATGACACCACACGTAAATACATTTAAGGAATCTATACCTCTTGTATAACAATGGCACATACCCATAGTGGAGGATTAGCCAACAATACAAGCCAACTTACATTGTTCTTACCCCTGTTAACAGACCTGTTTAGAATAATAATAGTGTGACATTCTAGTCGCGACCGCTAGAAAACGTAAAAGAAATTAAATTTTTAGGTGTTCGGTTTCACGAAAACCTTCATTGGTCTTGTCATGTTCACTATATTAAATGCAATATTGCACAGTGTATTGGTATGCTTAATAAGTTTCGCTTAATGTTGCCTCATTATTTACGTCAACTGTATTTTAATACTGTTCACTTGCGACTACACTACTGCCTGCTTGTCTGGGGCACCACTACTAGCCCTAACATGGAAAGCCTCCATCAATTATAGGAAAAAAGTGTGTGCTTTATTGAAAACCTACCACAACGTGAACCAACATCAGTATATTTTAGGCAGAATTGAACCTTGGACATTGAATCACTATATAAACTGCAATTATCAGAGATTGCATTTACAGATATCAATATTGATCCACAACTCTTCTTTTTGAGGTATACCAAACATGAACCTTATTACAAATTTAGGAGAACTAATTTCACCAAGTTTAAATGTAGGACAAACTACGGAACACAGCTATTATGTTGGCAAATTCCTAATCTGTTAAACCTTTGTCCTGATCTGATGGATACCATGGAAACCTGTTCCTCTTTGCCTGCTTTCCGAAAACAGGCAAAGAGATTTTTCTTGAATCGTGTATAAGCCAGTTAGGATTTCTTCCTTTGTTTTTTTGTCAAGTGAACGTGTTTGTCAAGTGAAAATTGTTTATTGTGTTAAGGAGATCCAGTTAGAATTTCTTGCTTTGTTTTTTATCAGTGAACATGTTTATGGTTATTATAAATTTTAACTGTACTAATTTGAATGTACAGTGTACTTTTCATATGTATATTGCCGTATGTGAATTGTTGTAGTCTTCCTGTATACTTCGCCACTCATTATGTCGAAACTGTGCCTGCATGAATGCAGGGTGACTAGGGCGTCGTTAGGTGACCACAAGTGTCACCTTTAGCCCTCTTCACCAGGACAATTGTATGTTGTCTAAATTTCAATAAAGTGAAAGTCAAAGTCGAATGGGTTCATACTCAGTGGTCCAAAAATTGTAGGCCAAATATAAAAAATGTGAGATATACAAATATGTTCAATATCATGTGCTATTTCATTAACATGAGATAAGGTACGTATCAATCGACATTCTATTGTGAAGTTGTATCTGGAGATCTAGTGTTTCATCATAAAGAACTGACTGGCAACATTTTGTTGGTAGGCACACTGGACTAACATGGCTAATATAATATAATAATATAATAACTGGCGCTTTCATTTGGTGCACATACAATACTGATACGGTAGACTTCTGTTGATTTTACTCTAGTAAATTTGATATTTTTCAGTTAATTCAATCTCGACCGAAGGTACCGGCCATCATCCATACATTTCATGGGCCCAAACCTCCATTATTTCGATCTCAAAATTGGCCTTCGCCTGATAATTCGCACTTTATTGATCAGCTTCGCTGCAACACAGCCATGTTAGTCGGTGAAGCACACCAAGAATTGGGAGGGTCCACTGTTAAGGGTCATGGTATGCGCTGCTTAACTATACACGCGTGCACGCGCTGTCTTCAGTCATAGTGCGAGCACATAGACGCTAAATAAGCATACTGGTAGCCATTCAGAGCTCTTTCTGACGCCTCTGTAGCGATGTTGCGCCTTCATTTCGCCAACCACGCGTGTCGCGTATACGAGACCAGTAACGGGGCCTAGAAAGCGTTCTTTAATTACATGTGCGTGCGCGCAATATGCACCAAGAAGCGGAGAAAAACCATCTGTGTTTAGGGAAGGCTAGCGAAAAGGAAGGCGGTAAGATGAAAAACTCCGAAAGTCGAGACGTTATTTAGGGCCAAGAATAAAGCAGGAGTCTATCTATAACTCTGAAGGATCGCCAGTAAACTTTTTAGGTGTTTTGGTGCTCATACTGTGACTGGAGACGGCGCATGTGTGTGTCTAAATTAAGGAATACGTGCTATGTCCTGTAACAGTGGCACCCTTCCTCACTTTGTATTCTTCACCGCATAACACGGCTGTATCGTGGCGAAGCTAACTTTAGAGGCAAATACTACCTCTAAAGGCGTATTTTTTTATTTTTAAATACTGCCTCTTCGGCATTTTTACAGCGAAGCTGTTAGCCTCTCGTTGGTCGATATTTTTCGTGCCCACGTGCGCGCCCTTTGCTCGTACAAAAATGCGGGCCGATCCTGGAGACAATGAGAAGCACGCTTTGTGCTAGTTGTCCAAGAGGCATAACATGACGTCATCAGGTGACATCAGCACTTGACGAAAACGTCATTGCGTGATGGCAATTTTGATGCGATGAAGTCATCAGATTAAGTCATCAGGCAATATGGCCACCGACCATGGCGTTATTACGCAACGTTTGTCGTGATGATGTCATCGCGCACTTTTCACTGTGATTGCACCATTCGATGTTAGATGTGATTACATAATCGCGTTTCGTCGTCGCGTCAAACGTGCCGTCGCCACTTGGTCCCGTGGGTTTGGTACTATCGGATGTTAATGCCGGAATTTTTTGCTTCATGGGCCATATAATGATATTGTATTTATAAAAAATACCATCTAAGCAGTTGTAGTGGTGGTTCTCCACAGCTTCACTGGACATCCACTTTCGCAGGGCCGGGATGGCACCTTTTTCCTGTCTTTTGTTTAGTTCGACCCGCCGGATAATTTGACCAGTTACGTCGGTCCCATCAGGGTCGAATTAATGGAATTCTGACTGCACATCCACAAATATAATTATATTTGGCAAGACACCAATCCAACAGCAGCCATGCTAAACCATGGGGAGTTAGTCAAAGGCAAAGACATTTGCTTAAAAACAACGGCTTTTCACCTTGGCACAACTCGGACACGACACGACGACGACGTCTGGAACAACATTCCGGTAGAAGCGGCAGCGCAGAGGTGTGGGCTGTTGGCAGACAACCACATCACGGGGTCCCAGCGTGGCCAGTGATTCACGATCCAGAATTACCGGCAGGCCACCTGCCCCTTCATCTGGTTCCTAGGAGAAAAGCCACGCACAACACACATGAATGTAGACAGTACTAGGCCAGTATTTCTGGATGATCATTTTCATGTTATTTTGCATGACTCGGCACTGGATGTTTCAGCCATACACTGACAATATTGCCTTTGAACTCACACGAATATAATACACAAGAAGTTTTTGGTGGCTTAAAACCCACACGTGCATGCGTGCACATATCCACACACATGCACACACACACACAAGCACCCACATGAATTTGTTAGTTAAAACCATATAAAGCCAACAGATAATCAAGCGAAGGAAAGTATAGGGGAATTAATGTGTTTTCTAAATATTATGTACTTGATGTTTTAAGGTAAATGGACATGAAAGTGGAAGAAAAAACTACTTGCTGCCCATGGGAGCTGAAACCACATCTTCCAGTTGTTTTTTCGTCCACTTCCATTTTCCCTCTACCTTATCATTTCTGCAGTTAAAATTAAAACAAAACATGGTTTCCCCTATGCTTTCCTCGGCTTCATATATATATATATATATATATATACACATACATACATACATACACACACACACACACACACACACACACATATGTGTTTTGTAGCACATACATGCCAACTTCTGTTTGCAGCGTGGTGTTGAGGAGTATTACGCGAGGTGCTTTTGTGATTTTGTTCCAACATCAAGCTAGAAACAACCTTCTAGAGCTTGTTAATAACAGGGGGCTTGCAGGCTTGCAGCTGCAATTTCCCACTAGTATACAAGCAGGCTTCACTATGCACGCAGAGCTCACCTCTAAGTTTGAAAGCTGGAAAGCGAAAGGGTCTTCATCCGCAGCATCACTGTGGTTTATCTGTAGCGTCTCAAATCCTGTTTGGAAAATGGTAAAGGGACACATTGGAAAAGGATGCAAAAGGATGGACAGTTGGGCTAGTTCGTACAGTAACATATTCTTTGTTTGTAGCACGGAGTGACACAGACAAAGACTAGAAGAAGACAGGACAAGCTCGTACATACCACTGTGGCTACCGTATTTACTTGCATAATGATAGCACTTGCGTAATGATCACGCCCCTGAATTTTGCTGTCAAATTTAGATTTTTTTTTTTCCCGTGTAATGATCGCACCCCGAACTTGTCGCAGCGATATGTTGTGTGGCAAGTCTAGCTAATGATGACCGCGCGTACCACCTATAGAATGTTGTCAAATGCTATGCGAACGACTCTTGAAGACATACCAAGCAGTCTGCATGCACTAAACATTCTTAAGCAGATGCCCAATTTCATTCTTTTCATAACTTTTCGCACTCCCATGAAAAAAAAAGCTACAACCAAGCTTGCCTTGCCTTTATTACTTGTAGGCTTCTAACGGTTCTGGCCAACAACAACGAAAAAGGCGCCTTTCAATTCTTCTCATCTGCACTTGTGAGCATGCAACAAATCGCGAGCGGCAAATATAGTGGCCACGTTTACACTCATACGTTAGAAGTGTACCCTATTCACACGCCGACGCTTGTAACACAGCTAAGATATTTGCCCACCCTTGGCGGAAACGTGCCATATTAGGATTGTAGTGAAGACAAATGCTGCAGTTTCCACAGCATGCCCGCCATGTGTTTCTATGTCACTGGCAGCTACGCACGCCCATCTCTGTTTCTGTCCTCTTAAAGTGGACATGGCTACGGTATTATCGCAAACTTGCAGATATTAACGATATTATTAATTACTGATATGAAAGAAACTGTTTCAATGTGCGTAATGTACTCACGAGAAGAACAAAAATAGCATTTGGTGCGTTCGGCCTGCTCCGCCGGCTGCCATATTTGTTTTGGTGTCCCACACCGTTACAGCAGCAGCCGCCTGCTTGTTGACCTGTTGTCATCCCGCAGCAAACGTGGGATGAAAAAAAATTTTTTTTCGCGGGAAATTTAGCCTGTGTAATGATTGCACGCCTGAATTCGCGTCAATTTTTTTTTTATGAGGAAGTGCAATCATTATGCGAGTAAATATGGTAGTTTGATGAAAGGCTGAGCTTTTAATGTGTTTCATGTTCTTGGTTTGTGGTGCAAAGTGACACAGACAAAGACTAGATGATGACAGGACAAGCTCGTAAATACCATTGTGGCTAGTTTGATGAAAGGCTGAGCTTTGAATGTGTTTCATATTCTTCGTTCGTTGGGCAAAGTGGCACAGACGAAGACTAGAAGAAGACAGGATGAGCTCGTAAACACCACTGTGAATATTAAACACATTCGAAGCTCGGCCTTTCATCAAACTGGCCACAATGGCATTTATGTCAGCACCTGATTATGTCAGCAGCCATTTCTACTGCTCAACTATCTTACAATCACTAGACACAACAAAAGGAGAGCCAATCCATTTTCAGGCATGTAGTAACATATACGTTGAATGTGTTGCGATAAGCGCTACAGTGTGCACTGAAAGCATTGGCCCAGTACGCATATTACGATTGGTACTTTACTACAATACTAGAGACGTACATATAAATAAAGAAAATTATGCTTCTAGTTGAGCACTGCGTTCAACCAAAATGGTAGAATTCGTGCTGCACACAACCGTGTTCAATTTATTTGCTGGTGCAAAGATGTTAGTAGACACTAGCAGACACAAGTACTAGTATCTAATACTAGTACTACTACTCTACTAGTAAGATAGTAGTAGATGACGGTATTCCTGGCCATTTTTTTCTTTCTTCCCCAGTAAGAGTCATGCAGTACAAGCATGTTTTGAATGAATTATAGTTGAGTAGATTGCCACAAGAGCTCTCCAGAAGTGGCGTCAATCCCACCTGTGGCTGTTATGTCATAGTAGCATGAAGGAATTATAACAGTTGTGAAATTTGGTGATAAAAAAGCACAACCGAGCTGTCATGAAGGCTGTGACTGCCTTCATACAACGAATTGTGACTATGCTGAGATATTTCTGTGGTCTGCATCTGTGTTCAGTTTGCAACACAATAATATTACCAGATAATCTATACCCTGGTTGCCCTGTGAGGGTGTTAATGCCATCGTGTGGAACAGTTAGTACAAGGTGGCTACTTCAATGTGACGTTGCCAACGTTTTTAACAAGTAATCCAAAAAAATTTTGGTATAGTGTCAATAAACGAGACCAGTCACTTATATCTCTAGTTGACCCTCAGTCAAACCCTATTTCAAGCACTGATGTCGCTGAGATCCTTAACGAGACCTTTAGTGCAGCTTTTTCAAGTACTGTAACTGACATTACTAATGTTAGAGACTATGCATGTAACATGAGCTTTCCAATGGACCCTGTCAGGTTTAGTTTTGACGGAATTATCAACATAATTAACAAATTGAAAATCTCCTCTTCTTGTGGGCCTGATAACATTAACACCAAAATCCTGAAAAATACTAAAGTGTACTCCGCAATTTTTTTACTGAAGATATGTGAGCAATCGCTTGAAACAGGAGACATACCGAACGAATGGAAAGTGGCTAAAGTGATTCCACTCCATAAATCTGGCAACAGGCATTCACCTTTCAATTATCGTCCCATATCATTAACTTCCATTTCATGTAAAATTATGGAGCATATAATCTTTTCTCAGTTATCTGATTTTCTTGAATCATTTTCGTTTTTCACGCCTACACAACATGGTTTCAGGAGGCAGTTTTCCTGTGAAACACAGTTATTATCTTTCAGCAACGAGATTTATTCCATTCTTGATGAAGGTTCAGAGGTCGACGTCATCTTCTTAGATTTTTGCAGGGCTTTCGATAAGGTATCCCATAGTCTACTGTTGTATAAACTTGCTCATCTTCATATCGACCCGAATGTTCTAGCATGGATTCGTTGTTTTTTATCTAATCGCTCGCAGTTTGTCCACGTTAATGGTCTTCAATCATCTTCAATGCCGGTTAAGTCTGGGGTACCACAAGGATCGGTACTCGGACCCTTGTTATTCCTTGTGTACATTAATGATCTGCCTAACAATATAAAATCTTCTATCAAACTCTTTGCAGATGATTGCATACTATACCGTGAAATTAAAAACACTAATGATGTCCACTTATTGCAAGCAGATCTTACCTGCATTACTGACTGGTGTAATAAATGGAAAATGGTTTTAAACACATCAAAATGCAAATCCATGCGCTTTTCACGTCAAGGCGTCTCGTCACCAGCCTCTTATAGCATCAACAATGTTTCGTTAGCCCCGGTTACCTCGTATAAATACCTCGGTGTACATCTGACATCAAATTTATCCTGGAATCAACATATCTCCTACATTACTGGAAACGCGAACCGCATGCTCGGTTACATAAAAAGAAACTTTTCTAATGCGCCCATTTCAGTCAAACTCCTTCTTTATAAAACCCTGGTTCGTTCAAAGCTTGAATACGCCGCGTCGATATGGGACCCTCAAGCTAAGTCACTTATATCTGTGTTGGAAGCTGTTCAGAACCGTGCCGCTCGTTTTATCCTCCACAACTATGACCGCACATCAAGTGTCACACTAATGAAAAACACTTTGTCACTACCATTACTTTCATTACGCAGGAAAATTTCACGACTCTGTCTATTTTTTAAGATCTACAATCTGAATCCTGTTTTGAAAAACGCTTTGCTCCTTTCACCCGCCTATGTTTCATCGCGCATTGACCATCCACGCAAAGTGGGCGTTCCACTTTGTCACACTACCGCTCGCTTAACTTCTTTCATTCCAACTACGTCATCGGAGTGGAATCACTTGCCAGCAGATGTGGCACTCGCCGACGATCTCGAGCATTTTAAGAATAAGTTAAGTGTCTACATTTCTTCTTCATGACATGCGTGCCTTTCGTTTTGTGGTCCCTGACGAACTCTGTGTTGCTGATTTCTAGTTTGCGTTGTTAGTTCTTGTTTTCTTTTCTCGTGTTTTTTTGTTTTCCATGGATGTGCACAATTGCTGAGATTTGTAAACATCAGTGCAGTGAGCTATGTAATGCTATGTATGCAATGCTATGCTATAATGCAATGATATGTAATGCTGTGACCCATGAATGTATTTACATTTCTTGTTATTTGTTATTGTACGTCTTGTTCCACTTCCCTCAATAATGCCCCCAGGGCCATGAGGGTATCTGAAATAAATAAATAAATAAAATAAAAGTTGAGAAATAGCCACATGAAGAGCCCAGTGTTTTAGAGAGTGCAATACGTTAATAGGTTGAACCTGCCAAAATGGCTTAGCGATGCTTGCAAAAGACGTAAAACAAACTTGTAGAATAACCACCTTGTATTGCACAGCCTCACAAAAAAGCTTAAAGAAGAATGTGAGGTAAAACTTCAACAAAGAAGAAAAAAGAAGCACACGCACAAGCCCTTGAGAAAGAGTGCCGACATTTTTGCGGGAACTTAGAGTTCACATGTTCTTTCTTGCTATGATGGCATTTCTGAGAAGCCAAATCATTCATGCAGATAACTTTACTAGCCCTTCTGAATTGCACTGGGACATTAAACCATGCCGACTGACCCAATGAGACTACCTGAAAATGCATCTTTTTAAGGGCAGGAAAGAGCTTGTTAACAATTTGTCGCTTATGCCAGTTCAACTTGCAAAGTGTACATCACTCTTGCGTACCATTGATGATCTGGCGGCTTGGTGACTCTGGCCGGCTTTTCTTCTGTTCTTTTGTCACCCTGGCCTTGCCTTCAAGAATCTCCAGTGCTTCGGTGTCTGTGATACCCTCGGCCAGTTTGAATTCTACCAAGGGAAGGACCTCTGTCCGCGGGGCAGGTAAGGGCGGGCATACACAATAAATGATCAGAAAATGCCCAGCAGGGTTGGTAAGCATCACTACAACACTCATTTGATTCAAGAGGGCTGCTTCTGGGGCGTGTTGGTACGAATCCATGATCAAGAACAAAACAGCGAAAAAAACATGGGAACATAGAAAAGAAGTGGACAACGCAGGTGATGAACTCGCACCAAAGATTTATTCTGGAAGCAGTCAACGTATGTACACTCATGCTATCTCACATAAAAAACTAGCTTGAACAACGCATGTCTGCAGCAAAGACATTCAGTGTGACAAGCACTCTAAAAACATCTTTGCAGTAGGCATGTACGGGTCCAGTTTGTAACATCCGACATCACGAGTATATATATATATGTCGGCTGTTTCCAGATTAAACCTCTTCCTGCAAGTTCACCGTCTGTGCTATCCACTTCTTTCTCATGTCCCTGTGTTCTTTGCACGGTATTGCTCTTAAGCATACGTTCATCAGCTTTAGATTTATTAGCTTTACCTGAATGCCACACCCACAAGCAGCTACATTTAGCAACTTGGTTATTGCATTGAGTATTGTTCATAGATCCTCAATGCAATAACTGTAACTTGATACAAGCATCAGGACATGCTTCATTGGAGTGCCCAGCTAACAGATCTGAAAGAACAAGATATCCTGAACTCAATTTCCCAAGAACCATTAACACTGGGAACCATATAGTGCTCCATGATGTGCCCTTCAGGAAATAAAAAAAAAAATAAAGCTTCACATTCAGCATTCTCATTATTTTTGAACAATGGGCTTCATTGACAAGCTTCTCATTATTTTTGGACAATGGGCTTCACTGACAAGCTTCAGAAGGCGTTTATATGCGCCACCTTTTGTTACTGTTTCTACCTTTCCTCTTTTTACTTATTATACTTCATACCTGTTAAAACACATGCCTGGTTGTGTTCTGTGTCATATTGTTCCACACAAGTGCATCGCATTGGGTTTTTCATTTAAACCCTCTTGTACTTCCCATGCAGTCTTTGTATACTCCATGCATGGTTGATACAAAACATCGAATGTTTGTACACTCCTATTTGATACTGTCTGATACCTCTGGCAGGTCCTGCCCCTTGCTATTTAATCCACTGTAAGTTCTGCAGTACAATACAAGGTTGGGTAAAACGGCATTAAATTACACAGTGCAGCAGACAAATTAGTGCCAACAAAACAAACCAACTTGTGATGACTGAGAATGGCGAAGCATGTAAGTACGGTAGAACCTCGTTAATACATTTTGAAAAAATGTGCAAGAAAAAAACATACGATTTAAAGTCACTATAAATTTTACAGACTCAACTGTACTAGACATCTGCATAATGTGAAGCATTGCGCAAATATTTGCAGCACAAGATGACATGTGTTGTCGTTTTGGCTGATTCGGTGAGTTTACAATCGTGCTCCTCAAATTCCGCCAAAGTCAGCAGCTTCTTTGGTCAGTGC
Organism: Dermacentor andersoni; assembly: GCF_023375885.2. Classification (NCBI taxonomy): domain Eukaryota; kingdom Metazoa; phylum Arthropoda; class Arachnida; order Ixodida; family Ixodidae; genus Dermacentor; species Dermacentor andersoni. The sequence goes on along the minus strand of NC_092822.1, from coordinate 94,421,757 downwards.
ATATTCGTGGGAAGTTTTTACATGCCTACTCGGCGAGAGTTGTGGCACGAGACGCCAATGCACATCAAACTGGTCAGGCTGGAGCAGCAAAAGGCATGCTGTGTTGTTTTTCTGTTCTGCAGTGTTTTAAGATGGTAAAGGGAAACCAAAACAAAATCGAGCAGATGGGCAACAGCAGAATACGACCTTGCTAAAGTGAAACGTGACGCTCACTTCGCACTGCCTGCAGCAGGGATCGAACGATGGTGCCTTCAGGTTATTGCCTATCAAAAGCGTGCAGTACACTTCCAATAGCACTACACCACAGGTGCTGTGAAATATATAAATGAAGATTTTAGTTTTGTTTAATTATAGGGTTCCATGTGCCAAAACCAAGACCTGATTATGAGGCACATCATAGTGGAAGACTCCAGATTAATTTTGACCGCCCGGGGCTTTTTAACGTGCACCTAAATCTAAGTGCACAGGTGTTTTTGCATCTTGCCCCCATTGAAATGCGGCCGCCGTGCCTGGGATTTGATCCTTCGACATCAAGCTTAGCAGTGTAACACCAAAGCCACTAAGCAACCATGGCGGGTATAAATGAATGAATATGCTTATCGTGATAGGGTTACCAGCGATGGCTGTGAGTGCAGCCTGCGACAACCCACAAAGAGATTTGTTGGTGCATGCCAGCATTTTCATGTGACACGAGTGGGCAAGTATTGCAGGGAAGCTGCTGCAGCAGGAAGTCCTTGCTAATGCACGCCTCACAACTTTTTCTTTTTTTGTTCACATGGGATCTAGTGGCCGGAAAGTGTATCATATGAACACAGTTTGGCAATGTACCGAACATTGTTGCCAAAAGATCATGTTTGCCGGGAACATATTAGCCAGCAGAAAAAGAAGCATAACTATATTGGGTATTTTTTTGTGTTCTCAGTCACAGACTCATACGAAGTAGGATTGTATCAACAAAGTTCTACTCTAGTTGGAGCTCAATTAACTTCAGAAATTCGAAGTGTTATAGCGCTGGGCATAGGTGCTCGCAAAGGTGGGGGTGATGGAGCAATGGCTACTCAGATCTCGCTAAGCAGGGCCCAGATTTCACTCACAGTGTGTAGCCATTTGTAAATCTAACAGATTATACTAAAATACTGGTAACCTGGAAATATTTCCTGTGTCTTGTGGGCAGAGTTAATGGAGCCAAAAAAGTTAATGGGGTCAAATAGCATGCAAAACTTCATTATAATTCAAGTATTCTTCAATGACCCCATTTTACATGTTTAGCTAATCTGTAGCGCACTAGTATTAAACTAGTGCAGGAGATAACTGGTTGCCTATTAGACTAACAGCATTATTCCTAAGCAAAGGGAAATGCAGTCAAGGTTGAAGGATTGGGCAGTGCAATGGTATTAAAAGATTTGCAGGCATAGGGTATCAGCTGCTTCAAAGCATGGGTAATTGGAGATCGATGGAAGAAACTTTTGTCCTGCAGTGGACATCACATAAGCTTACGAAGATGACGGGTATGGAGCTAACAAAAGCTTGTGTCAAGTTAGCACCCTCTCACCCCCAGCGCACACCTACACTGCTGAGTGTGCTGCGTACTAACAAAGACAAAACACACAACCAGTGCAGTGGTATACCTGCCATCCTATAAACTTGGAAATAAGTGAAAATACCCAGGACACGACAACAGGGTCAGGGGTATAGCACACCATTTTTTTATAGTTTGCCCCGAGCCTCAGCACGTTCAACTTTAGTTGATGCATACATATGAAATATTAAAAATAATTTACCTTTAGACGCAACACACAAGCTGCAGCAAACTTGGGAAAAGCAGAGACTGACAACACATTGTTTTTATTAGATTGCAGTGACTTTTCCAGCAACTTGCTGTTGCCAATTTTGCTTGCTCTGGGAATTTCTCTAAATAAGCTTACTCGAAGCAGGTGCTCCTCTGATATTCTTTCAGAACTGAGGGTACGGTCGGAGATAGAAAAGTGAAACTCGGCTGGCATTCAGTGTTATTCTGATGAAGTGACAGGATTCCCTGCGTCATCGTTGTGATCCTGTGTAATCTTGGCAATCCATCCGCACCCTGGCGCTTTCCAAATTGTGCCCACTACACGTTGCATCTTGGTTCCTTCAATATGTCCAACAAAGGTTTATTAGTTTGCAAGTAAACTAAAAACTGATGTTTCATAAACATTCGTGCAGCATTTGTAAAATCGTACAATGAACCCAAATTCGCAAGCTTTATTCAAAACTCGGAATAGTTGGTGGGTGTTATGTAGCCTCATTGTATAGTGAAAGCTGCAGTAACAACAGTGTTTGGAGCTTGTGTGCTTACCGAATGCAATGAAGGAGTGGACGAACGGCTGGTTACAGTTCACGCAGCAACGACCACGTGGATTGATGAGTGGATTGGTCGAGGAACAGCGATAGCACAGTGGTAGCAGGTCCTGCATTGAAGACCAGTATCAATCACAGGGACTGGCCAGATCTAGGAAAGTAACCACCTGAGCATGAAGCTACAGGACAAATTCAGTGTTGCCAAATATAAATAAAAAGAGCTGCTAGTCCACACCCTCCAAAACTCATAAACCAGCAACATGAGCACCCACGGTCCGCTAAAGACCACTAAATGCAGGCAACAATCAGAATCACATTTGAAATATGTTTTATTGCATCTATGGAAAACACAGGTGAAAAAAAAAATTATACTGGACAGAAAGTCTGTTTTTTCACCCATAATGGAACAAAATATATGAGTGAAGGACAGGACACAAGAGCAGCAGGAAGCGTTGGCAGCGTTTTTCAACCAGAGCAGCCCAGGCAATCTCGAGCACGTGTACCCCCCCCCCCTCCTCCTCCTCGGCAGATGGTGATGTGATTGCAGCGCCGAGCATTCCTCTTCACTACAATTGCACCCCATCTGAAAAGGAGCCATCCTGGCAACTGATGGTGAACACAGTATGAGTGGGTCGTAATACGGCTTCAAGTGCTGTGAACCACAACAGTGTTGGTTCGTAGGTGGTGTGGCAGGCGATATAGTTCACAGGCAATGTCCTTGCTACAACTTGGTAGGATCCTCCATATTTGGAGACAAGCTTGGATGAGAGGCCAGCAGGAACAGCTGGAACCCAAAGCCCCACAAGGGAGTCTGGGAGAAAGTGACAACTTCACGGTGCGGCGGGCAGCTTCAGAGATGGGCGTACATTCGGATGAGTCGGGTCTGCACAGAAGAATGATGTCGCATGCAGTCGAAGGTTTTTGGCCGTACAAGAGGAAGAATGACAAAAAGTTTGTGGTCGCCTGTTGTGGAGTGTTGTAGGTGCACGCGATGAATGGCAAAATAAGGTCCCAGTCAGTGTGATCAGAGGCGACATATTTGGAAAGCTTATCGCCAAGGGTGCAGTTAAATCTTTTCATCAAACCATTAGTTTGAAGATGGTAGACGGTGGCGGTGTGATGAACGATGAGACATTCAGCAAGGAGAGTGTTTAAAACTTTAGAGAGGAACAAACACCCTCTACTGCTCAAAAGTTTGTGAGGTGTGCCGTGACTGAGAATAAATTTTTTCAGGAGGAAGGATGCTATATCAAGAGCTGTGGCAACAGGCAGAGCTGCTGTTTCCACATAATGCGTCAAGTGGCCGATGGTGACGACTATCCCGTGGTTTCTGGAAGCCGTGCTTGGAAGGGGTCCATACAAGTCAATGCCAATGTGATTGAAGGGCCTGGAAGGACACGAGATTGGCCGGATTAGACCAGATATGCAGGAAGCTTGCAGCATTGGCACTGAGGGCATGATCAAATGCACTTGCACACAAAGGTGTACATGCCACACCAATAAAACCTGGAGTGAAGCTGGGTCTACATCTTGAAGACACCCGCTTGTGCATATTGTGAATCAGTATGGAAGGCAGAACATATTTCACCATGAAGATGTTGAGGTACGACCAGCAACCACTTGCGCACGTCAGAGACGTAATTCCGGCGATAGAGAAGGCTGTGCCAAATTGTAGTGGGATGCTAGCCGGCACAAAGCTTGAGAAGGTGGAGGAAGAGTCCATGGGTTTGAAAGGAAGCGGATAAGACCATTAATCCAGGCGTCCTTGTGTTGCACCGAAGCTGTCACAGCCTGCTGGGAACGAAAGTACTTCATTATTGGCAGACAGGCAGGCAGTGCTTGCAGTTGACAGAGGCGAACGGGAAAGTGCATCGGGAACGGTGTGGCGGTGACCAGTCCTGTAGACAATGCTCATGTCAAAATCTTGCAACCATAAAGCCGAGCGAGATAATTGGTCTGAGGGGACCTTAAATGTGGACAGCCCACAAAGTGCATGGTGGCCTGTAATTATGTTGAAAGGGCGACCATAGAGGTAGAGTCCAAATTTCCCAAATTTATTTACCATTCCTCTTCCTTACAACATTATCAATGTTACTAAGCGCTGTTTTGTGTGACTGCTAAGTGCACAAGTGTGTTGCAAAACGAAACAAAGAATAAAGATGCTTCCATGAACTACAATCACTGGCCAGAAAACAGCTTGAACAACCAGGTAGTGCTTAAAACTACAGAAAAATGTTGCCTGACATCACCTGGAGCTTTTACCGGAGTATTCATGAGACAAGATCCCCTAAAGTGCTTTGGCAAAAATGGCAAAGAGTGAAAATGTGGTGAAACTGCTAGGGTTCACAGGAGGCATGGGTGGAGGTAAAGGCACACTGTTTGTAGATGATGATAATTCCCTCTCACTTCCAAAGGGGCATGGTTAATCTGCACATTTGCGACACGTGAAGCACGACACCACCAGAAAAGAAGCCAACATCGCATGAAAACCACTAAAAAACCTGCCATCCACAAATGAATAAATTATCCCGCTAGGCAGCACAGGTTCGCAGGAAAACTGCTAAATTGGCAACACTGGTCGAACTCCTGGTTACCAGAAACCACTAGGAGTTTTACTTCTGAGGAGGTCAATGTGTTGCGTCATTACAATGCAGAAGATGGCTATGCGGGAGCAGGACATCGTGATGCTCTCGCACTTGCTCCAAATTTCTCGATCGCCTGCTGTGATGGAATTCATTGCACAGACTGACATAGCAGCATAGCAAGGAACCAAGACAGCTGGAGTGAATGAAACAGCACAATGTCCTGTTCCCATGTCACTACGTTTGGTGCCATGATGTCACGACACATACACCTTCTGTGAAATGAGACAACCTGGTTTGTAGAAGAGATATTATAGTAAATTATTTATGGCGCTGTGAGGTTTGCCAGCATATTTTCTGAGGTTCTGAGTTCCAGTGCCTTCACTTGATGCAAAAAAAATCAGGCTTTAATTTTTGGATCTAAATACCCACAAATCTACCAACAAGTAAATCAATCTCGGACCACGTGTTCACTAGTAGAATGCTACAGTTACTGAGCCGCTAGCACAGGCCTCACCATCTTGCGTTAACGACTGTAACTAACAGAATACTAACAAAATCTTTCAAGTTGCATCAGCTGTGACAGTACAACTCGCTGCGATGACAACTTAGTAATGCTCGGTGTGGTGTCATAGACTTGGTGAATGGGCTGCAGATGTACAATTGTCAGTAAATAATACACAAACAAGGCGATCCAAGCATGAATTTCATGGGAAGGGTCCATTTGTAGTCCCATAGATGATGAAATGACTCATTACAATGTGCCCAAAATTTTGAAAGAAATTTAACATATAATTGTTTTTTTTTTCTAGAAATATAATCACACGTTACTTTTCCACTAAACTTTTCCACTATTTTCCACTATCCGTTTCCACCATTTCTGTACATGCATTTAATGTGCTGTGCTGTGAGGACGGACACCACTACTTTGAATTTTCCAGTAAACCTTCAACTACCAATTTATCTCATATTCTCAACACAAAAAGTCCCACATATAATTAGGGGGAAAAACCAGAAAACATTTAATGATGTTCATACATGTTTACTTGCAGCAGTACTTGGCAGAACAGGCGAGTCTTTCAGTGCAGACTGACCTGGGCATCACTGAAGGGCTTTGATCGAACGGTCAGTGCAGCGAGGTCCAGGGTGTCCCGGAACCGGATGGGCACGTGGAGGTTCTGGAGCCGTTCGTAGCAGTGTCGGGCAAGTCGGTGGGCACCGAGGTTACGGCTCTGCTTTGACAGCGCGTAGAGCACACCGCTGCGGTGCACATGTGTCAAGGGTGCAAAATCGCACTGCACTTTCTATACCTTACCAGAAGTGCTTCTCCCGACACACAAAACAGGCACACAGATTTTCTTTTATTCCGTTGTGCAGAAACTGGAGAAAAAAAAAATTATGTGGCACATGTTGGAAACTATGCGAGGGGAAGCTCACAACAGCTCATACATGAGGTGTTGCATTTTGCGTGTTCTGCAGGAGAACATCTGATTAGCAGTATAAGTCAGTGCCACAGTCACGAGCATAGAGGCAGACACAGGGGAATCAGAGTGCATTTGCGCATTAGAACTAAGTAGAAAATGGCCGATAGTTTCGTTTTCTGCCCACGCGAGTGCACAATGTGGGAACAAGAAGACGAAACGGAAGTACGTCCTTCTTGCTATGGCACAGATTAAAACACTCACGGACATTCGGTTCGTAGGCTTCCATTTTTTCTCTAAATTTTAAATCGTCTATTGATGCAATACATCAAACAAACAGTTGATGTTGCCTTGAATAAACCTCAAAGTGATGTCACAGCACTGCAATTTTCGTAGACACACTTGTGCAATTGAGGTCGACTCTCTGACTGGGAGCGTGGCGCCCACAAGGACAAGGGTGCGCAGTGCATAGTAGTATAATACTTTGCAGACATGATCATTAGCGCACATTCTATGCACTGCACTTTTCAGCTCAAAAGGGCCAGAGCTGGTGAGGGGCTCTTTAACAAACTGTCAAATAACAACCTTTTTTCTTCCTTACTTCCCATGCCCCTGAAACGTGCTCTTTTTGCATCATACAGTCGACTCCCATTAATCTGTTGCAAGTTTTAAAATGAAGTGAAATGAAGTTTATCAAAAGTGTAACAGTTGTACGGTACACTTTAGGAGAAGGGCAAAAGGCAAAATGCTTGACAAGGGCTGTCCCCCAACTAACAGTCAAAGCATTTGATAGACAGCAGCAATCATGCCTCACTACAATGAATATAAAGTAAGATCAGTAGCGCATTATGAAAACGTGCATTGAATGACACCATCTAAGATCTAACAGCTCTTACACCCAATACATAAACTAATTTCTGTTATGCAGCAACAACTCTTTGTAAGCCCTAAAAGAAGTACTCGCGCAGATAATGTTTAAATGTGTTTGTTCGTGTTAAGAAATTGTACAAGTTGAAATTCAAATGTTAGCACTGAATTATCCAAAAAGGTGAATTATCAAACGGGGGCAAAATGAACGGATTCAAATCTTTTTTTATTGCTTGAAGTAGCAATAACTATACGGGTCATCATCATTGCACCAGTATTTGATAGACCTGAACAATGTCATCAGTGCTGACAAAATTGTTAAAAGAGACATTGCCCAGGACACAGCACAAGTCATGATCATCACTGCAAGACAAGTTGCTGCCGTCACTTTCATTGCCTCGGGAACCAACAGGGCCAGAGTAACATGTGCGACTAGGCTAGTTGGTGTAAATCCATGATGCGAGACAGAACGAATGCAGACAAAGAACGGCAAAAGAGGCGACAAACGAACGACAAATGACCAAGGAGCTATCCTATATGGGATGCATCAGAAAGGATGCACCTGCTCTTTAACAATGACAGGTGCTGAGGGTTTGTGTTGTGTCACTGATATGAATAAGCATCAGCATGAAATCACACATATGCACCTCTGTATATATGTGTGCTTTGTTTGAAACTTAAAAAATCAGCTGGAAGTCAGACTTTCTCTTCGTTTGTTGCCCCTTTCGCCATCCTTCGCGCTGTTACACAACATGGATCCAGCAGGAGCGTCTGCTGAATTTAGTGCATTTACAAGTTCTTTAGTAACCGCTGCGCTCATGATGAGGAGCTTGTGGGGTTTGAATTAACTTAAGCAACATGCTTTCACGTTTGAACTTAAGTTTTCCTTCCACAGCTATGCAGATTTTTCATCAGGACTTCTCAGTGTGCTTGAATTAGGTAAAAAGTCTAAGTAATCGAGTTGGAATCATCAGAAGTTGACTGTATTGTACTTTAGATAAAGCAATAATAATGGGATGAACAAGCAAGCAAAACAAGGCGGTACTTTCCTGAGCTGTTTTTTTGGGGTACAGGACAAGTCATGCCGGTAAGCATCCATCTGTGTGAGAAAGCAACTAAAAAGGATACACCAGTGAAACTCCACGTATTGACTGATCCATGAGCTCGTGGAACAGATAACGGGACATGTTGAACAGTGCTTCAGGCAGGTACGCCGTGAAAGGTTCTTCCTGAAAAGAGACATGGATGAAGATATAAAAGCACACAGGTGACGAAACTAACAAGTACGCTACTATAGCACACCAAACTTCCCTGCTTTTTTTTTTCTTTTTGATGGATGTAAAAGAGGATTCTTTGCTGCATGAACCTAAATTTCTAACAAGTTAACTGCATTTGAGATGAACCTGAAAGGACCTTGGAAATATATTTTGTTACTATCACTACTGTTAATATTCTTACTATTGTACAGCACATTCATTACTGTTTACAGTATATGTAATTACTTCGGTTCCAAAACTCGTTCCTGATTATAATTTCTAATATTTTTATAGTGTACGTGTTGATTGTTCACACGAACTGTAATTCCTTCGCTCTTATGTATGTCGCTAATTTTTATGTATGCTTGTATTGCATGCTTTAATATGTATGTACAATCCCTAATATTTTTTCTCAAGCTTTACTGAAATTATAAAATTGTGTGTGTTGTATACTCACATTGTGTTGCCGTCTACTTGCATATATATAGAGCTTTACCCTTTGTTTTATACTTCATAGGAGCATTGGTGTAGCCAGGGGGGGGAGTTGGGCGTTCCGACACTCCCCCCCAAATTTTCTGGTGAGCCCCCCCCCCCCCCGTTCCCTTTTCCCATGGAACAGAAAGTTTCAGGAGGTGGGCTCCGAACAGGCAACATGGATGAAAGGGAAAGATCAAATGCGAAAGCAAGGTGAGGGCTAGTGGCGGTCCGAAGGGGCGGGGGTGGGTGTCATGGGGCGATCCCCTCTCCCATGCACAGAACATTGCGGCCCCACTCCTGGTGCGCCTCTACCTCATTTTGGATCATGTTAACCATAACTGCTGAGGGGGGATCAGTGCTAAAAATTTCACGCGCAGGTAAAAGGCATTGTTGCTCCCCACCAGGCTTTCGTGTCGCTAAAGAGCTTCTCATTTCTGGTACATCACCGAATCGTAGACCACGCAGCGTGGAAGAAAATCATTCCAAAAATATTGCGACTTGCTTGTCTAGAAAACACATAATAAACAACCCACCCATTGTTTCTTCTTTTTCTTTCCCTTGTCTCTGATTTTCATTATGTTAATAAATTTGAGAAGAGCTTGCTGTTAGGCTAGTTTGTACACGCTGTTAAGAATGAGAACAGGGCAGAAAATGGGACAAGAAAGGAAGACCTACAAAATCTTGATTTGCGCACAGCAAAATATATCAAGGAAGGGGGTGCTGGGCCAGAGAAGCAAAGAAACCGCCACAACAAACAGGTGGGTAGGCAGGTAGGTGAATGGCCTTGAAGTCCACGCAGAAACATAAATATAGAAATGCTAGGGGCCACTGCACCAATCAACAACCCGGTGAATGTTGAAGAGTGCGACAGTGACTAACGGAAAAAAATATTAAGAAGGGGAGCGGGGTGATAGATACAAGGAGGGGGGTGGGGACACATGCATAAAAGGCGTCATCAATGAAGCTGGCAGATAATTATGGACATAGGGAGAGCATCTCGTCATTGCCCGATGCTCAACACGAGACGGCTGTGGCTAGCCGTCACGCTGAGGCTCACCTAGCCTGTCGTAACACATGCTGCTTGTTGCAGAGAGCGCATCCTAATTAAACGTCTCAGCAATATTCAGAATAGACGGGTGTCACCAGACACGACGCTTTCAAATCTCTCGGAGCTACTGGCCCTTATTTTACTGCGAACTATGGATGCTGTAATTTTCACAGAAGCTTCTAAACAGGAAGCAGCCCTGCTTCACACTGCCTGCCTCATCGGTTCCCGAGTGTGATCGAACAACAATATGCGTGACGTGATGACTATGTACAACACCATAATCACAAGTTACTTCCAAACATCTCTTCAAACAAGTAGGACAGCAAGGCATCAAAAGTGAGTGAAACTTGCAACATATCATACTATCGAAGTTTTAATGCAAAGCTTCGTTCCTGTACTTTTAAGTCTAGAGTAATATAGCATGCTCACAGTACCGAAAGTGTGATTGAGTGATAGCCGACATGCAAAATAATGCCAGCCCTCTTCTGTACATAGCCGTGGCTGTACCACTCGCTAGAAGATCTGACTCGAAAACAACGCTTATCTTCACTGTTACCTGGGCTGCAACAAGTCTGGCCTGCGGAAGAGACACACAATAGTGTGCTATCTTGTTTTTGTATGGCCCTGTTTTTAGCGCCGTTCATTTTTCCAAGTCATGTACCAGCTAAGTCATCGACATACATTACATAAATGCATCAATAATTCGTAAACAAAATTATTTTTAAATATCATTTTTAAAAATGGCATAAAGATGATATCATAATTTGATGTGAAGTGGCTGCATACCTTAGAAATGAAACATGTTTGTCAGAAGTTAAGCTAAGTGTTCTTTCGGCAACGCAATGACATGTATCCTCATTGTCAAAGCATTCTTGTTCGAGGAGTGCTAGAGTTTGTCTTTGCATGGTGTACGACCTCCAAATGTGTAGATGCTGGCACCCGATTGGATACTGACAGCCCAATGTGTCGTAGCCACTTCGCTCGCATGTTGCCTTGCAGAGGGGCACGATGCCGCAGCTTGACACGTCACCGATCGCTAGATTTGCAGCCCGCAATGTAACAAAGACGATCAATGGCACTTGCGAAAAGAAAGCTCGAGACCAACACTGACCGTGCAGGTCACGTCAACACAGAGAATGTTGTGACACAAGCAGACGACACTTGTTGTGTGCCGGAAGTGCTTGAGTGTAGTGACAAATTGTCAGTGTGTAGTCCGTTTCTGTTACATTTTTATAGAAACAAATTAACCAACATTCCAGCTATTATAAACAACATTTGTTCACGAGAAAGTTCGAAAAATTATCGATGACACGACCTGGGTAGCCAACTGGATAGCTCGCCCAAGTGGCGTCAACTGGGCTAACCACGTCGGTTGGCAGGGAGCAGCTGAAAATTCGGGAGAGAAGCGCTGCTGCAATTGGTAGTGATCAGCATTTTTAAAACCTTACGTCAAATTACAAGCTTTACATGGAGCATTTAAATGCATCATTTCATGACTAGAAGTGCCTAACCTAACGACTCCGTACATTTGTACAAAATTGTCAAAATTGTTTCAGCGTCCCTATAAGGAACACCGGACGCTAAGCTTATCAGAAAATTCAGTTTAGCAGAGCTCATTTTAGTCTGCTGCAGTCACAAATTCACTATTCTTTTCTGAGTCACAGCAAATATGACTTACGTCTCCAATAGGTGCAGCCTAATTATGTTTTAAAATGGTACTGAAACACTTGTTGAATGGAGTTAGAAAATTTTCCAATCTTTAGACAACGCTGCCATCAACATACAAGACAATTATTATTCCGCTGCCTGCTGCAGGAATCAAAATCTTACATAAGTGATCACTTGCTCACTCCAATAGTTTCATAGACATGAAAATTTTTTCCATCTAATATGTATTTTATATTAGGTTCTTTTCAGACATATTTTTTGGGGCGGAATATTATCAGTGAAAGGAAATGCACACATTTCAGCTTGATGCTCAGTTCCAAGAAAAGTAGTTTCAGGGACCCTTTCAATTTCATGGCCTAAGCCACTAGACCTTTCTGGGATGAAATTGGTTATCTGTACAGAAGCCTTGTTGCAAAAGTAGATTATCAAATAAATTATTAGCACTCTGTTAAAAACTGCTACTTATATAAAATAAGGCACCAGTCATAAGCAGAGGCCATTTCATGAGATTGAATTCTAAAGTGAATTAGATAAACATGCATATATAAGCATGATATGTGAAGACGGCAAAAGTAAAATTTGAAAATGCTGCTCACAATATAGCGGTGAACATTGTGGTAAATGTAGTAGACGTCAGCTAGATTCTGAAGCTTGGCTGAACGGCTTATCAGTGCTTCTCTGCTAGCAGCATCACCTGCAAATGTCATACATTTGACTATAGCATCATTATTTCTGGCACCTTTTAAATGTACCGTAAAAACCGGAATATAGGTCGAACTTTTTTTCAAAGACCCATCGCGAAAAGTCGACCCTCGACTTATATACCGGACATTGGCGGAAAAACTACGGAAGTCTTGCAACAATGGGCGGATAAAGTAAACAGCCGCCTTCGCCATCGCCATCAGCAGCATAGCGGCGTGGCGACGCTGTGGCACCTGTGACACCGGCATTTTGCGTTTCCATTGTCGCAAAGTTATATTAATTAAAGGCTGCACTTTCATTTTGTTTCAAAATGAGCGGGAGCGGAAGCCGACGTCAATTCACCGTCGCCTTCAAGAAAAAGGCGATTGAGTACGCGGAAGCCCACGGCAACCTGGCGGCACAGCGCGCACTTGAAGTATCCGAAAAGAGCATTCGGTAGTGGCGGAGGCAAAAGCAACGTATTACAACTTGCAGCAACCAAAAGAAAACGTCATTTCGTGCCGGATCGCAGTGGACTGCAGAACTGGAAGGCAAGGTTGCGGAGTCCGTCCGCGAGCTGCGTGTAAGATCGCTGCCTGTGACTGCCGAATGCATCCGTTTGAAAGCGGTAGAGATCGCACGCGCCTATGGACTGGGCAGCGAGAAGCACTCGTCATCCGACTCTGATCAAAGGCGTTGCTCTGATTCGGAGTAGCGCTTGCGCACTTCGTGCCCTTCTGTGTACTGTACACCCGACGAATTTTTAACAGTATCGCGCGACCGTCGACCCGCGTATTTGTCAGCACCTTTTATCATCACGGCACGGAGCGGCGAAATAGCGAAAGTAAGGGCATGTGTACACATGCGCGTATCTCGTTTGTTTCGCTGCTCATCGCCGTTAATACGGTGTTGACAAGCACGCGGGTCGATGGTCGCGCGATATCGCTAAAAACATGGCCAGGTGCACATGCGAGCAGCATTTAAATAAATACTGTCACCATTGTGCAACCCGCTGAGTCGCATTTGTTTATAGGTAAGGGTGTCATGTCTTTCGGTACTTTTGCCAATGAAAAAGATTTTTTTTCATTTTTAGAATTCGTTAGTTGGGGGATCGACCTATATTCCGGTCCGACCTATAGTCCGGTTTTTACGGTACGTATCCACAGTAAGGATCCACTGGTTTCAGAAATTATTAGTTCATGTTATTTGTACCACTCATAGTAAGGCACAGAGAAAGCTTTTGTAAGTACAATGCACACCATTTTCAAAATACACACACACAAAATTTACATCTATGAATATAGCACTGACTTACGGCACCTCGACAGGATAATAAAAGATGAAGTTAAATATAGCAAAATTTTAGGAAACATTCTAGGAAGCAAGATCAGCTCAAGAAAGACATGACATAACTACTTGACAGAGACTCATTCGTTCTATGGAAAACTAAGCGAATACATCTTCCAACCACTTAGCTTAGAATGCAACCCCACAAAGTTTATATCCCGCAGTTTATGCCCTTGTATTTCAGCTTTCTGGTGTGTCTTTCATAAGAGGCATAAAATAAGCAGGGCTATAAACACCCATCAGCAGTTTAAAGCTGCGACTTGCGTATGTCATTGTACTTACTCATTCTTTCATGAAGGGCATTTCTCCAAATATATAAGCTTCCATTCGAATGACACACTGAACCACCCAGAGGAACGAACTGTTCTTAAAAAGACACAATTCCCTTTTCTTCCAGGTGGATATCAAATAAATACTTCTACATGTCAAGCTTTCTTCAAATTGGCATCCTTACAGTGGGAAAATGATGCAGACAAAATCAAGAGTGTGGCACAAGCGCTATCTCTCAGTCGAAGGTTTTTTTAATGTGCATCGGCATTTTATGCAGTGAAACACACTGATCCGTGAGCATAAGAGGCACGCAAGTTACACCACGTGTGTGTGTGTGTGTGCATGCGTGCACGCGTGTGTGTGTGTATATATACACACAAACACACACACACACGTGGTGTAACTTGCGTGCCTCTTATGCTCACGGATCAGTGCGTTTCACTGCATAAAATGCCGATGCACATTAAAAAAGCTGTCTTCTGTGAAAATAAAGTAGTTGCGAGTGGTGCTCTGTCTCGTTGTCCTCTCTCGTGTGCTGTGTGTTGTTTTTGGCACCTTAAATATAGGTATAATGAATCAATACCAACTTGCCCAGCAAGTTCTTACACCACACATGAGATTGCAAAGGATTTCCATACAAAAAGTGTGCAGATTCACACTTGTCATCCATTGTATTAACAAGGGAGTTTGCCTTCATGAATTATTTAAAACAACCACGTCTTTCAAACGATCTCTACCTTTGTAGCATCTGCTAGCATCTTTGGTAGTCTCCTTATTTTTATCACTTTCTTTTTCGTGCTGTATAGTGTTCACTAGTAGATTTATCGTTCTTTTTTTGACTGTATTTTTTTGATACCCTGTTGCAGTATCGTATTGCAGTGACCTGTAACAGCAATAACGAAGATGAGGCATCATGCCAGCCAGTGATGTATGGCGGTAACAACGAAAAAATAAAAGAATCATTACCAAATATGGTGTTTGCTTTCAACAAACCTTCAGTTGCAAGACAGTGGTCCCGTTGTCTCAATATGTTTTGTCTGCATAATTTTTGTGCTTTAACAAGGAACATGGTAATTAATCTTCCAAACAGTGCCAAATCCAGCAAACAATGCAAATTCACCTAGTTCTTCCTTCTTGAGCCGTACTGCAGATGGGTAAGATGGGGTCTCTTTCACAAGCTCTTGAAATGGGGAGTGAGAATCCAAACGAGTACTTACTCTCCCTGCTTGCAGACTCTAGGATTTGCCTAGAGAGTAGCCAGTAGTAGTAGCCAGCATCACGAAATCGGCACTCGTCAACGGCATACTGAGTCAGGCGCTCCAGTACGTTCAGTGCCTCGTCCTGTCGACCAGCCTCATAGAATGCTGTGAATAAACTATGTGTTAGGCACCGCAAATGTGGTGTTGGCAGTCAAAGAGAAGGAACGGGCTTACCTTTTTGTGCGTCAACGAAACGGTCGTTCTCTGCAAGCCAGTTTGCGTAGTCACCACAAATCTTGGCACGAAGTTCAGCATTCTGCCCTACAGCTGCGAACGCCTGTGAAAGAATGCGCCCGCAACACAAGGCGCACTTAAATATTGAGCTGAGATCTGCAAGAACAGATATCAAAATCACTACATTTTAACATGTACAGCTGCTGCGGGTGTAAGGCATGCAAGTGGCTCCATACAGCAATGTCGATTTCTTTTCATAACTTCAGTTAAGCTCAACTATAAAACAAAGCTCCAGCAACTATCTTCTTTGCCATGCTCATTCAGTGCCACTCTACTGCTGCTTGATATTGAAGCGCAGTATGGGTTTATGGCAATGGAGAACACATTTGTAGCAAATTTTGCATTCCGATGGGGCTTCATGGTAACAAAAGCTCTGTCTTCAGATGCAGCTCCACGAAAATTCAGGATTTATTGTCCTGAAGCTGCAGTCAAAGGTAAAATTTGTGCATAACCGTTGTTTACAATTTGAACTTTCAAACATTCATACCCAGGGGCAAGTGCTTGAATCTGTACAGCAGATTAACTGTGAGATAATATGATAAGATAAAGGAAAACCTGCGATATGAATTATGCACAAACATAGGCAACAACTATGTAAGGGACTGAAGACAGAGAATGCATGTAGCTCAGGCTGTACTGTGGTATTAACCCTCTTAAGGGTCACAGCCACAAATACAAGGCAGCGGACACGAATACGAAATGGTCAAAGTCAGACATGAACGCTGGCGACCGAACGTTTGAAAGAATGTGTCTTTTTGAAACAAAGCGGTGCCTAGCATCACTCTGGAAGTGCTGCAACCTACCGTGAGTTCTAGTAAGTATTTTTAATGTGCGGCAGCTCCTCGGCTACCACCAAAGTTGCCTTTTTGCGTCCCTCTATGGTGTCTGCTACCGCAGTAGTTTGGCAGTATCTTCATTTCGCCTATCTTACTGCCGCATGCTCACGCCCGCGCTTGTGCACCTTATAATCGGCATACTCACTCATTTCGTTTCCATTCACTGCGGTTGCACAACCTTCAGAAAGCCAACAAACTGCCTAGCCAATGAAAGCAAGTGTACAGGATGGCCATTGCGTGTTCACGTTTGCCATCTTTGTGAAACATCATACGGTGACCCCTCTTTTCGAATGTTGTTTGTAGGTGCACAACAGCCTCTTTTCGTAGAGCTGAGCAACCCATCCTAAGACTAGTTTTGGATTTACGTGGTGGGCTCGAAAATATCATGTGACTAGCATGCTGACCCCCCCTCCCCCCGCTGCAGACACATTTACACAGATGGCAGATGAACATGAACGAAAGAAAGCAGGGGAGGGGGGGTCACACAAACTTGCTGTGGGCCTCTCGATTTGAGAACTCTAGAACTCTTTACCATCAGCACCGACCGTGGTCGATCCGTGCAGAGCCGATGACTGCGCAGAGTGGTGCCGAGTGCCATGATGGATGTTCACTTTTGTCTGTCACGCAGATTACCTTATAACGAGCTGGCCATAACCCACAGAAACCAACTGCCATTAGGATAGAAATACCCTCTCGTTGTTTGGAATAAAACCGAAAAGCACAACTTTCTAAGCAATAACGATTCTCACTAAGAACAGTACAGCCGACTATTAAACTGAAAACCACATTGGTATTTTAGGACAAGTTCGATATTTCTTCAGATTCAGAGGGGAAAAAAGCACCTGATTCTATTCGACAGACATTCTATCTATAACAAATATTTTCCACATCTTTGCAAGCAAGGTGAGATGTTATCAGTGCTGGCATACCAATTTGGTGCTCCCTTTAAAGAGAGTGGAACACAGTATGCATCTCGATTCCTAGGTACCTAAGTTGCCAATAGCTAGCAAGATTCTTGTTACGTAATGTGAGTAGCCACCTGAGAATGTGCAGTACTGTGGTTCTTGCACAAAATTTGTAAACATAAATGTTTGTGCTAAATTTTCTGATATACAATATTAAATATGATATTTTGCTTTTTTTTAGATTCGATTCGATATTCAATTCAAAGTTGCTACAGTAGACTTCTGTTAATTCAACTCAGGTAAATAGGATTTTTTGGTTAATTTGGTCCCGACCAAAGGTCCTGCACTCTTAAAAAGCTCTACACTCTTTGTGGTTTATCTTGTCTCACAACAATAATCGTCATCTGCCTTGCTTACTTGCCTGTCTGCCTTGCTGCCTTGCTTACTTTCCTGTCGAGAATGCTGTGTCATGCTGATAACGCGCAAGCCGTTCGTGATTTGGAATATAGATAAGCTCCAAAGGGTGTAAAAATGTTTAAAAGTGGGAGGTACCTATGCATTTCTATGGGCCTAAACTTTCGTTATTTCAATCCTAAAATTGGCCTTTGCCAAATAATTTGAATTTGACCAGTCAGCATGCACACGCCTGACCCCTATGGCAACCCTAACAGCGACCCTTTTACTGCCAGCGTCTGTCTCGGCAGAGCTTAGAGGACAGTGAATGCATTGAAGACGAGTAATCTCTAATAAAAAATGTTTATTTACAACCTGCCCTAGCAAGATTTTCAACCAATAACGGTTCACCCGATTCTCAAGCACACAATTTTTTTTCCCAAGAAAATTGAACCAATAACCATGTTCACAGCATTCATACACTTTGATGCATTACGCAACTGTATTGTGGCAAAGCCGACTTTAGGAAATCGGCCGCCACTGTGCATTGCATATTAGACCTTTGCCAATTTTTTTTGGCTACATAAACGGGTGTGCATTAGATTTCTACTGTGTATTGGTGCTTTATAGTTATCCCTATGTTAGTTTTATACTTTGGACACATGGAAAGTGGGCGCGCATTTGATTTGCAGGCATGGTAGAATCGGGCAAATACTGCCAAATGACTCAGCAGTGTGTTTCTTCCTGCATCTTGTTAGATTCAACCCGCCAGACAATATGATCAGTTTTGTCGGTCCCGTCAAGGACGAATTAATGGAAGTTAACTGTATTCGGTGATCACACACCCCCGAACTTTATGGCTCCACAGCGGAAACAATGCAATTCTGTAAACTCAATCTGTTATAGAAAGTTAAAAGTGACAGAGTCGATCTATTATCTTACATGAAAATGACACATTGTTTACGCCAGTTTTGCAAGTCTTATTGATAAGTTAGTCAAAGAGAAATGGAACGAAAAATGTGAGGCGTAACGTTAAGAGAAAGTAAGAGAGTGGTGTGGACCAGACAGCAAACAGGAATAGCCGATATTCTAATTGACAATAAGAGAAAAAAATGGAGTTGGGCAGGCCATGTAATGCATAGGATAGATAACTGGTGGACCATTAAAGTTACAGAATGGGTGACAAGAGAAGGGAAGCGCAGTCGAGGACAGCAGAAAACTAGGTGGGGTGATGAAATTAGGAAATTTGCAGGCGAAAGTTGGTATCAGTTGGCACAGGACAGGTGTAATTGGAGATCGCAGGGAAAGGCCTTCGTCCTGCAGTGGACATAAAGCAGGCTGATGATGATGATATTTCAGAATGGTGTAAAATATCTAATTTGCCCTTTTCGGACACCCTAAGTGACAATTCACAGGAACCGAAGCACTTCAAGGTCAAGGAAACAATAACATTTCACTCCACTTTCTGGCCAGATCACTAGCTCCCAACAGCCACAAAGTCCTCCAAGGTAGCCACAAACTAGCCAATCTAGGGCGTACATACAAATAATAGCGAAGACAGTAGTGCTACATGGTTGTCACAGGAAGCCACACTCTGGATTACTGACACAGGCATAAAAGGCACTTGAGAACGAAGACTGATTGATTCATGAGAGTTAATGTCTAGCACATGAGAGATGCCATAGTGGGCGTCTCCGGATTAATTTCGACTGACTGGGGTTCTTTAATGTGCACATAAATCTAAGTAATTGCATTTCGCCTCCTCTGAAATGCAGGCAACACCACGACTGTGATTTGAGCCTGCTACCTTGTGACCAGCAGCAAAACGCCATAGCCACTGTACCACCATGGCAGATGATTACAATGACTGGATATTTTATTGAAAAGACAAATGCTATGAAATGCGACAGCATGCATGCGATTGTTATTGCAAGAAACATAACTCACCATGCAAACGCTAACTATGTGAGCTTTATACTACTATGGAATAGTTAATACTGATTTTGATATAAACCAAGCAGTAGACAAGCAATAGAAAAGCCGAATATTCGTAGCTAATTTGACCTAAATGTGGCCACTTTGGTGCAAAGTAGTCAGACTCAGAAACCTGGGTTCGGTGTGCCTCAGTGCTGCCCTGAGAGCCAAGATTAGCAAGTCGGGTGGTTGGATAACGATGAACAGAATCGTGTACTAAATTGGCCCAGATAGAGGCATTTAAATCGTGACGAGCTGTCGTGTTAATACTTAGACAGAGCCCTTTTCTGCTGCACCCACCTCATCCCACTGGCCTGCATCAATGTGGAGCTTCACCAAGCTTTCGGTGTCGCCAATCCTTCGGAAAGCGTCGGCAGCGGCCATATGCTGCTTCTGGTCCACCAGCAACCGAGCACACGTGGCAAGAGCCTCCTTCTCGCGTTTGTCCAGCCTCTGGGACAGATCAACGAGTCTGTGCAGAAGAAATGTATGAATAAATGTACAGACATGTACTGATTGATAATGTATTTACAGTACACAGATCAAGGTGATACATTTTCAGGAGGAGACCCAAATGTAAAATGTGTAGGAAGGCCTCCCATCAGGATTAGGTAAAGCAAATTTGCCGTAACCACAGAAATGAACTGAGGTTAGCAAAACAGCATGTACAGTTAAAAAGTACATAGGCAAGAGCATCAACCATAAATAACACAGACATTTCAAGAAACTGATAATTATACTCACTAAAGCGATGAAAGCGTAAGTACGTTTTCAAGGACAATCTAAAGCCGCTTAATGGCGACATATCAAAATGGAACTCTAGATCGTTTCAAATGAAGAATGCAGCTAAAACAGGAGCTTTGTTTCTTGTACTCTGTAGTGTTCTGGCAGGAAAAAGTTATTTGAGTTAATATTCTCTGTAATAAGCACAGAGCAACACAAACAAGGACGTTAAAGCCAATAGAAGAAGCACTAACTCTTTAAAGGGCCCCTCACCAGGTATCGCCATTTTGAGCTGACAAGTGCTGTGCATACAACGCATGCTAACTATTGTGCCTGTTAAGTATTGCATCCCTGCGCGCCACAGAAAGAGCTAACATTTCAGACCAAAAGCCATTTGCCCTTCTCACGGGTGCCGTGCTCCCAGTTGGAGAGTTGACGTATATCACACAAGTGCACCTAGTTACATGGCAGTGCTATGATGTTATTGTGATGTTGCTGACGTGATGTTGTTAATGTGACTCAGAATTATTCAAGGCAACAGCAGTTATTTGTTTGATCTGTTGCTTAAATGGATGAATGAAAGTTTAGAGAAATAATAAAACGTACAAACCGAGTGTCTGCATGCCTTTGTTTTACTTCGTACTGTAGCAAGAGAGAGGTATACTTTCGTTTCGTTTGCTTGTTTCCATGTCGTGTAGTTGCATGTGCAGAGAGCGAAACTATGTCATTTTCTATAAAATTCCAATGCGCGATCATGCTCTGTGATCCACTTGTGTCTGCCTCAGTATTTGTGTAGCACTAACTGATACTGCTAGTCAGGGATTCTCATGCACAGTGCACAAGAAAACGAGACGAACGCAACAGCTCGTGCGAGAGACCGTCAGCGGAAGTGCACCGCACAGCAAAAAGGCAAAAAAATAAAAAATAAAAAGAAGGCAGGGTCTGTGACGTATGCGTTACATGACGATCTTTCGGCTCCGGTATGCGAGAACGCAGGGAAGAAATTTCGTTTGCAGAGACTAGACGGGTGCAAGTGGAGAGAGAGTTATGTTGGCGGTGACGCGGGCCCCCTGAAATCATGGCTTCGTGGCATTGAAAATTTGTTTATCTCGAGTATTAATAATGAACCAATATGAAAAATTATTGCAGTAGAACGCTCCTCAGAGGGCACGTAACAGTTTTCACTGTATAACCTAAATTTACTGTGGGGCCTGGTGAGGGGCCCTTTAGTCTGGCCATTTTGAGCTGACAAGCACCGTGCATACAATGCATGCTAACGATCATGTCTGCTAAGTATTACACCGGTACGTGCCGCGCTAAGAGCTGAAATTTCGAACTGAACGCCGTTTACTGTTTTCCTCACGGGTGCCACGCTCCGAGCAGGAGAGTCGACGTACATCACACAAGTCCACCTACATACATCCCACTGCCGTGATGTCGCTCGTGGAGGCATGTGACTTCAAGAATTATTTAAGGCAACATCTATTATTTGTGTAATATGTTGCTTCAATAGATTAATTAAATTTTAGAGAAATGATAAAACACACAAACCGAATGTCTGCATGTTCTTGTTTTACTTTGCACTACAGCAAGAAAGATGTACTTCCATTATGTCTGCTTGTTCCCATGTCGTGCAGTCGCACATGTGGATAATGAAAGTATGTCATTTTCTACTGTGATCATGCTCAATGAATCCCTTGCGTCTGCCTCAGTATTCGGGTAACACTGACTTATACCGCTAGTCAGGTGTCCTCGTGCAGAGCGTGCAAATTCGCGTGCTGTGCAGAACGACACAAACGCAACAGCTTGCGTACGATGCCGTCAGTGGAAGTGCACCGCGCAGCAAAAAAGCAAGAAAAAAAAAAAAAAAACGAAGGCGGGGCCCGTGACATATGAATCGCGTGATCCTTCACCTCCTGTATGGGATAATGCAGGGAAGGAATTTCGCTTGCGGAGGCTAGACGGGGTGAGTGGAGAGAGCATCTTGCTTCGCAGTGGAACCCGCCTGCTGAAATCACTTGTTTGTGACACTGAAATATTCCTATCTCAGCTATTAATGGACCAATCTTAAGGAGAAGGAAAAAGTAGAGAAGGAAAGGCAGGGAGGTTAACCAGTTTAGCGTAACCGGCTTGCTACCCTACACATGGGAGAGGGATGGGGGCGATGAAAGATGGGGAAGGGGGAGAGAGAGAGAGCACATATCACAGCACACAAACATCGTCCGGTAGAGTCCATCAATCTGGCATTGTACGTGATAACACTGTCAGAGCTGCTTGTCCAATCCCGTCTCTTTCAAAAACTGAAGTAGTCCCTTCGTCGCCTTCACCTGCGATGTCTTCTGTCGGCGGCATGTGAAAATCGTGTCGAGGGACAATGGTCCAGTGTCAAGGTGCGCGAGAACGGATGCCAGGGACTGTCGCTGAACATTATATTCAGGACAGTCGCACAGAATGTGTTGCAGCGTCTCCTCGCAAAGACAGGCATTGCAGAGAGCGTTGTCGGCCATTCCAATGCGGAATGAGTAAGATTTCGTGAAAGCCACCCCTAACCATAAGCGATAAAGCAGAGTCGCCTCGCTTCGGCGGAGTCCAGTTGGCATATAGAGATGCATCAAAGAGGGCAGGTGGTATTGACGGTTGCTCTGGTTGGTCTGGCTGTTTGGTGTGCACCATGAAGAGAGCGTCATCTCCTGTGCAAGCACTCGAAGTCTGCTAGCTGCGTCGGATCGTGAAAGCGGTATGGCCTCTTCTTGTGCGTCTTCAAGAGCTGCCCGAGCGGCATTATCGGCGTCTTCGTTTCCAGTGACGCCGCAGTGACTTGGCAGCCACTGAAACGTCACGTGGTGTCCTTTCTCCTGTGATGTATGGAGTAGGCATCTAATATCGAATACGAGCTGTTCGAATGGCCCGCGACGCAGAGCTGATAGTACAGATTGTAGGGCTGCCTTTGAGTCGCTGAAGATGGACCATTGTCGAGGTGGCTCCCGACTGACGAAACGGAGTGCAGCGCGAAGAGCAGCTAGTTCAGCAGATGTCGACGTTGTCGGGTGGTCAGTCCTGAAGCTGATGGTAATAGCTTTTGCTGGGACAACCACAGCACCGGACGAACACTGGGTGTTTGTGGAACCATCAGTATAAATGTGTTCACTGTCCGCGTACCTCTCGTGCAGAAGAAGCAGAGACAGTTGTTTGAGGACAGGCGACGACAGTTCAGACTTTTTTCCGATTCCTGGTACACTGAGATGTACTGTGGGGCTGATAAGACACCAAGGGGGTATCGATGGTTTAGATGCAGCGGTGAAGCCCGAGGGAAGTTTGTCGTTGTACTTGTTGATAGTTTTAGAGAATGATGATTGGTGCCTGTCTGAAGGTAGTGCTGCAAGGTGGTGATAGGGGGCACGTGCAAAATGTCTGATGTGCGTTCTCAGGGCTTCCACCGTAATGTGAGTTCGCATTGGATGGTCCCGAGCAATCGCAAGAGTCGCCTCTGTTGACGTACATCTGGGCAAACCAAGGCAGACTCTGAGTGCTTGAGCTTGTACTGCCTGCAGAACACGAATATTTGTCTTGCAGGTGTTGTTCAGTACAGGTAGACTGTATCTTAAAAAACCGAGAAAGAGAGCTCTGTAGAGTTTAAGCATTGCGTCTACTGACATCCCCCACGTCTTCCCTGTCAAGTATTTGAACAACTGGGAAGTAGCTGTCAGGCGCCGTTTCATGTAGGCCACGTGTGGGCTCCAACAGAGGTCTCGGTCAATAATGACGCCAAGGAATCTGTGGTTTCGGACATAGGAAATGGTCCGCCCATTGATTGAGATGACATAAGGCGTCATCGGTTTCCGAGTAAATGCGACTAGTGCGCATTTTTCAGGTGAAATGCTGAGACCCTGTTTACACAAGTAGTTTGCTGTCAAAGTGGCCGCTCTTTGAAGTCGCGCACGTATCTGAGGACGTGTGACTGCCGAAGTCCAGACACAGATGTCGTCAGCGTATGTTGAAATCTTGATGGTAGTTGGCAAGCATTCAGCAAGTCCAACAAGAGCGAGGTTGAATAGCGTCGGGCTGAGAGCACCGCCTTGAGGAACGCCCCTGCTGGTATAGCGTCGCGTAGTTGGGCCATCGTCCGTTAACACATAGAATGATCTTGCAGACAGGTAACTTGCAATCCACAAGAAAACTCGACCACCTAGGCCAACCGTCGCAAGAGCGTCGAGAATGGCCTCATGTAATACGTTATCATATGCCCCTTTCACATCTAAGAATAAAGCTGCAGATAAACGCTTACGGGACCTTTCGTGCTGGACATATGAAACGAGATCAACTACACTGTCGATGGAAGAGCGGTCACGTCGGAAACCAGCCATGGAAAGCGGATAAATCTTGTAAAATTCAAGGTACCATTCCAGGCGGCCAAGGATCATCCGTTCCATTATCTTTCCTACACAGCTGGCCAGTGCTATTGGGCGGTAAGAGGTGAGTTCTAATGGGGATTTGCCCTGCTTTAAGAGTGGCACCAGGCGGCTTACTTTCCATTCGTCAGGAACATTTCCCTCCTGCCATGAGGAGTTGTAAAGGCTCAACAATTCTATCCGTGCGGACTCTCCGAGATAGCACAAGGCCCGGTATGATATACCATCTGGACCCGGAGATGATGAGCGCCTGCAGAGAGCTAGTGCCGCTTCGAGCTCCTCCATTGTAAAAGGAAGGTCCATGCGGCAATCACGGGAATGGGGGACGTCAGCTCGGGCTGGAGGATCTGGACGAGTCGCTTGGTCTGCGATCCGCGCACAAAAGTCTTCTGCGACATCGATGTCTTGCCGCCCTTGGAAAAGCGCTAGCGCCTTGAATGGAAAACGCCGTTCCGGAAGGCAACGCAGACCTTGCACCGTTTTCCAAATGTGAGACAGTGGCTTGCGAGGGTCGAGTGTCTGGCAAAACGTTGCCCACCGTTCCGACGCTAATCTATCCATACGACGCTGAATCTTCTTTTGCATCCTCCTGGCTGCCCTAAGGTCATGGATTGATTTTGTACGTCGATATCGACGTTCCGCCCGGCGACGAAGCGCTCGAAGTCGCTCTAATTCTATGTCGAAGTCATTTCGCGTGGAAGAGATCGTCATCATGCGAGTGGCGTTTTGCATCGTCATTTTAATCGTTTGCTCTAACCCAGAGGGTAGGCCCTCGCGGCAGGCATCTTCCATCTCAGATTTGAAGTTGGCCCATTGAATCGTCCGAATGGTATTCCGTGAGCCTGATGTAGACGACAAGCCTTTGATGTTCAGATAGGTGGGAATGTGGTCACTCCCATGTGTCTCAATGTCTGGAAACCACTTAACACATCTGGCGAGAGAGTTGGAGACGAAAGCAAGGTCGAGGCAGCTGCCGTATGTCACGCCTCGAAGAAAGGTGGGGCTACCATCGTTCAGGAGAGTAAGGCCATAGTTGTGGGCGATACTTGCCAATCTTCGTCCTCTTGCATTTGTCCTTGTACTTCCCCATGCTGGATGGTGCGCATTGAAATCTCCTATGATGACCCATGGGGCGGGACAAACACTCAAGATATCCTCAAATCTTTTGGTATCGAAATTGCTGGAAGGCGATATATACACGCCTATGAGAGTAAACAAGAGTTTGTTCTTTTTAACTGTGATGCATATATATTGATTGTCGTCGTGGGGCGCAATTGGTTGCAAAACATAGGTGAGTTCACGACGAACAAAAACGATGATTTTGCTGCATGCACCGTTTGTTGATGACATGATAAACTCGTATCCTGACAGTCTTATTGGTTTCGACAAGTTGGGCTCACAAATGACGATGAGTGGAAACCCATTGGTGTAGACAAACTGACGAAAATCTGAAATTCGTGATTTTAGCCCTCTGGCGTTCCACTGGATGACGGACGCTGCTTTGACTTCTTTCCGGAAGGATGGGGTATGAGTAGCCATCTTTCTAGTTGAGGGATGCAAGCACTGGGCTTAAGGCGTCCAACACTTTAAGTGCGCTTCGAGCAGATGGTGTCCTCATGTCCACTAAAAGCGCTCGAATGGCCTCCATGAGAGAACGTAGCACCGAGATGACTTGACGGTCTGTTTTGGGTGAATCATCCATGGCCGGAGAAGGATCAGGTGGGGCCCCGACCTTCTGAGGTTCTTTCGCAAGGGAGCGGCTCGGTAGCGTAGGCCATTCCTCTAAAGATAGAGTCTTTTCTGCTTCCTTCGTGGAAGTGGTGGGCCCTTTCGCGGCGCGGCTAACTGGCACCGCAGAGGAGTGGGTACTGTCACTTCGCGCATGCGTCTTCTTCGAAGACGTACGATGGTGCCGACGTCGACGCCGACGCCGGACTACTTTGGCTGCCTCCCTGTGGGCCGAATTGTCTCTGGCCATTTGCTTGAGAACCGCGCGTTCCCTCTTGATGCGGGGACAGTCTTTCGACGAGGCCGCGTGAGGGCCGCTACAGTTGGCACACTTCAGGACCGTGGCACCGCAGGTCTGTTCTGCATGAGGTTCAGCGCAACGGGGACACAGTAGCGAGTTGGGACACACGCCCTTGACGTGTCCTAGCCTGAAACACTGATGGCATTGAAGCGGCTTCTGGATGAATGGTCGAACCGGATGTCGAAAATGTCCGACTTTAACGTGGGATGGGATACAATCCCCCTTGAATATTACTTTTACGCAGCGCGTATTCCCAAGGCGGCGCACTTGCGTAATGATCGTGCCTTCGTATGCCGGCTTGATGAGGCTAGGTAAGTCATCATTAGGAATGGCTATGTCGATGTCGTAAATCACACCGGCTATGGATGTGTCGTCGATCGGGATAAAGGGGCGCATTTTGATTCCGCCTAGCTCCGTGATCGCTTGAAGTTTTCCAAGCGCAGTCGCGTTGTACACATCTATGGCGAGTATATTCTTGCGTGGATTTATTCTTATATCTTTAATTTGATCCGGCACCGCACGTTCCAGAAAAATGGATAGGGCTTGCCTGTTCAGCAATCGTAGGTTGCTTGATGGCTCTTCCGGCATATAGATGATGACGTGTGGCCAGCGCGCAGGCCTTGACTTCATAGTCGTTGTGCTCGCAGGAGTTGACGGCGCTGTGTTGACGATTTTTCTTCTCGCCCTCTTACTCCGGACGGGTATGAAGCCGTCGTCGGATGAGTCGTCCGACATGGAGTACAGCTCGGTGTCTTCGGTGTCACTGGGGGAGCCAACTCGCTTCCTTGCGGTTGATGGCTGTGATGACGTCTGGCCAGGCGGGCCTCTAGCATGCTCCGCGTCCATGGCTGCAAGACGGGGAGGCGAGGCACCTCGAAAGCCGAAGATTTTACCAAAAATTCACAGAGCACAGAAACAAGTGTTCTGCCAAGAAGACACTTCGTCGTCTTCGTCCACCAATCTTAAAGATTCTTGTAGCAGAACACTCCCTAGAGGGCACTTACCAACTTCCAGTGTATAACCGAAATTTTCTATGGGGCCTGGTGAGGGGACTGACCCTCAAACACATTTCAAGCCTCCATCTTTCTGTTGCAGGTTTTGTAGATGGATGGTTGGAGGTGCTTTTTGTGTAGGTCAAAGAACCAACATCAAAATATTTAATATCTTAATCACATGGACTGCATCAATGTCAACGGTATCACCATCCACTGGCGCGCGCCAGAAGCATCTGTGCCGGAATTGATGCCACGTCTCGCTCATCAGTGATTGGTCCGAGAAAAGTTACAGACAACCACTGCACTGCAGCAAGAAAGTTATAAATTAAGATTTGTTTTTATTTTTGTTCGCTGTACTTTTTATATGAATACGAATAGACACAGTAATAAAAAAAAAAAGCTAGATCTACAAACATGGCAGGAACCCTGCCTGCTCTTTCTCTCTGGCTCATTGATTTCTGTTATAGAGAAATGCGCACTTGAGTAGTGCATCTATGCGAAAGCTTCTCTTATCACTTTGTATGCTCGTGAGCAGCCCTGTGCAGTACCGTTGTGAGTGTTATTCAAGGGGTGCAAGTTTTTCACCTCAGTGCATTATTGTTTCCACACTCTTTTCGTTGTTTGTGGTGCTGTGCTGAACTCCTTACTCAGGCTATGAAAGAAGAAAAGAGACATTGCAATGTCCCAGGATGCGCAACTGCGGCTCCATGTGGTTTGCTACCATGGTAACGGCGCCATCAACTATACCGGAGCTATAAATGTACCGGAGTTTGTGCACCTGGAACAGGCAACCATGGAGTGCAAAATTCCGCTATGTAGGCGCTTCAGGCTTGCACCATTCACAGTGAGGGGTTATGTCAGTGGGTGAAAGAAATAGGGACAGGAGACCAAGCACTGTTCGAGTTGAGGGCGTGTTTATTTTTCTTGTATTTTGAAATTTCTCAGCTGAATAACTCAGAACTGCATGCCCCTATCGCTACCGTTATTGATGAATTTATCTCTCTAAGCATCAATCTACACAACCTGTGACCAAAAATTGGTGTTTGAGGGACCCTTCAACTGTGCTGCTACGCGGCAAGACCTGCGAAATCACGTTTCGCATGCACACAGGAACAAGCAAAGAAAATGATGAAGGACACATGAACAATCAATAGCCGTGGCTCCTGCTCACATGCCTTTGTTTGGGATGAGTAGCCACGAGCCGAGAAGTACGCTTCTCTTGACCTTTAGTTTCATGGCACTCATCAGAAAGCTTCTATGAAATGGTGAGAGTCATGGGCAGATTCAAGCTTTCTTGACAGAGAAAGGTCAGGTTCTTCTAAGAATGATAATGATGCTTATTGGGATTATAATGATAGTCTGTCCAATTCTGCTCTCGCAATCTGAAAATGCCATTATGCATAATATGACACATTTATATGGCAAACCCTAGTCTTTTTCTTGCACAGGGGCATCATCAATTTCAAATCAGTGCCTGACCTTTCTCCCCCTTATTTCCACGCTCCAACACCTCCCATCATGGAATACCAGCAGACCCAAATGCTTGTTTTTACAAAATGCATCCCTTTCCAAACGTTGAGGAGCCGCAATGGCCTATCACCTGACCAGGAGCGTGCTCGTAGCTATTTTACTGGTTGGTCAGCTCTAGTCTGCACCAGGTTTAGAAACCAGTACCTCCTGCATACGAGGCAAAAGCTCTATCACGAGGGAGCCACTGAGGTGTGGAAACAGTAGGAAAAACATGCAGCACATCCTTTTTGTTCGCTTGTTCTTGCTATTCTTGTTTTCGCTTACATGTTAGTCCAGCCCTGTTTTCCTGCAATCTCAACTGCTTTCAGAGGTTCACCGGCCAGGAGGTAAAAGTCTGCAGCTGCCTTGGGATCGTTGATGCTCCGAGCCCACTCGGCCTTCTTGAGCATCAGCTGACGCGTGTCCAGGGTCTCATCAGAGCCGAGGTACTCCTGCAGGTCAAGGTAGAAACAACCGCGGCCAGAGGTGAAATCAGCTGGGAATGACATTACTCACGACGATGGATGTTACATTACTCTTTTCGTATTTGCTCACCTTCTGTCCAAATCAAACTGCTAATTCTTCCCGGGCTGGGAAGTAGTACAATCGATGCAACTGAGGGCAAGGCTGTGATGACATGGCAAGGGCAGAATCTGATTGCCAAAAACTATGCTTGCGCAATCTGCGTTCAAAAACTTCTTGTTCAAGAACTGATCAAGGGCACAAAATATGGTCGAAACACATCCTTTATGTCTGTCTAAGTAAGCGAATCTTTCTTAGTTTTTGCAGAATGGTGCATTGAAGCACAACACCTGGTATGCACAATGTGCAGGCATCTTCTCTTCATATACAGCATTACGGATGTCCTTGGTGTCAAATCCTAGCGTGGCTGCATGTATCATCAGTCTGTAGACTGTAAAGTAAGATGCATACTTAACGGTTCCAAAGTTGACGATTACGCAAGTGAATATGTGACAGATATGTCTACGAAATCGCAATGTAGTTATCGCAACATCTAATAGCGGTGAGCAGTTAAAAAATGTAACTGCTTTCACTACTGCTGAAAAGCTGTGCTGATTTCCAAGCATTTAATACATGCTTGCTGCTATGCGCATGCATCATACATGACATGAGTGAACTAAGAACCCGTGATGCGTGCAATTTTTAGTCAAATGCCACAGCTGACCGAGGCTGATTAGGCAGTTATGATAGATGAGGGTGCACAATGTCTAATCCAACTTAAGTGCACTCACAGCAAGTTGATAATGGTTGGAAACGGGCACCAAAGCAAGGAGAAGAAGACCCAGGAAGCTTCACTTTTAAAACATTCCAGTAGAAGCCATCTAAGGGTGATTGTCAATGTTAATGCATTTAGCATCGAAGTACTGTAATGACACACTGTATTATCACCTTGCAACGCATCATGTATAAGGCGCGTACTGCAGCCACACTCCTCCCTTGCACTTCCCTCTAGACATGCTCTGCTACCTAGCAGCGCCATTGCAAAGTCAGCATGTGGCCTGCGTCTAAATATATATATTCAGACAACATTGCCTGAATGTATATAATGTTGGTTTGATTCCAACCTACATCAAATAAATTTTGAAGATGTTTTTTTCTTGTAATTAAAGAAGGCAAATACCCAGCGGCACATATCCAGTTACCCTAGTTGGCATGAAATAAAAACAGTTAGATACCGGAAGCAACATAGATACATATAGAAAAGTGCTGTGGTTTCCTAATAATGCTAATTGTACAAAAAGAAAAGAAAAATCAGCAGAACCCATCTTACGATGACTGTCGACAGTAACCCAGCTAGCATTGAATATACATAACGACACAATGTATTGCCACCATTGAAACAAATTATGTATGAGGCGTGTACTGCAATGGGACTCCTCTCTTGCACTTCCCTAAGAACACTAGGCGCCATCTGCCACTGCCGCTGCAAGGCCTGCCGCTTCCGAAATGCACAGTGCACCGATGCATGCAAAAGTTTAGAAACACGTAATGTGGAAACCGGGCTCCTCTCTTGTGCTTCCTTCTAGACATGCTGCGTCATGGAGTGGTGCTGCTCAGAGGTTCGCACACTCAGTGGCACATACTCCATAACCCAAGTTGGCGAGAGGTTCATCGAAGAGCATCACGTGCACAATTCATGGCACAGCTCGCTAAAGCATTGGTGCGAAAGGCGTTCATTGAAAGCGGCACATACCCACCACACAACACCGGAGCCATTCTAGCACTCGATCTCAAAGGCGCTTTCGGCAATGTGGCTCACCATACCATCCTTACAAACCTAAGTCTCACGAACTGTGGTCGTAATACTTACAATTACATACGTGCCTTTCTAAGAAACCGCACAGCCACAATAGGCATTGGCTCACTCAGAACCCCGATGTTACTTACCCACAACAAAGGAACCCCACAAGGTGCTGTTCTATCACCCACCCTTTTCAACATTGCTATGATGAAATTACCTGACAAACTCAACGCAATACCAGGAATCAGGCATGCGATATACGCTGATGACATCCCTATTTGGACCAATACTGGTTCCGAAGGAGAGAAACAAGACGCCCTTCAACGAGCGACCGACGTCGTCCAGCAATATGCAAAAACAAGT
Source organism: Dermacentor andersoni (assembly GCF_023375885.2). NCBI lineage: Eukaryota > Metazoa > Arthropoda > Arachnida > Ixodida > Ixodidae > Dermacentor > Dermacentor andersoni. Next base: position 94,389,911 of record NC_092822.1, on the reverse strand, counting down.
GGTCTCCGGTGCACCCCCGAGAAATCAGAACTATTACTCGTTCGACAGAAATCACGAAGAAAACGCAATGAACTACCCCACATCACACTCACCCTCGACGACAAAGAAATACCCGCAGTAAACCTTGTCCGCATTCTCGGCCTCCACATATAACAGGACGGCGGAGGCACATGCACCATCCAACGTCTCAAGCAGACCACCTTCCAAATCATGCAAATGGTCAACCGCATCACCACCAAACAATACGAACTGAAAGAAGATGAGATAATACAGCTCGTCCAGGCACTCATAATCAGCTGCATTGCCTACGCTGCCCCGTACTTACCCCTCACTCCCAAGGAGATAGATCAATTAGATGTACTTCTTCGGAAAGCCTACAAGTAGGCGCTTGGGCCTACCACCGGGAACAGCAACACTCAAGCTTGAAGCCCTAGGAGTCCATAATACTATAACAGAAATTATAGACGCCCACCTCACAAGCCAACGAGAACGCCTAGCCCTCACACCAACAGGAAGAACCGTCCTAGCACACCTAGGCTACCCCACACACGGCAAAGGCCACAAACAAGCAATCCATCTGGCCCCCAACTTCCGGGAGCACATCAAGGTAGCCCCTATCCCCAGAAGCATGCACCTGGAACATCATGCCGATCGTCGCCAAGCTCGCGCAATGACTCTACAGACAAAATATGGCAGTCTCCCCACCACACTACGCACAGATGCCACGCAGTACCCCCTAAAAGCAGCCATGACGGCCAGCGTTGTCGACTATAACTTACAAGAGGTGGTCTCAATGACAGTCCACACTGCCAGCACCCTCGTAACGGAGGAGACAGCCATCGCCTTGGCCATCACCTCTGGTCTGACCAACGAGTACGTCACAATTATTACTGACTCCCAGGCAGCTTGCCGTAGCTACGCGAGAGGCAGAATATCTTCAATCGCCCACCGACTCCTCAAACAAGCCTCCCAATTCCCAGACATTGAAATAGTATGGACTCCAGGGCACAAGTCCCTCCGTGGAAATCAGTGTGCGCACGCTGTAGCCCGAGCTCATGCCTCCCGGGTGCCACAAGAGAGGGATATGGCCGCATCTATGGAGCCCGTACCTTTACAATACAATGCCATACTGCAACACCACAGATTGACCAGACGACAATACCCACCTCCACTCAAGACCCTCTCACGTGAAAACGCCGTAACATGGCGACAACTACAAACCAATACATACCCCCATTTATGCAGACTACACGCAATACACACTACACTATATTCATAAAATGTCCCCTTTGTAACGATTACGCCTCCCTATATCACACCAAATGGGCGTGCCCCAACGTGAAGGCAGCCCTGCAAATACCCAACCCCACACCCAAGCAGTGGGAGGCCATGCTGACTAGTTCGGACCCTCGTAACCAGCAGCAACTGGTGCGGCGGGCCCGGGAGACAGCAAGAGCCGCAGGAGCCCTGGACTAAGGGCGTCTCCCGCACAAGCAGAAAGACACCTGCTTGTCCTTTATTTTTTTAATAACTGTTTCTTCTCCTCCTCCTCCTTCTCCTCCAGTGCATTTGTGCTGCAACCTGCTAAGGCGTGGAGTTGCTGTCCTTGAGGAAGTGTTGTGATGCGGGTTCGATTCAGCTCAGCAGCAAACAGATATAAGGGACCTTTCTTTTGTCATTGTAGAGTGGCACATTCCCGATGGCACATACCTAGGTATCCAAGCTGGCATCAAAGATGTTCATTGAAGAGTGGCACACACCTACTGGCATGTACCCAGATACCTGAGTTGACATCAATGAGGTTCATTGTACGATGGTACCTACCCAGCCCTACATCTACAGTGACCTATGTTGTTGGGAAATATGTTCATTGTAAAGTGGCACATGCCGTATGTACACATTGCCATATACTCAGTGACCTCGGTCTGACAGCTGGTTCGAACACCTGTTCCCTCAGCCCGGCAGCCTGATGCACCACTCATTCGACCATGGACTACTCAGGTAGACTGGAAAACGGTCACTCACTCAGTCTCTCACACATACCTGAGCATGAGCTCACACACATGCACAGCTAGCCCATGGAAATTGTGTGAAGTATGAAACACATTAAAAAAACTGAACAATGAAATGGGAAGAGGGAAGCAGTCACTTTGAACCATTGACGCTTTTCATTCCATGAAGAATTACTCACACCGGCATTGTTTTGTGGCAACAGTGGTGTTATGAAAGAGAAAGGTGCGCCACCTGAGCAAGATCAAACATGCGCAGGTCCGTGTACATGTCCACAGCCTTGGAGTTGCGGCCAGCTTTCTTGTATAGCCTGGCGGCCTCTGCGAACCGGCCTTGCTGGGCGATCACGTCTCCGAGCAGGGATTCTCGTTTCTCGCCACGGGCCTCTTGATCCTGTTGAAGATGGAGAACACGAGACGTCGGTGATAGAGCGTGCAGAAAACAAAGATAATGTTGTGAATGTTAAGTTCTCTCCATTTGGTTGACTATTTGCCCCCCAAGACTTGCAGAAGATAGCAAAGCCTACTGTCCCTTAACTACACGTAAGAAAAACTGCTCAAACTTTTAAATCATCATCGTTACCGTGTTCAATGCAGGATGAATGGCTCTCCAAGCAATATTTGTTGTCCCTGTCTTGTGTTAGCTGACTTCGCGTTGTGTCTGCAAGGAAATCCTAATCTCATGACTGCAACTAACCTTCTGCTGTTTGTGGCATCCCTCTCTCTTCTTTCCCATGTCATACACAGTGCAAAACGACTACGAATAGCGGGCAAATGTACAACCACGTCAGAATGAAAAACAAACAGGACGATACAAAGCAGCATGTTTCTTAAGCTCAATTGCTTGTAAATGTAAGTGTGATTGTGGCATATCTGACTGCTGAATGCACTTTATTCCCAAACCTATGCAATCTTGAATGAAACAAACCAGTGGCATACATGCCAACAGATGTGGAAAGCAAAATATGACTTCAAGTTTATTTTCTCGCACTCAAATTTCATTCCGGCATGATACTGCAGAGCAGTATTCCCACTGGGAAACCAGACTTCTGCGCCATCTAAGGAAACCGGTGCAAGACACACCTTCATATTCAAGGGAGCGCACACTGAAACTGATTTTACTTGAACTACTCGGAGGGTCTCTGCTCCTAGATAAAGCTCTTGACTCTCACAGAGGCCCCAGGCTCGAATCTTGAGGGAATCTTAATTAGCATTCTGCTAATTAAGCAGCTTTGGAACTCTGTGACCTGCAGCGCTGCTTGAACAGCCCAATCAAATGCTCTCCTCATTTATAGGAGGTCACTTTAGTTTGCTTTCAAAACGAATAAAATTGCCTACATAAAGCGTTTTTTTCTTATCTAGTTGGCTGACGAGAGGCAAGGAGCAAGATCAAGTGGGGAGGGTTTCAATGGGGCCGAGCCAGCGCAATGAAAATAGATAACCAGATGATGAGGGAAGTACCTGCGTCTGCGATTGGTCCGCTTTCCTTTACTTAGCTTGCGGTGGCGTGTTTAAAGTCGCAGCAGCGTGCAACGGAAGGTTAAGAATGCAACTAAAATGGATCCTCAGAAAAGAAGAGTTGGCAGAGCGATGTCGCATACGTGCCAAAAGGGCTCGATAGTGTTATATGACCATGCAAAAAGTTTTGTTACACGCAAATAAACCCATGCTCTCCGCCAGGTGTGAGTAACCAGTGCCTGAGTAATTGGCAGCAGCCATCTCCTATTCCTTTCGGAACGGGGCAGTCTCTAACTATTCAGAAAAAAATCCAGCTTTGTTCGGCATATTAATCCACCTTTAATGCATACACGTCACTTTGACGCAATGGTTTTATGATGTCGGGTGACAGACAGGTAAAGTAGCTGCAGCCTGAAACCTTTTGACCAATAGCAGAAGGTTAATGGTGAAAAGGTGTCGAATTATAAATAATGATTTTTCTTTTGTTGGGTTGAATCATGCATAATCAGTGTGTACACATCATGTCAGATTAGGGACTATCCCAGTTTTCATGATGTTGCATGACAGATGGGCGAAGTAGGGGTGGTCCAAAAGAGTTTTTGACCAATCACGAAGGACCGATTGCACAAGTGGAATAGAAAAGTTTGGAATAGCTTTACATTATAGCGCCTCATGAATAGACATTCCGACCGGTAAGCTTTCTATTGTGTTAAAAAAAATAGGTACCATGAAAATTGGTTTTGTCCCTTTAAGAAGTAGAATTGTACTATACATGCCAAGGGTGATTTTTTTAAAATACTGTTAACAATAAATAAATTTAAAAAAATCGTGTAGCTGTGTTCACTAAATCAAGGTTTGATTGCAATGAGAGCTTTCAGCACCATGCACCTAACAGATTTCCATCAAAATAATTTGAACATCATAGTGGTAGAACGACAGCCATCTGCGATGCCAGTGACAGAGGCGACAGCTGACCAGCATGTAGTGCGAGAAATAGAACACACTAACACATCCGGTTTGAGCGGCCGCATCCAGCTACTGCTCCCGGAACCATTGCGATCCCAGCTGGCCACTTCCAATGAATTGTGGCCAGAATGGCTCCCTCTTCAGCCAAGGATGTCTCCACTAATTGGTGACACCAGATGACTGAGCCCAGCTGCACCAGCATCATAGCCATAACTATGCCAAGGCATGCGTGACGGGGCCTTATACATTTAGGAGTACTGCTATGAAGACCTTAGTTCTTTCCATTACGGCGCTGCTCTCACACTGTACTCATGTTGTGTTTATTTACGCAAAAGATGCTGGACATGTAAATTTTGTTTGCTTTTCTCTGCCTGTTGGTTGATAACAGTGTGTGCACTTTGTGTGCATTCTGTGAGTACCTCCGAATGAGTGCACTCTAAATGGCTATGTGTGTAAACAAACCCCATGCCATGTCACTTTACTTGGGCTGAGCAAGATTTCCTTTGTCTGCAAACCCCCCCAGCTGTAATGCCAAAAGGTGCTGTGGGTATGTGATAAAGAAATAAAGTGAACAGCTACTGTACTATATCGTCCTACTGTACTACTGCACTAAGATGGAAACCACCGAACCTGGAGTGAGCGCACCAATCGGAGCAAGGTGGGGTCCCCGAGACGCACGGCTGCCCGCTTGGCCACAGCCAGGTCGAGGGCTTCCAGTGCCTCCTTGGCCAGGTATCGCCAGTCCTCCTCGGGCACCCCCAAGCAGGCAATGGTGAGGGCCTCCCTAAACACGGCACGCATGCATTAAAACGTGGAAGTGACGTCACAACCATCCCATTGAATGGGACAGAAAAATGTTGCCTTAGGCTGATGATCATATTTCTAGAACTGCATTAAACGAGAAGAAAAGGGGGTTAACCGAGGGGCCCGATTTTTATTAGTCATATCATAAGAAGCCAACAAACACTGACGCCAAAGACAACATAGGGGAAATTACTTGTGCTTAATATGTGAAATAAAGAAACGATAAATCAATGGAAATGAAAGTGGATGAACAAACAACTTGCCGCAGGTGAGGAACGATCCCACAACCTTCACATTTCACATGTGATGCTCTACCAATTGAGCTACTGCGGCGCCGTTTCCTCGTCCACTTTCTTGGGTATTTATGTTTCCTTGTAGAAACCTGGGAGTGTTAGCCAATGCCACCACTCACAAACCTTGGCGGCGAATGTGGAACATCCTTTCTGCCACAGGCGTCACGAGAATGTGATCTTTTTGGGTGAAGGCAACCGGTCAATAAACCCACACATGCTACCTGAAGGCATCAATGTTGCAGGATTTGAGACCCTCGTTATGTAATAAACGAGAAGAAAGCGGGTTAACCAAGGGGCCCGATTTTTATTAGTCATATCATAAGAAGCCAAAAAAAGGATGTTCCACGTACGCCGCCAAGGTCTGTGAGTGGTGGCGCTGGCTAACACTCCCAGGGTTCTACAAGGAAACATAAATACACAAGAAAGTGGATGGGGAAACAGGAGAGTGAGCTCACAGTAATGCGATCAAGCATGCAAGAAAGGAGGGTAGGGTGAGGAAGTGGGGCGTAGGGGCAGGTTGGTGCACGTATCCTTTTCTAGCGTCTGTGGCAGCACATGGCTGTCAGAACGACTGAGCGCACACAAAGCTCGTGAGACTCGTTATAGAGGTAATCTGCCATGTCTGTGCAAAGAGCGGGTGTGCTGAGATGGCGTGGCATAATGCGCACTGTGTTCCCACATGTCTAGTACTGTAGGCTGCATAATCTTGAGTTTTGGAGATGCATTGAAGTGAGAGGCAGGTGAAGTAAGGAGTAGACGGTAAACCATGGGTTGCTTTGTACAGCCAATGTGAAAATATCATCGACACGGCACAAAGCTGTATCTCTCGTGGTCGACTCTCAAATTCAACCAAATAAACTTTTTTCCTCATTCAAATTTGCTGTTTCGAATTGCTCGATAATTCAGGAAACTTAACAGTCCCTTAAACTTTGCAGTCTTTACTTATCTTGCATAAAAGATTGAATTTCAATATAACCCCATTTCGATATAATGAAGCAAATTGCTGATTTTACCTACTTTGCTATATCGAGGTTTAACTGTACAGTTGAATCTCGGTAATGCGATCACAGGTCATCTGAATTTCAGGGTCATACAAAATTTGGAAAGCTCTCAGCCAAGAAGCATTAACAAAAATGTGTTCTGTTTCAGGATGACTCAAGTGCTCTACAGGCTGTAATACATGATATGAATTTTTTAGCCCCAAGTAACACGAGTACAGCTGTGGCATACAATTATGAAATCAGTGTATGGAACACTGACTTTCCATGATCCTCAAGCCCCTGCCATTCCAAATGTCAAAAACAGGTCTTTTATTTTTGTTAGCGTTAATGTTTTCACATCGAAGTGGTACATCACTCACCTGAAGCGGTTTTTCTCAATGTACTGGTAAAGGCATGGTGACAGGGGAACTTCGACAGTGGTGACGCTGTTGTGCTGGAGGCAGAAGAGCTTGCAGCCCCCAAAGCCAACCACAAAGCCCTGTTTGAGAGCAGAATGGAACGAAAAAGTTTAGCATTGGCCCTACTACTAACAGCGGCAGCAATTCACAGACATGCAAAACACAGTGAAGCTGAAGAATGGCCTAACTTGCTCATCCCTATGATACTCTAATCACCCCAAGATATGTGGCGGGAGAGCTTAACTGTTATAAAATGTATTCGCAGACCAAATGGACCCCTTTCTGCAGAAAATGAGTGGATTCTGTGGTGTCTCACACCTAACACTGAGAAAAGAAAGTATCAACAACCTCCTCGAGCCATAGAGAAACGAGCACAGAGGTTTGTCCATCTTGTCTGCCAAAGCACGAATAAACACCTACTCTGGAAATCACCTAGGACAGAAGATGGACAAACCAAATGCCTTCCTCAACTAGCCATCTTGTCCATTGACCCCGATGTCCTCTGAGCCTGGCTCCATGATCCTCACCATAACTCGCACCTCTCTTAAATCATAGAGGAGGTTCACTAGAAATGACATCACAGATGATTTCTTTCTTATCTACTGGATAGGTCTCCTTTGTGAACACCCCGTGGGTACGCTTGAACGGGTTCAGTATCACTATTTAACATCAACAATATTGTTCTCTTCAGCGCAGTGGCACAGTGCGCAGATGGAATAAGGTCTGAACTTGAGCTTGTTGGCACAGCCTCATAATCATGAGATCATGACAGAGGAATAGCTCAAAGCACAATATACACTCAGCGCTGCTGTTTTAGCCTTTACTGTCCTTTCCTATCTTGCTTGTACAGTATTGTACTGTTCTCCTCTATCACCTTTTTATCAACAGCAGACTTCTATGCTTCCAAATTTCATGCAAAAAAAAAAATGTGCTGCACACTCAGGAGGATAATCACATTACTTAACAAGAATCTTGCTTGCTATCAGTAACTTGGGCAAATATGAATTGAGATGTACAGTATGCTCAACTCTTACTAAAAGGAACACCAAATTAGCATGCAATCACTGATAACAACTCAGTTATTATATGAAGGTCTAGTAAATATTTTTTATCGTCAGAATGTCTGTCAAATAGAATCTAGTGCTTTTCTCCCTCTGAAGCTGAAGAAATAGCAATGTTGTCCTAAGTACCAATGCAGTTTTCAGTTTAACAGCGTACCATACTGTGCTTAATGGCAATCTTTTATTACTTAGAAAGTTTTGCTTTCCAGTTTGCTTCGAGGCAATAGGAGGGTTTTTACAACTTTATTGCGGGTTGTTTCTGTGGGTTATCGGCACCAACGGTAAACAGTTCTAAAATTGGGAGGCCCACAGCAAGCTCACCCGATGCCTCCACCCCTCTCTTTTTTTTCTATGCCCGTGCCCATCTGCCACCCGCGTAAATGCACCAGCAGCCAAGGGGTCAGTGTGCTATGACATGATATTTTCATGCCCTCCACGTAAATCCAAAGCTAGTCTTGTGACGGGTTGCTCGAAGTTATAAAAAGAGACTGCTGTGCGCCTACAGACGACATTCGGAACGAAGGGCCACCGTACAATATTTCGCAAAGATGCCGGCCACGAACAGCGGTCCTCCTGTTCACTCGCTTTCATTGGCGAGGCGGTTTGCTGGCCTTCTGATAGTGGTGCGACTGCTGTAAATAGATCTGCATACATAGATCTGCTTTACATAGTCGCTGACACCCGACAACGGTGTGGCCAATGGTCCGGCCGTGATGAAAATTCACCGCTGGCCAATGTGATAACTAGCAGCAAAACGTCGTAGAAAGCTTGTCGCTAATGTTCTTACAGGTCACTCATTAGTGATTGGTCGCAAGATCACGCATACGGGTTAGATTGACGGCCACTGAAGCGACGTTCGGGTGCGCGGTCGACCAGCCTGCAACTGCCGCAAGCATGCGTGCCAAGTTTGTACGTGTGCTCGCATGTGGGTATAAAGCTGCAAAATGCACAAATCTATGTACGTGAACACTTAACTCTCATATCCGATGCAAACAGCGTGCCCTCTGATGGCTAACCGGCCCGATCTTCACACATGCTTCCACGCTTTCCACACATGCTGCTTTTGTTGTTCCCTCCATTCACGTACCATTAATTGTTTCGATTGGTCTGGTTAACCTGGTCGAACCTAGTAGAAACAGATATCGCTCGCCATGGGAACAGCTGGGTCATTCACTGTGGGCATCGATTATTTGAAAAATCAGATATTCAGGAAATCGTACACTAGATATTCGATTTCCGAATTTAATTATTCAAACATTTGCTATTTGATTCGAAATAGAATATTCCAGTATTTGCATACCCCAACAAAGGACAACACGGTGAAGTGCAGATCTCCTGCAAATGGCTATCTTTTGCAATAAACTTGAAATAAGACAACAATGATGATGATTAAAATGTTTCAGTGCTATGATTTTGAAACTTGATATCAGATGCTTGATAGCAGCTTGAAGCAGCTGAATTGACACTTGGAAGACCAGGGGCCACATTTTGTAAGAGTTCTTTTCATCGTATACTCTTCATTACTTCTCATAATAATGTAGAGTGGCCAATCACAACAATAGCAAGAATGCAGATCTGTGTGGGCCAATAAAGAAGGTAAAAAAAGAAGGAAAATGTGATAAGTGTCACACAATGCGGTCCAACAGCACTGTGACAGGCAAGGATTGCAAAAAACCTATGGAACTTTTGTCTGCTTTTGATCTCACTCATCATTTGACCAGTCTTGGTTAAAGCTTGAAGAGTGCCGAGATATTGAGAAGCGACAACACCAACCTCCAGTTTCTGTCTCAGCACGGGGAACTCTCCAGCCTTGACGGCGAGCGTGCCACTGCCAGTGAAGCAGAGAAGCTCAGCGTTCTCGGTGTTCCATGCCACGCTGTTGGCGTTGGGTTCCTAGAAGAGAGTGGCACAACTACGCTTTCCAAGACTGCATTTGGGACACTTTAAAGGAACTCAAGGCACTACGCAGTGAATTGTGCATCTGAACGATGACTGCTAGTGTCTTTCTTTTCAATACAAAGGAAAGTGGAGCAAGAGCTAAAAGAACAAAGCCTGACAAGGGCTTTTACTCTAGTGAACACTTCAAGTGGAGAAAATTCAACGTATGTGCAATGGAATTTCATAAAACTGAAATTGTAAATATGATCATCAATTATAAAATAATATATAGAGGAGCAATGTAAATCAAACAGTAATTTGATACAGAGATTCTATGAAAACAGATCAACAGTACATTCATACACACGAAATGTAAATGCAATCCCACACATAACATATTCAGAACAAAGACAGAGAAAAAAATAAAAGCAATATTCCCCAAAGCATAAAAGAAATGCTGCACCATAATTACAAGGCAAAGAAATGACTGCCTTAGCATGTCTTTACGTGCCAACGAACAAACTGGATGCTCGAGATTGCAAAATGTCACTGCATATCAAAACATCACTCAAGACATGAAAACCTCACATATGCTATTTGAATGTCCGTACGCCGAGGAGCAACGAAAAAGGAAAATTTCCCTCTTTTCTTTTTTTTTTTTACCTCTTGCCTCTACAAAGACCCTTCATGTTTTTACAATAAGCAAAAACGGTTTTACTTTGCAGGTGCTAGAATCTTCCCAAATTCATTTTTTGCAATAATGAAAACTTTGCTGTATCAAAACTGCAGAACAAAACTACTATGTTACATAGAGGTTAAACTGTAATCGCACACCCCTTGTTATGCAGAATTCGATAGTGGAGTGCTCTTGATTAATATTAACTGCTGGACTTCTTTAATAACGTACCCATAAAGCTAGGTATACAAGTACATATAGCTATGTTTGTTCTGCTACTGAGCACAGGGTTGCCAGTTTGATTTCAGGCTGAAACAGGTGTGTTTCGACGAGAGCGAAGGACAACAACACTTGCACACGGGGTTTCTGCTTAAAAGAACATATGACAGCAACTATTACAAAGAGCTAATTCATATAAAGTGAGCTGCATTACATGCCCCCTTGAAATGGTGTGGGAACAAACGAAAAAGGAACAACCATGTGGTGATGGCACGAAACATTTAGCTACACAGGTGGAAGCCAACCAGCTTGCAACACACTGTCTACTTGTAGTAACGGAGCACACAAATTATGGCAGAACAACAGTGAAACTGGCCTCAAAATGCACGACACAAGAACAACTGATCAAAAAGTAAATATCCTTGGAAGTGCTTTCACAGATATTAGTAAAGGAGTTGAACCTTAACTTAACAAAGCTGTGCTTGCAGCAAAACCTTTGCTAAATTACTAATTTCATCAAATCAAGATCTCCAGCCTCAGCAGTAAAGACTGCTTTACAGGTTGTCAAAAAATTTATTGTGGATAGCATCTTCTTGGTAAACATTTGCAAACAAAAAGTGTACAAGAAGCTTGAACAATATACCTGTTATCAATAGCACTGATCAGGTGTGCACAGCAATATTCTGTATAGAGCAAAGCTTTTATGCAGACTGCAAGACAAACTAGCTTGGGTGTCTACCCAAGTCTGAGTATAGCAAACTATTACATACATAGGACAAGAGTAACGTGCACAAGAGACATGTACTACCTGGAAGAGCAGCTGCCTTGAGGCCAGCTGGTAGACAAGGCAGGTGCCTTTCTCATCCACAACTGCGAGGCGTGTGCGATCTGCACTGAGGTCGAGGCAACGCACTGGGCTTGTCACCTGGGGTTGAGGAGAGTCATTTGAGGAGAGTTACAGTTGAACGCCTTTGTATCAAAGAACTTGGGACAGAACTTGGATCAAAGAACTTGGACATTATACAGGTCACTTTATTGTAAAAAATCCCACACCACGTTGCTTGCAATTAACCAGGCTAAGCTTGTCCAAGAAAAGGAAACCTTTATGTAACATTATATCAACAGAGGCATAGTGAAATGAGTTGCTTATCTTTTTGTGCACACTTCATCTGATGAAATGTGCGACTGCCAGCAACCTTATTGTGCCGAGGGTCAGGGCGTGCTCCGTGGCAAAACGTGGGAGTGACACAAGGTAAGGCTATAGATTGTAGCATGCTGCTGCCACCTCACTTGCTGTCAAAATTCTTATTTAGTTTACAGACTCTTCACGACCTTTGCCTTTGTCGACATTCGTGTCTTTTTCACTATAGATAGCTTTGAAGATGTTGTCAAGATGATTACGTCATGACATAGTCGTCAACTGTGACATATTTGTCAGCTGCCACTCCTGCTGCTGTGTTACAACAACCAGCGTAACAGTGGAGTGATTCATGGAGCAGCGCAGCATGACTTAATTAACACTTGCTGACATTGGCGTGCTTGTCAGGTGCGTTGTCACGCAGAGCTAGCACAGAGCGCAGGTCAGTGGCATCTGCAAAGGGTACCGACAGCGCTGCTATGTGGCGCTCAATGTAAAGCAACCATTCAGCCATTGGGCAGACCTAAATTTCGTTGTACAGCCAAATCCATTGTATTGGTCTTCGTTGTAGAGGCATTCACAATACATATGAAAGATAAGAACTTGGCTGGGACGTAATTAATTAGGGGTGTGCAAACACCAAATGGTACATCTTGGATAGTACATTGAATAGAATTGATAAAGAAAGCCGAATATTAAATCAAATATCAAATGCCAGTAAATATACTACAAAATTTAATGCTTACAAATTTTGGGAAAGAAAAAGCGGTGCTCCACATGCTCTAGAGAAACAAGAATGTAGCACGCCATCAGCTAAATTCGGTGCATAGAAATCAAGATGTACAGTATGGTGTATTCTTATTAAAGGGAACTCCAAGTTAGCATGCCAGCACTGATAACAGCTCAGTTCCAGAGCATGAAGGTCTGGAAATACTGGAAAATGTCTGTAAATAGGATCAAGTACTTTTTTCCTTCTGAAACTAGAGAACTAATTGTGCTGTACTGAATACCAGTGAGGTTCTCAGTTTAATAGTGGATGCATGTTTTATGGTGATCTTTTATTGGCGAGAAATTGTTGCTTTCCAGTCTTTTTCCAAAATGTGAAAAGGCTATCCCACCATTACGGCAGGTGAATTACTTTAAGGTCAATCTGATGAGCAAAACGTGAACAAGGTGAATGCAGGAGCCAACGTTTCGAGAAGTGGACTTGTCTTCTTCAAGGCATATATATACTGTGGCGAGGAAAGCGTACGTCGCCTTGAAGAAATCAAGTCCACTTCTCGAAACGTTGGCTCCTGCATTCACCTTGTTCACGTTTTGCTCATCGTCTTGAATTTCGATCTCCCACATTCCCCGTGTTTTCCCTGGATTTAAGGTCAATCTGTGTGACAGACGAAAGCTCTGACCATGCATCATGTAACTTTGATTACTGCTCCACGGTTAGCCATCATTGGCTCCGTGCGGGCAGGTAGACTGCATTCGGTGCCGATGGTAAAAAAGCAGGCGCCGTTTCATTGTCTGGTTTGGTGTGATTTGGCATCTGTAAAAAAATTCTGAAATCAGGAGGGTCACGGCAAGTTTGCACGACCTCCCCTACTTTGCCACCTGCGCAAATGTATGCAGCCGAGAGGTCAGCTCACTTTGGTCACACAACAGTTTGACGTCGGCCATGTAAATCCAAAGCTTATCTTACGAGCGGTTGCTCAAGGCTACAAAAAGAGACCAATGTGCATCTACGAACGGCATCGGTAACAAGAGGCTGCCGTACAGTGTGGACGAGTCGCAAAGATGGAGGCCATGAGCAACTTTGTCGCCATCCTGTACACTCGCGTTCGTTTGCGAGGCGGTTTCCCAGCTTTCCGAGTGTCGCGCAGTTTCTGTGAATAGATTTGCATCGATTCGGCACTAAACCGTAACTTCAGGTGGTAGGCCACATTCAAAAGTTAACTTTCTTTCCCAAAATTGATTTTTTTTTTTACATTTTACGTATGCCCAAGCATTCAACAACACGTTGCAACAAAAATAATATTCCTATCGTCATTAGTGCTGGAGTTACAGTGAGTTTTCCAACCCGTACCCTTGTATTGCGACACGGAAAATCAGTACTACTTCTTTTATATAAATATTATTCAAAATACTTTTTTTTCTTTTTATCTTGTCGTCCAGCAGCGACATGAACAAAGCGAGACTAGTGCATCTCCTGGAGGCTCCAGCTATGAAGCTGACACATTTTAGGCCTTTGTGTAGTTTTGACATCTTTCACATGGCTTGAAGATTTGTTAACATTTTTCTTCAAACAAGATTTTTCTCCCTCTCATTTAGTAAACTTTGATAACTTTTGTTAAATGAAAATTTTGATATGAACTTTTGCACACTCATTCCTTGCATACAGATGTGTGCAATGAACTAGAACAAAATAAATTGATGCAATATTTTTGCATTTACTGCTCATTTTGCAAATGCCGTATTTTCTGGTCTATAACTCACACCTGTGTATAAGACGCACCCGCCTCGAAATGGCAGCTTTCCTGAAAATAAAAAACGCATATAACTCATGCCAGTGTATAAGACGCACCTATTCATTCGGTAAGCAATTTAAAAACTTGTTGACGATCAGGTCATGAGAACGTATGATGAAAACAGATGCCTCTGCACACATCCCGCAGTAGGCAGTGCTGACACGCATGCAAGCACCTTCCAACATCTAGACAATACTTTTCAGAAGTACATTTAAACCTCAGTATAATGAAGTAGGTAAAATCGGCAGTTTCCTTCTTTATATAAAAATTTCGTTGTATTGAAATCCAACCTTTTATGCAAATAAGTAGTCATCGATCGATTCTTCTTATACGGAAAGGGGCCGCAGAATTTTCCGAACTATCGGGCGATCGACAAGCAAATTTGAATGAGAAAACAATTCATTTTCATGAATTTGGAAGTCAGCGATGAATGATACAGTTTCATGCCAAGTCGACGATATGTTAACATCGGCGGTACGAATTAAGCAAAGCCAGCCATGCTTTCGCGTGCACTCCGCCTGCGCGGCTGATAGCTTCGCCTGGACTGGGACGACGCTATGATGAAAAGCGCTGGCAGCTGGGAGCGAATGCTTTGTATGCCTCTCACTCCAACAGGTCTCCAAAGCTCGAGATTATGCAACCACCAATACTAAATGCGCAGAAAGACAGCTTACATGATGCCACGGCACCTTGGCACGCCCACTCTTTAGACACGCGGAAGATTACCTCTAAAGCAGGGTGTGTGGCTGCGTATGCGCGGAGCCACGCTTACAGCCATGCGCAGCCACGGCCGGGGTTCATGCCAGAAATCGAGACACACACCAACTTACCTCCATTCCGCCCTTTGCGCGCTCTTGATCGTGTTACCATGAGTGAGCTCTCCTCCCCCTCTTTCGCTTTGCTCACAGGGATGGTGGCACTCGTGAAGCCACCATCTTTTTTGTCTCCACCTTCACACACTTTCACTCGTACCTAACACACACAGTGCGTGAGGCACGATAGGATCTTATCGCACTTGGACTTCATACGAAACACGATGCGGCTCCACTTCGGCTGTCGCTCTTGTCGTGTGGTATGCGATTTGAGAGGTGCGTTTGCAAGGAGCCGCTTATATTTCAGTCATTTGACCATCTGCGTCCGTGGAAGTTTCCATTTATTGTCTCGGCATTCTTTTGCGGTGGAAGCGAAATTTCGTTATTTTGAAATCGCATACAAATGTACTTCGTTATGTTGAGGTTCTTAATACATGGCTTTCTATGGACAAGCGGTTATGAAAAGTTAAATACTTTGTTATATCAATAATTTTCTTACACTGAAGTTTGTTATATAGAGGTTTAACTGCATTTTATTCCGACAGCATGAGCGATGCTATTGATAGCTTACATGACAGTGTTTAACCAAAGCCATCAAAGTCGTCCTCCTCTGAGTTGCTTACAAACAATGCAGCTACTTTAGGTTGGAGTTCTGCTGGCATATCACTGCCGTCTTCTGACTTCATACCGCTAGTCCCAGGTCATTTTCTCACTGACTTTGAATTCCCTCCCTGCTGCTCGGTTTCCATGCTCCACTGCAAATTCAACCGCAGTGCACGAAGCTTTAATTTCACATCATAACTTCGCTGACTTTGCTTCACATGTGACATCATGGTTAGCAAGGCTGTGACAACACGTGCAAAGTGTGCAGGAACAACAGCAACTAGTGCAATGAGGTGTAGTTGCTGTGCATGGCAGAAGGTGACACAAGGTGGAGTGTCATTTGATGGCCACTCGATACAAAGCACGTGGCCATAGCATCCGATCCGATTTTGACTGTATATAAGTCGCATCGTTCTATAAGACGCACCAACGAATAAGTCAGAAAAGGCAATAAACAGAAGATCACCACAGTAATGGCTATTCACAAATGCTGCTTATGTAAGAAGATTTATAAATTCAAACCCTGCTTGTAAAGCTGTTTGTGCCAAGTCAGAATAAGTCAGAATGAATAAGTTGATGTGAAGATATCGTCGACGTGGCATGAAACCGTTTCATTCATCGCAGACTCCGAAATTTATTAAAATGAATTGTTTTCTCATTCAAATTTGCTTTTTTCAATTGCCCAACAATATGGAAAATTTTGTGACCCCTTTCCGTGTAAGAAAAATTGATCAGTGACTGTACTTATTCGCATAAAAGGCCAAATTTCCATACAACGAAATTTTGATATAACGAAGCAAATTGCCAATTTTAGCGAGTTCGTTACATTGAGGTTTAACTGTACTGTTCTAGATTGCGCGCGCCTCTTGTATTTTCTCGTTTACTGGGGATTTAGCGGCTGGAAAATGTATGATATGATCACAGTCTGGCGATGTTCTGAAGGTTGTTGCCGAAGAATCATGTTTTCCGGGAACATGACAACCTGTAAAGAATAAGCGCAACTCTATTGGGTCATTTTTTGTGGTCTCAATAGCGAATGTTGGTGCCGGGAAATCGTACGTAGTGGAAACGTATCAGTGAGGTTCTACTGTACTAGTGCTTCAGGATAAAATTTAAAAAACTGACCTACCCTTCTCTACGAAAAAATGGGGATAAGCGAAGCTGGTCCTGCATGCACCTGACCTTCGTCACGGTTATGTAATCCACAGATAATGGTGCCGGATTGCTTCGGCCTCCTGCTCCCTCAGTTCAGCATCTTCTCATTGCTGTTGGATTGCCTGGGCTCGGGCGGCTTTAGAGGTGCGTTTATAATCCGATGTTATCAGTACGTGACCAAGCGTCGTTAGACACCGGGTGCATTGGAGCGTGTTGGCTGCGGTCGGTTACGTTGGTGGCGCCAGTGCGTCGAACCATCAGTGAAACTATAGACGCTGTTGTTCTCACGAACGTGACGTAACATATGCATGCGTTCACGCTATGTCGGACTATATTTAGGCCGTAACAGCTGGATTGGCACGCTGTTGGCAAGCCCTTTCATGGGCAAGCTCTCGCAGCCGCTCGTTGAACGCTGCCAGTTCTTCGGGGGAACGGACAAGACGTGGCTGTCCCATCTGTTTTTCAAGAATGAACTGAACAGAAACGAAGCCGGTGCAGCATGCACGAAACCCTTTCCTGCCCTTTCCCTCCCCAGCAGAGGCGAAACGGCTGATTGGTTGCGCAATCCTTACTAATGACTCACGCTCCGAAGCCGGCGCAGCTATTAACTCAAGAAACTGCCCTTTCCCGCAGCTGCTCTGCTATGGGAGCACCTGGGTTTTTGCATGACCACGACAACACCACTTGTGTGCCAATACAAGCTTCACTTGAAAATGCCAAGCCTTTACAGGAAAATGAAAGAGCAGACTGAGACAGAAAAAAATGGGCAGAAAAGGCCTGTTTCATCATCATCAGCAGCAGCCTGGCTATGCCCGCTGTAGGGCAAAGGCCTCTCCCATACTTCTTTAACTAGCCCGGTCATGTGCTAATTGTGGCCATGTTTTCCCTGCAAACTTCTTAATCTCCTCCACCTACCTAACTTTCTGCCACCCCCTGCTACGCTTCCTTTCCCTTGGAATTCTGCCCGTAACCCTTAATGACCATCGGTTATCTTCCCTTCTCATTAGATGTCCTGCCCATGCCCACTTCTTTTTCTTGATTTCAACTAAGATGTCATTAACTCGCGTTTGTTCCCTCACCCAATCTGCTCTTTTCTTGTCCCTTAACGATACACCCATCATTCTCCTTTCCATAGCTCGTTGTGTCGTCTTCAGTTGAAGTAGAACCCTTTTCGTAAGCCTCCAGGTTTCTGCCCCGTAGGTGAGTACTGGTAAGACACAGCTGTTATACACTTTTCTTTTGAGGCATAATGGCAACCTGCTGTTCATGACCTGAAAATGCGTGCCAAACGCACCCCAGCCCATTCTGTTTATTGTGCTGCAAATTTCAGCATTTGAAGCAGCAGTGAGCTCTCCCAAGTACAAGATGGCAGTTAACAATCAATTGCGTGCTAGAGCTAAATGTTCAGCTAGATGCAGCAGAACTACTGCGCAACTCATGGCAAACATTTGACAGTGACTGAAAGTGGCTTCTCACTTCCACCACTACATTTACAGAACTCGTTTTCTGATTAGGACTAACCCTGCTTCCCCTGATGCGGCTCCTCTTAGGGATCCGAAAAGGACAGCTTGCCGAGGGTAGTATCTTTAAGCAATCGCTTCCGGGGATACCGTCAGCTTTGTAAGATACAGCACAACGCAGCATCAGAGGTGTAAAAGTATACGGCTGACGGCATTCCAGGCACCATTTGCCAAGTCCCGCAAATCTCGTAAAAGTGATTGTATCCCCGAAAGTGACCACTCGACAGTGCCACATCATTCAGCGTGACCGATGCCGATTTGTGTGAAATCACGTGAAATTGACTGCATCCCATAAGTGATAACTACAGAATACGGCCCCAGATGTCTCTCTGCTTCCACTGATGCCTGCAGCTAACATGCTATACCACCAGTGGCATGCATTTGCGTTCCCTGTGCGGCCAAGGCACACACCTTGACGAGGAAAAGCGGGAAGGGGTTGTCCAATAGCAGCTGCAACACCTGCCCGTCCCGCAGGCCAACCAGGAGGCCCTCACGGCCGACGGGGCCACCGAGAGCCCGGATGTAGCGGATCGCCGATGACAGGACCCACTCCCGTTCACAGGCACCACCACGGAGACGCAGACACTGCAGCCGCCGTTCCTGCAGTCGACATAAAATGCCAACTGGCAGCCCCGAATTTCTGCAAAGGTTACCACTTGCCATATGCCATAGTAGTGCGGTGTTATGAGTCAAGACAGGGAAGCCCTGTAGCACCTGCTTGCAATCTACGTGGCTGTTTTGATCAAGCAAAAGTGACTTGATGGCATTAGCTGTTTGAAAAATAGGGGCAAGAGAGGAACTGTGAAGGGACATTAAATTTTAAAAATAAATTTGGCTACAATGCATTCAATGACTCACCACATGGTAACCGCACTGAGTGCACGTGACCACATAACCATAGGGCAGTACAGGCTGCACTGCAGCTGTTTGCCCTGCAATGCTTCAGCATCACTGCAGCATAGAAGTTATGTTGCAAAGTAACACAGAAAAAGAAGGGGGTAGCATAGAAACAGAACAGGAAGCAGTAAAGTGGATGGGCATGCAGTCCACAGTCCAATGGACTGCATGCATATGGACTAAGGCATACGAACAGCGCCTCCTCTATTTTTTCTGTGCCTGTTGCATCGCGCCCATTTCCATTGGTGTCCTATCATCACTCTGCGATTGACCACATGACATCAGTGTGACATCAGGGATTTCACCATATTTTTGCATACATGGATCATTTATATGCAAGCAATGTTTCCATATTGACGCTGGAAACACTTATAAAGGAGTTCAATTTTTTTATTATTATTAGATCATTAAGCAGCCTCGAGCTAATGTTCAAATGATGTCAAAATTTATGACATCATGGGGAGCTGGTGTGAAAATTTCAAGATGGCATTACTACCTGTCTTTCCCATTGTTTGTGACTAAGTAAGCCTCCACCCATAGTGAGACCGACTTATTTTGCATTGCACAAGCCCAAGCTACAAATAAAGCGTGACAATGTTTATGGCTGCTGTCTCTTAAAATAGGCCATAATTTGAATGAATACAAAGGCACTGACAATATGCAAAGCGATGGCAGAACCAAACGTGAATGAAGCTGCGCAGCTGCCTGTACACCGTTGTGCTGAAGTCGCACAGTCCCAAGATGATACACAGTACTCACAACTCCTGCTGCAGAATGCACCAGTGTATGGATGGTGTGAAGGAAACACACCACCGTACTGTATGTGCTGGGATGTTCAATAGCGTGATGCAAAAAGTAAAATTTGTATTTGGTCATTTCTGCCAATATATAGCTGCATGCAGTGAAGCTAATGCAACTAACTAACAGTACTACAGACTATAAGTTAGTTGCCTTTATTTTAGTGAGTATTTGTGTCTGTTGTGAGTTGCTTTCCACTACTTTGATTAATACAGCAGACCCTGCAAGCACCTGAATTTTTAACAAATGGTTGAGTTCTGCATATTAACCTTTTTTTCTTCCTTCAATGTTCCTTTCTACCTGAACTTTATTAGCAACTTTTGTATTTAAATTTATTTTTACTGTTCTTATGACTATATGAAATTCATGACCATATCTACATATATACTGCCGCCATATTATGTAATACCCTGAAATAATAAATTAGGCTTACACAATAAGCAGTAAGCACAAGTGGGAAATCCTGTTTAAATTAGCCATTGCGCACCTCGTGCATTTCAACAACTAAAAGCTTTTCCCTCAATGAAATGCTAGTCGTTGTGACAGAACCTCAGGGCAAGTAGGAATTATTCGTTAGCTCTAATTATCGGTTCTCTACAGCATCTACCATGCCATACACAGCAGTGCGAGGTATACATGACTGTTGTGACTAAACCACTGCTTCGCTTACACTCAAACTTCACACCAAGGTTGCATTTTGCAGCAGACGCAAATTAATACCAGGTGCGGGTGCACTCTTTTGCCCATTTCAGCCAGAACAAATAAAAAGTTCATGTCTGTAGCAACATAAGATGTAAATTAAAGAAATGTAGATTTTCGCAGGAACATAACAATGGCGCCATCTCTCAGTGTTAGTTGAAAACACAATGTGCACTTTGTCTCACTCTTAAAGCGGGGCTTTAGTAGTTGCTACAGACCAGTGACGATGATAGTAGGTGAGATCTGGTGCTTTGGGTGATGGGGGAGCACCCACCTGGCAAAGAACAAGGTGCTCAGAGCAGACGACCAGCAGCGTGCACTCCACCTTGCGGACGATTTTGTCTCGCAGTCTGTAGTGCATGTCGTTAATGTCAGAGGCCTCGGTACTCAGCTCGTACACCATGATTCGTTCAGGCAGCTGGACCTGTAAGTGGCACGTAACATGGTATCACACAATCCAAATTTCCAGTTGACTCAACTTTACTACACTACTTTGGCTGGTCCACTATGTTTTCAATATAACAGATATCAGCTTTATTTGAACATGGCTTTTGGTTCATTCAAGCTTTCTGGTTTCCCAGCATGAAGAGGCATAACCAAAAGCAACTGCCGAGATTTTCACAAAGTACAGAGAGTCAAAACATGCCTGCGTTTGACATTGAGGTAGTTACGTATGTTGAGATTGCTCTGTGCATCTGTTTTAGCTGTACAGTTGCTCCAACGAAAACTTACGTGTATATAAGAATTTGGTTATGTGCCACATTTTCTTCTAACTTTGATAATTTAAGCTTTTGTTTGATTCAAGAAAAAGATCTTCATTTTCTGGGAGCTTGAAATGTCGCATGTTGACTATATTACAGACTGGCTAGGAGGAAACAAGCTAGTCCGTACTTCAACCCAAATAAGACACATTATTCCAAAGACCTGGGCTCATATTCATGAAACTTTTTTTACGTAAGAGTGGATCTTCATCGGTTGGCCACTCTTGATTGTGATCGGCGCAATAAGCAGAAGATCATCATAGTAATAGCCAATCACAAATGCTGCGTATGTAAGAAGATCTATAAATTCAAACCCTGCTCGTAAAGCTGTTTGTGCCAAGACATCATAGCACTGTTGTTTATGGGGCAAGCATCGAGTGAGCATGATACATTATCACTATAACAACATAAAATTAA
The DNA here is from genome assembly GCF_023375885.2 of Dermacentor andersoni. Taxonomy (NCBI): domain Eukaryota; kingdom Metazoa; phylum Arthropoda; class Arachnida; order Ixodida; family Ixodidae; genus Dermacentor; species Dermacentor andersoni. The sequence continues at coordinate 94,367,829 of NC_092822.1, read as the reverse complement.
ATTTGAATAACATGCATAATAGGATAAGCAGGCTGTAACTGAAAATACCTTGGTTTCACATAACATCACCTGACTGTACAGACATACATATGAATTGTAAATAAGCACAGACATTCAATGCTATCACAGCCCACAGTGGAATGGCAGCCACGGCAGCTGCGCTTGAATTTGCACGCACACATACATACACATACGTACACACACACAATGTTATCACAAATGCTGAAGAGCAAAGCTAGCTCGGCAATCAACACAGGCTATTCTGTAGGCACTGAAAATAGCTCAACCATCTCAAGGTTACATTGCTCAAGTGTAGGTGCAGTCGTCTTACAGCGATAATTTTACCCTTATCATTATTACATTTTAGCCTATTCCTGCAGAGTACAGGACTGAGCCCTCTCCCAGAAATCTCCAATTACACCTGTCCCATGTCAGCCAATTCCATTCTACTCCTGCAAATTTCCTAATCCCTCTGCATAACCCTTTGCCATCCTTGACTGTGCTTTGCTTGGCTTGACGCCCACTCTGTTAATCTAAACGTCCATGGGTTGTCCACATTAGAAACAGTGTGACCAGTAAGAACTCATCTTAATCTCAACTACAGCATTGTTTACGTGCAAGGACACCTGTGGTGGCACTTCAGAAAACCTTGAAAGGCCAATGTTTGCCACTGTCACCTAATCTTTCCAAGCAACAACAGCAAACATTCCACCAGTGAACTCACCGCAAGGCGGTGCCTGTAGATTGCCAATTTCTTGACCAGGTCACGGCACTTGATTCGCACTGCAAAGGTTGAAAACAGCAATGGTACAAATTGCAAGCACAATTCGAGCACTGCACTCAAGGAATCCTGCAAGTTGCAGCAAGTGGAAGCATTTGGAAGGCCGGCAAACAAACGTAACACACAAACAGAGAAAACATTAGTGATGCACACCTTTTTCGTCTGTTACGAGGTGCTGAATGATGACGTCTGTCATGTTGTCTCTGTAGGCATACCGTTCGCGGTACAAGCTGTGCACTGTGGAGAAGCCCAGCTCGAAGTAGGCAATTGTGCCATCTTGACAGCCCAGAGCCTAAAAAAGTTGAGCCAAAAGTAGTGGAAATGTAGAGAATTTGAATCATCCGCAAGAAACCAACACCGCCTGCGATTAGCACAGGAATACTTTGCTCCTAACATCACCAGGCTGATGAGGAATAATTGCTAGCAGATTTTATCTTTCAGAGCTTATTTTTTTTTAAGTTTTTCCAATTATCAGGTGTTACTGTAACATAGGCAATTGCATACACAGCACCGCACAAGGTTAACGAGATTATTTCTGCATTTTACATGTTTTTTATAGAAAAATAAAAGTTGAGCCCAAGAATAGCTTTTCCTGTACCTCCTGGTGCCCACTGCTGAACCACTCATTGCACAACACGTGCCAAAGTGCCACAATAGCAAGACTCCTAATAGGTGGTGCCCAAATCCACACCCCTGCGATGTTGGCCTTTCAATAACAAAAACAAATCTCAGAAGCAGTGCTTTTGCAGGCCGCATATGCTCAGAGTGATTGTGGAGATGGAAGCACATCATTGTTCCCATGACAAAAAGTGTCAACTAGACATATTTGTGCTAGTCTAATACTGGTGTCACATGGCCATTCAGAAGGCCTTCACACAGATAGTCTACAAACAGCAAAGCGCGTGCTGCTATACAGGCAGTTTTGATATGCTATATGCATAACATCAGTAGCCTTTTGAGTAGATGAAGTTGTGGGGAACTTTATTCAAAATGATGAAAGTCTTAAAACAGTGGACATGGGCAACTTTGTCAACGGTGTGTTTAGACTAGCGAGCAGTAAGCAATGATTTTGAAGAGAGAAAATTCCAGAAAACTATTTACTTTGTAAACATAACTTACTTTCTTGCACCAAGAAGCCCCGATGTTGCCAGAGCACTCAAACAAAGCCGACAACGATTCATACAAAATGTGCAAGTTCAAAAACAGCGTCACTAAAGATAGTACCGTATTTACCGGTTATAAATCGCACTTTTGTATAAGTCACACCCCCCTCAAAACAGCAGTTTTTCCGAAAAAACAAAACAAGAACATATATGTCGCACCAGTGTATAAGACGCACCTGTTCATTCTGTAAGCGATTAAAAAATACACAGCGATGTTTCATTTCATGAACACAGGTAATGCGCAAGCAATAATATGGACACCCCAGGCGCACTTCTGCCGTCATGGTCGTTGCAATGTTTCGTATAAAGTCCAAGGGCGATAACATCGTCCCCACGCGCCCTATGCTGCATGTGTGAGTGGAAGCATGCAAAAATGAGCCGACTCAAGCACAAAGGAGCAAAGTGGGAAAGCAGCGCAGTAGGGAGGGGGAGGTGGCTTGTACTCTGGCAGCAACTGCGTAGTTTGCTGAGCCATACGCTGTATCTTGAAAGCGATCTGCAGATGCGATGACTTTGGAGTCGGTCGACTCGTGGTCGGCATGCTGGTGCTCGCGTTTGCTGCTCCGTCCCTCTCACACGGCGCTCGGCAACTCGATCACGAGAAGAACCCGGTACCTCTATAGCACGCACACAACTCGTAGCAACTGCCAGAGGAAGTCGACGCAGCACGTTTCGTGTAGCCATAGCATCCTATCCGATTTTGGCGGCAGCTTTTTCCGAACGAACAAAACAAAAGATGTATCAAAGTCACACTGTTTTTAAGACGCACCGACAAAAAATTCAGAAAGAAATCATGACTTATACACCAGGAAATATGTTACATTATTTCAATAAGTTCTTTAAATGCACTGCAGCAATGAACACTTCTAGGCACTTAGAATAATTTGTATAGTACTGGTCTCCTTTGCAGATACCGAACGGTCGCTTGGAATGGTAGAGCCACAGGGTCTTGGTGTTAAAGCATTTCAACAGCCATAAAGTTATTTGAGTAGCAGCGATACAACTCCTTTGAGTCAGTAGAATTTGAGAAACTCAATGGCCATCGACTCAATAACTGCTGAAAAGTGGCCAAGTGACATGGATAAAGACACTGTTATACAGTGCTGTAGTGGTCTTGTAGAATTAGATGCTAACCGGTTGGTATAAATTTCTTTTATTACATTATCATATTTTATTAGTTATGGTATGGTGCTTACTAGGCTAATAGGAATATGCATGAGTCTTGTGCAAGTTTTTCTATGAAGGCTAAGTAAATAATAAAACCATGGCACCATAAATGTGAGGATAATTCTTTAGTAACAGTGTCAAACCAGCTTATAACGACCTTGACAGTTCTGCAATAAATGGTCGTTATATCCGTGTAGTTCCGTTATGTATGCACTCACCCTTGAACATCTGCAACAATTACCGACACTGAAGCTGGTGTCGGCAGTCACGATTTGACAGCCCTTTGGCCCAAAAAGGGTCTAATATGGTCTAATATGTGTTGCAAAACAGCGTCTGGTTACCTAAAGTCAGCTACGCCGCTATACATCTGTGCTATGCGGTAAAGCAGATGAACGCCGATAAGGAGGTTTTGGTTTCGTATCCGATTGAACCACACACGCAATTTACGGCCCAATTTCCTTGAAAAAGAAAGGGGGAGGGGGTGCCTTAAAATAGGGTAACAACAGTAATGAGACAGTGTGAGCTACAGGTAATGCTTAAAAATCTTCTTAGGGCATGCCGAAAATAAGCACTTTTGACAGGAGATGACGCGTGTTGAACGAATTCGCTGTCCCCTAATCGCGACCAAGGGGTTGCTATTGGGGTCACCATAGGGGTCAGGCGCGCGCGCGCGGTCTGGTGAACCTCGAACTGTATGATTAAGACCAACTTTAGGAATGAAATAACAAAAGTTTGGGCCTATAGGAATGCATGGGTACTGGCTGGGAGCTTCAATCGGAATAGAATTAAGAGGAAGCTTTAGCTCGGGCCCAACTCCGACGCGGCCTATTCAAATACATGTAAAAACGCAAAAACGTTTTTCTGAGATAACCCCTGGACCGATTTTAATGAAATTTGTTGCTTTTGAGAGAGAAAGTTAAATTCTAGTGACTGTTGGAAGCGGAATTTCGATTTAGGGCTTGAATTTTGTTAAAAAGATTTTCAAAAATTCAGAAGTCTGAAAAAAATAGAAGCACGAAGTTTACAAACTAATAGCTCTGCATCAAGTACAGATATCGTGGTTCTGTAAACGGCATCCATTAGATCATTCAAAGCGGCCAAATTTCATATGTCATTTTACATCTTACGTGAGTTTGTTACGTTGTTTACGAGGGTTCTGCAAAAGTTGTAATTAAATATTAATAAATTTTTTGAGATCCATGTATAAGATGTCAAATTTGTCCGCTTTAGATGTGCTATTAGGTACAATTCACAGAATTGCGATATCACCTATTCTTGCTGAGTTACGGAGTTGTAAACTTGATAGTTTCGTTTTCTTAAAATTTGCGATTTTTGCCAATTTTTAATAAAAAATTGACGACCTAAATCGAAAATTCGAAACGAACAGTCACTAGATTTTAATTTTGTCTTTTAACTGCAACAAACCCCGTCAAATTTGGTGCAGTGGTTGCCGAGAAAAACGAATTCTCCTTTTACATGTATTTAGATAGGAGCACCCGAGCTAAAGCTTCCTCTTAACTGAAAAATCCAATTAACCTGTGTCAAACTAACGAAAGTCAACTGTATATTATAAGTGGGTTTGATTGTACATTACTTTCACAGTCAAAATCAGGTGATACACACACACACACACACAGATATATATATATATATATATATATATATATATATATATATATATATATATATATATATATATATATATATATATATATATATATATATATATATATATATGTGTGTGTGTGTGTGTGTGTGTGTGTGTGTGTGTATGTGTGTATATATATATATAAGATTTTTGTTTTTATGAGCCTGCTAATTGGTAAAAGCATAAATTAACTTCTTAATTACGTACCATAGAGGGACATTGTAATCAGAAACCAAACCCATCTACTGTGCCACACTGGAAGTACTGGCTCTAGTTATCCAGTGCAACTGTATGTCGATTAGAGTGGCCTAATGTGCATCTATTAGTGCCAGCTCAATTAGGCTTACTTGACTAATACAGCCAATTTTTAACAGTGCAACATGGGGCACAGGAAAAGAGCCACAAGTCGATGTTTTCGTATGGTTCTTTTTTCTGTGTCCTGTGTAGTGTTGTTAAAAATCAGCTATTTAAAAAGATTTACTATCGAACAACCTAACTGAACATGCTGTTCACTAATACAGGCTACCAACCTATTTCTATTAGTCTAATCCTACCAGCATTATATCTTATTAGGCTTGTCCTACTGTCATACCTATATATCAAATACAAGTGTCAATAACCTAATAGGCTACTACTTTTTATATTAAAATTTTCACCAAGGTGGCTGAAGTCTTAATTACTTGTGCAGCGGGAACTAATATTTGTTTTACCTTTTGCTATTCGCAGTTGTCATTGCGCAATCCTGAAATTATACTTGCCGTAGCTCTCTTAAGCTTGATGCAAAAATGACAGCTACCGCTGCAGAGTTGGTTGCATCATTTTGTTCTGCATGAATATATCAGTAGAATAGCTCGCACCAATACAAACTTGCATGGACCACAGGTGTTCATTTTTAATTACAAGAATTCTGAATTATACAAAGTTGGATAAAATATGATCTCATACAGAATTGTGAAGCACTTGTACACTGTACAAGCACTGTACAAGCACTCAGTCCTGTTTAAGGAGCAAAACAAAACTATGCAGCTTAATGTTCCAAGGCAACATACAAGCTATGAGAAACAACATAGTGCAGGGCTTTAGATTATTTTCAACTACCTGCCGTCAAAGCATGACACACAAGCATTTTTGTATTTTCCTCGCTGGATTGCATCTGCTTTGTTTGGGAGTCGACATGAATTAATAACGTGGCAGGTCAATCAGCGCTTGAATACTTTTTTGAGTTAATTAGGATTTCACAACGTTCGGGTCGTCATGATGTTGCATCGTGGGTTTCTTTAATGCATCATTCAAGTGCTTTCGTTTCCTGATAATAGCATTTTGCTGATGCAGTGCACAGCCGTCTATGTATACACGTTACAATTATGTTGAGTATTCCAAATGTACTGGCTGAGCCGTCATTCATGTACGTGGCATTTGTACTCTGCGAGTGCGTCTCTCTCTTCGACTGAGGAGTCCAGACCCCTGTCAAGCCGCTGCTACAGACGAAGGGAATAAAATTAATAAATGAACTACGAGCAGTGAAGCATGAGAGTGTCCTTACTTTGCATGATCAAGTCATGACAGGCAGCTTACTGCTATCCCTGAAAAGAAAAGTGTACAATCATTGCATTCTACCAGTGCTAACATATAGGACAGATACTTGGAGGTTAACAAAGAAGTTTGAAGTAGAGGACTGTGTGACAAGCAATGGAATGAAAAGTAATAGGTGTAACATTAAGGTACAAGAGAGTGGTATGGATTAGGGCGCAAATAGGGGTGGCCGATATGCTAGCTGACATTAAGAGAAAGAAATGGAACTGGGCAGGGCATGTAACGCACAGGGCAGGACATGACATGCATAGGACGTGTAATAGGGCGGCTTTTTGGAGTTACAGAATGGGTGCCAAAATAAGAGAAGTGCAGCTGAGGACGAAAGAAAATTACATGATGTGATGAAATTAGGTAATTTACAGACGTAACATGGGGGTGACAGTAACTGGCCCAGCAAACAACACTTATAAGATGGGGTCAACTGACACAAGAGAAAAGTAAATGGAGACAGCTGGGAGAGGCCTTCATCCTGGGGCAGTGGACATAAAAATAGGCTGCTGCTGATGATGACGAGCAGTTACGCCGCCAACACTGAGCCCTGGTCAAAACCACTCTACCACATTCAGGCTCACCAGGTGGCTGGCATCCGGGCGCGCTTGACAGCACCACACCCACGAGGCTTGCTGAGAGACAGGTCCTACGCAGATGCCATCTCGAGTGTAAACGCGAGCCTCACGGCACGAGCCGCCCACCACGAGGTACTCGCCACCGGGGAAGTAGCTGACAAATGTTGGGTCAAACCCCAAGGCTCGCTCGCGGCCAGTCTGCTGGCCGGCCACATTGTAGAAGCTGAGCGTCTGTGCCCAGTCAGCCACGGCAAGGACGTCTCCAACACCTTCCTCCCTGAATCATGAAATCATCAGTAGCAAGAAAATTCACGAGGGAGTCCACTTAAACCCAGGAATTAATGTCACGGCACCCACTTTGTTTTGGCACTTATTTATCTTTTACAATGTTGTGCTGCCGGTGTCATCAAGCTTGCCTTCTCTTTGTTACTTATGTTTAGTTTCAGCTGTTTCAAAGAGAAGTGCTAGCAGCATCAGATCATTACTTCATCACAAGTGTTGCAGCTGCTAACCAGGTGGGTTCATTTTCACTAGCTGTCCACAATGCACACGGAGTGTATAGAATATTCTGAATGCTGCTTGATCGCAAATGCACAGTGATGCTCATCATACAGTGGCTGGCTGTAAGTCACGTCATTCAACTGACGACTTTGAACAGTTCTTGGTTTCCTCTATCACCATCTCTGACCTTTAGCACCACTTTTGTTAGGTGGGCACAAGTTCACTCAAATAAATAGCTTCACTCTAATCGCCATTGTTTCTTTTACCTACCTGCCTGTATGCAAGCAACAGCGTGACATTATCCATCTCCTTTCATCGGTCCATGGATGCAGATGCTATAATTACACTCAAACCTCCTTATAATGAAGTTGAAGAGGGAGCCAAAAGTACTTCGTTATATCCATTGTTGCAATTTACTGCAATGTATGCCCAATGGGGTGCACGATTGTGAACACGTAAATAAGAAGACGGCCTTGCGGCCTGTGGAGCCACTACCTATTTGGCCATGCATGCGATGAAATATGAATAAAACAACAAAAGAATATTCGGCACGTCACATGACTTCTTGGCACCTGACGTAACAGCCTTTAGATAGTTGCCTTCTGTTCTATTCTGATGGTCTCACGCATTCGCTTTCCATTTGGCTCGTCATGCTCCAGCAGTACGTGGCACACAACACCGCACTCTTCTGTGTGATCGAGGAAGTAAGCGAATTTCGCCACACGAGCTTGGCCTGGCCAGCTTGTGGCTTCCGAGATTGCACCGATGCCAATGCGATCTCAGAGGTCATGCCCAGCTGCCAGCCAGTGGTGCGCTGCAGGGAGAGGTGAAACGTGAATGCATGGCCTGGACGTGACCCCCGAGAGTGTGCCGGGGTGGTCTGTGAGGCCAGTGCATCTGCCCGAGCAGCATGCCGTGGAGAAATAGAGAAATGAAAGCACCAATGTTGCACACCACCACGCGTAGCTGTGCAGCAGGGTGCGCGACCCGCGAAATTGCGCCAGGGAGACCTCGTAGGTCACACCCAGCTGCGCCTGCCTGTGGGGCATGCCGCGCAGAAGTGAATGCTCTAATCTTTCGCACTGCCGCGCGTAGCCGCGCAGCCAAGCATGCACAAGAAAGAAAGGTCAGTGGGAAAAGTATGACGCTGAAGCTGCTGGCGGCGCGCAGCTACACGCAGCGATGAAAAAGGCCAGTGTTGCTCGATGACATACTAGACAAGGATGTGGGAGTTATGAACTGCCGTGGCGAACGAGTGCCAAATTCCACGAAAAGTGATGTACTCAGTGCACAACAGTTGGTTATATTTTGGTTTTGGAGACGAATCTCGTTCGTTATTTCCATTGGCCAGACAATTTCACTTTATTAAAACGAGGTTTTAAATACATGGATCTCAATGGGGACTTCAAGAGGAATTTCACTTACTTCATAACATCCATTATTTCCTTATACCTCGTTTCGTTACAACAGGGTTTGAGTGTACTTTCATTTACAGACCTGGCACATGTATGCTATAGCTGCAACACCTCTGTTAAAAGGCCACTGTGTCAATAGAAAATAGAATGTCAACAGTGTCTAGTGCACGTGCAAGCTACGTACTCGTATATTACTGCAACACTTAAGCTGCAGAGACAAGGATTGCTGTACAAGTGATGACAGCTCGTGAGGTTGCAGGTAACCACAATGAGTAACAAACATTATTGTGCCATTCAAGTCCCCCAAGTAAAAAATAGACGGCAAAACAGTAAGTGATGGACTAAGAAGGTAGCACCAAACACTCTTCAAAGGGATTTGTGATAGTGGACTAGTTTTAACTGGCATTCACCTGCTAGAAAAAGGGAGGCATTCAAGCTTGCAACTTCTGTGGGATTTCCTGCTAGCAAAACAAAGACATCTACAAAAGGACAAAAATGTATCATGTTTTGCAGTCATGTCATCAGTGATGTTGGAAAGTCTGTCCACTTCAAAATGAAATTCTTTCTGTCTGCTATTAAGCCCCTTCTTTTCTTTTTTTTTTTTTTTACCAAGCAAATGCTGAATTGAATTTATCCACGTTGGATTAGCCCCTCCTGTTTCAAGAGAAAACTGCCTTTCAGACGACAACTGTCCCAAAGTTGATGCAGTGAACTGGAACAGAAACTATGCAAATTTGCTATATGTGCCCACAGCTGCTAGCTGCCTTTGTGTAGCTGCACCATCCATGCTATGCTCTTATAGTGACACCGAAAAGCTTTAGGTCGTGTGGTAATGTGTCTATGTTATCATCCATTTGCTTCAAGTTTCATTTGAATATCAGGACAATGCCGAAAATAGCAGTGCTTGTGGGAAAAAAAATTATAATAATTATAATGCATTAGGAACAACACTCTTGCAGCGTGCAGCTTCCCACAATCAAGAAAGAAAGAACAATCCGCAGACTTCAGCGATTTCACCATCTCTAAACTGATTTACGGAGACAGCAGTAACATTCCACAGTGGAGACACTATAATCTTCTAAAGAACCTCTTGTTAGCAATGTACAGAATGTTGCCCTCATCTGCTACAGCATCACACATTGTGGCCTCTAAAATGCATGTGCGGATGCACTACCGCTATCAGTGTCTGTGCAGGGCCCAATACCCTCCAGAAATTACCAAGCATGAATGTTACATGATAGTGCAGTGGTTAGCGCGTCCAGCTATTAACTGCACATTACTGCAGGGATGCAAGTTGCACTCCCAGTGGAGGTGGTGGCGGACAAAGTTTTGTTTTACAGCAAAAATGTTAAGGAGAGTGCCATGGCTTGGTCACAATCAAATGTATATATAATGCAATATGTGCCGAAGCCCCAAATTTTCCTTGAAACATAATACAGTAGAATCTCATTAAACTGAACTTCAAGGGGACCGGAAATTCAGTCGAACAAAAGAGAGTTCAAGCTAAGGAGGGCCCCTTTGAATATAGCACCCAATAAATATTGCGGTACAGCACACAGAACCAAAGCCATCACTGGGCTCACATTGAAAAGTCTTATCTTTCCTCTATTGGCGCACAACATGTGCCAGAACGCTGTAGGTTTCATGTAAAGTCCAAATGCAATAAGATTACACCTTGTGCACCGTTTGGTGTGTGTGTGAGGGAAAGCGTGCGAGAATGAGTCAAGAAGAATGGTGGCTTTATGTGCGGTAATGCGATCAAGCATGCACTAGAAGGATGTGACCCGTGCTGCTTGCCCTGGTTTGGTCTCGGCTCTCCATGCATACATCATATTAACAGCATGCGACATTACGGTAGCTAGGGACACGTAAAACCTTCACTTTCAACTCGGACTTGTCTGAAAGGAGGTCCATGGGAGCGAGAAATTTTTTTTTAAATATACGTTGCGTGGTTTTTGGAGTTAGAATTTACAGCAGTTCTTCCTTATTCAAATACATGGGAGTTTGCCAGGACTACCAGATCACTTCGAATTATTCTTCCATTCAAATTAAGAGATTTCAAATTGTTGGGGTTTCACTGTAATAAATTATTATAATATAAAGGTCACCTTGCATACATCTAACTCAATCAAACACACAACACCTTATATGCGTGGTAACGCGCAACCCGAAATTCTTGCTTCTCACGTCACGTTGTACCGGCTTCACATTGGAGGTTAGCTAAGAATTTGCATGGCTGGGGTGGTGAAAACCGATGCCATGGTGCTTCAACGCAGCATGCTTGGGAGCTGTCACAGCCAGCTACAGTTGCACTCGAACGTAGCCGCAGCTGCTGCTGTATTTGAGCAAGGCCATGACTCCCATGAGCCAGAAAATTCAACATTGCCCAGTCCTTCCCAAGGGGTGTAAGAACTCGCTCATGCAACTTCCCTGTCTTTTTGTTGCGAGATTGGCAGACATCTGCGAAGGATCTTTCCTTGCCCTATGACAAGTGTGACACAGCAGATGTGGTAATGGGCTGACATCAGTGACTGAGTGATTTTATTGATTCATGGGGTTTAATGCCCCATGGCAACTCTGTAGCTCTGGGAGACACTGTAGTGAAGAGCTACAGACTAATTTTGATCACCTCAAGTTCCTTAACATGCACCTACATCTAAGTACATGGACGTTTTTTTCACTTCGGCCCCATCGAAATGCAGCTGCCGCGACCAGGAATCAAGCTCACGGTCCCATGCTCAGCAGCATAACACTGAGCCTATGTGGTAGGTATGGATGACAATGACACAGCAATGAAGATGACGGGCACTGATGTCACATGGAAATGAGAGGTGGACATGGCAAACCAAGTTTCAAGCTTTTAGCTGCTCTTGCAGTACAAAAAAAAACAAAAGAAATGTTCATAATTGCTGAGTTGTTGCTGACATCTTTACAACCCATACCAAAGGCCAACTGCAATAAAAATTCTCTTTGGCTAAATTGGTTATGAATGAGTTGTACATACTATTGAAGCAATCTTGGCAAAGCTGCAGTGCTGTGTAGTAACATTCAATTCGAAATAGAATATTAGAGTACTCACACATCCCTACTAATTACCTTATTAGCAGCTTTTGAATAGTGCCTAAGCAAATCTGCATGCATTTGGTGTTTCTCTGATGACGTAATCCCAACAGATCACCTCAGAGATTTTCAGTGCACTATGAATGGCACCTAATCTTGGACGTCCTTCTGAGGAGCCACACTGGTGACCAACATTCTGGGTTCTGCATCGCTTTTAGCTAACTACAATGGTGGCATCTATATTTAAATTTATTTGCATCAGTGCAGTGAAAATTGGCCATCTACAGATATGACAGAGAACCAACTAAATCAAAGTAGCCAAGTGTCAAAATTTGAAACTACCTTTCTGGTGATAGGTACCAAGGCAATGACTACTATCACTTACAGAAGTGAGCAGATCAGACTCACTGGTAAATGCTTGCAACCATTTAGAAACCACTGGCACATATTTCTTATCAACATACTTCACAGGATTCCAGCAGACGCCCCAAACTGCTGCCTTCGGTCCACCAGGTCTGTCAATGCGCACAACTTCTTCTCCAGACTGCAACAAGATTTGTGCAAAGATATAAGCCGTGCACATTTTAATAGCATCCTCTTTTTCAAATTCCACTCGTAGATGATGAGTTCAATGTGGTCATAAAAGACTATGGTGATTGGCTTAGCTAGACGAAAGCCAAGTGCCAAAGGCACTAACAACTTTTCGTACTTATTGACATATACTGACACAACATGTCAAAGCACAAGAATGAAAAGAGAGGAAAAAAGATAACGCATCTGGTATTTATGGACTGACTTGACAACAGCAAGAAAAACACGTAAAAGAAGGGCCCCTTGTGAGCCTGCAATGCATACACGGAGGATGCTGAATATCCTTAGGTAAGTGCAAACTGGCATGGTACTTACACAAAAACATGTTTTTCACAAAAATGTATCATCCACATATAAAAAAAGACAGAATCATTATTTCATTTCAGTTGATTCGACTTGTTTTCTTTACATTCTTCTACACACATGACATGAAAAAGAGATTTAAGTGCATACCTCCAAAAAAGGCAACATTAAAATTGGTAAAATTATTGCGGAGATGATTTCCACTATTCACTATCTGCGCCATAAGGTAACTTTAGCACAGTATTTTTTATTTTTTAAGCTTGCCTTGAATACATATCTTGTGGGGTACATATGCACTTAATAAGTGATGAATTACCTTCGGATGAGGCCCACAAGCAGCATCAAACTGGGAAGAGCACAGACTGTCAAGTAACAATTGTTTTTAGAGCATAGTGATTCCTTCAACAAATCTGGTGTTGCTGATCTTGCCAGCTTCAGGAACCTGTCTTAAAGGGACACTAAAGGCAAATATTAAGTCAAGCCAAATTGATAGATTGATGCTAGAGAACGTCTAAGGTGTCAATATTATTACAGACAAAGCTTTAGTAATCGAGGAACTGAGGTAAACAAAGGACAAAATTTGCGACACACCCAGGACATTCAAGTACTAGCCCGATGACATAGACACTCCTCATTAAAATTCTGTCACAAGTACTCAGCCTGTCCAAATAAATAGGAAGTTACATTGCCTTATAAGACGGAATAAAATGCTACTTGTTCAGTTCTATCCGAGGTTTAGAAAAAAAAAAAAAAACTCATTGATATTACCCTTGACAACGACGTGGTCAGTCGAAAGGTTTCGCTTTTGCTCGATTCTGCGTTGCCCGCACTTTCACGTTTCGATAGTTTCGCTATCGCTTAGTGCAGCGCTGGTTTTGCTAGCTTGCGAAAGTCACACATTGCAAGTAGCAGAGAATCCCACGTCCGTGTGGTGTCGTGGGTTGCCTACATGGTCCATGTCACTTGCCCGAAAGCAGCTGCAGTGGCATATTCAACGCTCTGTCTTGGCCATAAGGATCTTAACTCGGTTTCCTACATAGCCACACGCTTGCATTCTGCGCTAAAAAATGTAGCGCCGTCTGTCGGCCGCCATTTTACTCCCTGATGGCAGTAAAGGGTGCTGATGGCATATGCAACATCAGCACTCCCGTGCTGCGGGGCGAGCGATTTGAACTGCACTAAAGGTATGCAGAATCTTCAGACGCGATTTTCTCTTGAAGCTAACCCAGTGAACCATTTATGTCCCATAGATGTCCACAGAACGTCATGTTTTAGATATTGCACACATCCTATAGATATCTATATTTATCCAAACAACATTACAAATATGTACTATGGACAATCTAAGTCCCATCTAGATCACGCTGCTGTAACGTCAAAAGGATGTCGCAGCTGAACATAAGTGACCTCTATTAGCTGTTCCTTTTAGGGATACGGGAGGCTTATAGAACATCTAATGGATCTTTCCTGTTCACGCTGTCTTTATTCGACATGAAACAAATGCTGTGAAGTTTACGGAATGGTATTTTAACAGTCCACGTGGACTTAACATTTGCCTTTAGTGTACCTTTAAGAAGTGTGTTTTCAATATTAGAAGACTTCCATGGGTATGGTCAGAGACAGACGAGTGAAACTACGTTTTGTTCTTATTTGCAATACTAAATATTTATTTACATTCAGCCTTACTGTCAGGAATTGACAGGATCCATGGCATTATCACTGCAATTCTGTGGAACCTCGGACACAGTGACTAAAAAGTAGTATACAAAAAGCTATGCTCGTATGGCGACTTGTACTATCACAAATGCTTTCCTGGATGCATTTTTTTTTACAACCTTGTGCTGCCCCTCTTTCAACAGTTTTTGACACCCAAAAGACATGATGACGCAACACTCGTAAAATCGCAGAATAAGCCCAAGTTTGTAAACATTACAGGAAGTTTGGGAAAGTTTTCAGGTAAATGGCCCACCCTTCCACGGATGGTGACACTGCCAGTCGCGAGTCCAAGTGCCAAGAACTGGCCATCCGGGTTCCAGCTTGCACTGGTAACTCTTCCGCTAGTGCGGTGTTTCGAGACCGACTTTTGCTCTGAAGACCACAGCCCTGCACATGACACCAAGTAGTCCATCTTAATGACATGATGAGGCGCACAGGTTTGACCACAGAGTTTCGTACAAAGAGTACTAGTCTGGTTCTAGCGTTTCCGCACAGTGCCAGTATAATGCAACATCCAGAATGGGAGTAATTGGCCATAGACTGGGTTTGTGTGAACTTCGTCTGTCTGGTCTGTGAAAAACAGGTGTCTTGTTTCTTATTTAACCTAATCCATTAACAAAGGGTCGCATGACAATGACTAGTCTCACTTAGTCTCAGTACAGTTTTCTGTACATGTTGAACAAGAGCTGTCTAAATGTAAAGCATAATCACCCACTGTGACAGCAACATCATGAATGTTGTCTAGGTCTACTCACATGCGTACTCAAAAACACTGAGGCTTATTTATGCTCCCAGAGTTATGTGACAGCATTAAGGAGTTGTGAATGTAAAGTGCTCAACTGTTCCAAAGAAATGTTGTGGAACCGACACAACAAAACGGCAAAAGAAGCCATAGTGTGCTCTCCAATAGAGTCATACGTGCCTAATTGTAGAAATGTCCGCTACTACTCATCACAGTGGTTAAATGACTATACCGGCAGGTTTCCCTTTAATAATTTAAGCATGGAACATCTGCCCCACAAGCTGAGCGACAGACAAAGGAAACTTATAAGCTGCTGGTGACCAAGTGAAAAATCAAAACGCCCCTATAAGCATACCACACTGCGGGCCAAAAGCGGGAAAGCCTCCATGCAGCCTAATAGCACTAGTACACTAAGAAAACGTCACTACTCACCAAAATCAGAGCAAGAGCAGCTGACAAGTGTGTGGGTGAGAGGATTGTAAGTAAGGCACTGAACGGAGTCGTGGTGTCTGAAAGGGAGAAAGATGATAGAAGTAGGAGCACGACCCTTGTTTACAGATAACATTCAGTCTCTGTTGCATACAGACATGGTTCAGTCTGTCAAAATAACCGAGGAATATGTTGCCAGTGAAATAGTAGTTGTACGGTAATGTGTAACACAAATAACAAGCACAACAGGCACTTTATCGCTTAATTCAATCATTTTAAGACGTGCGCTAGCAGCAGTAGAAACAAATATCACAGAGTCACAAGACTTCAAGCACAGCCTTTTGAAGAATGTTAAAAATCGCACGATGTAAGACAGGCATTCACTAGTAAAAGCCTGCATCTCATGCAAAAAGACATACAGACACTGTAAAAAAAATGCAAGCTACTGTCTGCTGCTGTATGCACCACTAAATGTGGCCACTTCTTTTTTAGAGTAGCTGAAGATGGCTGCCAATTGATTTACACTATTGAACTCGTATTCATGTTATGCAGCAGAGATGACCAACGTCTAAATCACAGTGATGTCTTCTTTTGCACGTTCTCTTCAAGCTTTTGTGCCGACATCAAAGTCTGCGAGCTTCTCAAAAGATGAGAGCTACATCTGAACACTCATGTTGTATACCTGACAATCGTAACAAGCTCTAAAAAAATGCCCAACAATAACGGCAGGCAATCGCGCATCATGTGGCCACGTTTACGAGATTGCATGTGTTTACATACGAATACTTGAGAATGCCCTCCAGGCTCGCTGTCCAGATGATGACCTGCTTGTCGGCACTTCCGGACGCAAAACGTTTGCCGTCTCTGGCATAAGAGACGCAGTAGACGCTGTCCTTGTGGCCTTTCAGTGGCTGAACGAGCGCACCGTCTGACGTGTCGTACACAAGGACCCGCGTGCCAGCCGCGACTATGAGTTGGCTGCCATCCGGCTTGAAGACCAGGTCGTATATGCTGCGCAAGAAAGAAGCAAGAGCCTCTAATACTCAATGAAAATAAAATGAGGACAAAAAGAAAATGTGAGAATACACAGACAATTTCAAGACCCTATTATTAACATTTGGCCAAGAAACTTGTATTTTCACCATTCTGGTGCAAGGGACATCTTAAAAGCGTGCCAGGTTGAGCCTTTGATTACTACAGAATGTGACATTGCCCCTCTTTGCCAGCAAACGATTCACTATATTCGTGTACACAGTGCCACCGATCTTTCTTTCGTTTTGTCTTTTCTGGTTCATCAAAGCTTCTCTCAGCATAAGACAGGGCACTTTGATATTGCAATAATGTATCTAATGTACAATTTAATATTCCTCTCAAGCATCCTCTAAACATTCATCACTTGTTTTTAATGCCCTGATGGACCTTGACCTGCAGTTCAGCAACGAATGCAATTTTTTAATTTTGTTGTGCTTATGCAGTGTTATTCCTTTAGTTATCTTAAGATATTTGTTCCCATAAATGTAACATTACATCAAACACAGCCCTTCACTAAACCATGTTGCTATACTAATTATGGTTACAAGAGACGTGAACATTACGCTCCAACAGTTTTTCATCAAATTGATGATAATGAAATGATGACATGATGGCTTGCTCGGAATTACTTCCAAAAGAAAAATGCATGAAAAATTTGAAAATAGTGTGTTATTGCAGGGGCCAATATATAATGCAGTATAAGGGTCCTTTAGTGTACTGCAATACGCTGAAATCAAATACATTTTTTTTCTTCAGAACACAGGTTTTGATTCCTCAGTATAAATTTTGCTTTTGTAAGCTGCTATAATATACACGTGGAATGTCACTTACTTCTTAATTTTCATTCAGATGACTGTTCTGAATTTGTAAAAATATATTGTAGCATGTGATGTGATGAAACATATTTAGATGTTACATCTACTGTCTGGCTGATCAACAAGCATAATGTGCTTAGACAAATGCTGTATTTCACAAGTGTATTTCTTAAATAATAATTAAAAAAAAACTTATTGATTGAGTGATTTACTGGGGCCATTACTGTGGAAGACTGCACAGATTAAACAATTTTTCTTAACATAGACAGACATCTCAGCACACAGGCTTTCTACATGGCACCCTGCCGTAATACAGGACCACTTGGCTGCACAGTAATCCACACCTGTATTGCCGCAATCAAACCACCAAAACAGCCAGAAGCGAATTTTGAATCTGAGACATCCAGCTTCCGCTCTGCCTTTCTTATATTGCCATCCAAGTGAAATTATAACTTATAAGTGAATTGCTTTGTAGTACAAAGCCTAGCTCACATGACCATTCTCTTTCTTTTATACCCCTGGTATCTGATTATTTTAACAGGTTACAAATGATTGAACCAGTTGAATGTCTTCAACTTGGCAACAAGGTAAAACTCTCAGAAACTGTGGAAAATTTCTTTACATTGTGAGAGATGCTTCCCTTGCAGCAGTGTACAATCTCGATTGGACCACTGCCGTGCAGCCTGCTTTTTATACACAATTACGAAAGTGCAATAATTAGTTTTGTTACCAATAGTAAGCTGCAGTCACATGTCCTCAATACATGGTATCACGGTATTTATTACGTTGTAACGGGACATAAATAAAGCGAAGACCGGGACAGGAAAGATTATCACTTTGTTTCGCGTCTCATACACCGTGATAAGTATTAACCAATTAACGCAGAAACAAGTAGTGCAAAGTACATTCCGGCCAAGTGGGTGGATGCGAAAAACTTATAATTGTCACCCAAAAACAAGCTAATAATCTAATGCACAGCTAATCTCATTGTTTTCCCTTTCCTTGTTTCTATAGATTGATACCATAAATGCACTCATGAAACATTAGTTCATGATGTCATTAGTATATTGTGATATGAAATCATATACATCATCTTACAGTGTCAAAAGCTAAAAGCTCATATCCACGCTCCCGTCCTCCACGCCTTAATAATGTGAGCGCGGATGATTTTTAATGATCGCCGCAGGCTGACGGGAATACTTGTTGAGATGCAGAAATCGAGACCTTGTGCGACAGCTCGAATGCTTTTTGAAGCTCGCATGATCAATATAGTTGCAATCAACTTTGATAGCGCTGGCAATAAGGCCTGGCGGAAATTCTTCAAAATTTCTAACGGTCTTTATGTAAACTTCTGTAGACTTGAGTGATCTGTCTGACGACACCGACATTCTGCGTCGCTCGAGGGAAAACGACTGCGCTTCTCGGAAGCCCGTCGTGCAACAGGAAAGCCTTGCGGGCCAGAGGAGCTCGATCTCGGCGGACGTTGTTCTCGACGTGGGCCTCACAATTTGCGTTGCTTTGCTTTTTTTTTTTTCATGTAGCAAGCAGCAAACGTAGTGGAAAAAAAAAAAAGAAATACGCACGACTTTCCTGGTAGAATTTTATGTCTCACGTACGTTAGAATGCGTAGATAACTTTACTGCACCGAACTGTCACTGGTTTTCGTCAGGCATTGCAGGAGCTACAATTCAGCAACTCAGCTAGTGATAACACAAGGACACTTAACTTCACGAGTTCTATATAGATTTCTCACTTCGACTGTCAGAAGGCATTCTCAAGCTTAGTTCTTGATTACAAGGAAAACGCTAGTGTGCTGAGAGGACTGCAATACGAAGCCGGCACAAAGGCGTCAGTGTTCGACACTTCGATCATTATGTTTACCATTGCTCGTTGTTCTCCCGGTCATGGACTTTGTCCACCCAGAGCGCGACAGCTCGCATCGTTGAAAGCGATGTGAACCTTTGGAAAGTGCCCGTCCAAGATGGTTACATGATCGTCGCCGAAAACGCAACTTCAAAACACACGCGTTGCTAACTGTCGCCATGGTGACACCGATATGTTGCTGATGACAATGACCATTGGACAGATCAAAAAACCGTAAAAAAAAATTACAACCAAAATCAACCAAATGTAAAAGCAAAATTTAGAAACTTTACAAAAGCTTTTCTGTTGTATTTTTTTTTAAAATAATTTAAACCAAGTCTGCAATTTAATAAGCGATATTTTAAAAAGAAATACATGTTCACTCAGCAGGAAACAAAATATGCGCTGGCAACGTTGGCCAAAGCCGCACAGAATAATTGATGAGCAAAACAAAATGTGCTCGAGTCATGGGTCGTGCGCTTCTGATTCAGTGAAATTGCTGTCGCTGACCTGCCCATCTTTTATTGCGCGTAAATATAGTGCGCTACTAAGCCAAAGGTTTCCGTGTCTGTATTAACCATTTTTTTTGTAGCTATGGGGAACCAGCGCTGGATAGGCGGCGCGTCGAAAAGAGTGCGTTGCACGCCGCCCTGGCGACGAAACGCGGCATATTCCAGCCACACAACCAGACGACACACACATACGCAGCCGTATTATAGTTCGTATGTTTCCGTTTTCGCGCCGCTTCAAGTGGAGTTTCTGTAAAGAAGCTAGCGCCATCAAGTGAAGAATGACGAAAGAAGCTTTTTAAGCTTTATACATTTTCCACAGTGCGTCGCGGCGAGCACGTGTGTTTCTTTAACGGTTGCGTCGTGTATCGATGCCATGCTTGCGTGGCTGCCTGCCTCGCAAATCTAGCAGTGATGGCTCCGGTCGTGCTGCGCTATGGTTTCGTAAGTATTAGTTGGCCTGAAGATATTCCATATTTCTCTGGCTAGACATAAAAAATTCTGATGTTACTTCGCCACAGCAGTCAATGGAGAAGAAAGCTTTATCGCATCAGCTTACTCGCGCAAGCAAAGGTTTGAGTGCTCGGCTGCTTGATCCGTAACAATCCTGGCTACATTTAGCACTAATTACATTAGTTTGCCGGATGCATCTCAGCGCCGAGTCCTCATCCGCATGCACATTCTTATAAACACATAGGTGGCTTAGTCGCGCGTGCGCCGGCACTATGCGCATACAACTCGTATTACAAGGCAGCTTCCCTCCCACATAATTCTTGACAATGAATGGATAATTTTTACCTTTCGTATCGTTCACTTGGTGCGGTGGCGTTGGAAGGGGCTTGGAGGTGGCATTGCGAAGGAAAAATGGTACATATGCCGGATGGTGCATGCTATTGCTCATTTTGTTTCCGACGAAATACCGACAGCAGGTTCTGCTGTTTGGTACTGTCTGCCATGGCTGACCGTCTTCACTATCGAATAAACCAAGGATACACGCGAAATTTGATTTAGAAACCTGCCCGACACCGCTTGACAGGGCGACAAGACGGGAGCTTACTCCGCTCGCCTGACTGCTTGGATACAACGCCGCCTCCGTTCTTGTTCGTAGGGTTTAGATGGAAAGACGCAGAAGGATACATCCTCCCTCATCCCGACTTAGTTGTGGCACTTGTATACGCAACAGTATCGTCGGCGCCCTTTTGTTTTCCTTCGACTTTAAGGGCACGCAACGCAATTTTCTTCCGCGGGGGAGGCTGCATTGTGCACGTTCTGACCGCCAGGGCGGCGCTGCAGGCGCCGTGAAAACTCCAGCGCTGGTTCCCCATACATGAGATGAACGGCGGGAGAGAGTGAACCGTTAACCGCATGCACACACCCGGCGTCTCCTCGACAAATTATTCGATGCATATTACGTTGCCGAAGACGTGACACGGCGCTGAAAGCGATCCTTCAATACCGAGAAGGTGTCGGGCGCCCGTTTAGGTCTAGAACCCGCGTCCGAAACGCTGTTTTCAAAGCGAATCGGACTCCTCGCCGCGCGAACTCGACGAGCAGCCGACAGGTGCAGGCTGATCGGTTGGTCGCGCCAGGCGCTCTCCATCGCCCAAAGGAGCGAGGAGGAAACGAGAGAGGGCAGCGAAGGAGGAGTCGCACGCAGACTTGGGAGCAGCAGCTACGGCGGATGGGCGACGAGGCGGCGGCAGCGAGCAGCTGAGGCGAGATCACTGGGCTAAGTTCGTAACATGAGATCGGGCCGCTAAAATTAGCACCACTTTTCGGTGATGACGTCGTCGTCCGCAGCGTCCCTTCCGCAGCCCAGCGCCGGAGAGCCATCGGCAGCAGCCGGCGGTCGCACACTGCTCATTCCCTTCGGCGTCCGTGCCCGTGACAGCGTGCTCGCTGTCCACCGCAACGCGTTCCGCATAATCGGGCGGCGGTGGTAGCAGGCACTGCACGTGCGCTACTCGGTGACGACCACATGCCCGAACGTCCCGTCTCGAGTGTCCGACGACCGGCAATCTCTGCATCCTCCCGCGTGTGTCTGCTGCTTCAGCATCCGGACGAGTCGTCGACGCGCCTCCGACGACAGCGGTGCTAGCGGTGTGCGCTGGGTAGGGTCCGATGTCGCGCGCTACGCGCTGATTCCACAGCGGCGCGGATACGAGTGACAGCGACGTGGTGTACCTTGTCGACGTTGCGAAGACACACGCAGCACCACCACCATGGTGGTCCAGCAGGACGTCGAACCGCCGCCCGCGGCGGCCGAGGAGAAAGGCGAAAAGAAGCACAAGTTGAAGCAGCGCTTCCAGGTGATTCGGAAGCTGGGACAGGGGACTTATGGCAAGGTGCAACTGGCCATTAACCGGGCGACAAACCAGGAGGTGAGTCATCCCCGACTGATCTCGCTCGCATTGTCTCGCAGCTGGTGCTTGCGTGCCGACTGCTTACTGCGTTGTTCTTCGTTCTATCGAATCGCCACCTCCTTGCCTGCGTCGTGTGCACCGGAATCGCATTATACTTGTTTGACCGATCCCGATCCGGGCGCGTCACGAGGCTGGCTGCGCTTGGAAACGCGCAGCAGACGACACCTACACCGACAGCTGTTTGTAGATCGAGCGCGCGCCGTACCACATCCATCCGGATTTAACCGAATCTCGCGAGGCCTCTACCGGTGTGGTTCGCCCGCGTAGCGAGCGGTTACGGTGTCCGCTACACCGCTTGTCGCGCGTACAGACTTTCGTCGAGAGAGCTGCGCGCGATTGCGCAATGCCGATATATGCATGCGGCGCGCGATCGCGTTCCAGTTTTCACCTTCGATTGCGCGGGGTGTCAGCGGGAGCGGGGTACGGTACGCGACTCGCTAACCTTGATCCCGGCAGATCCCCACTCTCGGGACATTTGCGTTTGTG
Source organism: Dermacentor andersoni (assembly GCF_023375885.2). Taxonomy (NCBI): domain Eukaryota; kingdom Metazoa; phylum Arthropoda; class Arachnida; order Ixodida; family Ixodidae; genus Dermacentor; species Dermacentor andersoni. Next base: position 94,345,026 of record NC_092822.1, on the reverse strand, counting down.
TCCGTACCAGATACACCAATTTAAAACAATCAAGCGTAGTGGGGCGCCCGCGCGTCAATCAGCCGCTCGGGAACGGTCGATTGTCCTACCGTCTTCCTCTCGACGTTTGCAAATGACACTTGACAGCGATTCTTGCGAGAGCGTCGGCTCTATTAGCGGGACAGGCGAAACTCGAGTCCGTACGGCCGAGCGCGCTTTAACGGCGGCTTTAACGACGCGCGTAAATGGGTCTCTTCGATCGGGCCTCCTCGAGGCGTGAGCGTCGTCGCGTTTTGGCCGTGAGGGAATACTCGGGGGTGTTTTGTTACCTGCTGGTGGCACGCCTGCGCTCCTTGAAGGTCTCGCCGCGGGCCGCTGGCATTTGCGTCTCTGTGTGTGTAGTGCATTCGCGTATGGGAACCCACGGACTACCTTCGCCGCGTCCCAGCGACGTTCGCCTCGCCGTCCGTGGATCATCCGTGCCGTACCGCGCGTTTGTTCTTCGTCCGCGTACGCACCCACGACCTTTGTGTGCGCCTCGTTTGTTCAGCGAAGTTGGTCGCCTGTATTGTTCTTCGGCGATATGCGTGGCATTAGCCAGCGCATGAATGGGTGTTGGGGGCTTTGTCTAGCCAGCTATGCCAATGCGCGTAACAGGAGCGTGGTTCTCTGTGAGCCGCTAAATTACGTAATCAGTTGTAATGGCAATATGAGATCGTTCCACCTCACGCTGCAGGGATAGAAAGCACGGGGCAAGATAATAAGAATGTGAACCCCGCCGCTGTGCGCCTTGCCCTGCCGAGAACGAGGTCGAGGGTTCGATTGCCGGCCTCAGCGGCCGCATTTGCGCTGCAGTAGCTGCCGAGCTCGTAGCGCGCTCCGAGTGCACGTCAAGGAAACCCAGGTGGTCAAAATTACCAACGGTACGGCATACCGCATAACCAACTGTGCAGAATGTCCGTGCGGTGTAAGTACGCGTGCCAGTGCGAAAGCGTACACCATAAGTGGTAAAAAAAAAAAAAAAAATTCCGTTGGAGAGATTCTTCAACGGATAACTTACACAGCAAATATCAGTCAGTGATGTCGTGACGTCTACGCTCGCAGGAATCGGTGTTTGAACACAGGCACTCGGGACATATTTTTCAACCGGTCGCATATTTAAGTTGAGCGTTCCATTAAATATTGGCGCAATGGTTACGCACATTACATCCGACCAGGAAAGTTTTTTAGAACACGGAACTAACGAAACAGTGGCACATCTCTCTGTGGCTTTGGCATTCGCCCCAGATTTCGAGGGCACTAAATATGGCCCCACGGGGAGTTGCCCCACCACATTTTCAAAACTTGCGCGGTTGCGTTTTCTGCACATAATTCTTTTTTTAAGCGAAGCTTTCTTAGCAAACCCCACCGGACTTTCCCTACCGTGTATTGGTGCTGCTGTTGCTGCGTTGCTGCTCTCCTGCAGTAGATAACAGATGCTTCACTAATCCGTGTCAGCGGAGGGGCGGGGGGGGGGGGGGGGGGGGGGGGAGGGGTCCACCTAGTGGACATGCTCCTGAAGTTCGGTTAGCTGAAGTTCGTTAGCTGCTCCCGAAGTTGCGATTAGCTGGGCTGGGGTGTGCGTCAGGAGGAGACAGGCGCTCCCAGCCAATCACTTGCAATCAACAGTTCAGTAGCAGACGAAATGGACATGTCCACTAGGTGGACACTTGCAGAATAGCCCCCCCCCCCCCCCCCCCCCCCCCAGGCCACAGTCGCACATATACTTGTATCGTGCCAACGTCGACTAGCTGTCTGAAATGATCGACAATGATTATTTCCACACTACGTCACGTAGCCACAGCGAGTGTTTGGCCAACAAGCGGTTGGTGCACTTCGAAATAAATAAGGAGAAAAAAATGCGAGTCTATGTAGGATTTGTCACACTGCGTGGCACGCGAGAACGCGTGCGCGCGCGACAGGCTGCTTTACGCCAAATACGCAGCAGGAATGGAATGCAAATTTATAGCATTTCATTAACCGCTTCCCGAAAGCTTCGCTCGACATACAGATTTCAATATGCGCGTTGGATCTGCATAATTTTAAATTATTATTTTTTCTCCCGGACTCTATGCTTCGACAGCTCTTGCGGGGCAGGGGTTGAATGTGAGCATCTGCGTATGTATGCGCATGCATGCAGCCATTGTATGGTCGTGAGATCAAAAAGAAAATTGGAGGGAACTTAAGAGTGGAACGCGATATCATTAAAAGATCCCCGACTTCTTCTCACGCTTCCCGGCAACTGCAACCTGTGTAACCGTAATGTTTACCGGGAAACGCTGGCGGCGAACTCTATGGACGAACGCGGGCTTTCTGATAGAAACGCGGCCTCTTGCGTGGGCCGATCCCGGAGGTAGTGCACAGCCGCGACAAAAAAATTACATAATTTCCAGGTTTCTGTTATTGTTTCGCACTTTTAATATTTAAGTCTGAGAAGATCTCACATAAAGCCATGCGCTGTCGGTGTTTTGTTTCGTAACATTTGTTTGTGGGCTGTCATTCTCAAAAGTCCGAGAAATAACTTTGTCAAGAAATTAAGACACGGTACGAGCAATTTGAGCGATAGAACGTGTTCCAACATTACCCGCATATACCGTATGTCCGTTATATAGCAAGGCGTGGCGTATACATATACCTAAATATATACGGGAATTTTTCGTTCACGTGATGCCGGACGCCGACACCGGATTTTCTGCGACACGGTGCCGTTAACGCTGTCGCGTTCAAATAATATCTGTTATAGGACAGAAAATCCCAAAGCGACACGCGGGCGCCGCAAGACGCCATAGAAATGGGTTTTCGAATTAATTTTGACCATCTGAGCAGCGTTGATGGACACGAGCGCCTTTACATTCCGAGCGCATTAGTATGGGACTGGGGATTGAACGTCGTGCTCATTAACAGGACGTCGCAGCCACTGCAGTCAACATGTCCGTGAGAGACTCTTTTAAAAACAGAACTGGGGGAGGGGGGGCATGCATATGCGTGCGTCACGTCTCCATGTGTGCGCTCTTCTCTCCATTATCCCCTCTCTCCCTCTTCCCCCGCGCATGCCGTTACGTAATACCTCAGAGTCCAGCTTGCAATTCCTATCGCGCTTAGACAGTGCCGTTGAGTTTTAACGATGCCGAGAAACCACACGAGCGCACGTTGACCTCTTGAGCCGCAACTGGCGGTCGGTGCCGTGTGCCTTTCCAGAAGTTCGTCGTCTGCTTCGCGGGAAGTCGTCTGCTCCCGCGCGGGCATTCGGTGGCACTGAGTGGGTGCAATTGTCTCTTTTATGCCCTTGACAATGGCAAACTTTCGGAGAGGACGGAGGAGTCCTCTCTTTTGTCCAGGGTCAGCCGGCATGTCCTCTCCGTCGAGTCTCGTGTGTGACGCGGTTCTGCTGGACACCGTGCGAGCTATTTTGCCTGCCTGCGCGCGTTGTGGTCATTCCACTCCCTTTGTTCAGGGCGATGGGGCCACGCGGCACCCAACTAAGCACCCACGTTGTTGTATCCTGCAACGACTGGAGGGGTGGCATGGACGAAAGACTCGTGTTTTGGAGATATCTCTGTACAACGAGCAGCGAGGAAGAGTAGAGTAAACGAATGTACAAAAACCAGCTACGGACGAAAACGTCACAATAGAAAAGGGGGCGGGCGCGCACCAGACGACGACGACGATTACCCGTCTGTTTGTCGTTTGCGAAGCAGACGACAAAGCAGGTCGGCGGCATTATGGTCGGGCGCAGAAGTGCAGCAGCACAACGCTTCTTATGGAATATTTTTTGTCCTACACGCTTGCGCTCTTTTTACTCCTCAGTGCCACCGTGAACTTCGGCTATTTTCATTCATATGGAGAAACGTTCGCGGGGCCATGCGGAATGCGTCTTCTCCGGCTGCACAGAAGGGAGAAAGGCACAGCGTGTGTTTTGAACGCTTTTGATCCAAAACTGATGGATGCGTCCTAAATGTAGCATGAAACTGCCAATTTGCTGATCGGTCTGACTCATGTAACGAAGTATACTTACGCACAAAAAGAGATAAAGAATCCGCCGAAAATGTAGCGCCCGAAAGTTCAACAACCATCGAGGAGCTGCTGCTTCGAATCGGTTTGCGTGACGTCCACAACGTCGAGGCTTGCAGTCAGGCGGCGTCTGATGGAAGGAAACGCTAATAGGGAGTGCATTAAGGGTAAACAAGCGGCTCCGCGGCTGGAGCAGGGCATGCGGCGAGACCCGAGACGTGCATTTCCCGGGGCAAACTGACGTACTCCAACAGATGACGAGTGCATAAAGGCGGCTCTCTTCTAGCATCGCGTCTCGCCGTAGCCCTTGCTACGCCGCGACAGCGCAGCAAAGATTGATTAAACGCAGCAGACTGCTCGCGTGCCTGGAACACCCCTATTCGTTATGGACTGTTGCTCGCGACGCCTCTTAGAGAAGAGAAGAAGAAAAAAAGTACGAGTCCTGTAGTCAGTCAAGCGCTGTCCCCCTTCGGGCGTCGCGCCTGCGTCGTCTGCAAACGGCCAACGTCGTCTGCTATAGCTGTGCTGCCGTGGCGATGTCGTCTGGCTCGTCTGTACGGATCAGCGGCTGTGTTTCGAAGGGGGCAACGCCGTTCCAGCGAGAGGGCACGAAAAGCCAAAAATAGGCGGTGCTGACTTTGCCTCATTTGTTTCTGTTCTCGCGTGCCGTACGTGTGCGTGTCCTCGTCTGAGGGGACAGCGCACGCTTAAAGGTGTCCGGGGGCCTTATGCACGTTCCCCTTGTGCGCGCAATTTCGTGCGAGGAACTGCGAAATCGAGAGTGCCCGCCGAGCTGCTAGCCCTAACTTCCTGTTTCGAGGAAGAGGAAAAACAGAAGGCGAACAATGGAGGTACAAATATGCAGAAGGTGTTTTACATGTGACTTCTTTACGTGTTGTTTTCTACTTAGGAAGACAGCAGCGTTCTGCCACGTTACCGCCTCTTTAAGCGATGTGAATAACCTTGCCGCCCGTGTCAACGGTTGGATCAGGTGTCTCTAGCGCATATGTCGCCCCGAGCGGGATAACAAAGTAAACAGATCGAAGGCCCCGGGCATGTGCGCGTACTGCGCAGCTGAAGCGGTGCGATGCGCGTGGCTCGTCACACACATGTGATCTCTGAAGCTAGGTTCGGCTTGACGAGTAGGCGTACAATCTATATATAGACTGTATATAGATTCTGTGTTTACAGTTCCTTTGTTCTTGCTCAAATTTCGCAGCAAGATCGCATTCCTTCGCTGCGCATCGTTCAGTAAAAGACCCGACATCTCTGCGTGCTTGCCTCGTTTGCCCAGAAAAATCAATGATAAAAAAAACGCCATTATTTTATGTGCATTTCACCATCGCCGGAACGGGTGCGCTGTACTCTATAGAGACGTCTATACTGGTTGCGCCGTATGTCGGCAACTAAACGTATGGACAAACCAGGTCAACAACAATGCGAGGTTTTTATCGAATGATGCGAACCGAAAAATGCGATCTTGCGGCGAAACTTGAGTTTCGAATAAACAAGCATGCGAAACGGCGACGTAGAGGGCAGAGCACTTCTCGTTATAACGAATCGCTCGTTATAACGAAATCGCTTTATTCGAAATGTCATTTTTACTCGGATGTTTCTCGCGGTCCCGACCGTCGTCGCATCCGACCGGATTACTCGAAGTGAAGTTGCGCCGGACTTCGCTTAATGCGAAGTGCAAGGATAGGCAACCCACCATAATGCATGATGCTGCGTACGCGGTGACGCTTAGCGTTTCTCGATCGGTACCAGCACACATAGAGGTGCAGAGGGCGCTGTGAAGGCCCCTCCGCCACGGGCCGGCTGCTCCGAGGTACCAGCTGGTGTACCACGGAGCATACATATAGTACCCGTAGTACCATGGGTTACCACGGTTGTCGGCAGAAATGCGCCACTTTCAGGTCGTCGTTATCGACAGTTGGCTCATTGCAATTCGTGAAGTGTACTTAAAGGTGTGAAACTGAACAGTGACCGAGCTGAAGACTATGAAAGATGGATTATTGAGAGTGCATTTTATAAGTCACTATTGCAGTATCTCTATGAAACGGGCCTGCACAGTTATATTTAGTTTCATACTGACGTTATGCCGCGTGGCAACCCAAGCGGGTTGGGAGGGTGGGGGGGTGCTTTAACATTGCGAGCTCTCACGATGTTGGAGTATATAAGCGACCCGCTTTACTACGGCTTTTAGTAGCCTATTCACTATTAGCCAAATATCTAGTATAACGGAATGTATTGCCCGTTCCGATGAGTTAGCTATAAGGAGGGTTAAACTCTGTGCTTTCTCCTATTATGTGTCCATTAAAAGTGTTCGCCCTGTGACGCTGTCGCATCGGTATCGTCACCGTCTGCCGGCAACGTGGCGCCAGAGTCTCGAGTCTGGCCCTATTAACCCCTTCGGGGGTTCAGTTGTTTCGCGATCGTCGTAGGAAATTACTACGCGAATGGGAAGGAAGAGGGGCCACAATCAGAAGACAAACTGGCACTTTTATAGCGCACGTTTGTCTGTGTCCTTCTTTGTTTTTCGTTCCTTTTTTCTTTCATTCACGCAGTGATTTCCTGTGATGATTGTCTGTGAAACGGGCACAAGGCGGGTGCCATTATAGTCTCTACCGCAGATTCGTTCGCTTTTTCAGCTACCAGCACTTAAACCTGAGGTCTCGTTTACGTAACTGACTGCCGCTGTACGAATAGTGCGACATTCTGTGTAGCAGTATACGCTTAACGCGAGGAAAGGCGTCAGTTGGTTGGACTTCATTTCGCTGACTTCGGCAAATGTCAAAAAACGCGCGAAGAAATCCATGCAGCACACGGCGACCGCCAACTATACCAACCGACTTTATGGCGAAAAAAAAGAAAAGTACGTGAAAGAGCATTATGCATTGTTCGTGCCCTTGCAGTGCTTAGTTAGTACTGGCGTGACATTTTCGACTTGTCGTTTCTTTCTTTTTTTCTTTTCTTTAGCGTTAATGGAGGCCGAAACCTTCGAAAATCATAGAATTAGCGGCAAGCTTCAGATCTCCTTCTATAATTTATCGTAATATTTTTTTTCTCCGAGCCGTATTGGTTCTGGTGCCCGGATGGTGTATTCATCATGCCGTCATCGTACATCTGTAGATGACGCCAGCAAAACTTGCTCTGTCTCGTGACGTCTCCATAATGTAGATGAGGCCACGCATGGGTCTGGCGTTCCGAGACCAACTCTTGTTGTGAAACTAAGACAGCTAATATTTCCCCAGCTTCACACTGGTTAAGCGTCATCCTTTCACGAGCGAGAATAGACGGTACGCAAAACCTACACGTGTGCTTCTCCGCGCGCATCCCACGACGCAACCAAGAAGACGGCGGACCTTGGGCTGGAATCGCAATCGAATATATCGGCACGCGGGTCAGTGGCATCGTCCCTGCCGTCGTCGGTTCCTCGCACCGTCGAAAGTTTCAAAACACGTTTTTCAGGCTAAACTTCGCTGATGGCAGGAACGCGGCCATCTTGGTTAGGGAAAGTTAGCTCTGTGGGAAAGCCCGCTTACGGTCTTTTGCATGTCATCCTATTGCGTGTGGTAAAGTTTCTACGACTTCAACAATGTGTCTCCTCAAGTTAGAATCCACTATCTGAAATTCTTCTCGGTAAAATTTGTTTCTGGTCGAGTTGGTCGAAGACTAATGCATAATATATGGCGCGACAAGGAAAGAAAGACTTCACAAGGAAAGGTTAGAAAGGAAGGGAGAGACCGCTCTGCTCCTTTATGCTTCCTCCTTCCTAAGTCTTTGTAAGTAAAACCCTAATAATTTTGGTGGCTCAATAATAATTTCGGTAACTTCAAACATGGCTGTCGGAGTAATAATCTGCGTGGTGCTCACGCACACTTTTCTTTTTTTCCCCCACCTCTCTTTATTGGTTTCATAAGTAAGGTGACCGAACTGTACACGTAGTGCTGAATTTCATGTTTCTTTTTTTTTTTACCGTAAACTCGGTTGATATCTAGTATTTGCCATGTAATGTGGTTCCTTCAAACGTTGCAGAGCAAACGGGTGTAGCCGGCATTAATTAATAAATAATTAATTAGCCTATGTTAAGCACAAGCATACCAAACCCCCACGTCCCTTTGAGGAGTAAACGAACTGCTCGTGCCTTCGGCGTACGCCATCTTGACGTGAACAGTCGGAACGCGCATTATTTGCATCTTTGGATCGCGCGCAGAGCTGCCGCCGTGATTTTAGCTAAGGTCACCGCGAATTTTTTTTGGAAACGTGGGGCACCAATTTCGCCCAAGGACGGTCGTCCCATTAACAATAACGGTTCGCGTATTCTGGCGCAAGGGAAGTTTTTGTCGGCGTGTTATTACCGACGAGCCCTCAGCGCACCGGTTTATGCACGGAGAAGAGCAGGCAAGACGCGGATCGCTCGTGTTCAATCCACGAAGATGAACATTTGACTGGAAGAAGAAGTATTTTAATGACTGGAAAATGTAGAGAGGTCGGCCGGATAATGGAACATCTGGCCCGCTACTCTACGTAAGGGAAGGGAAAGAGGGGAAGAAAAAGGGTCACAATGGGGGATGATAATGGGAGGAACGAAGTGAAGGACACATTACACAACTGGTATCACAGGCGTGAGTCCAGGCCCGTGTCACCTAGGAAACGTGAAAGAGCACGCATTGTCTCTGTCGTCTGCCAACTCTGGCCATGCGCCTACCAAGAGGTCCTCCGACAGTTGCCCATTGTGTAAATGACATTGTGTAATTTGACTGGAATCAGTATCGCTGCGGAACGCTTGAACGTAGACAAATTGAACAATCACCAACCAGGAAGGTTCATTAGAAATGAACCCAATGTTTCGGAGTCGTTCCACGACTCCTTCACTGGGGCTGGCTTCGGCAAGCTGCCGAAAGCTTGTCATATGTGATTGTTTAGTTTGTCAATTATATATATAGTTTCACGTTGAAGCCACGCGTGCGAGTTTTTAAACTTCGCTCTCGGTTAGCACGTGTGAACTATACATAGTATGCACGTGACGTCGCATCCGCCGTTGTCGTCTGCTTCCGCTACCTTCTGCCATCTTGGGGAACCTTCTCAACAGGCGCGCGCATAGGCTATAGGTTCCCCAAGATGGCGCCGCCGTAAACCGGAAGTCGCTGAGTATCCTTGAATGAGGTACGTGCATACTATGTATACTCGGAGCGTAAGTGAACAACACCAAGAACGGAAGCAACGCGCGGTGCATAACGATGACATGGGTGTCGGAGAGGCCTGCCCCTCGCAAGCAGCACACCTTTCGCGCTCTCCCCATGGTTTCTCCCGCGCATGACTCGGCGGCCGTGACTCACCGCGTCGCGCTGACTCCTGGCCCTTTTTTTGTCCGTTCGCCAAGAAAGAGTTGCCTCCGTTTTCGCCGGAATTGCGGCTAAAACGTCAACTCCGCGTTGGCACCGGGTTCGGGATCGCCACGCTGGACACGTAACGAGCGGTTCCCGTATAGCCTCTCTCGAAGCGGCCTGAGTCAATGCGTGCACGTGCTATATGTACACAACGTGACTCATTCGGCGAAGGCACGCGTGCGTCCCTGCCGAATTGGTCCTACGAATCGGTCCTACGAATCATTGCAGGGAACGCAGGCGTCATAGTATCTATTACACGCAAGTTGCGAATGTGGCTGTTCTACCAACGTGCGAATGATGAGTACGCAGTACGTGGATTTGTCTATAAATTACCATTTATCTGGCTTCGAGCGGTTTTGTTATACTTTTGCACACTGACACTTTTCGACAAGATGCTGCGTTGTGTTTGCTACGATTCGCAATGATTACGTGCGTTCGCGGAGTCTGAAGTTCCGTGCTCTTCTCAGAAAACGACCAGCGCTCGGAAATTTAGAAACTTAAATCTTGATGAATGACGTCACAAGAGTGTCTGAAGCCGCAGACACACGAATATTAGACAAATCCGTGTACTAACTATCAGGGAAGCGCAGTAGAGGACGGCAGAAGACTAGATGGTGCGACGAAATTGGGAAATTTGCGGGTGCTAATTGGAATCGGTTGGCGCAGGACAGGGGTAATTGGAGATCGCAGGGAGAGACCTTCGTCCTGCAGTGGACATGAACAGGCTGCTGCTGGTGGTGGTGGTGGTGGTGGTGGTGGTGGTGGTGGTGGTGGTGGTGGTGGTGGTGGTGGTGGTGGTGGTGGTGGTGATGATGATGATGATGATGATGATGATGAACTATCATTCTTACGATAACTGAACTGTAGCACTGCGCGCCTGAGTTCCGCTTAGTAATTTTTGTAGGAAACTTTAGGCCAGCGCGACCCTGATTGGCCTGGAATTTTAAACGTCTATGAGCGGTCGCCAGCTGTCATGTATACGTACGTGAACTAGATGGACGATGTCACTGGGAGGCGACGCATCGTTGAGCGCTAGCAGTCTCCTTGGCACAAGGGGCGCTGTTGTCGAACTCTATTACTGTACACTTGCGGTGACGTAAAGCGATATAACCCTGTCTGTGAAGGGCTTTAAAGCGACACGGGAAGCTGCGATTGGTTTTAGTGAACTCACTCACCGTAGAGTTGTTGTTTAGGCCCAGGATTGCGATATCCACTTTGAGCGCGTCTCCCGGTCAAACGGTGTGCGGCTCAATGTTTTCTTTTTTTTTTTTTCGCCGCAGGCTCGCTCTTAGAAGTCATCTTCCGTGCTTTCTTTTTTTTTTTTGGGGGGGGGGGGGGGGGGGCTTCGAGAGCGTTGCCTCAGAGATATGTGCTCATGCCATGTGCGCCGCCCTATCACGAAGGCCGCGAATGAGTGAGATTGCTCTCACGTGGCCCGGTTCGAATCGTAACCGTCGCGAAGCCTTTGGAAATGCTTCGCACTACTGCGCAAGAGTACAGAGAGAGAGAGAGAGAGAGAGAAGGAAGGAAGGAAGGAAGGAAGCCGGCATTTCGTTTCGTAACAAACGAAGCTTGGGTCCTCGTCTCCGCGACACACTGACGTCACTTGAGGTCCCTTGGCGTAGCGTTCACTTAACGTTCACCCGAATGCGCCACGTTGAGTACGGCGCTGGAATCACTGCTCTCGTCGGCGTATGGGGAGGGAAGGTGGGGGGAGGAGAAGGTGAGCGGGATGAGAAATACTGGCAGACTTTCCTCGCGGCACTATACTGCTTTGAAAGCTGTAGAAAAATTACCTTGCGCAAGCAATTGCCAAATCAACACCGCCACCCGCAACTTTGCTTACGCGTCAACTTGCAACGTGTATCCGGCTTTCACAGTGCGCGTGGACATTTGGGTGTTTTCGGGTAGACGCGGACAGTTTCAAGTGTCGCATTCTGGGAGTTAACACTTTTCCCGCTTCATTTATTTTTTTCGGTGTATTGCGTTTTTGGCACTTCTGTATATATCCAAGGAAAGCACCAGGTTCATTGGCTGTGGTTGAAATTGCAGTGTAGCAAATAATAAAGAAAAGGGAAATGAAAGTAAGCCCCTCCTGTTGTTTATACGCACGTACGTGCGTGAGCGTGTGTGTGTGCGTAAGAATAGAGAGAGACAGAGAGAGAGAGAGAAAGATAGAGGGTAACAGGGAAATCGCAGTGCATGCGATGCTCGCACAACGAGCGCAAGTATAGAAGAAGGTGTCGTGGGTGTCCCACCCGCGGCAGGAAAGCGTCCAGACGCAAAGCCGGCCGTGCTTGTAACGCAAATCTGTTGCACGGCGGGTGGAGGGAGCAGTGTGTGTGACCCGGCCGAAAACGGGACGCTTCCGCCGACGCGCACACAAAGAAACCTGCACGGGCATGCGGGCAGCGTGAACGCGAGCTCGCGCTTTGACGATAAAGAAAAAGAAATAATAATTAAATAAATGTGCAGTTCCTGCCTTTTCTTTCACCGTTAGCAGCACTATAGCGTACGCTCTGCACGCTTGGCTGCCGCGGAATACTGAAGTAACGTTAGTTTGAAGCGATAATAATAATAATAATAATAATAATAATAATAATAATAATAATAATAATAAAACAATTGCGTGAAAGGTCTTGTTTAAAATGAATTGTATTTCGAAGCTGTGCAGTTTGGCCCACGTCCTCTGGGAAAAATTGCTTTGCTGTATGGGTGCCGTTCCTGACACGGTTATTGTCGAATGTTTTTAAATGTCTTAAATGTTGAATGTTTGGTTAAATTTTGTTAAAACGCCTCAACAAATGTATTTCTCACGTTTCCCCCCAAATTTTGTTTCTTTATGTCTGGACAACGACGTGGTTTGTCATTTCACTTGAAGCCTGCGTGACTAATACCTCTCGCCGATATGGGGTCTGGTTATAAACGAGCGCCGACGTCACATTTTCGCCGTCAAATTGTTTTGCGATAAGCGAATGTCCAAACTTTCTAACCCAAAGAAAAGAAGTTGCTGGCATTAGTGTTACATTCCCACAAATATTACAGTCGACTCCGGTTATAATTCGACCCTTGCAGGGCTGCAATAACTTGGTCGAATTATCCGAAAGGTCGAATTAACGAATGGTGGCAAAGCGAACGACGTCGAATCTTTTATTTTTTCAGATCAAGAAAGAGACTCTGAAGAATTTCTTTCTTGACATCCATACACATGTCCCGTAGAATGGCAACGCTACGCCAAGCGAAACGGACGAAGCACTGTAGACACTTTTGAATATGGGGGGCGTGACAGGACACGAAACAAGCGATAACCGAAGGCTTTACGGGCAAAAGGAGCGTCAGCCACTTAATGTTAAATAATAATAATAATAATAATAATAATAATAATAATAATAATAATACCGCTTTTACGCCCATAGGAATCAGTTGCGCCGTCTTGCTGAAATTATTGTATTTTCAGGCTTTTAGTGGCCGATACGCGCATGAGGGGGCGCCACGGTTGGTGTCGAATTAGGCGAGCCGTGTGCTCTCGCGTTCGAACTAAACGAATTTTCCCCCCCGTAGCACCGGGACCATCCAGTGCGCTAGAATTAAGTGAAATTCGTATTATCAGATATCGCATTAAGCGGAGTCGGCTTGTATACTATACTTCTAATTGTTTCCACACACCAGTTTCGGTACTCCGGAAGTTAACGCGTCATGACGCCATGATTGCACTTTCGCAGCCCCTTCCCGCGACATCTTCTCGGCTGCCGCACGTGAACGCAGCCAGAACAAACGCGCACTGCACTATTGTTTATTGTTGTTTAATGATACATCATCATATATACCTGGTTTTATCGCTGCAACATCACCAATTTCTGCGTCGTGACGTAGCGCTATATAGGTAATTTCGATACCAACTTTAGTACCAAAGGGATGTATAAGTATGGGCACGTGTTCGAATACACGAAATTTCGAACGCGAATCGAACAGTCCTTGCTATTGATTCTAAGGTTCGCTGTTCGATATTGTCGAATATTCGTATATGTTTGAATGGGATAATTAAACTGTATGGGATAACCACTCTTAATGGTTATAGCCCCGAGGGAGAGAGTTTGATGCATTCAGCGCAGGACTGTTCCTAATGCAATGATGATGGCGATGACGTTTGTTGACATACCATTTGAAACGGGGCGCGGACGGACCTCTGCCTTCTTGACTTAATCAGGTTTTGCTACATCTATCGCTATCTAGCCATAGCAGAAAAGTCCCGTCTATGCCAAGAAATTACTTATTTGCTCCTAGTGATCCATCTGTGCTTTTCATAAACAACGCTTAACGCTTCATAGCGTGCTATGTAATGACAGAAACTCGCTAAGAATAAGAATACTAGGACGTGAGCATTGTTCTACATTTGTCGTGAAAACGCCCATTCGTTATTCAAAAAGTATTCGTGAAGTACTCGCTGTTCGATTCGATTCGCTTGTGGCACTATTCGGTTGATTCGATTTCGGCCTTAGAAATTCGCACACTCCTACGAAAATCATATGTTTCTCACTTGCAAGCTACTCTGTTGACCGGACGTACGCAGCTTCGAGCTGCATTACTTGCATTTTCGAAATAATGTAGATAAGTATCTTCCTTTTATGATACGGTATGCACGACAGCATCAACATTGGTCCGTTCCTATATGAGGAAATATATGGATATCCGAAGACGCCCGCAAGTTCAGAGGGAAAGCCGAAATAGCGCAGAATCGATCGGTATCCGATTCGATGTTGGAAGGTAATTATTTTTCGAATGTTCGCATTCGATTGTGGAATTTCGCTAGTCGAACATCATCGGTTATAATTGCTTTCCACCATACATTCTTGCCGAGTACGTCATCATTTTAAGCGGGGGAAAACGTGCGACGTAGCTTCTGCAACTTAGGGAATAGATGCTGTCCGCATACGCCGCCGAGCGACCGTGTCCTCGGAGCAACGTATACACAAATCTCGAAGGACAAATGTTTTGCGGATTAGACGCGCCGGAAGTAATTGCAGAGCCGGAAGCACGCCATATCCGCCATGTTTCGGAGAACACCTATATGTATCAGTATACTAGTAGCAGTTGGAGAAGTATAGGACAGGCCTTTGCCCTGCAGTGGGCGCAGCAAGGATGATGATGATGATGATGACCAGTACACTTAAATTACATAATTTCTTTGGTCAGTAACCGTTTACGGTATCATCGTCAACGCATTCTTGGCTACGGCACGGCGCGCGCAGCTACGCGACAATTCGCCCGCGGCTACCTTTTTTATTTTCTTTTCCAACTGAGAAAAGGGCACTGGATCACCCAGACGGCGCGCTTATTTCTGTTTTCCTACCACCGCGCATGCTGAAAGCTTTACTCTGGCGTCGCATCTCCGGAGTGTTCGGTTCGGCCAAGCCCGGTCCCATATCTTTGTTATCTTTTAGTTTCCTTCGCTCGCGCACCGTCGCCGCGTCGGGTCTCCCGACGTCGCCCTCCTCTACGCCGGGTTTTTGGCGTCGGTCGGTCGCCAAATACCTTGGCACCTCTCCGCGTGTCCGTGACGCAGTCTCTGACGTGCGTCTTTTTCCTTCGTTGCGTGCTCCTTGTGGACCGCGGCGGTTTGGTCGCGCTGCACCGTATTTCGCCCGACCCGCGTCGCACCGGGGTGTGTACCCAGCGGGGTGTACCCTTTCAAGTTCTCTGCCATTCTATTTGAGAGACTGCGTCTAGATTTGTCTAGATGGAGAGTCTTACTGATCTACACCTGCTATCCCGTGCGCTGAGCGTACTCTGTGTGTTTTTCATGTGCCTCTCTCTTTCTTTACTTATCTTTCTACGCCCCCCTCGCTCCCGGTGTAAGGTAGAAAACTGGATTTCGCGTCTGGCTAATCTGCCTGCCTCTCCTTTCTTTCATTTCTCTCTCTCTCTACATCCTATAACACCCTGTGTGCGCTTATCGTCCCCGATCAGCGCCGCACCATGCATAAGTCTATGCCATTAGCTTATCATCGTAAAGCATTTTAATAAGTCGTTTGGTCAAGCCTGTTTCCACCTCATGCCTCGCTTACTAAGTTTACGCTCGTGGTATGATACTGACCTATTTGTAATTCCGTAAGCATAGTTTTCCAGTGCATATGGCTTTAAATTATTTTTCGTTTTTTTTTTTTCACAGCGACAGTGTCGACAAGCTCGAAACCGGGTTTTCTGTGTCCGTCTGCCGTCTCGTTACACCTGTGACAGCGGCCGTCTGCGTTATGGTTTCACAGCAGACGAAATGCGAAATTCCGTAGGCGGATCTTGCCACGCAGCTAACTTGCCCTAACCAAGATGTCCGCGTTCCAACTAGTAGCACTGTTCAAAGCTTGGACGGTGCGAGGGACGGAAGACAGCAGGAATGGTGTCAACGGCCCGCATGTTGGCACCTTAGTTAGGATTCTAACCCGAGGCTCGTCATCGGGGTTAGGTCAAACTAGGTGTGTGGGAAAGCGCACTTGCAGTTTTTGCTGATTACCTATTAGTGCTCTTAGGAGAAGCAACCTTTAGCTCTGGCGACTCCCAACTGGTTACACGGGACCGGAGGAATCGTTTTTCTCAGCAACCTTTGCACCTATTTTTATGCTTGTAGCTTGCAAAAGAAAACGTTATGATCTCGTGCTAAAAGGGAACCAGATTTTTTTTTATTTAGGCTGTCAATTAGTATGAGAAAGATTCCCGAAAATCGTAAAATTAAAAAGAAAGTATCAAGTTTACAACTCTGTAACTCAGCTGTAAAATAATATCACAATTATGTCAGCTGCGTGAATAATACATTTAAAGCGGACAAAATTGATGTATAATATATACACTGTTCTTAGCAAATAATTTTGGGGTTTCCAGCCACGGCACCAACGCACATGAAAACAACCAGGGGAGTGAGCCAACGCCTCCTGGATGATACAAGGCCGGTGCAGTTCGATCTGTGACGTCATGCTACCTGCGCCGATTGCCACAGAATCTAATGGGCATACTTCCGACTAAGCCGCGATGATTTTGACGCCAGCGCTTTCGTCAGCGGAAACTTCGGTGCAAGTAGCGTGACGTCATAACGCAGAGTACACATCCCTGCTTTCCAGGAGACGTTGTGAGCCCATAGCGGCTATCGCTATAGAAGATAAAAATATGTATATAAAATAAAATTGTTCCATATCTTGGGATTGAACTCCAGCTTCAGCTTAGCATCATTGTGCAGTTACAAGCGGACTCGCAAACTATAGAGCTTCTTTTTTTTTTTATCATTACAACATGGGACCAAAACATTCTAGAAAAAAAAGCACTAAAAATTGAAGGAGAAGGAAGGGGGCTAACCGAGGGGCCCGATTTTTTATTAGTGAATTTATTTATTTATCATGAGAAGCCAACAAGGACGCCAAGGAAAACATAGGGGAAATTACTTGTAGTTACTAATTGAATTAAATAAGTGATAACTTAATTGCAATGAAAGTGGACGAAAAAACAACTTGCCGTAGGTGGGGAACGATCCCACGAGCATCGCACGCGTAATGCGAAGGATGGCGTGTTCTTCCGGGGCATTATTCTAAACGCCACAGTGGCAGATACTGTGCGACATACGCGCTTGCTAATTTCTGCAGGCGCCTACCCGAAGCATGTCTGAGAATGCGTGAGCACCAATTACCACCTCCCTAAATATGCGGCTGCATGCGCGTTGAACATCATCAAGACTGTTCAGATGGGTCTCGTTGGTTAATTGATTAAATTCTGGAGTTCTGCGTGCCAAAAACATGATCTGACTGCTAGGCACGCTGTAGCGGGCGACTCCGGATTAATTTCGACCACCTGGGGTTCTTTACCGTACACCCAATTTATTTATTTATTTATTTATTTATTTATTTATTTATTTAATATACCTCAAGGATCATGTACACAGGGTTTGTGCGGCCGGTAAACGAGCGGTTTTCGCATTTCGCATCAATCGAAATGCGGCCTCACCGCGGCCGGGATTTGATCCCGCGACCTCGCGCTTGTTGGCAGCCCAACGCGAAAGCCACTAAGCAACCATGACGGGTGCGTCGTTGTTTATTGAGCGGCATTCTATTCGTTTCCTGTTTCTTTTTAGCTGAAAGTGCCCTTTCCTGCGACCCAATAAGAGGTGACTGCTACTATAGGCAGCTGCTTTATATAGCCAGCCACTCTGCCATACAGCCCCTCCACTCCGTGCTTTCGATGCCGTCGCTGCCGTACGGCAACGCCGATCGCGAGAGGTGGTTTTGGTAAGAACAAACGAACGCGTTAATTAGACGACCCCCCAAGCTTGGCCCTTCCATCACTGAATTAAATCAGCCAGGGCGGGATTTAGATTCTTTTCGGTGTCTCAATTCTAGTTTGAACAAAACGCTTCGTCTTGTGTAGCTTAGTGCAGAAAAAAATAAATGTGTTGAAAAAATCAAGAATGCATGCACTACAGAGATGGAAAAGAACGAGCCTGTGCCTCCAGCCCGTTTAGACGGTATGGAGGATGGATCATCATCATCATCATCATCGTCGTCGTCGTCGTCGTCATCATCATCATCATCATCATCATCATCATCATCATCAACAACAACAACAACAACAACAAGTGTAATTAATGTGGGAGCGTGCATAGACTAAACAAGACTACGGTCGAAGCAAGTGGTGTGTCGTGAAGAGAGGGGTAACAGAATGAAAGCACTGGCACTACTTAAGGTGAGTGAAATACTTTTAAGATAGGATGGACAGTTAGACGAGAGCCACAGAGAAGCGCGAAAAAAGAAAGGGACACAATACCATCCACCGCTCATTTTCGAAAGGAATGTGGCGTAACCGTACAAGCAAGTGGGCACCGCTTCCGACCGTCACCCGATGCGATAAGCGCGCGTCCCGTCGGGGTGGGCCGGCGACGTGATGCATAGCGATGGAATGCGCGTTATCTGATTCGACGCTTCCGTAGCAGCAGCAGCAGCCTTCGATATAGTACGGCGCATTGAATCGGGGTGACGCAGCCTCAGGACGCGAGATAACAACACTCGCACACGCGCGCGCAGTGAATGCAGTGTAGTGCTACATTCCAGGGGCGACGACGCTTCGGCGCTTGTCCTGCGCGTAATTGTCCATACACTCTAGAACAAAATTACACCCTTTGAGTCGTATCTTGCCGCACAACGATAATCGCCATCTGTCTTGTCCGCATTTCCTTTCTTTAACGCGGCGAGCCCGGTACTTCCCAGTAAAGGCCGATCCACACGACGGACCAAATTGCTCTTTTGGACCGCGGTCCGCGCATCACGTGATAGGACGTCACTAGTTCGTGCGTACCGCCGTTGGCCCGCGCAAGACCGCGGCCCTCGCGGTCCAACAAATCGCCGAGGCTTTTCCCGCTTCCGTTTTGGCGGCGGACCGCATGCAAACCGCAGCGATTATGGCTTAGCCAACGAATGTTGTCCGGCAACAGAGTGTCTTTAGCCAAATCCAATCTAGTTTTCGGCTCAGCAAAAGCCAAAATCCAATCTAGTTTTCGGCTCAGCAAAAGCCAGTCAAGCCAGTCGTTTCATGTCCGCCGTTCCGCCTACACGTGCGTGTAGCAGATATATTTTTTAAACACCGCGTCCTCATGGAGTGACGAAGAGGTTTTTTAATTTTGTATCCCTCGTTGAGCAGTTCCCGGCTTTGTGGGACTCGAGCCGGAATGATAACAATGATAACAGTCTGGCCGAGAGTGTAGCTGGTTGGTCTGCTCTGCCGTCTGCTATGGCGGTCCGCCGTGTGGATATGCTCTGCGCCGCACCAGACCGCGGCGGGCCGTGACGTCTCATCACGTGACCGATCGGCCCGCAGACTTGGTCCGTCGTGTGGATCGGCCTTAACGAACGGCTCGCGCGTTATCAGCATGGCATAGCCTTCCCGACCGGAAAGTAGCGGGCGCGGCGTATTGAAGAAAGGAAGCGCAAGCAGTGCAGATTACGATTATCATTGTGTGGCAGATATACACCCCAAAGGGTGTACCTTTGTCTAAGAATGTGAGTCAACGTGTGTCAGACCCGCCGTGGTTGCTCAGTGGCTATGGTGTTAGGCTGCTGAGCACGAGGTCGCGGGATCGAATCCCGGCCACGGCGGCCGCATTTCGATGGGGGCGAAATGCGAAAACACCCGCGTACTTAGATTTAGGTGCACGTTAAAGAACCCCAGGTGGTCGAAATTTCCGGAGTCCTCCACTACGGCGTGCCTCATAATCAGAAAGTGGTTTTGGCACGTAAAACCCCATAATTTAATTTTTTTTTTAACGTGTGTCAGTTGCTCGCGAAAAAAAAAAATATATAGTCAACTCCACGCTGACATCACAACTCCTTCGCATCACGTAAGATGTCACTACGTAGGTGTTGTTTTGCCGATGTTGCGATAGCCGGTGACCCGGGTTGGCGTAAAAAAGCGGTTCGTTGAAGAGCGGCACTCACCCGGTGGCACACACCTGCAGGTGCACATCGGCCCCCAATTTCTGACGGCGCTATCTGCGGCATCGGGCCACAAGAACTGTAAGATATGCCGGACGGATGTATCGATTAAAGAAAACTGGGCTGAACTCGTCCAGAATGCTTCGCATTGTAACGAGCCGTGCAGCCCCTTCAAAGTTCTGTGTACAGGCTTTAACAGTTTGTAGCGTTACGTCTGCCCTCGCTGTTTGTCTTTACACGCCATCGTCTCGTCTCGACCGAAAACTTTCACCCCCCATGCACGCGGTGCTTGTCTGTATGGCACGCTCTTCTTCGATCGAAGCTGACGCGGCGGAGCCGAAGGAATCGACGTCACACTGAGTACTGTATAGAGGCTGCGTTTCGAGCAGCCCGCCGAGCTCCTTCCTGTACATAAGGCCATCGGTTTGCCCGCGCGCATTTCGAAACTCGAGTACTTCGGTTTACGCGTCGGCGAAAAAACCGTGCGGCGTGACGCTTGGCTGCGCCGCGGGTCCGGCGTCTGCGTCGCGTGATTCTTCCTCGCGACGTTGCCGCCTGACGTGTGGCACGGGCAGTCGTCGTCGAGGCTAAAACCGTGCTGGCATCGTTTTCTCCCGCGGCCTGCAGCTCGAACTATAAAGTTTGTTTCCGCCGCGTAGCGGATGTCACCCCCGAAGGGACCCTTCGAAGACTCTAGTTGTATTCGTTTCGTCGTAGTCGTCATCATCATCATCTTTTTATGCCCACTGCCCCAGGACGGCCTCTCCCTGCGATCTCCAGTTACCCCCTTCTTGCGTTAGCTCATTCCAACTTGCGCTTGCAAATTTCCTTATTTCGTCACCGCACCTAGTTTCCCGCCGTAGTCGACTGCGCTTGCCATTACCTGGGCAGCCATTACCTGTGGCGCCAGAGCACAGGTAGAACACCGCGGTTCTAATCTGAAGGTCGTAAGTTCGAATTCTCCTCCAGTCCTCTACATTTTCAGGCTTAGATAGGCGCCTCGGAGTGAAAAAAACAAAAAAGAAGATTGGCGAGAGCCAGTGGGGCTATACCAATCGAGGTGCAACCAAATTAGGAAGGCCCACTAAGCTTCAACAAAACACACTCCCTCGTCAGAACAGGAATTCGCTTAACCCTGGTGCAGTATTGGGCCACTATCTCGCTCATCACTCTTGCAATTATCGCAGTTCTATTCGTTTAGCGGCAAAAAAAAAAAAAAGAATAATGATAATTTTTTCAACTCAAGTGAACGTTAAATAACAGCTGGCAGTTTGGATAGGATTTACTTCTCCGATGGCGAATACCCACTGCGGAGGATCGGCCAAGATTTTGGATGGTATTAGGAAGTCGTTGTTAATACTAAAATTGGTAAAATTGTCAGGAGGAAATGAATAAAAATAACGTATAAAGAATTTAAGCGAATCTCCATGAAACAACTGTGAATTCCTCCACGGCTGAGAAAACATGTCTGTGGTAGTTTCCAAGATAGGAAGCTCCTAGAGAAAGAATATTCAGAATGGAAAAGTTTAAACCAAGTTGTCTGAACGTTGATTCTAAAATGTCTTTCGTTAAAAAAAACGGCGGGAGAATAATTTGTTTCGAACAGCGTCGTATTATCCGCGAAGCGGCGTCCGTATACCGTCTGATCTACAGATCACAAGCAAGAAGGTGACAGGAGCGCACGTTCTACGCGACATTCGCACGAGATAATTCCACAGAGTTTTGGGCGCCAAAACCGCAATCCGATCATTAGGCACCCCGCATGGTTGGGGACTGCGGATAAGATTTGATGAACATGGGGTTCTTTGACGTGCGCCTCAAAGAATCTAAGAACACGAGCGTCTATTGCATTCCTCCCCGTCTCGGCGGATGCGCCCAAAAGATCGAGAACGAAGATACGACCTGATGCGCGCCGTCTGCCTGTTCCGAAAGACTCATCAGTCTCGCATACGACGAAGCCGATACTCGTATCACTAAAGATGCCTTCGCCTTCACGCCCTCTCATATACGGCGTTCCTCACGACACATCGTGCAGTTTCGAAACGTTAACTTGATTGGAGTTTTCCCCCGCTCGCAGTAAATCATTTTTTTCCCGCCAAGTAAACGCAAAGGAGGTGTTGAAAAGTATACGCCGCTCCAAGCTGATTTATCGTCGCTCTTTCGACTCCCTCTAAAGCATTGTCGGCTGAAATGGCGTTTATGACCTGTTTTAAATTGTACTTCTCTGATGTCCCTCGAACGGCCATGCGCGTCGTAGTTCGGAGCCCCAGCCGTCGTCTCTGAGAACGCGCGAAAGATGTTTGTGCGCGAAATATGCGCTGCGTTGAAGCCGACGACGTCGCAGGTTCTTTACTCGAAAGGCCACTCACTCTACGCGCAGGGGAAAAGTTAATTTAATTTAGCGACCCCACTGTAGGTGAAGCCGGAACTGTGTGGCGGCGGATATATCTCTTTCACTAACTTGCGCGCGTGTGTTCGCGCGAACCAAAAAAAAAAAAAAGCGGGGGGGGAGAACGACACTTCGAGTAGAGCACACGCGAATTAACGCCGTAAAGGGTACCGCGTTTGGTTAGCCTTTACACGGTGCTCGCGAGAAGAGGGTTAGAGGAAGTGAAAGAAAGAAAGAAATAAGCTCCCAGAGAAATGGGGGGAGGGAGGGGTTAAGTATAGATGTATGAGACGAAGTGGCGAGCTTATTGCGTACACTGTCCCATGGAACGAAGCTCCGAGAATCTCGCTGCTCTTCGCTAGAGGTCTCCGAGAAAGGGCGGCGGCTGTCTGGACGAGATAGTGATGAGGCGGCCATTATATTAACCTTCGGGGCTCGTGTGCGCCAAAAAAAAAAAAAAAAAGACTTATTGAAGCTGCTCCCGGAAGGTGCGGAGGGTGTGGCGTGGAGCAGCTGTTATTCTCATTACTTGGAGGCCTGCCTCGGCGAGAGCCCCTCTCTCTCTCTCTCTCTCTCTCTCTCTCTCTCTCTCTCTCTCTCTCTCTCTCTCATTTCTGAGTTACTCTCTTCATTCTCATTACCGTTCTCTGGCGTGACCGTCTTCTTTCCTTGCTCGGCCATTCGTTCCCCGACAACGGAACGGGCTCAGATTCCCGAAAGAGTGTCGCATGCACATCGCAGGGGCGCTATATAGCGAACGAGAAATTGGGCTCCGTTATTTTGCATCAAGGCGTTTGTGTGCGTGACATATGCTGCCGCTTTCGAGTGAGAGCAGGTGGCGCGTCTTATTGTGGGTGCGTCTAGCACAATGAGAAGTGGATGAAAATATGCGTTGAAATATTCAGCCGCAACACACATATGCGGCGTTTAATACGCATACTATACTATACGCGGTAATTACGCGCAACTCGTTTGCCAAATAATTGGAAATGTTAACTTGAAAACTATATGTGCACCTAATTGCAATGTAGGGAAACAAACAAAAAGTATAAAATAAAACAAGGAATCTCGTGATACAGGGGGAAAAAAATTGCCCGTAGGCGAGTTGCACGGAGTGCTTGCAAATCAGTGCGTGTATACAGGTTTTCTAGTAAGGACATGTATGTTTTGTAAAGTGACTCGGGCAGCTAATTAACAGACTTCTAGCGCCTCATGAAGAAGTGAACGGCAATACAGACTTGAAATAATACTCTGGCGATCCGAACTGATTTACTCCCGCTACTATTAGCGTCTTTGTAAGTAAGACTGGATGATTCATCCGACTAAACTTCCGTTTGATCGATCTAATAATGCGTTCATCACGCGTGAGCCAACCACGTGCGTAACCTGAGCCAATCGGCTGCGTCAAGAAAGCTGAGCCAAATAATTCAAGCGTGCTCTCTTGAAAAAAGAGAATTAAGAAATAAAGAACTATGTGAATCTTTCTATGTCGCTTAAAATAGCCTAGTGTTAGAATTTTGTTCTATGGAAATTGAGACCATACTGAAGAAGAATTCGCTCTAAAATTTTACAGCATATTCTCGTGGAATAAGTTCTTAACATCTGCAGCGAGATGCGTATTGCGCTGTTCTAGTTAATATTTCATCACTGCGGAAGCTTAACTAGAACAGGCTTTAGTAAAATTTTGTATAACAGTCTTTGGAAAGAGGTTGCGCTTTGAGTGTACTCGCTGACTTCATTCCTGCGACTGCAGGATATGTCCCCCTTAATGTCATTAATTATAGTTAATTAGCGAACCTTTCTTAATTTATAATCGTGTTTGCGACAGTGCGTACGTTCTGGTGTCCGCCACTGGGAAATTAGGTCAGCAATTTGCCTCGGCAGTCCTGCGCGTTTCTGTGACATTCTTCCTAACCTTGTTTTGGCATCGGAGCAATGTTACCGAAAGCTTAAGCCTGTAGTTGAGAATACGAACAAGAAATGTAGTTGGGAACGCCACGCAGTGACTTAGTGCAGATGGTTGTCTGTTCAAGTAACAGACTGGCATACGCCAAGGGAAGATATACAAACAACCCAGTCCAGGACCGCAGAGGATTAGGTGGTGTAATGAGACGAGGATAAGAGTCGGGTATCGCGAGACAAGCGCATAATTGCAAATAAATGGTAGTAGCTATGCCTTCGACCTAAATTATAGGGTGTTGACGACAACGATCGTGACGATGGTGATCCTGCCTCAAGTTCGGTATGCGTCGATTCTCGAGTTAAAGCAACATTGATCTGGAACGCATATTTTCCGGACACTGGAATGGCCGCCGCGTTGGCGTTTTGAGCCAGTCGGAGAGGCCGTATCCAGCAGCCCTGCGAGCCAATCAGAACTGACTAGATTTCGTTCCGTGAGCTCGACGGGAACGGGTCGAGTTGAGCCGAGCGCGTTTACACGTGCATCATGCCGAGCAGGTTAGGAAGGTCGACCTCGCTGTCTATAGTCGGGTCGATCGAACTCGCCTCGACGCTCGCCCGCGACCCGACCCGCCGGCGCTAACGTGAACTCGACGACCCGCGAGCCGACTCGACTCGACTTCGCCGGGTTCACGTAAACGCAGCTGGTGTCCATAATAGATCTTCAAGGGGTGTACCGTAGCGCGATCAAAAGACGGGACAAAAGAAGACACACAGGGACACACACAGCGCTGTGTGTGTCCCTGTGTGTCTTCTTTTGTCCCGTCTTTTAATCGCGCTACCGTACACCCCTTGAAGGTGCATTACCAACAAGCCCACATTGCAACGCTCGTGTCCGTAATACGCGGTTTAGGTCCCGACGAAGCGAAATTAATCGAACGGTCTCGAACGACATCCGTCCCGTGGGTCTGTTTGTCCTCGTAACTATAGCACTGTTTTCTTCGTTCATTAAATAAACCGCGGGACGGCGCCGCGTGGTCAGGAGGTGGTCTATTGGGGGTAGGGGGGGGGGCATACGAGGTGCGTAGGCGCTGCGTCTGGGGTCGCACGGTGTTGTTTGTATCGCGGCGCGATGCCCCGAAGAGAGCGCCCACGTTGGCGATTTCTTCGCGCGCCCTCCGGTGTTTATTGCCCCGCTTTACCTCACTCTCCTCCCGGTGCGCGCGCTGTTTCTTTACGTGGCACGTGTGCTGTGCGTCTTCTCGGACGTGCGTTCCTTCACGGAGGGAGTCGCTTGTTTGTTGGCATACGCCGACGCCGCCACGTGTGTGCGTGCTGGGCAAGCTTCGAGAGAGAGAGAGAGCGAGAGAGAGCGTACGTCTGCGAGAATGAACAGCGTTTCTTTATATCGACGGCTTCTTTTTATTTTGACCCGCGAACGGAGCGAGTGGGCAGCGGCGACGTTATGTGTGCGCGTCGCGAAACGCTGTGGCTCGGGAAAAAAACGCGAGCACGCCGCTTGTCGTCGAGCTGGGCGTTTTTTAACGCGACGCAGCGTTAAGGGCCCCCGTGTCGCGGATAATCCGTTGTCGGCGTCGAACAGCCGGCGTCGGCGCGTCCTGTGAGCGAAAATTGCCGTATGTGTTTAGGCGTATGTCTGTGCCGCGCCTTGCTTACATGAAGTGCGGTATTATGCGGGTTAGATTACCACGCCGTTGTATCGCTAAGGTTGCTCGAGCCTTGTGTCACGTTCTTGACAAATGATCTTCTCGGAATTTCGAGAACGACAGCCCAAAAATAAATGTCACGAAACAAAACACCGAAAGCGCGTGCCTTCGGTATTAAGTCTTCTCATGAGTGAAATATTAAAAGTGCGAAACAACATGAGAAACCTGAAAATTGTGTAATTTTCTGTCGCGGCGGTGCGCTACCTCCGGGATCGGTCCACGCAAGAGGCCGCGTTTCTACCGGAAAGCTCACAGCGTCCGCCGACAGCGTTTCCCGGTACACATCACGGTTACACAGGCTGCAGTTGCCGGGGAGCGTGAGAAGCAGTCGGTGATCTTTGAATGCTATTGCGTCCCACTCCTAAAGGCGAAGCTTAGGCGTCTTCCAAGTTTCGCACTTAAAACCCAAGTATCTTTACTTCTTTTTCTTTTCCAATTAGTTTTGGAGATGAAACAGCAAACACGCGGTGCTATTTCGCCTGTGAAATTTGGCGCACATACTACCAGTCGCGCCAACAACCGTATCCAGTAAATTCCCAGCAGGTTCCAACCAGTTCCAACAGGTGGAGTCGCAGTGCTCGGCACAGGAAAAAACCAAATCAGGAAAGAAACAATTTATGATAACTCATAGGGAAGCTCATTACTTTTCGAAGCGAGATCGGCATGCCTTGGAACATGCACCTATAAAGCGAGATATAGTAAAGAAGAAGAATCATGTGCTTGCTGCGGTAAAGCTGGGAAACGACGTAGCATGTTTTATTAGAATGTGAAGACGTCTTTCCAGCGGTCGATTTAGGCACCACTGGCCTCCTTGAAGCCCTTGGGTTCAGCGAGAGCAGTGGAAAAGTAAACATGTCCGCAATAGGGATTAGTAAGGGGCGGTTGGAGGATTGGTGGAGTAAAAGTAGGGAAACGACAAAAAAACGGAGACGTACAAAAGCACAGTTCGCAATAGGGGATCAGAACATTTGGTTGTGGGAGTTCATAGGACATTAGACAGAATAATAGCAAGAGCTTGGTGGCGCAACCCACCGCCCCGTTCCAAAGCGGACGCTCATAACATCCATCCATCCAGCCATGACCTCCGAGATTCGGTGGCGCGATCTGTATTCCGGAGGAAATGAAACAGCTATACAGCTTCCTACGAAAGTTGCTAGACGGCACTTTGGCGTTAGCAGAATCTACGGGATCCCTCGAGCATGACGGTTCATCTACCACGCTAATGACCGATACGGCGCGTGGATTTGCCTTAAACTTGGGCCTTTGGCTTCGAGCGACTGTGTGGCTTTGCCGATTTATCAATTCCAACAAAACGCTAATGCGTTATAAGCGCTAAAATTCACAGTGACTATGCGTGTGCGCAGCAATTTAATTCCTTCGTGCGTTTAGGGAAAGCTGTGGCTGCTTGGAAATTGAGAAAGATAAACAATGTTTCTACATCTAATGCAACGTGGCTCGAGCGGCCAGTCGCGCGGCAATTTTGCGTCTATTCGCGAGCTTCTTTCACGCCCGGAAAAAACACTTTTATGTAGCACGTACGGAGCAGCAGCAAGCTTTACCGGGAGCGTTTCATGTCGCTCAACGATTTTCTCATTGACACCTTTCATCTAATTCTAATAGTTGAGAAGCCGGTTAATTAATTAAGACTAATTATGCAGTTACGGGGAATGAAAAAAATATTTTGAGTATCTCCAAGCGACGGCAAACAACATTACCTTGGTTCTGTATAGCTACATGACATTTGCATATATATTTTTGAAAATCTTGGTGCGTGATAGTTGGGGCGCCCAGTATACTGATAAGAAGGAAACATTAATTTGAGATGCGACATCTCTCTCACGTTCGGCGTTCTTTTTTTTTTTTTTTTCTCCGACGCAGCACCGCGCCAGCGACAGTTCGTTAGCGTTCACACGATTGCGTTTTACGCGTCGCGTCCCCCAAACGCGTCGCTCGACTGGTGTGAACGAACGAGGCGGCTTTGTTTATCAGTGAACAGGCAGACTGAACAATAATCTTCTGTGGCAGATAGAGCTATTCGGCCACGTCAAACTGCATTAATTAAACTTGTAGTTGTAATCGCTTCGAGGCACATGTTCGAACTGCGAAATTGAAGACCAGCTGCAACGAAGACGCGTCTACGTGGGGAAGAAAAATAATCTCTGGGTATGCACTGCAGTTTCGAGAAATACGTCTTTTTCATTCGGCGTCGAAGTGATGTTCCCTACAACACCCATGAGCACTGCGGAAAAGTGTTATTCTACACAAGTGTATTACTCGAATTCCCGCGCGCTTTGCGTAAGAGGTAGAGGTTGTACACTTCTCGAAACCGGTGCTAATCATTGCAGTCATCCTAATAATCATCAACCTACCGGCGTTCACCGCGGTACAAAGGCCTCTCCCAGCGATCTCCATTTACCGCTGTCTTTTTTTCTGCTGCGCTGCCGCCACTTTATGCCTGCAAATTTTCTCATTTCATCACACCACCTACGTAGTTTTTTTTTTCTTTTTTGACGTCCTCGACTGAGCTTCTCTTCCCTTGGCACCAATTCTGTAGTTATAGTAGGCCACCGACTATATACCCTACTCATTGAATGCCCTGCCCAGCTCCATTTTTTTTTCTTAATGTCAACTATAGAATAGCGGCTAGCCCCGTGTTCTCTATGATCCGCACATAGCTCTCTTCCTGTCTCTTAACGTCAAGCCTAACATTTTCTCCTTCCATTACTTGTTGCAGCAGTCCTTAACTTCTTCTTGAAAATCTCGCGAGTTTCTGTCCCATATGTCAGTACCGCGGCAGAATGCAATGATTGTGCACTTTTTTTTCTCATCGATGTAGCGGTAAGCTGTCGGGGTGACGACTATAATCACGTGATTTCTTCTAAACGGATGTGACTTCGTTGCAGCTCGTTTTCAACATTCTCAATCGGAACATCTGCCCTGTAGGGCGTAGTTCCGAAGATACTCAGTACAAACGTTGTCATTTGCCTAACTTACGCCTTACGGGTATGTCCCATCGGTCACGAATTACGATAGGCTGTCGATAAATGCGTCAGGGTTAGGCAAATTATTTCCAAGGCACTTTGGGGACGCTGGATTAAATTATGGGCGCTACGTATAGAATGGTCGTTTGTGCATGCGTCTTACAGTGAGTACTCGTAATGTGAAAGTAATTAAATTTTGATTGAGGCCAGAATCGTTCACGTTGCGTTTTTTTTTGTTCATTTATATATATGGTTTGCTCGAATCACACGAAAAAAAGTTAGTCACTGGCTGCAAGCATTTCGAGAAGCTGCCTGCGATCGCGCGCAAGTGTGCGAGTCACCTGCGTACAAGGTTAGCAGGAAGGAAGGGAGAACTCAAACGGCACTGATTGCACGCTTGTGCGTGACGTCGGTCTGTTCGTTTTTCTTTCTTTTTTCTTGCCTTTTCTTCTGTGTGCGCTGGTGATCTCCGTGAAACACACACGAAACGCGCGCATTTGTGGAGGCGCTGTATAGGCGGAATTTCCGGGACGCGCGCGGGCTTTTGAAAAGAAGAGAGAAAGAAATATGTAGAAGAAACCGAACGAAAGAATGACGCATGCACTTGAACGTTCACCCGATGATGAAACGGCGGGACGTCCTCCTTCTCCATGGGATTCGCGCGTTCGTCGCTGCGTAATTGAGTGTTCGGCGTAAACGGGCGATTTGCGACTCGCCCCGCGTCGCTTCCCGGGCGCCTTTTCGTGCGAACGAGCACACGGCGAGGACACCCTTTATGGCGGGCGCGCGAATTGGGCCGCGGGCCTCTGGGAGAAAAAAAAAAAAAAAAAAAGTCCGAGCGTGTGTAGGACGTTTGCCGAAAAGGTTTCGAGGAGTAGTCGGAAAGCGGATCGCGTGGTTTTGCTCTGTACTGCAGGGCGGATGTTTGCTGCGCGAAAACTGCTTGCCAAATGTCGCCGGTGCCGAACAAAGAAAGAAAGAAGGAAAGAAAGAAAGAAAGAAAGAAAGAAAGAAAGAAAGAAAGAAAGAAGCGTGTACCTAAAGGAGAATGCCCCGGTTTTGATCACTTTCACTATATGCAGCCTAGTTTTCTTACCTTCGCTAGTTTTATTTAATCATATCTGCTTTAAATACACCTAAATTATACACACAGGATTAGAGCTCCCTTTCCCCCCTTTGGAATCGTTAAATGAATGAAAAATATTCTAAGAAAACCGCAAGACGAGCATTTTAGCGCGTTAAAGAGCACGCCCTCCAAAAAAGCACCGCACATTTCGAGATGTGCTTTGCTTTTTTGTTATGGAACTTTTTTTTTCAATTCTATTTTCCCAGTTGTGTAAATTCTTGTCAGATTGCTCGGGGGAAAGAAGGCAAATCGTGGAGTTTCGAACTACTGAAGTGGTTGCCAACCCCTAAGTATAATACGACCCGCCGTGGTTGCTAGTGGCTATGGTGTTAGGCCACTGAGCACAAGGTCGCGGGATCGAATCCCGGCCACGGCGGCCGCATTCCCATGGGGGCGAAATGGGAAAACACCCGTGTGCCTAGATTTAGGTGCGCGTTATCTTAGAACCCCAGGTGGTCTAAATTTTCGGAGTTCTCCACTACGGCGTGCCTCATAATCAGATGGTGGTTGCGGCACGTGAAACCCCGTGATTTAATTTAAATATAACGCGGTCGATGAGATATGCACATTCCTTCGCAATAAGTTGCTCGCGAGAGTCTGGCCTGGCGGACGCGGGACGGCTGTGTGGCTTTGGCTGCGCTCCAAGCTGAGCACTCGTGCGCGCAATGATTGACATCTGCGCGGGAGACGCCGTTGCGGACGATAACGGCGCGCTCGGCTGATTAGCCAAGCACGCGACGCCGGCACTGCACACATACCGACAGTGCAGACGTGTGTCTGAAAGCCGGCACGGCGCAAGACACACGACATAGAAAGCAGACGTGCAAGCAGACGTGCAGTTTGTGGACTCACCATTGTAGCTGTCCCAGCTAACGTAAAGAAGGTCGCAGTTTCGCCCGAAAGGCGAAGCATCGATTGCTATAGCAAATGAGCTGGACAACTGCACGAAGTAAGGATAGTAGTTTCATCGGCCGAATAAACTTTTAAACGTATGCGTTACTAACCAAATGAACAAGCATGGTGTCACGCGCGCACAAGCAAACATGAGCACTTCTCGCTCGATGACCGCGGAAACTCGCTGTCGAAACGCTGCAGTGAGGAAGCGCGGCGGCAGCAGCGAGCGAATTGACCTTCGTGCTGTATCTCGCACCAACGCGAACGAAGCCGCGAAAGCGCAGCGCGAGCGGCGGACTCTGTCCCCATCGCAGGTGCCTTTAAAGATGCAGCAGCCCGGTCCGGCTCCCCCCCCCCATCTCCCTCCCCTCCCCCCCAGAGTCTTGCGCGCGACAGAAGACTGCGTGCATCCTCCCTGCTTTCCTCCCTTCCTTGCGCGCGATTGAGCCGCGATCGCCGCCTCACCCTCGCACGCCTTCACTCGCACATACAGACAGCGACGACTTTATCGTGCTTTGACTTTATACGGAACCTCACTGCGACGGCAGACATGCGCCTGGAGTGTCAATATATTGCTGTCGCAATAAAAAAAAAAAAAGAGTAAGCTAGCAGGTCACGGGCCATCGTTGTTTTTTTTTTCAGTAAATATTTAGTCATTCATCCTTATGTTTTGTCTTTCTGTTCAGGCACGTGTGTGAATTCACATTATTGCATAGCAGCCACGGGACCTTCCTTTTCCTCCTTGATTTCTTTTTTTTTTTTTTTTTTTTTTTGAGGCCTGCGCGCGACTGTCTTTAGTAACAAACGTTAGTATCGCCGTCCCGCGCATTGTGCTGTTGTTGCTTGTCATTTGCGTTGTGCTGCGCTCGCTTTCTCTAAACTTGCAACGAATGCGCAGTACCTAAATGCTCCTTTTTTTCTCTTTTGTTGAGCGAGTTTGAACCGTAAACTGGATGTCCTGCTCCTGCATTAAACTGTAAAAAAGAAAAAAAAAAATATTGTCATCCACTCTACTCTAGCGCGAAGCTACAGGTTTCCTAGTAGCTTCTTGCCACGCTCGGGTGGACGACAATTTTATCGAATCCGCGACCTGATATATAGCGTGCTATGCATATCCGAAAGAAGCGAAGGGACGCCGAGCGAGTCGTACACACGACTGCGCGTTGCCGTCTCGGTGAGCAAACAACTCGCGGTTACGACCGGCGGAGTCGTGTAAATTCCTTCCTTTGGCAGAACCGTCTCTCTCTCTCTCTCTCTCTCTCTCTCTCTCTCTCTCACACGTTGGCACCGCGAGCCTCCGATAATCTTAACTGTGCGCCGATAAGGATCGGCTGGCCCGATATCCACCCGCGGGAGCGGCTGCTGCGGGAGCAGTGCTGGCAGCGCGTGTCCTTCCTCGTTGCCGTGGCAACGCGCGCTCGTGCCCGGCGGGTGTACTGCTGCGGGCGCTGTCGCGCGCGACCTTTTGTTTGCGTGCTGCGCTTTCGTGTCACGTGCAGGCTCGCGGACGTATCCGTGTGTAGCGGGATGTCTCTGCATCGCGGATGGCAATTACTGCGGCCGGGGATGTAGGACGGGCTCTTCATTTCTTTCCTCGACGAGGCTCAATGAACGCATGGGAACGGGGCGAGGCAA
The DNA here is from genome assembly GCF_023375885.2 of Dermacentor andersoni. Taxonomy (NCBI): domain Eukaryota; kingdom Metazoa; phylum Arthropoda; class Arachnida; order Ixodida; family Ixodidae; genus Dermacentor; species Dermacentor andersoni. The sequence continues at coordinate 94,312,493 of NC_092822.1, read as the reverse complement.
GCTCGGGGCCGGGCGTGGAAACCGAAGCGGGGCGAAGCAGGAGCAGAGACAAATATAGTTTGCAAAGCATGCTTCAGTTAGCGGAGGGGGATAAAAAGTCCTTGTATTCTTTTTTTTTTTAGAAAGAAAAACAAAAACGAGGGGGCGGGTTACCGCGTGATGAAGGAAAACGTGTCTCGTACATTGGTTATAAGCAGGGTGCGAAGCCTGCTTGGCCCTGGCATTGTCAAAAAAAAGAAAAAAAAACTCGACAATGGCGGCGTACGAGCGAGTTATTTTTTGTGTTCTATCAAAATTAGGGCCGTGCAAGAGTTTTCAAGAAAATAGCTCTGTATTCTACTCCTCCCAGCGAGACTTATCACGAAATAGCCCATAGACATCGCTTGAGGCGTCGTGCGCTCCCACCACTGGCCAACCAACTCGATAAAACGCAAGTGGTCGCGTTTAGGCGACTCCAGACAAACACATACCTACACCCACAGTACATTAACAAATTCACAGGGGGCAAGAAAAGCGACCTATGCAGGCTCTGTTCGCAAACAGGGACACTCACACACATAATGTGGGAATGCACCTCGCTCCCGTTCTCTCATGGCCCCCCGTCAGCAGCGAGACTGACTGGACCGCCTGGCTCAGGTCCGGGGACGTCGACCGACAGCTTGAACTGGTGGACTGAGCGGAGAAGGCCAAGCAGCCCCAGGGCCTTTCTTGAGCCCGATCCCTCAGTCACCTCCCCCTTTCCCCTTCCCACTTTCAATAATGTTTACCACCACCACCACCTCGGTTTCTTTTCATCATCGTAATTACATATTTCTAACGTTGTACGTCTAACACATTTCTAGAATCTTCCCGATTCTGGAGCAATCTTGACGCGTCAGTAGAACCGCTTTAGCAAGTTAAAACTTTGCGCCTCTGCGTGTGTGTGTGTGTTTTATTATAACTTACGGATTTCCGTCAACTTTTGTGAGAACATGCGAGATCGCAAATCAAAACAGTTCGCTTCCTGGAGTGGCTAAGATTTTACTTTCTCCATCAGATACAAACGTTTTCATTCAGATCGGTCCAGCGGTTTTCCCGTGAGACCATTTCCGCACCTTGCATGTATTTGAGTCGGAGTTAATTGGTCTCGAGGTATGCATACAGCTTTGCAAGCACGCAGCGGCACGGAACGGCTGCAGCTCACAAACGGGCGCCGAAGACCGCCCGAGCCGACTAATTCACAGGGTCCTTTCTGCGCGCCGATGATAAGCGCTGTGACCTGAAGATCATCATCATCATCATCATCAGCCTGGTTACGCCCACTGCAGGGCAAAGGCCTCTCCCATACTTCTCCAACAACCCCGGTCATGTACTAATTGCGGCCATGCCGTCCCTGCAAACTTCTTAATCTCATCCGCCCACTTAACTTTCTGCCGCCCCCTGCTACGCTTCCCTTCCCTTGGGATCCAGTCCGTAACCCTTAATGACCATCGGTTATCTTCCCTGAAGATAGCGAAGCGATAAGGCCCACGGCGTGTAGGCCTGCCGTGCGCGGCGCACTGTATACAGTTTAACAGGCTGATAAACCCGCTTCTCCTTTCGTTTCCTTTTTATTATTAGTGCATTCCACACCGATTCTACGCTGTGACGGCCGCACAGCGAAGGTGCTTTCGCTACCCTCTTAAATTGATTTTTTATGGCTCATTTATTATTAAAGTCAATTAAGAGCCAGGAAATCCAGTGCCGCTTAAAGGCGCGGATGTAGTCGGGCGTTCGGGCTCACAGAAGAGGTTGCGCGGAGTTTTCGACTTCGCCAAACGAAAAAAAAAAAGCAATAAAAGCGCGCGAGCTGCGCCTAGAAGAGCCCGTCACCAGATTCGCTCTGAAGGGGTGATGTGTAACAATACACCATCGTAATACTTTGTTTTTAAAACCATGCAAACGTGGTGAGACTGCAGCCAAAGAATACAATCGAACCGTTAAATTCGAGTGAATTCGCCTTAAAACGCGAGTGACCAACTGGAGATGGTCGGTCAGACGTTAGCTGCCCCGTGCGTTCTGGTTGGGCCATCTGCCTGCAGTGTGCGCAGCGCTGTTGCAGCCGAATCAGTGTCGGTTTCGCTCCCTCGAAACTCCCAACATTTGAGAGAAACGAATATTCGACAATTTCGCACGGCTCATTGTCGAACCGAATACGAATCAAATCGCAGAGACAATTCGATTCGCATTCGATATGGAGAATATTCGCACACCCCCGAGGAAAAAATTTTTTTTTTTCGAATGTTTCGAACTTGTGGGAGCCGGCCTACAGAATCGAAACGAGATTCGAGTAATGTGGAAGGAAATCGAGTGTCGTCATTTGTGCGTCTTCACTGTGTCCGCTTCAGTGCGCTGCTTCACCAGCAAGGCATGATGGGATTCGAGTAAACGCGGTGCGTACGCGCCTCGGCAGTCATCATTAAAGCGAGCCGGTTTGAGCCTTTAGCCACTCCCGACGGTATCATGTGTAAGCGGGACCACGTGTTCCAGTCCGTTTACACGAGTGTTCCGGCCCGCCAAGCCCCACAATCACCTCGAGGCGCCCGCGCGACAGTTTCGCGAGGCAGCGTATACACTCGTCGTGGCTGGCCGCAGGCAATGCTATCGCCGCTTCGTTAAGCCTGCTCCGTGGGCCCGGCTAATGCCCCGCCGGTGCCTCGAATTGGGCCGCCAAGCGGGGGACCGCGGTAAATGGATCAGCGATTTTCGCCGCCGAGAGGAACTGCAGTGCCGCGTATATCGCGCGCGCGGGGCATGCGATGGGAGAGTTTGAAAGTGAGTGGTGTATACGTCGCGTATATGCACACCTTGCAACGAGGCTGTATGGTTAGTTATACGCACCTGCCGAGGTAGCGCAGGTGCTCTACAGGCGTCGCGCTGCGATAAGCTCGAGGTTGCGGGTTCGAATCCCGGCCGCATTCCGATATGGGGGCGGAATTCGAAAAAAAAAAAAGAAATGCTCGTCTGTGACACGCATTGGGTGCACGTCAAGGAACCCCGGAGACGGTGAAAATTATTCCGCAGGCCCCTCACTATGCGGCGTGCATCATAATCAGATCGTGGTTCTAGCGCGTAAAAATCAAGAACTTATCAATTATTAGTTAAACGATGGTCGGCGCGAGCTGGCAGTATTGCGGAAAGACTGCGGTGCACTTCGATGGTGGCGAAAGCCAAAAAAAGAAAAAAGTCAAAAAGGAAGAAAAAAAAAAAAGCCCATGTGCGCAGTTTTGGCGCGCGTGAAAGAACCCCCAGACGGTCGGAGTTAATCTGGAGCCATTTATTACGGTGTCCCTCATAACATATACTGTGTTCTGGGACCTTGACCGCCATAATTTATTTTTTTAAAGCAAGTTTTACGGACCGGTGTTCAGGGCCTTTAAGGCTGTGGTAGGCGCGAAGAAAGCAGGTTTTAGAAGACGGCACCGACTTTCCGTGGCAGTGGAACAAACCTACGCTGGGGAGTCGGTCCACGAATTGATCCTGCAGGATCGATTCAAGACGCAAGCTTTTACGATAGTCGTATAGCCGGGGTTGGTGTTGCCGCTGATATTATCGCTCAACCCCGCGTGTATACCCTCTGCGGATTAATAAATAATCGGTTGTTGTTGTCATCTCAGATCATGGCTCCTACCCACGAGGGGGGACGGTCGCCGGAGATAAAGTACCTACAGCAGAAAAAAAAAAAAACGAATATCAGAAGGGGATATTGCGTAACATAAGGACGACATAATTTTACACGAAAAATTTACGTACGACTGCAGTCGGTCACCTAGCAGCGTAACTTTGCGGACATCTGTACGCAATAAGTTTATCGAAACATCGTGTTTCCCTAGTCGAGGCTGTTCTTTTTCTTTCTTCTTCTTTGCGCGTCATCAGCTGTTCACCGGGACACTGTTGAATTGCACGGTAGCGGCTACTTGGTTGTCGGTAGATGCAGGCCTCACCTCGCAGTCTACAGCGGAGAACACGGCCCCACTACCGAAGGCCATGTGTGCCAACTCTCTTGTTCTCCACTCCTCCCCGATGGCGTTCATTACGAACACCGAGGAGAGTTAAATGGTGGAAGGGAGGGGGGGGGGGGGGGGAGGCACATTACGGGGCGGTGACTTGGCGTGTCCTCCGCCGTTGCGCGTCCGGGCCGGACATGCTCGAAGCTTTCGGCAGGGGCGGCGGCAGTCCGCACACAATGCTCGCGCGCACGTCATGCCTCGCCGCGCCATTTAAGGGGGGCGCAACCGTCGCTTCCGCGGCCTCTCCTCCACACCACGGGCGCGCGCGTGGGCAATCCCCCGCGTATCGCCGAATTTACGGCGTAGATGCCGTACGGACTCGCCTAATAGCGGCACCTGCTACTTTTCCTGTTATCTTGCTCAGAAAGAGCGGAAGTGCCGAGACTGCTGCGTAGATAAAGAAACCGGGACGCGTATTAAAAGAAAGAAAGAAAGAGTACGGTTCGTAAGACCGGGTGCAAGTCAGTCGTCGTGTTGGACGCATATAATTAGCGAAGGCGGCAGCCCCTTGCCACAGAGCTCTTACGAAAAGCTTTGATTCTCTTAAGAAAAAGTGCTTCTCTATCCCTCTGTATCTCTTGGTTGCGTATGTATGTACGTATGTATGTATGTATGTATGTATGTATGTATGTATGTATGTATGTATGTATGTATGTATGTATGTATGTATGTATCTATGTATGTATGTACGTATGTAAAAACAGGTATGTATCGACGCAAAATGCAATCTTACACCTACCGATGTCTTCAGCGAAGGGTTATTTTTTGAGTGCCATTAAACGGATCCAAATACGTTAAGTTTAGCGTTATCGAAAGATCGCGCACTTGTTCTGGAAAACACAAGTACACCAGTCATTTGAAGGCGAATAAAACGGCCAGTGCACCACTGCCTCTGTGTGGTGGCGTTTCTCCGTTTCTGTCAGTGACGCCGGTTTTACCCGTGCGCGGACTTTGTGAGCCAGAAAAAAAACGACCAAGTACGGGCGCGCGACGCGGCGTAATCATTCCCTCGGCAGCTAGCCTCGGTGACGATTTCCATAGAGTCTCATTTAGGCGATAGTTGTTCGGCAGCAACGTCCCGTTACAAAGCGGTCAAATGTCCAGTGCGCCGATCTCAATTCGCAGTCATTCCAATGAAAATAAAGAAATAAGTAAAGCGTCCAAACATCAGTGGGAATAAATGTCGATACGTGATCGGTACTGACGTCACGTTTTGCGCGCAGAATTCAAGAAACGGAAGGTCATCATTTCATTTTTTTTTTGAGATTAAGTTAACGCAAAGCAAACAAGTGCACCTTCCCGTGTGCGCTGCCGTAGTGTCCATTTAACTTAAGTTTTTTGTGGACGAATATGGGTCACGCCAATAAGCATAGAACGCGTAGAACGCATTGATGTGCGGATACGTCACTACAACAGTGGACGGCACGCTGAGAGTTGCTTACTTTCTTCGCAGGAAGAGCGCGCATTTCCGTATTGAAGTTTCAGCTTAACAATCTGACACACGGGCATCGTGTAAAGAAGTTCGCTCGCTTCTTGACGTTCTCGTTCGGAGTTTTCCTACGTGGCCGTCACGTCAACGCGGCCATCACGCGAGTGCATACGGTATATGTGCGCTCACGCAACTGACCGGCGTCGACGCGCCGGCCCGAGCGTGGCGTTTCTCGTTGCTGCTGCGGCGAATACGTCACGGCTGCGAGACTTTCTGATGCCTCCGCAACCCTCGACGCAACGCCCCCCCCCCCCCCCCCCCCCCCTTGCCCTTCTATTTCTACGTCCTATCTCCAACCGCCCTCCCTGTGCCACCTTGACTTTTCCCACAGCGCTGTCTTCTCAGCGTCGAAACAAGTTCTGTGCTGCCATCCAGTTAGCTGCTTCGCTTGGTCATATTCGTTCCGCCTTTGTTTATTCTGCGCCCGTCTTCATTGCTCCATAGTCGTTTTTTATCCCTCTCTCTCTCTCTCTCTCCTTTTTTCTTCTTTTCGTTTGCAACGGCCAGAGAGTGAACTGAAGTCTTCGATATCTGTTCTTGCGATGAAGGCGTATACCATAAAGCATAATGTCTTACGTGTGTTCTATGGGCGCTGTCAGGTCTGCGCATGAATTCAAGCAGCGCCTTGTCGTATCTGTTGTGTTGTCGTGTGTCCAGTGATCATGCCGTGACTGTATCGGTGGCCGCTTTGTAGAAGGAAACACGAACGTTCCGCTTGTAGGGCTATAGACAAGTCCGCAATAAGTGGCAGACACTCCATATTAAGCGGCAAACTGTGTCCCCTTACCATCTCTGGAAGGGCACGGTCCGTCGTTTGGACTTGTTGCATCCAGCGGGAAGCCCGGTAAGTTCAAAGTACACACGACAGCCTGTGTAAGGGGCCTGCGCTTGGCATGGAGGAAGCGAAACTTGCTCCCCTCCATGGTAGAGTGGCATGAAAGGGAGCGAACGCGTGATGGGCTGAGAGAGCGCGTGTTTTCGAGACCTTTTTCTTTGTTTACGTTCACAAGTCCAAAACGACTTCCGCTTTCGCCGTCTGGAACAGCCCGCCAAATTTAGCGGGTGACGAAGGCATCTTCAAGGGCTGTACGCTGGCGGGATTAAAAGGCGGGACAAAAGAAGACACACACAGCGCTAACTTCCAACAATGTTTATTATCGAAAACCAGGTCGTACTTATACACTCAGACAACATGAGTCACAGCCACGTGAACAGATTAACAATCAGAGCGAAACGTTATTGTAAGTGATATGCTAAGCCGTGCGCAAAAATTTAAGTTCTTTTTCAGAGAGAGCCAATGACGGTTTGCTGATACATGAATCCCCTAGGGCATCAATCTGCCCGGCTTCTATTATAAGTCTAGTGAGTTCGCATTAGTGAGTGTATAAGTACGACCTGGTTTTCGATAATAAACATTGTTGGAAGTTAGTGCTGTGTGTGTCCCTGTGCGTCTTCCTTTGTCCCGTCCTTTAATCGCGCTACCGTGCACCCCTTGAAGATGCATTACCAACAAGCCCACATTGCAGCCCTCGTGACGAAGGCAGATGCAAATTGCCATAGCCTTTAAAATATACCCCCCTTTTTATTTTATTGTTAACAAAGTCTTTTTTTTTTAAATTACGTGCGACATGTAGTACAGTTGTACTTCCCGAGCTAGATCAATCTCAGAGGCGGACATTACTCGCACGAGAAATAACACTATTTGACTCATTAACAAGGTTTCAGTTAACTTTTAAACTAATTATTTTACAGCCCGTGGCATCACCCATGGATGCCAAAAAATCACCCCTGGCATGTATCACAATTCTGCTTATTGAGTTGGATTACACTTAGAGGCGAGCATTATGTGTATTAGAAATCCAGCCAAATATTTGACAAAGCTTGGCTAATTAACTTTTAAACGAAATACTTTTAGCACATATTGCAGTTTACGAATTGTAGCCGGTCATATCCAGTCATATCCACTAAGTCATGTCCACTAAGAAGAGAGAGAGAGAGAGAGAGAAACAACTTTACTGGTCCATTATGAAATGAAACGCGTTAAGCGTCTGATGGGGTGGCTCCCTCTTCGCGGGCTCCATATGCTTCCAGGGCCGCCTGGCCCCTGTGGATCAGTCGGAGCTGGTCTTCCAGGGCGGGGCTGGACAGCATGATCTCCCATCGCTCGTAAGGGTGGGGATAGCAGGGGGGTTAGTTATGGGTATAGGTGGGGTGATGATGGTGATACCGATTTCGAGGTATGCGTTGCCAAAGTTTGCGGCGAAATGCGTTGGTGTTTCAGTAACCTTTGAGCTTCAATAAAAAAAAAATGTTCTTTTGAAAAAAAAGTAAGTAGTAGAACAACAGTATTTTTACCGCAAGTCTGACTGACTAATTTCAAAACTGGTGCTTGTATCAAAATTCGATCGTTCCAAGTGGATGTGCCTTCTGAAATCACTGGCTTCAAGTCGTAAACTGCAATAGTATGTGCGCCAAAGTAATTAACACAGAAAGTTGGGCTAGTTGGTGTTGGCGCATTTGATGTGACATAGTTCTTAGCGCTAGCAAGACTAACGGGAAAACGGTGGGACAGGACAAAGCGCTCTGACCTAGCGCTCTGTCCTGTCCCACCTTTTTTTCTTTTTCCGTTAGTCTTCTTAGCGCAAGTAACTATGTCACAGCAAATGCGCCAAAGAATTTCGTGAAAAGTTCATTGGGAAATTTTGTTAATTAGTCAATTACGCGTCTTGATTTCCAGTGTAACAATGTCCGCCTCCTCTAGTAATCCAGCTCAATGAGTAGATAGGCGCTGTATGCCACAGGTAATATTGAAAAGTTTTGTTAAAGTTAAAAAAAAAAGGAAAGGCGGTATAGGACCGACTTCGCCCTGCCATCTGCTAGCCGCCTGGTTAGCTCAGATGGTAGAGCGGCTGCCCCGGAAAGGCGGTGGTCCCGGGTTCGAGTCCCGGACCAGGACGAATTTTTCTTCAACTATGAGGCTTTTCTTTCGAGGAACCCGTATGGGTTTCCTTTGTAGCAATTGCTACGAACGGGTGGATGTCTGATTTTCCCTTTATTGCTTACTTCTCTCCACCTTGCGGGTTTCCGCAGAACTACTACGTCAGAGCTTTCAGCTGGTACCATCCAGTTCTATCGCGGAGTTAAAAACGTTGTTTCACAAGCGCACCGTTTCGCGGGAGAGCTAGCTTTGTAAAGGGAAAAGTGTCCATTGTATAACTAAGCACAAGTTCTTACGTTTTAGTTAAGTTACGTATTTTTTACGTGGCAATACTGTTATTTTGGACTTTCGCGTCCAATCCGCCACGCTGTGACGTCAGCTTGACGTTGGGAATCCTACTCCCCCCTCGCCGTTCTTGTGCGTAGAGAGTTGGGGAAAGCCGTAAGCTCAGTTTTTCGCTTACCTTCCAACTTAATGTAACTGTAGTTACTGTTCATCGGTAAACTGACTAACAGACGATGTGAAAAACCCGCCGTGGTTGCCCAGTGGCTATTGTGTTAGGCTGCTGAGCACGAGGTCGCGGGATCGAATCCCGGCCCCGGCGGCCGCATTTCGATGGGGGCGAAATGCGAAAACACCCGTGTACTTAGATTTAGGTGCACGTTAAAGAACCCCAGGTGGTCGAAATTTCCGGAGTCCTCCACTACGGCGTGCCTCATAATCAGAAAGTGGTTTTGGCACGTGAAACCCCATAATTTAATTTTTTTAACGATGTGAAAAATACGTGACGTCAGCGTCGTATGCTGGTAGGTCTTCAGACCTCGAGTGGATACCCAACGCAACAAGGGCAGTTCGAACTTAGAAAAAAAAAAATATGCAGACACTACGCAGTGTGAGAATGTGTTGCGAAGAATTTCAGTACACAATCTGCATAAGTGGCGCAGAACGCATCACGATCTGTATCTGTGTTCACGTGATAGCGATTAACTCTCCGTGCGCGATGGCACGCCATGTTTTTGGCCTTGTATATATAGGCATAGTTACAAAGGTGGTATAATTTTGTACACGTTTATTGTATGCGACCATTGCTGTATTACTATTGATTTTGCGACACTTTGTTGCGAAAATCTGGCGTTCCGTAGATGGTTCAGTGCTGTATATGACGTCGAGTACACGTGTCCGTCTAAAGTACGGTACGTATGTTCCAAATTTGAGACGTCTGCTATATTGCGCGACGTGTTGCATCCTGAGATAACCGTACCGAATTTAACATCCATGTGCCACATTTAGCCAATTTATTTTACCCCGGGCAAACAAACGTTAGCGTGTTTTGCGTTACCCAATTCGCCCCGTGCCCGGCCTGTTGTACGACGCCTTGTACAGCGCCATCCGATCCCCCGCACTGCTGCACGGCACTGACATTGAAGGCAGCATGTTGGGCCGATCCCGACCGTGCACTAAAGGTCACGCAAGAGTAGTATACATTACGTACCGTAAAGCCGCTCGAAGAGGAAAAGAACGTTTCGCACTACATATATAAAAAAAAGTTGTACTCGTACATCAGGGTGTATACGCGATCGTCTGCAGCATAAACGCACCCGCAGCAGACGCCGCTCGCGTTCAGCGATTCCATTGCGGCATCACTTTTCCTGCGGAATGTTTCTCTCTCTCTCGCCGGCGCATGTCTGTGTCCGCGGAGCGTGATGTTCGGGAATGCCGCGCACAACGCAACGTCCGAGCCGCACTGCCCTTGGACTGCAGGGGGCCGTGTGCGACGCGTGAGAACGCTGACCCGTACGCGGACCCGGCCGTGACACGGGCGCGCTTGAAATCGCTGCAGAAGCAGCAGAAGCAACGGCGAAATCGTCTGCTCTCGACGCACGCCGACTCGATCACGACAACGCGTGCGGTGCGTCCTCCTTTCCTCCAGCGCTCCCTGCCTACGACGATGCTGCGATTATTACTATTTTTTATAATATATAGCTTATCTTTTTGTTCGTTAAGCTTCGACGTGTAGCGCGACCCAACCATGCTCCAGTCTCTCGCGCCTCTGTCCCTTATAATTTACGTTTTTTTTTTCTTTAACATGGCGCTGTCAGCTAGCATATAGGTCGATCCTGTCTGGCGTTCTGCGTGTAATACAGTTTAACATACCGTACGCAAAGAACTCTCGTGCATTATAATATGGCGTGTCAGAATTGCGCATGCGCGGAGCGCAGTAGGGAGGTTTGGAAACAGCGCGCCCGAATTGCACAGCACGTTCCAATGAAATAGCGTCACTGCTCATGCGCATGCGCATGGCCCAAGCTACGCTCGGCTTCTTTTGCACTCTTTCTTTTTTGCGTTGCTTAATATACCACCCTGGCGATAGCGTCCCCTAACTTTCGGTCTCCTATTTCTAACACCCCTTGAATAAACCCGTCACTACGTGCTGAGGCCCCTGCCTGCAATGCTCATACCATCGAGTTGATCCACGCTAACCGAATAATCGTGTTAAGAAAAAAGTCCTGCCGCTTGCTTCTTTTAGGCGATATACAATATGTTCTGTTATCTTTCAACAGAACTTGTGAACAGATAACTGATACCCGTCGCTGTAGCTCAGTGCATGAAGGTGGCGTTGCGCTTCTTAGTGCGAGGTAGCGAGTTCGATCCCAATGGAGGCAGAGTGCGAGAACGCCCGTGCAGCGTGCGATGGGCGCACGTTAAGGAATCCCGGGTGGTCGAAATTAATCCGGCTCCTCCCATGATGGGGTGACTCGTAATCGGATCGCGATTTTGTCACGCGCAAGACCCCGTAGTTATATTTAGATGAGAAATCTTAGCAGATAGATAAGAGACTATGTACAGTTGACGAATTTGTTGTCCTACTTCTTTTTATTTCTTATTGCGCATTGGTTCTTTCAATTTGGCTTCCACGTCTTTTCCTGTTCTTGAACGTTGGACGTGCAGTCGGCCACAGATGCTTAAGGGACACGAGTTGCACGGCTTACACTCTAAGACGTGACGCTTATAATTTATTGGAGTGCTTTGTAAAGCCGCGAAGGGTATGTACAGATCGAAACTTTGAATTGAAGGCCGCGGCCTCGGGCTTACTAGGAATTCATCTTTTTCGCAAATCTAGTGTCGTGTAAACTTTTGTGGCCGACGGTTCTTTCTTCGTTTTCATGGTGGCATGTTTTTTATAACATTTTCCCCTTAAGCACTGCTGTGTAATGTTGCAAATCGCCCCTTACGTAATTAAATTGACCGTGTACTACCCAACGTATCGTGTATGCTACGCTGAGTTCGATACCTCCAATTCTGATTGAAGCACTGGAATCTTAGCCTGGAATGGAGTTTCTGTTACGGTAAAGCGAGTTTTCATTTGTGAATTGTTCTAAATAATTAATTAATAATCTAAAGTTTAACTCGATACCATTTCACATAGTGCTTTATTATTATTATTATTATTATTATTATTATTATTATTATTATTATTATTATTATTATTATTATTATTATTATTATTATTATTATTAATATTATTACGTACAAATGCATCCTGCATGGCTAGAAATGAAGGTGAACGGGATGTCGTAATTTTCTTCGATGTGGAACTGCAGGTGTCAGTGCATTAGGCATTCAAGTAAATAAATAGATGCGTGCTAGATCAGTGGTTGGCGCGTCCTTTTGCAAAACAGCACATTGTCGCTGGAGCACGCGTCTCCGTTGAGTAGTGTCTAAGACATGGCGTTTGTGGCGTGTTTTAAGCTCTGAAGTCACATCCGGCGCATGCACTTCGCAAAAGCCTTCGAAGTTCGTTTCTGGTACTGCGGAACAACTCACTGGGTCGTGAACTTAGACGCCATATACCTATGATTGCGATGGCTTCGTTTCAGTTTCTCTTCACCTCGCGAGAATCGCGAAGACAAGGCGACGACGAGGCCTACGACGAGGGCGAAATAGGTGGTGTCCAGAATTTGAGGTTAAAACGTGTTTCCGGCTCACACGTAATCGCTTCCGTCGCACGCAGCTAGCGAAAGCACGGCCTTCGAGATCTGCATTCGTTATACCGAGATGGCCGTCGCTGGGACGTGTATTTGGACGCCACCTACGAAAAGATACGGACGAGCAGGCGAACACAATAAGCAGGCGCGTTCCGAGGTTCTAACTGCGGTCTCGGTAGGAGGCGACGCTGCGCTCGCGCTGTACACGCCGTCTCAAGTTGAACGAAGGGAACGATTGAAGCGGGCTCCACCTCACAAGAACTCGCCGTGCGGCGAAGTCAACTTCGACGAAGGGTTTATATATGAATTAAAAAAAAATTAAATACGTATTTTCTTTTTAATGTTACTACTGAGCTCGTAACGCACTATTGTACGTTTGTAGACAGCATAACACTTAACCTAAACCATCATCAAAAGCTACTGTAAAGAGTCTCAGGCAACGGAGTGCGTGTGCGCATGCGCGCTCTATAGTTTAGACGGACACTTCTCTGTGAATTCAAATCAGGGCGGTGCGACTCAGGATTGTTGATTGCTAAGTAAGAGGCAGTGTGTTGCCGTCCGCTGAGCCGAACGCGGTTTCAGTGTGAGCAAGCTCCTGCGAGCGGCAGTCGTACGAACAACGCGTCATTCAAGCTTCGTCGTATACCGGTGACGAACAACAGTACGGAGTCGCCTATTTTTCCCTCTTTGGGTGAAGAAAAGGCGAATACCTCTGCTTCGACGCTGGAAACGTGGCCCGCAAGCGACGCGGTTACCGACAGGCACTCGGAGTTCGCACTGCTGTAGTTGCGCAACGTCCGCGCGCTTCTTCGACAGCGTCGCTTGAGCGCTCGGTTTCCAACGCGAGTCCAACTAGCTCGTTCTCTCTTTCGACCGCGACACGACTGCAGAGGCCTCCCGTGATGGGCCTCTCCCTTGTCACAAGCGGTGTGTGTATACGTGGCCCAAGCGCTCTGACTGGGGCTTTGCTGCGCGCGCGCCCTCTTGACACAAGCACTGGCTCTTAAGACTATGAGCACCACCTGCTAGGTAATGCGCCACTGCGTACTACGTTCCCTGCCCACGTCTGACCTCCTACGTACGACTACAACAAAACTGTACACGTATTTTGAGCGGCGTGTGCTCTTGCGTGCGCCGACACGGGAGCAAGCGTAGCGCACTGAGAAAGCACGCGGTTCGATGCGACGCAGTTGAGAACAGAAAGAGCTGAGAAGTCGCGCCACCGCTGCCGCGGACTCGCCACGACCGAGCCAAAAACACCGCCGCCTTTATCGCGAGAGAGAGCGTTCGCACGCGCCAGACTTTCGACACGCCGCGCGGCTCGCGAAAGACGTCCGGGCCCGCGCGAAGTTCGCGAATGCTGCCGCGGTTGACGGGCGCTGCGAGCGAGGATTATAGGGCTAGGGAAAGGACCGCGGGCCCGGCCCCGCGAGAGTTTGATTGCCGCCGCTTGCGCAACCGGCGTCGGGAGGTGGGACGGCCCCCGGCGCGTCTGCCACGAGGATGGCAGATGAGGGACTCGGTCGGAGTAGGACGTACGGGGTTTGCGAAAACTTAACGGCACTGCCAGCAGCTGCCCGGCCGACGGCGAGAGAGTGTTGTGTGCGCGCCGCGTTGGAAAACACGAGGAGTCGCGAGGGGTATATCGGAAGGAGGTGGGGGGGGTGGGGAGGGGGCAGCGTGTATACGTACACACAGACAGCCGCCGCCGGCCGGTCTGGTTGGTGCAGCAGTGTCGGGGTGCTTGCGTAAAGAGGAACCGTGTGTGTGTGTGTGTGTGGCGTGCTCGTGCTTTCTTAGCCGCTCCGTCGCCCGCGGCAAAAAAGCTGTCGCCGGCCGCGGCTCGCATTCTAGCGAGGAGGGGGGGTCGCGCCCGGTGGTTCTATTTTCGAGTCGGCGGCACGCGAAGCCTCGCTCTTGCCGGCCGGCCAAGAGCTCTCGCCCTGTCTCTTCGGGGAGGCCGGCCCGGCATCAGTGCCGGCACCCTGGCGAAGGCGCCTAGCTGCCTGCGGCCCCGGATAGAGGTCGGCCGACTTTGAGCAGCCCCCGACGGCGGCGGCGGCATCTGGGTGTGCTGCGATCCCCTCCCCCCCCCCCCCCCCTCACTCGCCCCCCTGCTTCGCGACACGAGATTGCTCTTGAAAGACTGCTCTTTTACCTCGAGCCTGCGTAACGGTGACACGGAAATTAGATAATGTTTGTGGCCGATTTCAGGAGTCGAAAGAGCTGGGTGAGCGCGCGGTAAGGAGTTGTGAACGACGACCCTTTATACAGACCGTCAGCGGCCTATTTTACGTCCACTGCAGGACGAAGGCCTCTCCCAACGATCGCCAATTACCACCTGTCTTGCGTCCGGCCCTGACTCCATCCCATGCGTGCAGATTTCTTGAATTTCATCGCACTGCCCGGTTCTCCGCCGACCTCGACTACCGCTTGTATTGGTACACACTCTGTCGCTCCGTAAACCATCGGTTATCCGCCCTACGCGTTACCACGGCCTGGCGGACGGCACTTCTCCCCCTCACTCTCAACTCGATTGTCGGCTATATAGCCCCGTCTGCTCCCTATAATCTGCACCACCGTCTTTCAGCTCTCGACGTCGCATACGCCTACAATGTTCCATGCCATCGCCTGCTGTGCGCCTTAGCTTCTAAATTCTTCCAAGTTTCTGTCGAATACGTTGGTACTGATCAGGAAGCGCTGGTTGTACACTTTTCTTTGCGATAGTGGTTCACGCTCCAGGTCATTCCGGCCGTACGCGCTGCAACTTCAGCCTCCCTGGCGCAGTATATATTACCACCACCTCTCTCATGTGAATCTTGCAGTAAAACATTTTTATAGATATGTAATAACCCTGGCGTGGTGGCTTAGTGCTTATGCCGCTGCGCTGCTAAGCACGAGATCGCGGGATCAAATCCTGCCAAATGCGGGCGCATTTCGATGGCGGCGAAAAAAAAACAAAGACAAAGAATGCCCGGGTACCGGGCATTTGGTGCACGTTAAAGAACCCCAAGTGGTCAAAATTAATCCGGAGTCCCCTGCACTACGGCTTGCCTCGTAATCTGATTATGCTTTTGGCTCGTAAAACTCCGGAACTGATTTTTTTTTTTACCTAGACTCTATATGTCTCAATGTCTTAAACCTGAGACAGCACTATCTGTAAATAACGACGTGATTCGCGTTTTTGGCGAGTTTAAAGACGGCTACGATTCAGATGTGCGCGAGCAGTGACGTCAGCAAAAGTTGTTTGCGAGGAGCCGCCTCGCGGAGGGGAGCATCATTAGCAAGCACGGCGAAGAAGCCCAAGCAGGCGCGGAGAGAAGACAATGCAGAAGCAAGAAAAATTTCGCGAACAAGTTAGCCAGATTTATTTAGTAACCCCGGCGGCAGCATAGCGCGACACCGCTGTTATACACTTGGCTTCAGCCCAGCTCCGTGGTCGACTCAATAGCCAGGCTTCACGCCGGAACCGACTGACTGCGCGTTCGGGAGCCGTTTACGAAGAAGGGCCAAAAGCCGACGTGTATTGAAAACAAACGGCGACCTGTTGACGCCAGCCAACATTATAGACAATTATAGACCTCAAGTTATGCCTCCGCGGCGCCACAACCGTGTTTCTGCGAGAAACGCTGTGGAACCTGAATATCCGTGTTCACGGGCGTGCTTCGGTCTATGTAGTTCTGGCCTGCTTCACGCGGAGGGCCCGGCCCCTGGAAGCTAGCGCTTCCAACCGAGAACTTGGCGTCCGAACATTGGGACTACAGTTCTGCGTGATGTGTGCATTGCCGTGCAGCTCATGGACTCGGAACATTTGGGGGAATTAATGCCAGCTATATGGTAAAGCAGTTATGCGAAAACCCAGAAGATGGAAGATTCATGAAAATGAAGAGCTGTTTTCGGGAAACCCGATTTTTTTTTTTTTTTGAGGTTCATGCCACATTAGCGTGGATGACAATATTCTCATTTCAAAGCTTTAATGATCGTATGTACTTAGTGCACTGTTGCTGGTACTGTGTCGTCGTCGTGGCTCGGAAAAATTCATATCGTTATTTCGTGTAACTGATGAGATGTAAGGTCCTCCTCTCTTCATGTAGATATTACTAATAAACGCACTGCTCCTCGTTCTCGAGGAGAACATGTTCCTCCCTTCAACAGCGTCCTTAGCGTGGATGAGTCGGACGACGTCATGGGCCAGCTACCCCTTTTGGCATGCCCGGCCCCAGCTCTTACAGCAGTTATTCACAGTGGTCCAACATAGGGAAGATAAAGATTCCCTGCGCGAACGACAACCATTGTGAAGTCCGGTTCTTTCTTTCTGTCTTGTTCGAACTACGACAAACAGTTGTTGCTTGCCCGAAGATAGTCCTCGTCATCAAAACCTCAGCTTCGGTTCGAGGTTTCTCTCGTTGGCCCTCTACCAATCAACTGAATTGCTCTTCTTCCTGCGAATCCTTGGTCTTGTTTGTGACGTCGGCTAGAGCGCGCGCCGAGCTAAATTGCAGTGACCATGTTCCCGCTGTCTCCTGGCGCAAATGCGTCCGTGGCTACAACTGTTATAGCGTGTAGTAGATTTTTTTTCTTTGTTGCTTCTTCTCGATACCCAATACGGCAATACAAATAGCATTTCTATGGCGTTGTGTTTGAAAAAATGCCTCGCAATATGTCGCTATACCAGCGCTGATTCGGTTAAGTAGGAGGGAGACCACAAGCAACGGAGGAGTACAAAAAGTCAAGTTCCCAAAAAACACTGGCTCCGAAAGTTTGACGCCGGTCATTCATTGCCCGTAACACGCACCAAAACGCCGAACAGAGTCTGCGTATCTCTCCGCCTGATTCTGCGCTCTTCTCACCAAGGAGTGAACTCGCGACCAAAGCGTGCTCGTATGCCTTCTGGTCTTCGTGCTTTGTTCGTCTGTTCCCTGCGTGTGTGGCCGCACTCGTCGGCCAGACATCAGTGACACGTGGTGTAGATTAGCCGCGCCGAGCTGCGTGCGCTTCTTTCTTCGGCTTCCTCCCGCATACGTCCCTGATTGATCTGATAAGACAAGGGAGCGCCTTTGTTTCTCGCGGCTGCTCGCGGCGTCCGCTTTGGTTTCCGCGTAGCGAAGCCGGCCGCCCTTTCGGCGAGCAGCTGCGAGCTGTGCGTGTGACAGCCGCTGTGGTGGGAACCGCGCAAATGTGTGTCCACATCTCGTGCCGTCGCTCTGTATGGTTTTTTTTTTTTTAAACGGCGAAAGATATATGCGGTGCCCGTCAGTGATGCCGGTTTCCTTTGATTGCTTTCTTTCTTTCTTTGCCTTTTGTTTTTCTGCATGCCGTCACATGTCCTGTACGCTTCACAAATGCGCATGGTAAAACAAGAAGGAAAGGACGAGCAGATTTGTAGCTAGTCTGGAATGCGCCTATATAGAGCAGTGTGCGCTACTATATGAGGACCGCTGCGATGTGCCTTTCTTGTGTACGAAGCCGCAGATGCGCACTTTCAGCTGGCGTATCTCAGAATTGCGTCACTCGCCGTTTGCAGCTCAGAGGAACGGAATTTGATTGAAACAGCGAGTACGCAGCAACGATCCGAAAGTACGCTGTTTCGGTGGCAGTGCGACATCAGCGCCTTAAAGCAGAAGTGCTTTGTGCATATATAGGTTCCCGTCAACTTGTCGTAACCTTGACGCACTTTCACTTCGTGGCTGGTACACGCAGTTTAATCAGTAATCTATTGAAACGCTAATTAGGAGTAATAAGTGAAGCTGTGTTAGTATAACACGCTTCTATACTAACAAAACGTTCACTCTTACCGTGATCCGAGGCTTTGCGAGCGAGAATATAGGCAAAGAAGAGATACTGGTGGCGGCGCCTCCTTGAATTTTCCGCACTACGATGTGTGACGTCACGGATTTTTTGGCATTGTCTGTTCGCGTCTGGTTGATCTCGGCAAGGAAGGATTTCAATTAACATTGCGCTCTAACGAGACCAAGGACTCATCGAATCAAGAGAATGCTTTCTGTGCTATAGAATGGTCGGTCGAATTACAAGGAAATACTTTTATATCCGTGACGTCACGCTGACGTAAAAACGCCGCGGTTCAAGCGCGACCATGAAGAAATGGTGATTTGGCATTCTTTCTTTTTTTCTTTCTTTCTGCCGCTACACCTAACCCCTTTTTTCTCATGTATTTTAAATGCGAATATGGTTTAGAAACAATGCTGCTCTTTGGTGTCACTTGAAAACAAAATGGTGCGACCAAGACAAGTCCACAGTCGTGTGCCGCTGTCGGCGGCTTTACCGCGTGGTGCGAGCTGGGAAACATTTCTTGCGTGCGTTTGCCGTTTGTACTAATCGATTCATATTATATTCTTCACTTTGGTTCTCACGAGCTCGTTCACGTGCGTGTAGTATTTGTTCATTTATGTCTGTCTTCGTCAAGGACGTCATGTCAGCAGATTTCAGCGATTTTTTTCATCTCTGCGCTCACTCAGTGCAACTTAATGATGCAAAACTATCGGTAGAATGACTACCGATAGGATCGATAGTTTCTGACAACTATCGATAGCGTAAAAAAAGGCTATCTAGGGTATTACTGTAAGTACTATTGATAGCATTGTAATGTAGTTCGCTGTTGACAGTGCGATCGACAGTTTTGCAATTCTTGGCTAGTAATATCAGCCGAAGTTTTGCGATAACTGACCATGGGTAACACCCAGTTCATGCGGCTGGCAACCGGAGAACGTAGCCATGTTTATGTTGCAGTGTTTATCTGCGGTACGACACTCGATATTTATTTTTACATTATCTATGGTGCACTATCTATAGCAATATCCACAGTGCGCTCGATAGCACCATTGATATCGAAAGTGCTGCAGTTTCCCCGCTATCGATACTCGGATAATTACTAAACTATAGCATCGGCAGAATTATCGGTAGTTCTGCATCACTATTGCGGCTGCAGCAGGCCGCCATCTTGTGAAGGGCAGCTTCTTAGCGGTGCACGCAACGTAGAGTCGACCTGCTATAGTAATATATATATATATATATATATATATATATACGTACATACATACAAGCGTTGGCGGCGGATGTAGAACATGCTTTCTGCCCAGGCGTCACGTGTGCGTAGTTTTTTTGTTTTTTTCAATGGCTTTGTCTGCAGATTGAGATTGTAGACTTCGGTTAAATTTGCGCCTCTCCCGGCGAAGGGCAGGGGGACTGACAGCCGCAACAGCTGCCGCCATATAATATGGAGAGGGAATTTATTGGACGTATAGGGGAATGTAGTTTGAATCGCCAGCACAATCTACAGCTGCCATGATTGCAGTGTATTCTGTACATGTCACTATAGATGTACCTCGCAAATCCCTAAGTGAAAATTGTCTCCAGCCAAAGGCTGGGTCGTTAGGCCGTTTTAATTCTCGATTGTGCGTCTCATGCATTGGACAATTGCCCTACTAATGGCAGCACAGGTCGTGGGTTCAGTTGAAGACAGAATGCTACTTGCACGCGCTGGGGCTTGTCTCTCGCGCTTGCTTTCTGCACAAGAGGTGCTTCCGTGTTACGAGGTGTCATAAGGCAACAGAAAACTGCGACCTTGGCAATCTGATTGAAAAATGAACTACCTCGCCACTATCTTTGTAATTGCCTCGCGGTAAAGCTAGCCTTAACATTATGAAAAGCGTTTCATGTATGGCAAGCATAGAAGGTGTATATAAACTTTGAAACTTTGTCAGATTGAAAATGAAGGGCAATTGGTGAAGCGGCGACGTCGGCTGGCCTCACTAGTTTTCCTGGCTTCGCTGGTAAACGAGGCGGGGGAGCACCGACGATACAAAGCGGTGGCGGTACTGCCGAGGCTACTGTCATTGTCCGTCGCCCCTTCCTCTCATCCTCTGTTACATTTACGTGAACTTAACGAAATCACAACTAATTTTAGTGGCCGCCATCGTGAATTTGGGAAACCGAAACTAGGGCGCCATTTCGTCCCGTGACGTCATAATCACGTGGTTTCACCCCTGTCCGCCATATTTGACAGTTACGTAATCATTGGCACTCGAATTTGGCCGCCATGTTCGATTTCAGATTCCGAAACTATGCCGTCATCTTCGATTATGACGTCATAATCACGTTGTTTCACTTCCAGCCGCCATATTAGATTATGACGTCATCATTGGCACCCAAATTTGGTTGCCATCTTGGATTTTAGATTCCTAAACTATGCCGCCATCTTGGATTATCACGTCATAATCACGTGGATTCACTTGTATCCGCCATATTGGATTATGACGTCGTCATTGGCACGAGCATTTGGTCGCCATTTTGGATTATGACGTCACAGTCACGTGACGTCATCAATCCCCAGTTGGGTTGCTATTGATTTACTATGGGGGTCGCCACCTTGGATTTATAGGGGACGTCATCAATTGGCGACCATTTTGGATATATCAGTGACGTCACTGTTGAATCACCAATTCGATATGCGATGACGTCACCAATCAATCACCAATTGGGCTGCTATATCGATTTACTATGGGGGGCCGCCATCTTGAATTCATCGGACTGAAAATTTCACGCCGAAGGGAGGTGGTAGCAGACCCCAAGAAAGCGAGAAACGTGATGAGCAAGAGCTGACGCTATTAAACGAAGCGACACGCTACTGTCGCATTCATTAAGTGCGGCTCGTGCAAGCGAAACTGTTGTCTTGGAGCGCACGCTGCGAACGTCAGCTGCATTACGTGGACCCGACAAATCATTTGGGTCGAATCGACTTGTCGAGTCGAAATTCGGCCGCAGGATTCACGGTAAACTGTCGGGCCGAGGGAGGCATCGTGAGGTGGGCGGGGTCAGACCGACCTCGAAGCGGCGAGTCGAGTTGGTCGACCCGTTGGTGCGTGTCGTACGTGCTTCTGATGCGGCCCGCCCGCGTTGGGATCACGTAAATGAGGTTGTAGACGCAGCTGGTAGATTACCGTTCAAAAATAGTAAATGCAATTTTTTGTTTGTAGAATTGTTCATTCTGTAATTAGCACTACCAGGAAGGGAATCGTGCCAGAATGTATTCGGCTTGCTCGCCGGTCCCCCTGTGCGCATCTAAAAGTGGTGCCCTCTTTTGGTTCGTTGTTGCAGGTGGCGATCAAGACCATCAAGAAGTCCAAAATAGAGACGGAACAGGACTCTCTGCGGATCAGGAGGGAGATCCAGATCATGTCCTCCATACAGCACCCTTACATCATCCACATATACGAAGGTGAGCACGTAGGGGGAGTGTATTTCTTTTTCCCTTTTCTCTCCTTTTTCTTTTTGTGCGACAATGTCGCCTGTATTATTACGACCAGCGTGTAACGGGAGACAAAACACGCAAGAAGGCGAAGATGGGCGCCAAAGCCGCACCTGACTCGCCTGCGTCTCGCTGCGGAAGCCTAAATACCGTGGCTTTAAAAGGCAGTGCGGTATGTATAAAAAGGCGATTATATTTTTCGCAAACAAGTTATTTGCGGCAGCGGACGTCAGAAATTCTTTAGAACGACAGAAAGGTGAGCTAGTTAGTACGGATTCATTATGCAGAAAAAGAGTTGTCCACTTCTCTACTCTTGTGTCCTGCCTGCACGCCTCACCTCTTTTTTTTCTTTCATAAAGAAATTCTTAATTTTTTATTTATTAATTAACACTGCGATCTTTCTTTAAAGGGGGGGGGGGGGGAAGAAAACAACAAAATATACAGGCACGAACGAACAACAATAATCCGATATAACAATAATGACAGTGCAATACACCCTTGAACAACAGTATACGGACCACGGATTGCGAGATAAAGCTGATTATTTCCTCTGTCGGTTAATGGAACTTGAAATTGAGGACTGCAGTCCAAACTTGGCATTGCGAACTTTCCAGTGTGCTTGCCAACTTCAGTTTATGCATGGTAATTAGGAAGAAATTCAGCTTTTCCGGCGACTCTGTGGTCCGTATACTTTTGCTCGCGGGTGCACAATAAAAAAAATACAATATACAATAATTGAAATATAACGTGCGATACAATACAATGATCAGCGAGGGTCGAGTGATGCTTCTTTCAATGACAGTGCACCATGTGATACGACATCATTAGAAAGAGTATTGCAGTCAATAATAGTTCTAGGAAGAAAGGAGTGCTTATAACAATTAATCCGCGAAGTTAATCATCACACTGTGTCATTTACGAGTGGCGTAACCCCAAGGATGCGCAATATTTCCTGATGTGTTGACGTTGAAATGGCCATTCGCTAACTGGAAGAACGAATTGTGGCGATAACGACTAATGTACGCACGTTTAGGAACCAAAATTCAGTAATGTTCACGTAGTAACATTAGTGAACATTATATTGCGAAAGTGGATATCGAACAGTGCTCATATGCTGCCAATTCTGGGACTGTAACGCCAGTTTAGAGACATCCACCGCCGAATAAATGCAGCAAACTGCGGTGGCTTTCTCTGTATTGGGTATTTCACGGAGAGAGAGAGAGAGAGCTGTTTAATGAATCATGGAAAGGATTATCCTGGCGGCGTATGCCCATCGTGCTACCACATATAAGTATAATGAAATTATATGCACAGTGCACGTCAGATTCATAACATACACAGAGCATTCCACAACCAACTAATCAAATAGCAAGCAAGCAAACAAACTAACTAACTAACTAACTCATTGATACCAGTGTCTCTATGGAAGGCTAAAAGTGCCTTCGTTGCGCGTAGCCAGCAGTCCCTGGGCCAACTAAATGTCGTATCTCAAGGCATGACAGTGTTACATCAATATTCAGTATTTCGCGGAGGCGTTTTTAGTGCACTTCGGTCACAATACGACGCTGTGTACCAGTGTGTACTTCAATAGGGGTTGCCGTTGAGCTAGTTGGTACATGGTAAATGGTACTGAAACGATGCACATTAACGGTACAAAGAACAAAGTTTTCCTCGTCTCATACGTTTGCGCTGTTTTCGTTCTAAGTATACCCAGTGCCTCCGCAGTCGTATTTATGCAGAGCGGAGGTTGGCTATTTCACGCAACTCCCGTGAAAAAGCCGAGAGCAAGTGAAGGCTTAGCTCGCCGCATGACATTGCTTTGGAAAGGGGGGAATAAAAGTTCATTCACATCAACGTGATCGCCCTGAAAGGAAATCCAGATATGGGATCACTGGAACGGAACTTCGTAGTTGAAGGAAAAATTCGTTGAGTTCCAGCGTTCGGACCTGCACAATCGCTGTAGCAGCCGAACTATAGTTTGGAAGCCCGCAGCAAGCTGCACGAGGATAGACTGAACTTCTAGGAAAGTGCAGCGCTATTTAGGAAAATGGAGCGCTGTGATGACGAGAGACGAAGAAAGTACTACTAATGCCTCAACTTGAATCGCAGGATGCTGGAGTAACCCATTGGGTCAATAAGTCGTGCGGATGACCGCATACAGCTTCGTTTGGCTGACGGTATGTGATGGGGAAAAGTGACGGTCCGCCTAATTGTGGCGGGTGGCACTTATTCCCCTTGGATACCCTGCATTATGTCGAATGACTTCGTCCAATGCCTACGAGCTTTACCGCACCGCCCGAAACCTCTGCGGTCCTTGACTGACCACCGCTGTTATCTGCTACCCCGCATTCCATGACCCTCGCAACTTCTATTGTTCCTCTTAACCTCAACTAGAAGATCGGCTACCCCCGTTTGTACACTACGTGCAAACCGCCGTCATCCTCTCTCTTACGTCACATCCGTCACCATAAGTATTTCCGGAACCGAGTTCTCCTTTCGCCGTCGACGTCCCGGCGGAAGTTCTCACCCGCGTGCTCTTGTACAGGCACAACGGAAGGCCGCGTTATCGAGTCCAGCAGATCTGGTGCTTACCACGCGCGGCCGAGTATATACCCGCAAGACGGATGTGCAGCCTTTTCTTTCTTTCGCCACCTCCTCCTTGCCGAGTCGACACCGTGCACTCCGTAGAAGCAGCGTGTATATACACTGCGCCAGCGTCGTCTTGGCTCTCGTTAAGAAGAGTTATGTCCGTGGCACTCGTTGGGGCAAACGCAACCACTGGAAAGCGGCGTCGTTCATTCGTCGGCCGCGAGGACTTCTCGCGTGCGAGCCCTGTCGGGTTGCCACGTCCGCGTGCTCGTGAGCGCGTCCTTCGCGGTTGCCGCCATTACGGCATGCGGTGCTCGGCCGAGGCGCCGCTGCAATGCGTCCCGTAGCCTCTGCTGGCTGCGTTTCAACGGAGAGTTTTAGTAGCTCGTCGGGCCGACCTGCCGCGGGTGGTTGTTGCGTGGACTTGGACGCAGCAGCGGTGGCGGCGGGCCGCGCACAACGGGCGCGCGTTGACGTTTATGAAATTCGAGTTTAAAAGCGAGGGAATCGCTTGGCTCGCGTTGAAAGCGAGTCTTTTTGGAAAGTCTGAGGCGGGGGGAGGAAACCTTGGCGCGCTCGCTCGCAGCTGTCCTTTGCTACTGTTGCCAGTGCCAATTTGTGTAATTTACCTCCCGCCCCGGTGGCCCGGTGATTTTTATGCTTTCCGCTGCTGAACGCGACGTCGCGGATTGGATTCCCGACCGCGTCGGCATCATTTCGGTGGCGGCGAAATAAATTTTTGAAAAGAAACGAAAGGGACGCTCGGTTACTGAAATTTAGATGCGCGTTAATGAAGCACAGATGAAAAATTCATCCGAGGCTCTTGGCTGAAGCGTATCTCATAGCCAAGAAAGTTATATTTCTTTCTTCCTATATATATATATATATATATATATATATATATATATATATATATATATATATATATATATATATATATATATATATATATATATATGCCAGCTTCGGGACGTTGTAAACCCAACAATTCGGTTGAACGGCAGTACACCGCGAGTTTTCTGCTACGACTCTCTTTGATTAGTGAAGATAGGGGACTAGAGATTAAGTGATGACCGTTGCTGACCAAGCAAGAATTATGGCTAAGGGAAAGGGAAAGGAAGAAATATAATTTAAGAAAATGGGGCCAGATGGTAGCAGTAAGCACAGGTGGGTGTTCACTGTTAGGCGGTGACGATGATAAAAACTTTTCTTGAAAACCAAGAAGAGCTCGGGTTGGCAAAGCCGCTATCCGTGCACTCTTTCGACGACGGCTCGTTGCTCCTCGAGATCCGAGCTGTACAGGGCCGCCTACCATTCTTCCCAAGTTCGACGATTTGTTATGGCAACACTGCTGTTTTGCTGACAAGCCCAAGCCACATGGTATAAGTCTGCCTTCTGGCCACAGAAGTTGTACTGCGCATATAAGGACTCGGGCTTAACGGCGCCAAGCTTAGCTGGATTATTAATTAAACGACATAGTTTGTAGCCGATCGACGGAGGCGACGATCTCCCGATTTATTAACCTGCTTAGCGGGCCCCGGTAGTGCGTGCCTCTTAAAGTGCAAATGCTGTAATATTTCCGACCATGTTGTTGACGGAGCCTATAGTCAGCAAGGGAGGACGTAGAGGGGATGCTGGGGAAGAAAAGCTCTGGCCGAAGCGCGTGCACGCCCGTTTCCCTAAAAACCCTAGTGACCTGGCGCCAATATCAGTTGTGTTCCGTGCAGCTCGAGGCTTAGATTCACTCATAATATTCCAGTCTAGCGGCGTGATTCTGCCGCGCGTATAATTTCTATAAGCCGCCTGCGAATCTGCACTAATGTATTCCTTCGCGGAGTGCGTCGCGGCTAAGGCTAACGCCACTTCCTCCGTTGCCATGGTTTCCCCGTTACGAAGTGAAAGGCCGTCTACAACCTGCATTTGGTGCACCACTGGGATTGCCGATATCCCCATGGCAGGACCTGCAGCGTCCACAAAGAAAACGGCGAATAAGTGGTGTCTCAAACATGGCGGCTCTGACTTGTTTCCGGCTCTGCAGTTGCTTCCGGCGCGGACAGGCTGCAAAAGCATCGCCTTCGAGATCCGTTTCTGTTACTGCGAGGAAGCAGTCGTTGGGCGCTTGATTTGGACACCGCCTATTTGAGAAAGGAATTCTGACTTATTCTCAATAGAACTTGCTCTTGGGCTACTAGGTTCGTACCTAAGACAATTAACGAGACGGACCACGAGAAAACGGCGAGACGAATGCTACAGGATCAGCGTTCGTCCTTGTCGCAGTTTTCTCCATGTCCGTCGTGTTAGCGAGCGGTGTTGGATCTGGAGGACAATCCCAATTTCTGTCCCCCAGATTTTGGACCTTGCCGTTGGGTGCGGGAGTTGGCCGAGGTTGAGGAGGACTTTGGGATGAAAATTGGAGGTTTATTTACATTATTTACAGTGAGAGTGCAAAAAAATTAACTGTCGTAAAGTCATTACGGGTCGGCAGCAACTCGGACGCTGCGGCCCGTGGCAAGAAGCACGAAAGAGATGAATGAAGGTATGCTCTCTTGCTGCTCCCGGTCTCTGGCTTTTAACCCCTTCGGCGTCTCGAAGTCACGTCACGTTCGGCCAATCGGCGAGCCCGCTCAGGTGGCGTCATTTTCGGCCAATGGTAGGCGCCCGTGCGAATGTAAGTCACACCCGACGCAGAGGGTCGCTCCATTGTCTCCACCTGTCCGAGGGAGTACTTCTCTGCGGTATTGCCTTCCTGGTCTGCAACTGCCGTCACAAAGGCGGATGAGGGGGTTGCTGCCAGGGCTTCACGGTGCATTACAGCCGTCTTGTCTCGCGGCTTGCAAGTGCACGGCGGGGGCAGGTGGTTTGTTCTCGAGCGACCTTTCAGAGCCGCAAAGCAGCTTTGCTCGGGACCCACGTTACCTGGAACAGTACCAGGCTCCCGCTACACTTTCGGGAAGAGTCAAGCAGTGGGACAACAGCTCCACATGCGGCGCACGAGGTGGGGACGCCAACTTGTTTGGACGTGCCGCGCCTCGGGAACGTGGTAGATGTGCTTCTGCGCTCCTTAATTAGGTGTGACGCGATTCGATGTGGTCTGGTGAACTCGAAGTAGGCTCAGGAAAAGGTCCCGTATCTAACAGCGGTGACTGCTTTAAATTACTTCTTGCTCACTCACGTCGCAGTAGGTTACGTTGTTCAAAGAAAATGAGCAGCAGCGTCCTGTTTGGAGACTGTAGTGCCTCGGCTTTTGCACAAAACTTGTGGAAAAGTTGCTCTTTGGCAGAATGTGAAAGCAAACGCGAGTAACGCCGTTTTCCTATATTTTTGGCGTCTGGAAATGGGACGCTGCATCTGGAAGGTGCATGTTTTTCTTTCTATTTTAACGATACACTTTTTTATTTTTGTAATGAACGTGCCGGAAGCAGCACGCGTCTTTCGTTAACCTTGACGGCGTGTTCGCAGGCCGTGCAGTCTTTCTTATCGTTGCTTCCAAAAGACACTCTGACCGCGACGTCGCGTTAGCTCTGCTTGGGAACGAACGCATTAACAGCGGCGACAACGCGTACTCAGGTATGCCACGCCCAATTGTCGTCTACGTGCGGACGACTGCCTCGAGCGTCCATGCGTTGAATTATTCATCGAACCCCCCCCCCCCCCTGCATATGCGGCTCACGAAACGTTCTGATGTAGTTCGATCGCTCCGTGCGGTTTCGATGCACCATTCCTGTAACACGAGACGCCGAATTCGTCTTCTAAGGAAAAAATAAGTTGCCCCGTGATTCGTATATTTGAGCTCGCGATGCAACAGGCATAGTTTTTGCGTTGAAGTTTTTATTTCTCACTGGACGCTTTCGTGCATGGCGTGTGAGTGAAGTATACGGACGAAATTGTGAGATTACCTGGCTGCGCTTTAAGCAGCCACTTTCTATAGGCCTCTCTCGCTCAAGCTACGCGCCGGCTGCGTTAATGCATCACATCGCCTTCGCCGTCGGGAACATCGCGCCGAGTCGTTTGTGCCACGCTTGTGGACACTATGATATATATAACGAAACGCTTGATGTTACAATGCCCAACTTTCCACAGTTGTCGCTGAGCATATTCCAGCAGTTTCTTTTTTTTTTATATGCATGTGCATAACCCATCCTAGCGAAAATTCGGTCGCCGCGTCCGGGATTTGAACCCACGACCTCGGATTCGGCGGCGGATTGTCATGGCGGTTGAGCCACCGCGGTGCGCATTCCGCGCGCGCTCGTATCTGGTACCCGCTGGCGCATTTCTACAGCTTCCAGTGCATACAACTCTCGCGCTCACGTGATGTCTTATTCCTCTTATTCTGCGGCGCGCACCATCGCTTTCCGCAAGTATACCGGTGCAGTGTAACTTCAAGTAATTGTGCATACGTCCGTTTCTCGCTCGATTGTAACAGCGCTTCACAGCATACCCTCCTCCTAAATACGCGATGGTACCACGACCCTCTGCGGCAAACAAAGATGCAGCGGTGCGGGTATATACATTCCCTCACGTCGACGGTGCAACGCTTTCGATGTGGGCGTTTACGATGAACGCGCTCGGTGGTATCACGTGACGTCAATACATCCTCTGCACTGCGTGATCTCGCGGACGCCGCGTGGTTTCGCCCTGCCGTTTTCAGATAGTATGGATGATAAAAATGGTCCTATAAATGGTGCTCGGCGCGTAATTATTCGCCAGTGAGCCGCCCATTTCTTCTCAGTTCGAATAGCGTTTTTCGCCGCAGTCGATAAAGAAATGGAGGTACGAGTGGGGGAGGGCGGGGGTTATTTGCTTCGAATAAAAGCGGTCGTCGAACGCGCAGCTTGATGCGCACCTTGATCGACGCTCGTTGGCGAACAACCGCGCGCGGCACGCTGTCCACTCTGCGTATCGCAAAGATCATCAAAAGATACGCGAGCGGTCGCTGATATACGCGCGTGCAGCCGACGTCCAGCTGTGCGCGTTTTTTTTTTTTACGAGGAAGGGAGCTGCTGGGTGCACTTTCCTGGGCCGGGCGCGACATCGGCAGAAAAAAAGAAGTAACGAAAGTCATATTAATAACAACAGTAACGTCTTCGCGCTGCGTTGGTATGTATACTGCTTGGGGAAGTATAGTATAACTGCTGATATTGGCGGCTGACTAGCCGAACGACAGCATTTTTGGAAAGAACGAAAGTAAGGAAGAAAGAAAGGCGGGCGGGCGGCCAGAGGCGGTGTACACCGAGAGAGGCAAGGAAGCGAGAGATCGAGGTTTCTTTGGCCTCGTGCAACTCGGCTTGCTGCTTCACGATGAAAAATAAATGGCAGGGTTTAACTAGAGTACGTGGCTTCCACTTTGCTACCCTACGCCGGGCGAGGGGAGGAGACACGTCGGGGGAAATGGGAGAGAGAGAAAGACAGGCAATAGTTCTTCATTAAGCGCGCAGCGATAGCCACTGGCTCCAATAAAGTGCAGGTACTATAGACGTATAGTGACCACGTTTGCCGAAGAAAAAAAAGAAATAAGAAAAGAGAACACGCACGAGCAAATATTCGCAACAGGGTGAGGCTTGTGTCTACGGCAAAAAAAAAAAAAAAAAATCCGGATACGACTCAGCGCATCGTAATGGAACGGCAAGATGTTCACCCAGCAAGAACCGTACGGAACGTCCGCCTTTCAGAAACGCTGGGATTGGAAGCTGATGGGAACGTTAACTGGTCAGTGGTCGAGATAAGCGAGAGACCTTGAGTTACTGGTGAGGAAAACGCAGGGAAGAGACGGGGGTGGTGGGATCGTTACAGGCATAGGTAACTGTACAATGCAAGAATAGAGGTGTTAACAAATAGAAAGAACATAAAGTATATATATATATATATATATATATGTACGAACAAAATACCAGACTGCAATACTTCTAGTAAAGCGTAATTAACTAAAGCTAGCCATGGGTGCGCATTTCTTGTCGCCCCGTTCCAAAGGAGATGTTATTAGAGACCATCATCACCATTGGCTGCCCCCAACAACACGGCATTCCACAAAAGAGCAGCGTGAGTAAGGGCAAGATAAAACTCTCCTATGTGCATCTCTCCCTCTCCGCGGTGAAGAGCTCCCAACATGCGTTGCATGGGCAGCTGACCGCCTGATCCCTCTCCCTCGTCGAACTTTTCAGTCCTTGTCGCGTTCTTGCGCAACTCTTGGACCGGCAGAGAAAAACGGTGAACAAGGCCTCCTAGGACGGACCGCTTATTTGAAAGAGCCGAGGGTTTCGACAATAGGATAGAAAGTAGCACGCGCGATTTTTCTTTTTTCGCGCTTTGCTCTTTCTCCCGCGACAAGGGAGCGTTCGTTATTCTTGGCGTGAATACGTGATCCGTGTTGCGTAGTTTTCGTTTTTTCACCTAGGAGAGGAGCCTGCGTTTTCTCAAACCGAGGTGTGCGCGCGCGTGCCGGAGCGAAGGCGGCGGAAATTGTGCCAAATTTTACGCGAGAGCGCTTGAAGGGCAAGGACGCGCCCTGCCCGCGCCTTTGTTCCAGGCTCTTGAAACCCACTGAACCGCAGAAGCTTTGTGCACCATGTTAAGAAAGCTGAGTCGCTGTACAGCGTGGTCAACTGTTAGAGGGAACAGGCCAATGTTCGGCTCTTTGCTGGCGTTGTAACTGCGAGTGACGGCGAAGGCGCTTCGCTTGCAGGGCTGTAGAATGACTAGCGTCTTACTATATGTCTAACAGGGTGATCACACAAAGACGGTGGTGAACACCACAGAGGTCTCTCGCTTTTTTTTTTTTTTTACTATTGCGATAGCAATTATGGGAACACTCCAGACGAATTTTCGTCATCACCGTCACGTTGCGTGTAAAGTCCAAGTGCGTTAAGAACATATATCATTCGCCGTGTGCCGTGGGTGCGAGGGAAAGCGTGCCAGCGTGCTGGGTGCTGTCTTCTCGCGCTCACAATATTGAAAGTCACGCGATCGAGCGCGCGCTATGGGGCGGGGAGTGGGGTGGGGGGGGGGGGGGCAGGGCTGGTGAGTTGCGTCTCCTCTTTCTAGTCTAGCCATGGCGCAACTGAGCCGACCGCCTTACATCCTTGGAGGTAATCTGCATCTGCGGCAGGCGCATAGACTGGGCGAGCGGGGATGGCTGGTGGCTTAGTGTGCGCTGGCCCTTTTGCGCGCCTAGTCACGAAGTCGCGTGCCTGAAGTTTCGGAGGCGCGTTGAAGCGAGCTAGAGGCAGCACGAAGCGTGTGTTTGCTGTAGCCCTCTGCCGGCACTCTTCATCGCGCCGGCATTGTGACATATCTAGTGTTCGCGGTCATCGAGTGACATCTGTTCATGCTTCTCTGTGCACGACTGACACTATGCTTCTTAATTTAATCACTAAGCGAATGTTTACTGGAATTTACGACCTTTGGTTCGTGTAGTTGTCTAATATATACATAGTTTGCTGCCGCTATCAAATATCATATAGCTTTTCACCTTTCGGGCTAAGCGGCGACTTTTTATCAAGGAGCGTTGTGATGGTTCAGCGTCGTCTCTGTGTGTTCGCGCTCTTAGATATATGGCAATGCAATACTCACAAGTCCCAGCAATCCACTCGTGTGCTAGCGCCGCACAACCTCAATTTGTATGCAGCAAGGTCGGGCGGTTGTACACTTGCCAGAGCGAAACATTCGCGCGTGTTCTGGGCACACCTGTTCCCTTTAACAGTGGGCCGCACTGTATGCCTTCCTAGCTTTCGTCTATGTAGCACGTCTATGCACCCGAAAAGCTGTCTGTGAGCCTATACATTAGTTGCGGAGCGGCAGCTCTTAGTTTGATTCCGGATTTATTCTACATTTTTTATATCCCCGGAATGGAATTAGCATGGAATGAGGACACCGGTTGTGCGGATCAAATGGGAATCAAATAAAAGCTAGAAATTCGGCAGTGGACTTCGAATGGAATGCACGCCTATAATCTTGGAGCGCTAAATGTGATAATAAGCGAGACCACACAAAACCACAAAACCGGCATATTTGTCATTTAGGCTAAACAAGACTTGGCCAATATATTTTCCTACCGCTTCTTTCGGTATCCACCCTTAAGTGACTGCTTATTCTGCCGCAGAAATTGAAAACACGGTATTTTGCGTGCCCAATGTGTACATTTCCGAATAACCGTAACCCTTTCTGCGTTATAAGACTAAAGTAGGTTTAAGGAGAGCAACTTATAGTTATCAACATTGTTTGGTTTAGCAAGAGGAGACGCGACCTACGACACAATGATAGAGGCGAAGAACGACTTCGCAAATGGTTGCACCTTGCGGGAGTCCACTGTAATTTGGAACGCGCGCCACGTTTTTCGCATACTGCTGAGTATGCAGAACGCGCGATATCAGGAGTTGACATGTCCTGGAAAGAAAATGTTGCCCATTAATATATATGCCAGGTGATGTGAAGTATATACATCGCCCTAGCAAAACATATTACTGCTTTTCGCGTTTATCTTAATGATCAAAGTGACAGAATAATCTAGCTAGACGCATGCCCAACGTTGTAAGATTATTGTTGCGATAACAGTTATATGGACGCTCCAGGCGCATTATTGCCGTCGCCGTTGCCGTGATGTTCCGCATAAAGCTCAAAGTCGATAACATCGTCCCCGCGCGCCGTATGCTGCATGTGTGAGTGGATGCGTGCGAGGGTGAGCCGACGATGGCGGCTGAATCTCGCGCGCGCAAGGGTGGAAAAAAAGCGGAGACGAAGCGTGCCGTCTTCCGTCGCGGGCGAGGCACCTGGTGGAGGGGATGGGGGGGGGTGAGGGGGCGTTCTACTCCGGTGGCTACCACTTATGGCGTGGCCGCGCGGGCCCATCTTGAAAGCGATCTGCGATGGGGACAGAGTCTAGGCGCACCGAGGGCCGATAGCCCCATGTGCGCTGTGTTCCCGTCGCTTATTTCTCGGTGAAGCGAGGCAGCACGAAGGCCAGTTTTTTTAGCCCCCTTCACCCTTCCCCCGTGCAGGGTAGCCAACCGGAACTGCCTCTGGTTAACCTCCCTGCCTTTCTATGCATCCATTTCTCTCAATTCGCTCGCTGCTGCTGCCGCGCTTCTTCGCTCCAGCGTTCTGACAGCGAGTATCCGTGGTCATCGAGTGAGATGTGTTCATCTTTTCTTCTGCGCGCGTGATACCACGCTTGTTAATTTAGTTAGTCAGCGAATGTTCACAAGTTTATACGACCGATAAACGAGTTTGCTCTACTCGTATGAAAATAGTTTCAGAAGAACTACAGGCTTTTCGGAATGGTGCATTATTTAGAAGGAAGCCGTGCACGAAGGTCAATTCGCTCGCGGCTGCTGTCGTGCTCCTTCGCTCCAACGTTTTGACAGCGAGTTTCCGTGGTCATCGAGTGAGATGTGTTCATGTTTTCTACTGCGCGCGTGACACCGTGCTTGTTAATTTAGTTAGTAAGCAAATGTTTACAAGTTTACACGACCGATAAATTCGCTTTACTCGTATGAAAATAGTTTCAGAAGAATTACAGGTTTTTCGGAATGGCGCATCATTTATAAGGCAAGCTGTGCTTGTATTACAGCGTGCGATGTGGTCGTGAACCGTCTAACAGCTGTGCAGCTAAGGTAAAGCAAACTTCAGGGGTAACGGGCGGGCAGCTGTAGGCTGTTACTTTAAAGATAGGTTTGCCATGATGCCAGAAATTAGCATTATGTTTGGCGATGTACTAAATTGAAGGAAACCCGCATAAGCATGGCGAACCGTATTATCACTTCTGAAGGCATCAATCATTACGATTATGAAGAAACCTAGAGAATGGCATAACCTTTAATGCTGTCTTTCTTAGCTTTTCTTTTCAAATATGAGCAAGGGTAGGGCTTCGAAAGAGGGTACCGCATGACAGGCTATCACCACAAATTGACATGTTTGGGAGATATTTTGACCGCAAGAACTGAGCATATTTTACAATCACGTGACATATGTATGGTTTCTAACCCGCGCAGCTAAAATATGTTTGTTGATGCTATCAGAGATGTAAATGAACAAAATTTACGTAATAATCTTTTATGTATTTTTTTTTGGCTGGTCCTGTTTCACGTGTAATCGTATTGGATACTCATTTCCTATTGGCGTTTATGAAATGAGGTCCCTTACAGGTGTAAGGACTGCGTTGACCAGGCATGTACTCGGCCAAACGAATGTCCGCGCATTGCTTTCTTTAAGTGCTCATGATCACTTTCAGAGCGCACAGACAGATTTTTACCGAAGCCAAAATTGACAAAAGGCCTCTTCTTAAGAGGAAGCTTTAGCGCGGGTGCTCCTATTTAAATACATCTAAAAGGAGAATTCGTTTTTCTCGGCAACCACTGCACCAAATTTGATGAAGTTTCTTGCATTCAAAAGACAAACTTACAACGTAGTCACTGTTGGTTACGAATTATTAATTTAGGTCGTCAATTCTTTATTAATAATTTTCAGAAAACGAAACTATCAAGTTGACAACTTTGTAACTCAGCAATGAAAAATTATATCACAATTATGTGAATTGCATATAATAGTACGTCTAAAGCGGACAAAATTGATATGTTACACTTGAACTTAAAGAAAGTTTGTAATATGGAAATACAGCTTTTGCAGAACCCTTGTGCACATCGTAAGGAATTCACGTAACATAAAAATTGACATATTTAATTTGTCCGCTTTGACTGATCTAATGGACGCCGTTTACAGAACCGCGATAGCTGTTTTTGATGCAGAGCTATTAATTTGTAAACTTCGTGCTTCTACATTTTTTCGAACTTTCTAATTTAAAAAAATTCTTTCAACAAAATTAAGGCCCTTAATGGAAATTCCTCTTTCCGCAGTCACTATAATTTAACTTGCTCTCTCAAATTCAACAAATTTCATTAAAATCGTTCAAGGGGCTATCTCAAAAGAGCGTCCCTGCGTTTTACATGTATTTGAATAGGCCACGTCGGAGTTAGGCCCGAGCTAAAAATTCCTTTTAAAGCAGCAGACATTAGGGAGATTACAGGCAGCAACGCGCTGCAGAGATAACAGGCCGCAAATCATATTTCTTTTACGAGAAAGTTCGACGTAACATTGTAACGCTTCTACGACATAAAAAAATATGTTCTTAATTAATATAAGCAGACAAGCGCAATTAATGTACAATTATAGAGGAACCATTTGCTTTACTGGAATTGGAGGAATGGAACAGATCAGCTCAGCCACTCTAGGAGTGGGAATGGCGCACCTCTCACCGTTCCGAGGAGTGAAATGGAGTGGTATTAACGGGGACTGCCACTCTCCCATAAAGAGTGGAAATGGAATGGAGGGTCTCACTCCACAACTCTGGCCTATACTGGGCAATAACATTGGACACCAATACGATTTCCGTCCACAAAGCGGCTCTCTACCTGCCCTTTGTGCATATATACGAACTCCTAAACTTAGTTTCCGAGAGGCGCCGATATTGAGGAGCTCGCCTCCTCCGTGACGTCAAGCAAAGAGCGAACGTCATTCACTCACGCACCTGTGTAAATTAACTTCCAGTTCGACAGCGGTGTGTTTGACACTGTATCTTAGGTTCCCACTGACTGTAGTTCCCTAAAGGAGCGCTCGTTAAAGCTGGCTTCACCGCAATATTAGTTCCATTAAGGAGAAGCCTGCTTTACTCGTTTCTTTCGGAGCTTTAGAAAGGCTCAAGTTGAGTGTCGCTAGAGATAACTTAATAAGCGAGCACGCGTCAGTTGGTTTCCAGCGTGGGTCATTCCGGTTCTTCGATTGGACCGTTACCCGTTTGTCCTTATTCTGTGTCCCGTCTCGACGCTGTCGCTTCGGCATCGCTTCGTTGTCTCGCAGCCAGTTTGAGCTCGTGCTTTGTTTCTTCCCATCTCTTCCCGGCAGTATTCGAGAACAAGGACAAGATCGTGCTGGTGATGCAGTACGCCAGCGGCGGCGAGCTGTACGACTATGTCAGCGAACGCAAAGAGCTCACCTCCGAGGAGGCGCGCCGAATATTCCGCCAGGTGGCGTCTGCAGTCTACTACTGCCACAAGGTAATGCATTGTTTTTTTTTACTAGGATGCATGCGCAGCTCATAATCGCAATTAGCTGCACGTTTATGTCCATTCAAGTTTAAAGGCTTCTTCCAGCGATCTCCAGTTAACCCATTCCTGCGCTAGCTGACGCCATCCCAAGCCTGCAGATGTCTCTAATCTTTTAGCTCCACCTTAATGCTTTGCCGTACTCGACTGCGTTTCCCATCTTTGCAACCCATTCTGTTACGCTGATAGGGGCCGTCGGTTAGCTTACGCATCACATGGCCCGCACAACTTTACTCGTTCAGTAGCAGGTGCCGTTAGACACCAAAGCCCTGTTTCAAGGTCACTTAGAGCTTTGACAGCAGCGTGTGAAATACACTTACCGAATCTAGACCAACGAAGCAATCATAACTGGTTGATTGAGCATGCCTGTCCTACTTGAGTATTTCTTTCCCCGTTTTCTGTAGTGCTTGGTTTCTTACTCTTCTTGGAACTGCACCTTACGTGTCCTGCATCTTGAGCGGTAATAAAATACTCCTTGGTTTGCGCGTAATCCTGTGTGCACGTCAGATCGAGTTTGCTATAATTGTTAAGGGGCGTTGCACAGCTTCGGTTTCACGATAAGAGAGAAAACTTTATCGAAGAAAAATCGGGTTATGGGGGGCCGGAAGGTAGGTCCTCAGTCCAGGACCCTATTGGCCACCGCCATGCACCGGCCCTGGTCGAGAGTGCTCGACCGAGTCTCCAGGTCACTTCGGGCGACGATGGCTGTCCGAGGCTCCCTAAAGGAATGTTGTGCTAAATGGTGTGAATTTGTATTTTGCGGCCGTGATTTGCACTCTCATGTCACATGGGGCAAAGATGGCCTCTCCCCGCCCCTCCCTACACTCACACGTACACCAGGGGCATTGATTGGCGTATCTGGTTGGTCAGATGGCATGCCACCGCCCCAGATGCGAGTAGGTGTTTGTCGGAATTTTTCTGTATAGCCGAACCTCATCTACTGTTAATTGCGGGTTTGGCTCGGCGAGTTCTTGGCGTGAACGACGTTGATCTTCTGAGACACTCGTACGCTAGTACTTGCTTGTTGCTTCCCATTGGGGTCTCCCTCCTTGCTGGGGTTGTAAGTCTCGCGAGCAGGAGCTCTGCCTCTGTGTTGCCAGCGATACCAACGTGCAAAGGACACAATACAATGTGACGTTCTTGTCCTAGTAGACCGCCCAAAATGTGGAGGGCGATCCTGGGGATTCCTACGCGGAGGAAGAGTCGGCAAGCCTGGGAGTCCGTGAGAACGTAGGTAATTCAAGAGCGTTACGTTTTGGGCGAGTTGGTTGTACGTGGTTCTTATTAGACTTTTGCATGTTCTTCGTTCGACGTCCTGTCTTTGTGCGCGCAAAAGTCTAATAAGAACGTAGGTATATAGGCCTGTCTTCTCCCCTCCCGTGCCTATCTATATCGCCAGGGCTACTGCAGCCGCCTCCGCTGTGTTGGTGGAGGCCGTGCGGACCGAAACTGTATGAAGTACCGACCAGACAACTTTCCATTTTAGTTCAGCGCTATTCCTATACCGTTGCAGTGGCCCCAACACGTGCCAGTTTCGCACATGCTAAACCGCGCGGGTTAACTGGCACTCGCAAAGCAGGCGCCTTGGTGGCCAAAGCGCTAACGGTATAGCGCGACAGCCTTATGCTAAATCTCTCTAATAACGGGGCTCACGTTACCCGCGGTAATCATTTAATTCATCACGCAGCCTTGGCGCTAATACTGACGTCGTCGAGCTGCCCTAAACATCCTCATCGGGAAGTCAGGAGACACTATACAAACACTCTTTTCTTCTTTCTAACCCTTCCGCTCCGTCTGTGTTGTCCAGAACAAGATCTGCCACCGCGACCTGAAGCTCGAGAACATCCTGCTGGACGAGAAAGGCAACGCGAAGATCGCCGACTTCGGCCTGTCCAACGTCTACGACGAGCGGCACTTTCTCAGCACCTTCTGCGGATCCCCGCTCTACGCGTCGCCTGAGATCGTCAAGGGAACGCCCTACTATGGACCCGAGGTGTGTGATTATACATATCTAATGCACGCTACTACGCAGCATCCCGATGTCGGTGACTCGGGCATATTCGTAGCACGCGATTAGCAACGTGCGCCGGAATAACAGCTGGAACGGTATACGAAGTGTAGTGTGCCGGAGGAATTGTGCAGATTGTAAAAATAGAAATGCAGTATAAATTCGAGGCTGTTCCTGCAGTGCTCGTGCAGTGCTCGTGCAGTGGAAGACAGACGGAAGTAGTGGTATAGTAATTAGGTTTCATCATCATCAGCCGTGTGCGCATTGCCACGGACGCTGCTTAACGGGAGTCACGACACTTTCTGAGGAAGTAACACAGTGTCACGTAACACCTCGATATAACCACAAGAAGTAAAAGTAACGAGGTCGCGTAACAGTGTTGCATTGCGAAACCTATTTCTATCCACGTGGCCGAAAAAGCGGTAGGCCCGAGTTAACAGTAACCCTTGCTGATGATTAGGATTAGCGCAACAAAAAAATACAACGCACTCAGGTGCGTCGTCTTTTTTGCAAGCCTAAAAATTAATTGTTCTTAACAGTAACCCACGCAATGTAACTGCGTCTAAGCATGGCTCGATGGAGGACCGGCTAGATGTACCATTCGTATACATGAAGGTGATATCGGTCAGTACTTTCACAGCCAGCTCTTTGGGTAAACGTATTATTGACTTCGCTAGTTAAGGCTCTCGTGCGTAGTTCTATTCTTTTGACTCACGATTCCTATGTAGTGTTCTTCATCTATCCATGTAATAGAACAGATGTCCGCTTTAGTCAACCTATTTCAGAACGCATAGAAAAGGTAGCAGACGACTTGGAAGTCAAAATACTCGAGTCGGCCGGAGTTGCGTATTATCCGACTGACACCGCGTGCCGGCGGCACACGATCTCACTCGTGGCATTCCCTCCCGTGCCTCTCCGCCCTGTAGGTGGACTGCTGGAGCCTGGGCGTCCTCCTCTACACGCTTGTGTACGGCGCCATGCCCTTCGACGGCAGCAACTTCAAGCGGCTCGTCCGTCAGATCTCCGAGGCGGACTACTACGAACCGAAGCGGAAGTCTGGTCAGTATTTATTGCTGCCTTTACGCGATAATGGAGAGTAGGCTTCTATTGTCTGCATAGACGCCGCCTGTATATAGAAGGCGGAAACGATCGCCGCCGCCGCCGTGTAACCACGCCTCGGCGTTGCGCATCAATTGCCCATTAATTTCGCGTTACCTTAACAGGCTTCCAAACGGACGTAAAGAAGAGGAAGTGGCGAGGTGCGGTAAGGGAAGCGGGAAATGTTTTCGTCGAGGACGTTCAGGTGCGGCTATCTGCACGAAGGCGGCTAAAACAATTTGCGAGTGCGTCGAAGAGCACGGCACGCGCTCAATGGTCAATGCTACCGTATAAGAGTGACAGGTGCGCAGATCGCAGCTTTCTCGCTTGGCATGTAGGTCGTCATTGTAGAAAAAAAAAAAAAAAAAAAAACGTTTTGGATCCCTTTCGTCGGGCAGTGCGTCGAGCAGTGCGCGGGCAGTGGGCAGCCTCATTTTGTCACACAATGTGTTCCCGTTAATGTTGATGAGCCTAATGCGTCGTAGACACGAAAGCGTTTCAGGCAGATTATTCGTACCGACTGTTACATCAATAACTACGCCGGGTATACGTGACTACCTGCTAAATCGCTGGCTCGTTCCCCCCTCAAATCACGCATGGAGCTAGCACTTTGGAGCAAGTTCGGTTTGAAACGACGCCTGGGGGCGTATGTTTGATAGTTTTGTCCTTAAGACATCACAAGGCGGGGTGCCGTCTGCGGCGACGTTCGTTTCCGCTGCGACGGAATGGTGGGTGGCATCGATAAGTTTTATGTGGAGTCGCCACAGACGACACTCACTTTTTATTTACTGTGGACATAACTGGGGGGAAAGGGGTAAGTAATGGTATTAAACCAAACTCACTGCAAAATGCTACCTCTGGTTGAAATCTGAGCGCAAATGAGCGAGCGGTTTAGCTGAAGGAGTCATACACACCGGGACTGCACAGGAACGAGCACTACTCCGCTTTCACATTGTCTCCCCCCCTCCCCTCTTCTACTGCGCAGACGCGTCGGGGCTGATCCGTCGCCTCCTGACCGTGGACCCCGCCAAGCGAGCGACGGTCATCGACATATGCCAGGATCGCTGGGTCAACCAGGGCTTTGACCATTCCTTGCTGCAGCTCGCCGAAGACATGTCCAACCTGACGCCCGTGCGGCTCGACCTGCTGCTGGCGCTGGCGCCGGCCTCGCCGACGCCCGAAGAAGCGGCGTTCGACAAGGCGGCAAACCCGCCCGACGGCGCAGAGAAGAGCGACAGCTTCGACTTCCAACCGGCGGTGGTGGCGGCGGCCGAACAGGAGGAGGCGCTCAAGAACGACGACTCGGCCGACTTCATACCGGCCGCGCTGGCGGCCGAGCTCGAGAGCCAGAATATCAAGCGCCAGTGTTCCACCGACGGCGGCAGCCTGATGAGGATGTCGAGCGTCTCCCACAAGAACAAGAAGGTGCGCACGTCCGACTCGTCTAGGAGGTCCAGCGTGGGGCTCCTGGGAGGACCGTTCGTGCACGACGACGAGGAGTTCGACGACGAGCAGCCGCAGAAACCGCCCGCCGAGAGCGAGGTTCGAGACGAATCCGGC
The DNA here is from genome assembly GCF_023375885.2 of Dermacentor andersoni. Classification (NCBI taxonomy): domain Eukaryota; kingdom Metazoa; phylum Arthropoda; class Arachnida; order Ixodida; family Ixodidae; genus Dermacentor; species Dermacentor andersoni. The sequence goes on along the minus strand of NC_092822.1, from coordinate 94,271,443 downwards.
GCGAAGGAGAATGACGACGCAGCGGCGCCGACTCGACAGGATGAAGGGGGCGTCCAGGAAGCCACGGAAGCCCTCGAAAGCGCGGAGAGACCGATGGAGCAGGGAGAGGCGATTGCCAACAGCGAAGTGGCCCCGAAACAGGAGGAACAGCCGCCCCGGAAGGACGAAGCGGACAAACCAGCCGCACAGGCCGACGCGGCCCCCAAGGACATGACGACGCCGGCGGAAGCGATCGCCGTTGCCGCTCCTGCTGGGACAGCCGAGACCGCCGCCGAGGAGCAGCCGCCGTCGGTGGCGCCGGTGCTGGCGCGACGAGGCTCGGGAGTGCGCTGCCCCGGCAAGATAGTCATTCCAAAGTGCCTGAGCTCGCAGGCGTCGCCGGCGACGAATTCGGCGTCTCCAAAGTTCAAGGACACCAAGAAACCGCCACTCCCGCAGACGCCGAAGTCGGCCGCCGTAGAACCGCCCAGTCTCGTTACTACGGAACCGACTGCCGCAGCGGCGGAAGAGTCCGCCGCACCGGAGAAAGTGGGACACAAGAGAGTCATTCCCGTGCCTAAACGGCCCAAGAGTAAGAGTCCGCTCAGCGCCAGCCCCAGGGAAAGGGAGGACATCGCGTTCCCCGCAGCCGCGAGCGAAGCTCAGTCCGACAAGTCGCCGACCGTGGTGAGGAAGCGAGACGCGGCAGCCTCCAGGGGCATCCTGCGCAGGAGCGCGTCCAAGCCGCAACGCGAGCTGTCCACAGAAGAAGGCAGCAAGGAACCGGAAGTAGACAACGTTCTCCAGAGCACGGCGGAGATCACACTCAGTAACCGGAAGAAAGCCGAGCAAGAGCAGAAGCAGTCTTCGGCCCTGTGGGACAACGCGACTCCGGGCACGCCGGAAGAGGAAATTCCCGAACCGGACGGCCCGCCGAGAAGACCGTCTCCCGAAGGCTCCTCCGCGGACGAGCACGCCAGGTTGGCCGCGGACTCGCCCGTGCGTAGCTACAAGAAGTTCACGTTCGGCAAGGACGGCACGTGCATCACGGAGAGTGGCCGCGTCTACGCGCAGCCAAAGTCGGACGGCTCGTGGACGACCGTGGAGAAGAAGACCAAGATCACGCGCAGGCCCAGCAATGCGACCAGCGTGGACGAAGAGGTGGTGCGCACTCCGGGCCCGCCGCCCAAGGACGAACTGACGGTGCCGCGGTCGGCCAGCGGCAGCTCGTCCGAGTCGACCGACATCTTCAACGACATGTTCCCCGACTGGCGCACCTCGAGTCCGTTCGGTAACCTCATGCGAATGAAGAGCTCGATCAAGAAGCTGAACAAGGGCTCCCTGTTTCGCGGCGCGGACCCGTTCACCGGCATGGAGACGTTCCGGCGAGAGCGGACGCCCGAGAAGCGGGCCCGCGAATGGGGTAGACGCGGCGGCGGCGGTCAGGTGTCGACGTCGACCGACAGGGACTCCTCGGACGAAGACGACTTCGACCTGCACTTCGACAACTCGCATCCGCAAGCTCTGTTCCAGTTCATGCGCAACATGAGCCGCGACTTCCGCAACCACTGGAAGAGCTTCCTGCCCGCTTCCACCTCTCCATTCTCGAGGTCCGCCAAGGAGCCGTCGTCGCAGTCCTCTCGACCCCAGAGGGAGACCCTGCTTCGGTTCGTGGTCGACAAGCCGTCGAAAGCGACCGGAAGCGAGCCCGGAACACCGCACACCCGCGCCATGGGCGGAGATCCTTTCTCCAAGCGGTCGTCGGGAGTCTGGGACCCCGTCGACAGGGCGTCGCTCTTCGGCACGCTGCGCAGGAACAGGTTTCAGGACCTGCCCGGACGTCACCACGGCGACCGCGGCACGTCGCTGGACCGCGGCGCTGGCAACCCCGACTTCTGGGGCGTCCACCAGGACCCGGAAGGAACGCGACACCGAGTCGAAAAGTGGCTGCACCTGTCCAACGACAACGCAGACCCGCAGCAGTCGCGCGGCGACGAAGGCGCCCCGCGGTGCCAACAAAAGTACAACCGCTCGCAGAGCGACAAGTTCAACCTGGGCGAGGAAAGCCGACCCGTCTACCAGAGCGAGATCAGCGTGGAGAGCAACAGGACGGCGCCGCCGGGCGCGCCCTGCAGCCGCTCCCTGAGCGTCAACGAGCGCGGCGGCGGCCGCAGGCCCCTGGTCCGGATGCAGGTGTCCATCAACAACCGGAACAGCAACCCGAACGCGCACATCGTCATCACCACGCCGCCGACCACGGCGCGCACCGAGTGCGGGCTCTGGCCGCAGGACGAGCGCCGAGACGAGGGCGACTCTCCGGGCGCCGACTCGTCGCTGCTGGAAGCGCTGCAGACGCGCGGACTCCGAAGCCTGCTGTCGCAGCGCAGCGGCTCCTTGGCGCGCGAAGTGAGCCCGAGGCGGGGCGGCGGCGAGCCCCCGGACCGCCCAGCGCAGGCCGAGCGAGGTAAGCCTGCGGCCGGATCGAGCCTTGCCCCGCCCGAGACACCTGCATGCTGCATGGACACTAACTCTGCTAAGGAGCCCGCGCCGCCCAGCGCGCAACAGCGGCCCAAAATCATCCCCATTTCGATAGAGCGGAGGACGAGCGACGCCAGCGTGCCCAGCCCCGGCTCGCGCAGTCCGGGAGAAGAGAGCGTCCAGGAGCGCATCCATCGGAAAAGCTTCTACCCGCGCTTCCACGACGACCCCAGGGCGGCCGCCAGGCGCCGCTCCGCGCTTTGGGACACAGAGTACTCGGGCCTCTGGAGCCAGGAGCTCAGGGACCGGGACGACGCCGCGCTCCTGAGGAAGTCTCGAAGCCTGTGGGACAACCACGTCCGAGAGCCTAGAAGCCGGTCTGTCGCCAGAACCGCGGGGGCCGCCCCGTTGTCGGTTGCGCCCCAGCAAGTCAGCCGGCACGGCCACTTGTGGGACCTCGGCTTCGACGACGACGCTGGCATTCCGGGCTCTAGCGGAAATGGCAGCAACCACCGCTGCAACAGGATGGAGTCCAAGGAGTTTGATAGCCTCGAAAGTGATGGGCCTCCGTCCTAGGAACTTGAGCATGGCGTGTGTGTTAATTTAATTGGTGGGAGCTGCTCCCGCATAGTGTCGCATGGCGTTGCGCGGCGCACGAGGCAATGCAAGCTGCTCACAGAAGCGCTAGTCTTTCTTTTTTTTTCTTCCCTGCTCTCCTCTTGGACCGACATTCGGTCTGTGCACTCAGTTTTCGGCATACTGTGGTTGGGAACGAATGCTGGACCATGTAATGGCCGTTAGCTGCTGTGACTGGAGCTCAATGCACCCGGTCCAAGAGGGCTCCCTTAAACTTAGGGAAAGCGAACAAAATAGTTGTGTTTTTGTACCAAAGCAATGTGTGAGCGCGAAGAGCGACGCATTTAGAGCTTGCACCTAGAAGTTACGTATCACCCCAGGGGGAATCTGTGCTCCCAGACTCCGTGTCATAATATGCTGATGTGGCGTGCACTGTTGGTACGCCCTAACACAGTCATGTTCTTTTTTTTTTAATCAGTGGCATGCTGGTCATTTATGAGAAATATTTCATACGAATGGCATTCTGCACTGGCTCGGATATGTGAGGAGAAAGACTTTTGTACTTTGATATCAAAATGCTTCATTTCTGCCATCAACAAAGTTGTCATAATGTGGTGTTCAGCAACACAACGATCACGTTTTTTTACGAGTGATAATGCGCGTCGTTACAGTGCTTTCTTGCAGTGTGAAAGCTTTATTAGGTTATGCACTATTGTTAATTTGCACAAAAGCAAACATCCACTTACATTGCATACATATCTGCTTTCCTTCCCGCAATGTTCGTAATGCTCAAACTCTCATGTCAGTCATCGAGTCCCTAAATGCATATAGGATTTGTAGCTTGAAGCTCATTTATGCCAATTTTGGGCTTTGCAACTGTAGTGCAGATTTCTTTCGTATGCGTTTTCACGAGCATGTCGGAATTAGAGGGCATAATTTACTATTTTCTTAAACCATTTGCGAGAAGACACTCTCAGAAATTCAGGCTTCAGCATCAGTTGGAAATATTAGGAGGGAAGCAGTGTTTTGTTATATTAAGTACGGATAGTATTTAACACACCTATCACTAGGAGCCCTTATGAAGGTGACTAGTGTTAAATATTTATGCCCCTTTGGCAAAGTCCTCAACATTTTTAAGGGCGAGTAGTGTAGGAAATACATGATGTGTCATACCTTACTCATGCTTTCAAGTCGCAAGTTTGGACTGGATTTTGCTGTCTAGATAATAAAGGAGATCATTGTCGTTTACAGTACTTTGTAATATGAACATACATTTGAGTTCACTACAGTATACAACACACAACTCTAGCTAGTGAAGACGTCCAGCCACAATATGACGAAGTCGTTCTTGAAACGAGAAACTTCGTTAAATCGCGAATTTCGTTACTCCGAAGTTTTCGTGCATCATCGGTAAAAAATTCTCGTAGGTTCTTGGAACAGGCGTGGTTGATATCGTCTTTTAAGTGAACATTTGTGAACCGGATCCCGAATAAATTCGACATAATAATTACTAATTGAAAAGCACCAGCGCGTGTGGCAGAGGTCGCGTCGAGAGCAAAGCTTCCGGCTGAAGGCGCCTGCGTAGCCGCCTTCAGATGGCGACAGTGTGCACGTCTGTCATTGTCGTGTCGCGACCCGCCAACGCTGGTCTGTGTCACTCATGGAGGAAGGAAAAGCCGGGAGGGAGCGTTACGTGATAAAATTAGAAGCCATAAAGAAGCAGGCACAGAACGTGATCACGTCGCGGTAGGTTTTAGTGTCTTCCAGCGCCGCGCTCTCCCGAGAAGACAACGGGTGCAGCAGCAGCGTGTGGCTGCCGCACTATCTCTTCTAAGATTTTGTTTATAATCAATTATACATATTTTTTTTCTTATTTTATATTGAACATCCCTGTTCTCGGTCGATACCCCAGAGTGGGTAGGTGCCACTAACGTGTCGTCTCTACATCTGCCGTGCGTTCCAACAAATATATGATAAATGCGTACGTTGCATCGAACGAGCGAAGTTGCACAAGCGTACCGGAAGAAAATATCCACAGAGCGAGTGGCAAAGAATCCTTCGAACGAGCGCGCATCGACTAAAACCTACCGGGAACCAACTACACTGGACTAAGTTCGCCGAGGGTAGCGTTATGCGTTGGGCTCAACTTCTGGACGCATATGAGAGAGAAAAAGTGATGGGGACGGCTGGGGCGCAGAGTTGGCTCGGAAAGGCTGGCGTCGGCACGTGAAGCTTTTTTTCTAGATTATTTCCTTCCTCCGTGCTGTTATTGATTTTTAGTCCGTTATTTTAATGGCCTATTGATTTGTGAGGCCGTTATTTACTGAAGGGCTCGATTTTATGAGCACCCTGTTCGAAATGGATTAGCGGAGGGGGCTTCAAGCTCGTTATGTTCATCTTTCCGGCCCTTAAGATCTGTGTTTCGTGTTAATGACTTATTTTTAAGCGTATTGCCCTAAAGACCAACGCTATTCTTTCATTCTGAGTGTTCCCTACACCTCTATGCTACGAATCTTCCAGCCGTCTTTTACTTTCACCCCGAGCAGATTCATCCACGTTTCCTCGATTATCTTCAAAGCCCAAGGTCGGGTAACTGCTTCTTCATTTACCTTTGGATGAATGACGCACCCTCGTTCTCGACAAGACCGAGACAGCGCGACCGTTCCCATTTCGTCACAGCCGAGGCGCTCAGAGCTCACTCCTGCTTGAGGTACTCCTGGTCCGCTGACGCATTTGGCTGTTGAGCACTCTAGTGTGGCACATTGCGGGTTAAGAGCATATACGACAGCACAAATGGCGCTCGCCGAGCTCGATTTTCGTATACAGGCAGGGCAGATGGCTCAGCGGTGCTTTCCGTCATTAATCCGTCCTGTGTTTTGGCCACTCGCCGGTGCCGTTTATATGCGAACGCGCGCAAGCGAATACTGTCGGACGACTTTTTTTTTTATGATTTGTCACCTAGGCCTCACGTGCATGTATGCGTCTCCGTGAAATTGAAATTGTGGCGCCGAATTCGCTTAATCGCAGGAACAAAAAATTAGGCGGTTTCGACTAAACTAACGCCGGGAAACAAAAAAAAAAAGGTTCGTTATATAGCGGATTTCGTTAAATCGAGATTCGCCTGCAGCGCCGATGTAAAGCGGGAGACATCACTTTTTATCATCGAAAAAAAAAAGCGCGAATATCTTCGAGACGACTCTGCTTGGGCTGGCATGCTCACGCCAGCAGATGAGTGAAACACAGCTGATCATTGCAATAAATATCCTGCCGATTTTAGTAGTTGAACATAGCATCACCAGACCCTCTCACTCATTGCAGATGCACACTACAAGTCTACACTTGTACCCGCCATGTTCGCTATGCGAACTCTCTGTTATATAACTAAAATTTACAGTTCACAATAATTGTGAGGTTTCACGGCCCCTCTTCACCCCGCCCCAGGGGATCTGGGGCGCCCCCTGGGGGACGATGCATCCCATGGTTTGGGAAACGCTAGCATACGTAAGTCATCAGCCAATCACGCAACCTTGTCGTGAAGGATTACATCCAGATGAGATTGGCATGGCTTCAAGGTTCTCTTTGCCATGTTGAATGTTGATGTATTTGCAATTGTGGTGACCAGCAGCCGTTTTTGCGCTGTTGTGGTACAGGAAATATTGTGCAACTCCCTAACCTGTTCACTGTTATCTCTTGTTTTTACAACAGATATTTTTTTATGAATATACAACACCTGCATGGAAAATGCTGCTTTTTTGATGAGCTGGTGTTATTTAAAGAAAACTGTCCTGTGCATTGTGAATGAGCTTTCTTTGTTAGCGCTTACCATGTCAATGTTGTTTCACTTAATAACTGTTAGAAATATATCTTGACAGATGAAATTTAAAAGAAAAGCTTATATGCCTCGTGCAGAGGTGTTTCTACTACCTTCTTTATTCCCAAGAAAACAAAGGTTTCTGAGTGGACAAATGCTATGAGAAAGATCTTCGCTTTACTCAGCTTGAAGCAAGAAAGGGTGTTCAAGAACATGCACTTGGACCTTACATTGAAATATAACAATTTCAGCTAGGCAACCAAAATGCTCAGAACATGTTATATGTAACATATCAAAGCTTTACAACTGTTAATGTTACTTGTTTGTCCTAATCATCAATGTAAAACATTGTGGAATCAGTGTCTGACAATCAGATTGTGGTTTATAATGCATGTTCTAAACTTTCCTTGTGTTGAAGCTGTTGAATGATTATGCAATGCTGAATTGCTAACAGAAGATAGTTTTTTCTGCAGCTTCCAAATGAGAATTCCATGTTAACTCTCTTTCATAACCGTCCCAAGTGCAAATGAAGGTGCTGTGAATTGTGTGAGAAACTTTCTTCTCAGTGAGTCTGAAGTATTTGCTCGTTAAGTTAGCTATTAAAACAGGGCATTTTGTAAACATGTGACTTGACAGTACTCTTCTTTGCGTGCACATGCTTTCTGTGAACTTTTTTGCATCTGAAATGGGACTACTGAAATGGTTATCAACAACAACAAACAAACAAACAAAAAAAGGCCCCGTCATCGCTCAAACTAAAGATTCCTCTGTCGCTGTTGAAAAATGTCACACCGTCGTAATGCACCTTGAGATTACTGCTGTATTACCTATGGTGACCAAACAATATGTTGTATCTTGGCTCCTGTACGCTTTTGTGCAAGCATTTCGGTATCCCCGAATAGGAGCATCAGCACGAAGCTCTTCATAGTGCAGACTGTTCTTACTTCAGTATCCCTTACGCTTATAATTTATTTTGTGTCAGAGAAGACTCTTTCCTTTGTTGCAATATTGAAAGCTGGTAAAGATATTGTTGCTAAGAAGCCCAGAGTTGAACACCAAGAATGGGCATGGTGCTACGTGAAATATGTTGAGAAAGTGTCTCTGTTCTTTTCTTGTTCAAACAATTATTATTTTTGTTTGTTTGCTTTGCCTTAGCTTCCATACACTATAGTTCTAGTCAGAAAGCTGGAATGTGAAAGGCAGCTTCAACAAGTTTGCCACTGCACATTACCGAAGCTAAGTTGCCCAGATGCTTTTTTTTATTATTACTATTAGAGGTAACAACTACCCGCATAAGAGAAACGTTGCGATGGTTGTTAAAAATGTGCTGCTTTAATGCGGCTGAACACAAGCGAAGATGTGGAGTGATCCGTCCGTGCGAATGTGTGCAGCCACTTACAGAATGCGGTGTCGGTTGTGTTGTTGTTTCCCAGTGACAATAAACAAAAAGATGACAAGTACATGTGCTGTCGTTTTGCTGACTGGATTTCTAGTGCCTAACAGAACAGGCATGCATGCGTGTGATTGCTTCACTAGTACACTGCTTGTAGCACTCTGCATGATGCCAAAATACGAAGTTGCAAGTGTGACAATTAAGGCTCGCTGCTCTACTGCGAGTACAAAGCTAGGAAGCGTGACAGTGTTCTCAATCACGTTTTTTTTTTGCGCAATGCAGAATTACCTGCTCTTCACCAGCACTTGAAAGAAAAATGACAAAAGCAACTCGCACTCAGGAGTACTTAATGTCGAACCGAAATTTGATGCTCTGAACGTGTTATAAGCTATGCGACTTGCATTAGAATACTGACGCTGTCGGTGTCAACTACTGATATTTGGTAAATTGCTTTGCAGCCTTAAGAATATGCTTACATGAAATTGCGGCAGCGCTGAGTGTGTGGATATATGTTAATTTTACGGTGGTCATAATACCGGCCTAAGCATGCAGCTGCAAGAGGTGTACAGTAATGCCACACTTTCGCAGTATCTTGTGCAGCATTGCAGACTTCCGCAACGCGACCTCGTGAAAATGCCCCCTCGATCGCGCAGCTGCTTGAACAATGCCAGTGGCGTTCGATCGGTCGCCTCAAAAATCCATCGCCGATCCGTAACGAGTAGAGAGTTTTAGGTTGTCTGGCATAATCTGCTTCTCGATACGCAGAACCACGGACCGGCCTTCTTTTGTAACAAAAAAAAAACGGAATCTGCAGTTTTAAGTGCCAAAACCGCGATATGGTTATGGGGCACACCGTAGCGGGGACTACATGTTAATCTTGATCACCTGGGGTCCTTTAATGTGCATCATATGCACGGGCATTTTTGCATTTCGCCCCCATCGAAATTCCGCCGCCGCGGCGAGATTTGATCCCGCACCCTTGGCAGTGCAACGTCAAAGCCACTACACCGCTACTGCGGGTGCTCTCTATAACAATAAGTGTAGTCATTACAGCAGGAGCATTGTGTTTCCATATAAAGGGTGATCATTTTTGACAGCGAAAGCTGTATGCGACTAACCTTCCGTCGATTTTTTTTTTCGGCCTCCGGCAACAGAAATCATGGGGGCCGATCCTCGTGATGTTGCAGAAAGGGTCCAAGCTCAATGGCACATACCCCGTGGGCTCGGGGACCTGTGACGCGCCCTTGAACTACGTTTGTGGTGCGTGGGTCCTACGGGTCGAAGCGTCAGTGTATGTGTATAAAGTAAAAAATTGGTAAAAAAATAAAATAGAAACTGAAAAAAAACACCAAACAAACAAAAAAAAAGAAAAACAGAGAAACAACATTGACAACCGTTCCACTCTCAACCCCAGCTCCCTCGGGAAGACATTGCCTCAGCTCATCAATAGAATGTTTAACCACCTTCCATTTCTTTTGCTCTGCACAAGTTTTTGAAGGGCACAAAAGTGTAAAGATATTTACATCTACAATAAATGGGCTTTTGTAAAAGAAATGCCGTGTGCTTTGTTGCAACACACCTCTGCAAGACGTCACCACCACAGTTCTTGCTTTACAAGTTCTGGTACACATCTGTACGCTACTGTCTCCACAATTCTAAAGCTCTCTAACCAGTTCTATGTAGTGCACGTTGCCATGGCAGGGCATAATCAATCTATGCGAGGCAAAATGACGTACGGGAAAGCGAGCCAATCGACCACTTTTATTATGCGTAACCATGGGCCCCAACTGATAAACTTGTATCAAAACAAAATTTACCACGATGAAACATACGCAAGGCAGTATGGCACCTTTATGTTACGAGATATTCACTTTTACTTTGGAAACATGAAAGCCTACACTCTATGTGTGGGCTGGCGTGCCCAATTCTGGACCCTCACCCCCTTTCATGTCTTCGCCTGTCGGCAGGCTTTGACTATCGCTCTTCCGATTTATGACCCACCCAGGGGGTCAGGAAGTCATGTGCCATTCTGTGAAAAACACAATTCATTTGACAAAGAAAGCAGGCCTCTGCAAGGATTGAGTAAAAAAGATGGTTTAATCACTTTCAAGAACAGATATTTGCATGGTGTTCCGAGACAAGTGACAGGCACGCCGTGAACTCAGTTTCGTTCGTGCACAAGGAACACACGCACGCAGTTTTCCGTCAGTCTATTCGACACCCGACATAACGGCAATGTGCGGGTCATAATTCATTTATTCACCATGACGCCACCGCTCCACCCATCCACGGCAAGCCACGGCGCACACCTTCGCTGCTTCGTCACCTCGCCAGCTGCAGTTGGGGAAAACTTTTTGCTCAACAGGAAAAGGAAGAAACAAATAAAACAAAATAGATGCAGGCAACACAACAGAAGAACAGGTAAAAAAGAAAGGCAGAATGGGAAATACAGTCGAATGCCTCTACAACAAGATGACCTATATCGTGAAGGGTTCTTTATTTATGTCCGGGCCGAATTCCTATCTTTCATACGTACTGTGAAGTTCTCTACAACGAAGACTATTACAACGAATCTGCCTGTACAACGAAGGAACTGAGGTGTCCCGACGTCCAATTTGTCGCTTTACAACAAAAGCATCTCCTTAGAGTTCACATGTGAACAGCGAACGCACGTGATGGTGAGTGTTGCAAGTACTGCTGCATAGCTCCAGGCATTGCTCAACTTGCATGCAACCTGTTTTAACGCAGAAGCAGGTGTTTTGGCTAATGAATACATCGCAGTTGATGATGTAATGACCTGCTTTGAAATAATGAAGGACGACATGGTTGGGCCATCAAAGACAGGAAAAGAGGTGAAGGTCCACGAAGGCAGCAGTGATGAAGAGCCTACAGAAGAACCAGGAATCTCGACAAGGTAGGCAATAGCGACATTCGACGTTGTGCAGCTGTACCTTGCATCGCTCCTAGGCTTTGCCGCAAAGCGTGCTGTAAACTTCGATGCCATAAGGTCCACTGTACTGTACTAAATGGCCACAATTAGTACATGACCGGGGTAGTTGGAGAAGTATGGGAGAGGCCTTTGCCCTGCAGTGGGCGTAATCAGGCTGATGATGATGATGATGATGAAGGTCCACTGCAGTTGCACATTCCTCTGAACGAAGTGTATGGAAGAAACCTACCGACTAGTTTAATTAAGCGTACTCTGAATCAATTATGAATAATATTTTCTTTTTGCTAAACTTGCCCAGCCTGCTATAGACACGCTGTGTGCTTTACAACAAACCGCAAGACTAATTATTTCGCAGTGCCCAAGCATTTTGCTATAAAGGCATTTGACTACCTACAATTTTGTCAATCTAACGCTCGCACAAGCTTGCTTCAGCCCAGCGAGCGAGATTCCGTCAGCATGCAATGAAACAAATTATAAATTAAGAAAGCACGCAACAGGGAAACGTGTGGGCTGGTGGGAAGGAAATGCAACAAGCAAAACGGGAGCGCACATGCACGTGGTCGGGGAGCGCATGAGGTAATTAGCGGCCAGCTGGTAAACACAGTTCGCAGGGCAACCTGTGCTGCCAACATAAAAACGGAAGCATGGTGCATGGAACTTGGGAAAGAAAGGGGCGGGAGAGGAGGCCTAAAGAATTCAAGGGTGCTGGATAGAGGAGAATGAAAAAAATATTGTCTTCGGTACTTGCGCAGACATGAACATCACGGCATAGGTCGGACGCCGAGTCCTGTCGACGCGTCACGAGAAAAACACGAGCGTGTTGCCGCACACTGACGGTCCATCGCCGCAGCTCGTAATCTTGCGTTACAAAAAGATGGGAAGAGATATCAATCACAGTGACCAGACTGTCCTCTCTGCCAGTCAGCCGTAGTCACGTTGTAGTATCTTACAAATCTATATGAATTAAAAGACAGTTTTCTTTCTTTCTCTCTCTCTTCCCTTCACACTCCGCGAAGCACCGTGTTTGCCGCTGCGGCCATGACTTGTGGCACTTCCAAGCTCAGATTTCGTTCAGCGCAAAAAGTACCTGGTCTTCGTCCGAATCATCCGAATTGTCCGAATCAGGGCTCACGTCTGGGCTCACGTCTGAGAGGTTGAACGCCACACCATCACCATCGCCATCTTCGTTATCATGCTCGTCGGCTTCCATGTCTTCCACTGAGTTGTGAACCAAAATGGACGAGGGAGGGGGGAACAGGAAAGAAACAAGAACGTGTAAGATTGAGCAGGTATTTAACAAATGGCAAAGTGAAAAAGTAATTCAACAGGTTTGCAGGAACAAGTGGCAGGTTTCATCTGGTCAATACAGAGCAAAGAATTGAAGAAATACAACATTACATAATGTTTCCCTCAACATCCTCTTTCTTTTTCTGTTGCCTTTGCTACGCAATGGATTTAGGCACCTGAGAAGATGCACATTAATTAACACCCATTATTCCATGATTCTTGCTTATTGCATCTGCCAAAATGTGCTGATTGGATAAGAGTGCCATAGACAATAGACATCGAAAGAAAAGTGGCCGTTAAGGTGCTAAAGTGGGGTCCATCAAAGCACCAAGGTGAAAGGCTAGACTTTTAACTGGGGCTGCATTCCTGAGTGATCACTTTCTGGCGTACTTTCACTTTTTGCCAGATGCAATATCTGGTGCAATGCCTCACTGGAGTTATCAGCATTCTGTCTGCCAGCTTAGCCAGCTAGCAGCATTCTCTGAAAGTGACATCACCAAAATTGATCAACCCAGAATGCCATTCCTGCTTCATCACTACAGTCGATAAGTAGTGGATTGCAAGAAACCACAACAGGTGATGAGAATAACAAAATACAGTGGCATGCAAAGGGACTGTGCACAAGTGCACTCGGTGCAGGAAATTTGGTGTCCAACGCAACTATAGTAACAACGCCAACATTGGGTCTCCCAACACATTTCCACTGCAAGCTACATCTGCTGTGACAGTGCAACGTCAACGAAACTTTGCTTCTTGAACGGTCCCCTTCTCCGCAACTAGGCTACCCCACGCAGTTCTATTATCTCCTCAAGTTTCGTTTATTTCCAGTTGCAAATTTTTTCAACACAGCAAATGCCAACTGCTGTCAGGGCTTTACACCGCCCACGTTGTTAACCACTTCCGAGCCATTGATGAACAGGGTTCATATTTGTGTTTCTGGTAAAAGCGGCCCGTGACAAGCTCAGCTCATTGACAGTATTTTTACTCTTGCAATTTTAATTTTCTCGTTGGCGATACATTTCGTTCTTTTTTGTATAATACATTTCACTTTCTGCAACAAATTGCTTAACATTTAACTAATAAATGCTTCAATATTGTATACATTGTCCTTTTTAAATGATTTTGGGGGTAAATGATTGAAGAATTAAGCAATTTCTGGTCAGATTTCAGCACAATAGCATGTCACGGAAGTGGTTAATGCAACGCTTAAAAAAAGGAGAAAAAGAGAGAGACTAGCTAAGCACTAACTCAATAACATTATTAGCAGCCAATAAACACAAGTTTGGCACAATGGCGAAGGTGGTCCTCAGATGGGCATCAATTACTTATCGTGGCTCCCAACTTCAAAGCTTAAAAAAGAACCTTAGCACTGAAGTGAACATTTCAGTGAAAGCCCCTGAATTGGACTCAAAACAAAAGCAATACTCAAGTTTTCCCAGTTCTGCAAGCAATCTAAATATTTTCTACCCCCATGGCTGTTGCTGCCAACTGCAACAAAACAGCAGTGCAAAGCGCTGTGCAACGTTCAGGCACAATATGTTTGCGCAAGAAAACATGTCTGCAGAACAAGAGGACATTGTACAATGACGGCGGGAAAATTTTATGAACAAGCACGCAATTGTAAGCTTAGTGCAGTTTCACTGTGGGGTTTGAAACAGGAACAATACCGCTCAGTAACCGCTCTTCAAGGAAAACTTCTCGAAGAAGGCATTTCTTCCTGTTACTGCATGTACTAGGCTTGACATGAAAGATGCTCCCCTACTGTAACATAGACGGACAATACCATATTTCTGTGCGTTAAACACACACACACAAAAGACCTATGGAAAAAGCAGCTGCTGCTTTCACAGGAGCCTTCCATAACTTCTGCAAGACATAACATTGGATATATTCCTTTTTTTTTTTTGTAAAAAGGTATGTGTGCACTGAAGGCAAAAGGTAAACCGTGCACTTTTTGATACAACTTTAAGACGTTGCTTTTACAAACTTGACAGAGTCATTTGTCGAAGTAAAATGCTTTTTTCCCTACAGGTTACCGTAATTTCTTTACTGGTCCTTAAAGGGTTAATTAACCAAAGTTCACAAATGACGTACCAAAACTAAGTACTTAGATGTGGATGCAACTGTGCTGCTTAAGCCACGCAATGCTAAAGAGATGCCCATTTATGCCAGAAATCCTAGCACTAGCATCCATTTCGATGTGTGCCTGCACAATGTTCCATGACACACGTTAGTACTTCACAAGGTTCGCCAGAAAGGCTACTCTGTACAGTGCGTCAAAGTGCTGTGCGGGATCCGAGTAGGAACATTTCACTGCACCAGGGAATAGGTTGTGTCAAAACTGGCACTAGGTCAAAGACAGACAGACCCGAGCCTTGGCTATCTTTAATTCTGCATGCAATTACATGTGCACTGAAGTTCTTGATCAGAGGGCTCACTGGCAAATTTTATCAGCGATTATCACACAACTCCAAAGAAATTCAGTGGTTTATGTTTTAAAGATTAAACTTCAGCGCACTACCATTAAGAACATAAACACTTAAATTTCACTGAAAGATCTTGTATGAGAGAGATTAGGTTTCACAGCAAGCCAGCCAACATTATGCCACCACAAAAAGAATCCTGCGAGATCAATTAAGACAACACTGCGCAAAAAATAGCTCAGGCTAACTCCCTAGATTATTCTTGGGTTTAGATAAGGAAGCAACAGCAGAAGAAAATTGAGGCAGCATATGTAACGAGTCCCTTTCTATTGTGCTCAATGGCTTTATGTCATGGTTTTATCATTCTTTTGGTACATTTGAATTGCACTAGTGACGCAAGTTCATATTCACAATTGGCATCTTCAACATGTGTGCTCAGTAGGCGGCAGTGCGGGCCTCAACTAGCCACTGTGCTTCAACGGTGTGACTTGGCAATTCCGGCGACAAACAAATACTGGGGAAATACCTTTTGCCTTACACACTTCCAAGTAAACGTCTAATAGACTTCACATAGGCTGCTTCACTTCATTACAAAACGGGAATCAGTAAATGGAATTGCCAATCTGAAGGACCGAGGTTTCAACGACTACTGCGTTATTGCGAGACATTTCCCACCAAGAAGATGTCACCCAGCCCATTTATCACGCAAAGTATGACCTTCTCGAAAGCAGGTTCCACATGTGCGTCAGAGGCAATGTGCAACAGCCACACAGGGCATTCTGTTTGTTGAATGCCGAAAAAATGTGTTTGCTCGCGACATGCCCTAAACACACGCCATTTCTCACGTTCACAAAGGATATTGTTTATTGGCTGCCCTTGGCAATTCTTCGCACATGGATGCCGAAGCTTTTGCCCGTGCCTTGACGCCAAATCACAACACACATACCTCTCCTAGAAAGGTCACGGTACACGTAACAAGCGCACACAAGAGAGACACTCAGACATCGAAGCAGTTTGCAGAGTCGCATTCTAAAAGCTGCAGCTCCTGAAAAGACAAAGCACCTTTTCGGCATGCAATGTGCACACGGTGTGCACATTGTAGCCCACATTTAAGGGGGTCTCCGATGCACGCAACTTGTTACGAGTCCTGCTGAACATTGTGCGCACAGCGCCTTGACGTGGCTACCTATTAAGTGCGGCACATATCGCAGTAGTTCAATCTAAGTGGTAGCGCTGCCCTCCAGTCCTTAGAGAGTAGACAGCAGTGGGAATCGAGCCTGTTTGTGGACACCAGGATTAGTGCAGCCTCCACAGGTACGGTGAATGAAGCGGCCAGTTACATCGCTTGCTTCGTTTTTCTTTGTGTCCTGGCTGCAAATCCCCTAGGTTGGCGGCATCACACGTTGCACACTCTGTGTGCGACAAGGGTATTGTGATTTGCGTTGGTACAAAGTGTCTTTTGCCACAGAGAGAAATCCGAAAGGGTAATCGGAATGCGTAGCATGGCTTCATTCCTTCACATTCCTTCATTTTTTATTGGGTTCTAGAGTCGCCTATCGCCCAATAGGAATCAGGCAGTGTCCGCAACAAATGCTCTTCACTCCCAAGAGGAGCAACATAAAATGCATTAATAAAGAACTTCCCACGTTAAAAGATACTAGTGACTTGCCAGACTTCATCTCTTCTGTCACATTAGAGAAAAGGGTTAGCAAAACAGCTGCTCCCTACGTTTGCATGCTTAGCACACAAAGAAAAGGTACAGTATGCATTCAACAGTTAACAAATCTAGGAAGCCTTGTAAGACAGTTTACGTACTACCCCAGTTTACTTAGCTAGACAGTATATATACTTCATATCCTATAAACCTTAGCTATTATGACACACCCACACCCACACCCACAAACACACACTCTCTCTCTCTCTCAGCATAGCAATGTTCGCTAAGCTGTGCTTATTGTGACGGGCACGATAGCTACTCTACAATCCGTGCCATACATTCATGTCAGAAGCTTCCGGCTTTCAAAAGGATGCGTGCGTAACCTTTTCAAATGGATATCCATTAAACCAATCATTCCGATATCAATTCGTTGTGGCATTAAATAGAATTTCATCTTACATGCAATATAATCGGCGACTTCAGTATAGCAACACCTCGGAGAAAATCTGTGCCATTTAGATAAAACAATTAACAACCAGACATGACAACCACATGAAAGCCTAGCTGCGACTTCGTTAGGCTATCGCATGCATTGTCCTCACATTTCTCACAGAGTTTCCACACAATTCTAATATCGTTACAGCACTGGATAGTCCAGTCAAAGGCCATGTTCAAGCGTTAACCTGCCATACATGCTACCGCATGTATGGCAGGTTAACAGATAACACATTAATGTAGAGCTCATATAGCTGCACAACTACTATACGGTATGGGGCGACTTCTTGCCCAAACGCTACGGTGACACAAGGCATGCCGCACATTTGTGCAAGAGCGCTTTTTGGGGGGCTATACGACTTAACAATGGTAGAACTTTTGAGCACAGGTGAAATGAACGAGTGAAAAAAATACTGGGATTTTCTTAAGTTGTTTTAATTCCTTTGAAACTGCAACTGCCAATGTGAGCCGACATGAGGATGGTGGCTGGTGCTGAGCGAGTCGTCCAAGATGATGAGGAAAGAAACGAAGCCGCACCTTCAATGCATGCCGTGTCTTGACTCAATATAAGGTCACCTCAGCGACCAACTGAATCAGTGAGCTGTCTTCTTTCGAGGTTTCCGCCAGCATGCAAGAAGAAAAACGATACTACTCTAGCCATCCTGTATCAACGCGCTCCCTCTCATAACGCTTAAGAAACAAACACTAGCGATATCCATGCGTGACTGGACAAATCGTGGCTATTAAGCAATATGCCTAGCATTGAAATCTCGATACTGAAGGCGTGAACTTTGCAAGCAAACGTTCAGGAACAGCCGCTGCCAGCGGGAACACGGGAGCTGTGGTATGGCTCCGCACAGAGCCCCACCCCCGACGCCTCACGAAGACTTGTGGCGCAGGCGCAATCAAAGCGACTGGCGAAAAGCCAGGCGAATTGTCTGCTATAGTGAGCTGTGTGCCTAGCCTTCACGAGGCGCGGGGAGTGGCACCCCACGGGACGCTGTCACCCCCGCCCCGCGTTCCCGCTAGCAGTGGCCATGCCTGTACGTTCATTCCCACACTAACACTTTCATCCGGGTTTTATTTGCGTGTGAAAACGTCCAGGGGCTCTAGGACTTGCATCCCCAATACTTCTACAAAACCCTGGCTGGCACTCCATGTATAAATGTGCTCTTTCTTTTTTTTAGATATCAATTCACTCAACTCACTCATCTGCAGAAGCCATCAAATGAGATTCGTAGCAACTGGCTTGGCCAGCACTCACTTACCGTCTTCATCTTCACCGGAGTCTTTTCATTTACAATGAAGAAAGAAACAAAGCAGAAAATAAATCCTGGTTGCACGTTTGTTTGCAACATCTAAAGCGACACTTCTGATTGCTTAAGAACTTGAAAGGGATGTTTGGGTGTTTGTGGCAAATGTTTTTTTTTTTCCGTAAGCCGCCAGATGCTGATGCAACATGCTGCCAGATTTTGGCATGAACTCACCGTCGTCGTCGTCCTCATCGGTGTCCTCTTCACCCATGTTGTCAGACTCGTCGTCACCTGCATCCTGGAAAAGTAGTCAACAAGACCGGCTCACCGCAGTGCAATATTTGACGTCCAGCAATAAACGACTGTACAATAACATGGGCAATAAACATGAGTAAATGGAGGGTCCCATGGTATACTTATGTGAACTTTAGGACACCATTGTTGTTTTGAAAAGTGAAACTTTCTTGAACGAGAAAAGACCCGAGATGTCTGAACATTTAAATGGTCCAAGGTGCAAGAATCATAATTTTTGCTGCCTTCTCCTCATGTTGACATACACATAAAGATACAGTAATTTTATGAACTAAATATAGGCTTGAGGAAACTTGCGCATTTCCATAAGCTGCTGCACCAATGCTGGAACTTGCAACAATGAACCAGCCTATAAGACATCGAGCACTATCATTCGACAACTTCCTGCAATCTCATAACAGCTACTGGTCCAAGACCACTTAGAACCCGTGCCATACGAAAGCCTTATTTTAGCTGCAAGCTAAAAGTAAATCTGCTGCCGCTGCTGCTGACAACACTGCTTCTGCCGTGACCCTGCTGAGCCGAAGAAAAAAAAAAGAAAAAACACTGACCACTAACAGCATGTAGCTGGCGATAGTGACCCACGCAGTAACTAGCAACTGTAGAAACAGCACGCTGTGCACCTCCGGCACAGGCGTGTTTGAATGAATGCCTGTGTAGATGACAAAGGGTCAACAAAAAAATGAGGCAATGAATCTCTCTCTTTTTTCTCTCTCCACATGCAGGGAGTAACGAAATTGTGATGAACATCAGGTTTTCCTAAACACAAGACACGCGGCGAAGATGGGGAAGCTGCGCAAGCAGTGGTCGTGGCAGCAGAGGCGGCAGCGGCGGCAGCAGTGCCCGTGAAGTCGAAGAGCGCGGCCGCTGCGGGAAGTGAGCGCTGGAAAGGACAGCCGAAAGACAGTGGCGTTCGTGTGAGGAAGAAGCGGTTTCGTGACAAATAAATTATTTTTTGCGTTTCTCGAAAGTGCGGTGAAAAGCAAGCAGTTGTGTTTCGATTCCTTTCCGACTTCGTGCACCAAAGCTGCCCAGCAGAACTCCCGAGGCACACGCACGGGTAAGCCAGAACAAGGCTTTGACCAAGTAGCTTCTTCGGACGGGTTACGGTACAATAAATGTGAACTTAAGGATGGGATAAGAACGGACAGAACGATCGTGTTGTGCCTTGCTGCAGTTTATCCAGTCCACATTTATCAACAGCACTGTGACGAAGATAAAGCTCTGGCACATCCCAGCCTTCCCCTCAACTGTGTGTTTGGAGCATTCCTTATAAAATTCCAAGGGTGTCAAAACTGTTACAGAGTCCTCCTCTACGGCGACTCCCATACCCTGTTGTGCAGCTTTTAGGCGCAGAACCCAATCACTGAGTACATAAAGTTTCTGCGCTGGTTATGATTTGCTGTTTTCTTCCACCAGTCCCAAGAATCAATTATGACATATTTTAGCCAAATGCACGTTAAGCGAAACCAAAAGTCACACAACACTGCTGTTGTCATTGCATATTCAAGTGCTGAGTGACTTCGAAGCCTGCACACTTTTCTCCAGACAAATGCGACACGTGGGCAACAGCTGTATGAAAAGAGGCCCCACAAATGCCTTCAGCCATAGATAGATTTTCATACCAAGTTTGCTGAAGACACAAATCTAGATCAAAGTACTAAGTCACCATCAATATTATTTTTGTTTTTCTACAATTTTACATGGCTTCGCTGAAAAAGCACAGTGCCGTTCTTTTGTTGCTCACGGCGGTTAAATTGTGCTATGTATGTGGCAGCCTCGAAATGCTACGGCTCACATAGCATTTCTTGAGAGCAGGTAAGTTCATTAATCGCATTTATGCGCTGTGTGCTCTTGTCTCCGTTGTACTGCCTGTACAGATTTCAACATGGACGTCGACCAACTAACCCGAAAATCCATCTTGCAGCACGTAAGTACCTAACATTCGCAATAGTGTTACGTTAATAAGGCGAAAGTCTTAAATGGCTAATTGCAATGGCTCATACCTCAAAAAATGCGTATTCTGGTCCAATGGTACCAAAACATATCATCATCAGCAATATCTCATACTCCCCCCCCCCCCCCCCCCCTAAGCAAGCGAAAAACGCAATGGCTCATCCCTGTCGTAATGCAGAGGCTACAACCACTCAGCAAAGTGAAGCGTACAGTGCATACATTCACTGGAATCGTGCACACAAGGCATAGAAACACGGCATATAGTCGAGTCGTACAAAAAAGACCGCATGACCTTCTCAATGGCTCATACACCCGTAAACAATGGCTCATACCCCTGTAAGCAAGCAAACAATGCAGTGGCTTATACCCTCACAAGGCTGAGGCGACAAGCACTCCGCAAACTGAAGCGAACAGTGCATGCAATCATTGAAATCACCTGTACAGCACACAGAACAGCATACATTTCCATCTCCTGCTGAAAGGATGCAACAAAGTCGAAGAGAAACGTCGCTGGCGCGAGTATGGACTGACCCCTCTATAAGGGCGTGCAAAGGTAAGCATGAACCTAAGCATCGAAAACTAACTCAAGCACCAATACTGGGAAAGCAGCAATGCGACGATGCGGGACAGTGCATTACCGAGTGTGCAGCAGGCATTCGCCTTAACGTGTTACAGGAGTGCAACACGCTGCTGAATTATTATTATAGAAATACACTTTTAAGTAAATTACAATGCATAAATTAACCCTGACCGATATAAGAGCAAGCAGGTTACTAAATATAGGTGACGTTTGGCAACCAAACCTCCCAATTCCTTTTTTTTTTGCATTCCAAGCAATGGTTTCTGTAATTTGAAAACTATGAAATGGTAGTGCTTAGGAGCTGAATGGAAACAGGTATGACTATTCAGTGAATATGTGATGACCCACAGGGTTAATACGAGATCTGTTATTCATGCATTGCAGACAAGGCTAGACAAAGGAGATCCATCCAACTGCACGTCCCACACATAAATGCAAAGTACGGATCATTTTCATTTAAGTTTAAAGTCACAACACTACGCAGTTCCCTATGTCGAAGCCTTCCCAGCATATCCAGTTACACTCACTTCTTTGCACAGCATCGGCATGCATCACAGCGTTGTGCACCTGCAAGGATTCTTAAGGTCCTTTTTCACTCTTGTACCTCTAAACTTATTAGTTCACGAAGCAAAAAAATGATATTCTAAAAATGGAATGCCATGCATTCGTGTTCACTCAAAGTACTTGCAAACACTGCAGTATTTTTATCTTTCTTTACCAATATATAAGCCGAATTTTCCTCATTGCATATTTACTACTGACACTTGCTATTATATCTCCTACTACACGATTTATGGGCATCTACCTGCACGTGCTTACATGTATCCTTTCCTGCCGATAATAAGCTTTCATTGGACAGGCACAATAGCTCACGTGTATCTGATCCAAGTCCCTTTACTGGCGTCGTGCGCAATGCCAGAATAATGGATCACTCCAACCAACTCACTCAAGCATTCGGTTAATACCGTATTTACTCGCATAATGAATGCACTTTTTTGTTAAAAAAAGGAACGCAAATTCGGGGGTGTGATCATTGCGCGGGTTAAATTTCCCGCAAAAAAAAAAAAATATTTTTTCATCCCGTATTTGCTGCGGGATGCAAATGCTGTTGTTGTTGACCACAACCATTATAAATCCTGCACATAATAAAGGCAAGTTTGGTTGTAGCTTTTTTTTTTGTCATGGAAGCGCAGAAAGTGATGAAAGGAACGAAATGGGGCATCTGCTTAAGAAGGTTCGGTGCGTGCAGACCGCTTGGTTTGTCTTGAAGAGCATTCGACAGCTGGTAAGCGCTATCATTATTAGCTAGACTTGGCACACAACATATCGCTGCGGCAAGTTCAGGGTGCAATCATTACACGGGAAATAAAAAAAAATCAAATTTTGACGACAAAATTCAGGGGTGCGATCATTATGCGAGTGCGATCATTATGCAAGTAAATACGGTATGCGAATCCAGACCGATGGGCAGTTTAAATGAATCCAACTACACAAGACTTCCATTATTTTGACTCAGTTTGATTCAATTTTTGGATTCATTTGATCCTGACCGAAGGTGCCAGCTGGTACTAATGTATTTCTATGGGCCCAAACTTTTGTTATTTTTACAATAAAACGGGCCTTCGCCGGATAACTCGAACTTGACCAGTCGGCATGCACGTGCCTGACCCCTATGTTGACCCCAACAGCGACCCTTTAGGGTCAGCGTAAGTGTCGACAGAGCTTAAGGGACAGAGTACGCATTGAACGCACGTCATCTCTCATTGAAAATGCCCATTTTTGGCCCGCCCTGGGGAGATTTTCAATCAATAACCGTAGCTTGCAATGTTTGATGATGGTATTTACACAAATTCAACAGGTGCCTTTTCTTAAAAGAAAGATTGGTCCAAAAGTTGCCTGCTTGGTGCACACTGACACGAAACCGAAACCAAAACAAGTTTTCGCAACATTTGTATGCTTTGCCGCATAGCGAAGGCGTATTGCGGCGAAGCTGACTTTAAAAAACCAACCACCAATGCTCAAGAATATTAAGGTGAAGGCCTTTCTAGGCCCAGGGTGAAGTGTGTGTCAGCAGACCTGACTGCAGGAGTGTCTGCCGAAGCATCAGCACGCCATACGAAGACAGATTAAATAATGAAAAATGATTGATATTGGCAGTTAGTGAAAGATAACATTATAATAGAGATTGGTAGAGGTTAATAATGACTAGTAATGACTAATAATGCCCAGTGGCGTAGCTAGGTTGTCTGGCACCCGGGGCCCATAGGTCTTCTGTCAACCCCCCCCCCCCCCCTCATGTAGTCGAGGAAGGCGAGGATATCGACAATTTCCGGGTTTCAGCACCAGTACAGCCGCCTTGGATACCGCGCATGTTCCCCGGGTCCCCCTCTCCTTCGCTTTCTTTCCCAGAGATCGCGAAAGCAGCAGATACACACGCTGTTTTTCCTGCGCCAAATAACGCAGGGTGCTGCACTGATAACGAGTGATAAGCCTATGTGCACATCTTCTGTCAGATTGTAAGGCTTGGCAGCCGATACAAATGCGGCATCGTGGAAAATATGACTCACGTAACAAGTAACAAAAGATATCTTTATAATAAAGTTTTAATTACTAACTTTAGCGGCAATATTGCATTTGCAAAATTGAAGCCCGACATTCATATCTTGCCCAACAACAACTTCACAAAAATCGTCGTAGGTACTATGGCACGCAATATTTTGTCTGTGGGCAGCCCTGAACGAAAACGAAAATTAAATTGTTTGTCAGTGACGCTGATCTCCCCACCCTATTAGAAAACGCTACCGGCGCCAATGCTATGAAAATTACGAGTTCTCTTCATTCTGATCAATAAAGCCTTGTTTTCATTTGCTGCTATACGGACAAACGGGATTATCCGAGCTGCGGTGCCACCGCAAGATTGGGAACAGAACAGAGCACGCTTCGCGGCGATTCTTGGCGTCACCATAAAGAAAGAAAGAAAAGGCCGCGATGAAGCCAGTGCCAGCGAAAGCTTGCACTACTGTTGGTCTGCACTCGCAATGGAGAGGATTAAGGGATCAACGTGACTGGTCCACTATTTCATATTTCTTTCGCTGCTGCCATATACTGGGCGCCGCCCGCAGTGCCAAAGTACTGTAGGGGCCCTATAACGTAAAACTATTCCAATACGTTTCTATTCCAATCTCCTGACGTCAAATTTGCGTAACCACCGACGCAAGCACCGGGCGGTCACCCGCAGGGTTGTCTGAACACACCAATAAAGCGCTCTCCTCGTTTATAGGAGGTCACTTTTGTTTGCTTGAAAAACGAATAACATTGCCTACACTGAGCGGCTTGTCGTATCTAATTGGCTGACAAGAGGTGAGGAGAACGCTCAAGTGGAGAGGGATTCGATGCGGCAGAGCCAGTGCACTGAAAATCGATAACTGGATGAAGAGGGTGGTGGCGGCGTCTGCGATTGGTCGGCTTTCCCTTTTTTTATATTGAAGTGAATATTAGGAGAGGTTGGCGTGCCTTTATGGTGGCACCGGCTACTCCTTGTCACTTGGCAAAGGAAACAAATTTGCGAAAAAAAGAGAGAATAGCGACACGAAATATGGCACTCAGCAGAACACTGGATGAATAAAAAATGTACAGTCCAACAGTACATCAGTCGCAAAGTTCTCTGCATTAGTTCAGTCCACGTACGCATAAGTCAGATATTTTGTACAGCCAAAACACACAACACATCTAATGCACTCCAAATACAGAACAAAATTATACATATTGCGTGAAAATTGCGATCACCACATAAACCAATTGTGAGCCACGTTCAACGCTTGTGTTACTCAGACCAAGATCGATCGGGTTTCGGCTTTCCTTACTTAGCTTGCGGTGGCTGGTCGAAAATCGCGGCGGCATGCAACGGAAGCTTAAGAATGACGCTAAAAGGGACCCTCAGCAAAGAAGAGTTGGCAGAATGAGATGGCAAACGTGCCGAAAGTGCACGAAAATATTACACGGCCACGCAAGAAGTTTTATTATGCACCTGAGCGATCGGCGGTATATATAGCCATCTTTTATTCCTTTCAGAACGGGGCAGCCTCCGGCTATTCGGAAGAAAATTGAGTTTTGTTCGGCATATTAATGCATCTTTAATGCGTACACGTCACTTTGACGCGGTGAGTTCTTGCGGTTTTGTGACGTCGCGTGACAGGCAGGTGAAGTAGGTGCAGCGCGAAAACTTTTGACCAATAGCCGGGGGCTAATGGCGAAAAGGCGTCGAATCAGAAATAACTGTTTTTTCTTTTTTCTGTGACATCATACATAATCAGTGTGTACCCATCATATCAGATGGGGAGGTATCGCTGTTTTCGTGACGTCGCGTGACAGACAGGTGAAGTGGGCGTGGTCGAAAAAAGTTTTTGACCAATCGTGGAGCGCTGATAGCAGAATTAGAATAGAAAAGTTTGGAATAGTTTTACGTTATAGCGCCCTAGGTTGTAGCACCCAAAACGATTTTGTTTAAGAAGTTTTTGTTGAGTTAATAATCCGACTTCTCAATTCATTCTCAATTCTCCATTTGACGTCAGGAGATTGGAATAGAAACATGTTGGAATAGTTTTACGTTATAGGGCCCCTACAGTACTTTGGCACTGCGGGCGGCGCCCAGTATATGGCAGCAGCGAAAGAAATATGAAATAGTGGACCAGTCACGTTGATCCCTTAATCCTCTCCATTGCGAGTGCAGAACAACAGTAGTGCAAGCTTTCGCTGGCACTGGCTTCATCGCGACCTTTTCTTTCTTTTTTTCAATTTCTTTCAATTCTTCTCAAGTCCTCAATTCTCGAATTGAAGTGCTTCCTCTATAAGTACTAATTACGGGATTATTAAGGATATGGTTTTACTTATCTGCCATGTTTTTCGCACTACCGAGTTCCTAGTAATCACAAAAAGACATAGCTTCATAGAACCTCGATCGGGAAATATCCTTACAAAATTCACCTTTTTTTAAATAAAAGTCAGTGCAGCTGATACAGACACTGTACTTGTGACATGAAGCCACACAACAACAACAGTTTTCTGAAACTTTCGAAGGTAAGGAGGAAAGCGTGAAACATAACGGCAGGTTTCGCAGCGGCTTCTCGGAGCGAGCGGGAGAGGGGAAGTAAAAGCGAGCCGGACATCGCGGCGGGCCGCGACTACAGAATTTCTTTCTCTATGACTACAGCCTGTCGAGTCATACGCCGCCAAACTCTTCGGCCGAACCGAGTCTGAAGACGATCCAGAGAATCCCATTCGCGACTTTTGACGGCCCCACATATGCAACGTCGCTCTCAACGAACGCTGCGCCGTAAACGCGAGCGCCGGGCGCGCTGGTTGAACGCCCTCTTGCTGCTGTCTTTGTTCGTCTTCGCTGCGCGTTCTGAACGGAAGAGCGACCCAAGAGCCCCAACGGCTTACAACGCCTCACTGTACGTTTAGCGACTCCTGCTTCCAGCATGAACGCACAGCACGAGCGCACCCCACATGAAACGTTCCCCTAAGGCGAGTAGTTTAGCGACTATTTCGCGAATTAAACTTTTTAGCCCGCACATTCGTGCAATTATTTCGTGGGGTGTTGATAGAGCTGCAGTCGACAATTCTGCGGCGCAACGCATCGGGTGCATGAGCTCGGGCTACTGATACCGGAGCATTCTTTGCAGTTTGCGCCCAGTCAAGCCGGCGGTAAGAGGGGTGTCTTCAGGCGTACATGACACCCCCCCAGCCCCACTGGGCCCCCCGGCCCCCCCTGTTGCTACGCCACTGTTTAATGCCTACTAATGACTTGTAATGACTACTGATGATTCTCAAATGGCCTATATGTCTAACTACGTCTTGTAAGGACCACAATTGTTACAAATGTCTAGTAATGAGTAGTAAGGACTAATAATGACTACGAAATAACAAATATGTCTAACGACGGCTTGTAATGACCACAGCTGATTACAAATGACTAAAGATGCATACTAGTGAGCAGTAATGACTTATAATGACTGAAATGACTTGTAATGACTACGAAATGACCAATACGTCTAACAACGAATTGTAATGACCCCAATTGATTACAAATGACTAAACATGCTTAGTAGTGAGCTGTAATGTCTAAAAGAAAGAAGAGAAAGAGAAGAGGCAAAGAAAGAGGCAAATGATAATAGGAGGAAGAGTAGCTTTCGCCGTTTGCTTTTAGGAGAGATCTTAAGAGACCCTGTAATTTTTTTCTTGCCGAAAATGGGTGTGCGTTAGGTTTGTACTTGGTTTAGAAGTTTTAATGTCATTTCTACGTTAGTTAACCACATTGGACACATAGAAAGTGGGTGTGCGTTTAATTCGGGGGAATATTGGAATCGGGTAAATACAGCCAAATAAATCGGTGGTGTAATTTGGCATTTTTCCTGCATCTTGTTTAACTCGACCCACCATATTATGAACAAATTCTGGGGTTTTGCATGCCAAAGCCACAATTTGATTATGAGGTACGCCCTAGTGGGGGACTCCAGATTAATTTTGATCACCAGGGGTTCTCCAATGTGCCCCCAATGCACGGGACACGGGCGTTATTGTATTTCGCCCATATCGAAATGCGGCCACCGCGGCCGTATTTGATCCCACGGTGTTGTACTTAGCAGTGCAACACCACAGGCGATAAACCACTGCGGCTGGTGACCTGCTGGATAATCCGACCTTATTTTGTCGGACCCGCCAGGGTCCAATTAACGAAACTTGACCGCACTGCCCACTGCTGCCGCACTGGCCGAAGAGCCGCATTTTCCGCCATGCACACAGACACACTGGCGCCAGATGTCCCCCTAGAGTCCCTGGCCTTTGCCAGAGCCACCACTGCCGAGAGAGCGCGAAGCCAGACCGCTCACCTCGTCGTCGTCCTCCTCTCGTTGCCGACCGACCTCGTAGAGACGACAGATGCTCTCCGAGCTGCTCATCGTGGCATCCCTGGTGCCTTGGTTCTGCGACAAAAATTACGGCGACAAAATAATTTGGCCCAATCGTCGTAACGGTAGCAAACGGCACCGTGCAGAGAGATTGAAATGCTCGATACAGTCACACAATGTGCAGCTGACTATGAAACTTCGAGGCACGCGAAAATTGCCAAGCTTGAATTTCCTAACAACTTTGCCGTTGGATCTGGAATTAACTGAGCGACGCAGTTACACTCCAGTGAAGTATTTCTTGCACTGTCTTTAACTAGGGACAAATGTGTTGGGTGAGATGGAACTGCTCAGAAGGCGAAAGCTCAGAATACAGCTATCCCTGCAACATTATTATTGTTATTTACAGCGCGCACTTCAGACACGGACTTTGAGAAAAGCTATCGGCGGCATGCTTCGTCAATCGCACATCCTCGCTTGGTTAAATTATGAACGGTCTCCACACACAAACTGTCCTTCTGCGATGTGAGTTCATAGTGAACTTTCACCACTGTTTACCCACTAATTAATGTGAAAGATACCATAGGCGCTGCCATGTTCAATTGTATCGCGGGCATTTTTTGAAGTGATGTTTGGCTAACAACTTTGATGGATGTTATGGACGACAATGCCGTTCTCACTGAAAGGGATAAATACGTCAGCACTCGTGGTTTTACTTTATTTTGTGACGGCAGTTCGATGCGACGATGAATAAAAGCCTTGCGGGCACCCGCGTTTTTGCATTGCTTCCAGTTGTTATGGTCATAATTCTTGTTGGTATAGTAATTTCTATAGTAAGCAGTTTTTTTCATTTTCTGAGAGACCGAAAGTTCCCTCGCACTATTCGTGGTCGCATTATTTACATGCAAATGCAGTAATTACTCTCTATTTTAGTACACAACATTATTGAGCTGGTTAACACAGGGTGCCACATGCCATGTGTTTAGCATCGCGAACAACTTCAGTCACATGCTGAAGCTAGAGCTAGCGTGATGAACTTCACTGTGTATGTTCTTCTACAGTTCCTATGTCTTCAGAAAAATTGATGCTACTCATCCATCCCACCTAAAACTTCGTATTGTAACAGAGACAACTGAAACATCAGTCAGAAATGCTACACAGAGATAAAAAGACAGAAATAAAACATTTCCTATTGACACCTGAACTTTTACAATGCCCGTAATGGTTCATTAATTTTTAAATACTACTACCTTTAGCAGTGCTCAAGTATTTTCTTTGCAATTCGGTGGTTTAGCTAGTATTAGTGATGTGGTGTACCTAAAACCTGAGACAGCACTCTGCAATATTCTTATAAAAGGGCTCACGCTCTTGTGTTCCCGCGCGGCTTTTACAACAGAATCGCTTGCTGGGCTAGTTGGTGCAAATGATTCAACAGGAAGCCTACGAAACGTGAAGACGCCTACGCAAGATAGGTGGCCAGAATAAGCACTGAACTTAAAACTCTTCCCTTGCAAGTACAGCACTCGTCCTGTCTGTGTGTTCTCCTGTGTACGTGTTTGTCTCGCTGGGTTCCCCCATTAAAACGCAGTCGCGGCTCCAAACGTACACGGTCCAAACCGAACAGGGTACATCGTCGTACAAGCACACCGCACATGTATTTGAGGAATATACCCGAGACCGCTGCAAGCCAGTGGCGAAATCTTATCCTCTCCTTCTAATAAGTAGCCCATGCATGCACTGCATAAAAAGCGCACGCCGCGACGTGCCTACAATTGTAGGCACGTCGCGGCTATGAATACTTAAGTATTCATAGCCGCGACGTACGTGCTATGAATACTTAAGTATTCATAGCACGGTAACACAAATTTAATACTGACATACGGGTATCTTACGAGCACTTTCCGAACCGTTGCCAAGTGAAGCAAACGCATGCACGACGTACGACAGGCCTGAGCAGAGACGATGCGATCTTATGGTACAAGTGAGACGTGACACCTGGTGTCATCTTTGCGCGACTGGTGCGACTATGACCTACTGAGGTGTTGAACTGCCCTCGGAAAGCGTGCCACAATCAGTTAAACACTTGCAACAGCGCACAACCAATAAACACGACGCACATACTCTGTGCTCTGTAATGGCCGCTACGGCAGTTCGGGCTTCTTGCATTTAGACAGATGGCGGTGGCGACCGGCTTCACTTTTGGACAGCCACTTCCACTCCACAAATTTAAGTACTTAACTTACGTGATGTACACTAAAAGACGGTCACGTGATAAGCCATCCTATGTGTTGTCATGCCTTAGCCGTGTGGGGGTCCCAAAAGTAATTTTTTCGTGACTTGTAAAGAATAAAAAAAATTTAAATCCTAGAGAAAGGGTGCTCATGTTAGTCACACGGACATGATATTTTCATCAGCGGGGCTATCTTGATTGATGTTCTAAAAGGCTGTCCGTCATTTTAAGATCGGTGATGTCGCAATAATATAATGCTGCTGCAGTTCAGGTGTGAAATGAGAACAGAAATGTTTGGCCCTTCTTTAACCCTGCTAAAAAAAAAACCTTTTCTTGCCCAATAAATGCACGACACAATGCCATGTTAAAGGGAACACTCTAATGCATGGCTCTTGCCTTGCAGGCACTGTAGCACCGGAGCTTGTTGGAGTTAGTATGTCATTGCACTGCAAAATGCACAGAAAAGTGGCCCAGTGACAACAACTATGAGTCGTCTGCTGCAAAGCCAGGAAATCGCACATCTGACAGAGGGAGAATTTCGTACGTGCTCTGAACTCACATGCTCTGCACCCTTTAAAGGTGGACGTCACTGTGCATCAACATTTACTAGTATATGTAAAGGGACCGCGTGAAAAAAAAAAAAGTCAGTTTTTATTTATAAAGTATTCTCTCAAAACTACACCTCTGTTAATTTTGTCGTAATACATTGGTGATTAGATGAAAGAATGAAGGCCAAAGGTTCTTTTTAGAATTTTGCATTGAGATCCAAGCCTAGGTATTTCAGCCTGACATCACAAGTTTATAAGATTCCTTATTTTTGTTTGTTTGTTTGATATTTGGGCTGTTGTGACCCATTAAGGGCTTACAATTTGGCTTGTTCTCCCTGATGAAAAATTAACTAAGCTCAAGCAGACGCCATCAAAATCCCTAACATCATACCGAGCCAGTGCAGGTACTTCCGAAAAACACGCAAAATTTTTCATTTTTTTGCATCTTTTCTGGCTTGCCAAACCTGCTACTACAGGAAGTGCAGATTCCTTCTCGCGTTTTAGAAGTGTAACTTTATGCGCAAATTGTTTTTCTCCTCAGTGTGCCTTTAACCAGCCTGTACTCTAACTTAGCCTGGCTGTTTCACATTTTTTAAGGCATTCGCACCACTTACCTCCACAACAGCTAGGAAGTAGTCCGACTCATCTGGCTTGAGATCGTAGATGTTCCGCTTGATGTCGATTGCTGCTGGAGAACAAAAAGATTTTTCAATGAAGTGTCATGGGGGAAAAGGTCAAGAGAAGCAGAGAGGTTGCTAGAAGTACTGTATTATGTAACACGAACCTAACGTGCACCTCTTTCCAAGAAAATTGCCTGCACACTACAATAAGATACGAAACCAAGACCACGCTGGCGGCGTTGGCAGAAGCCCACTGTCAGAGCCGTCAGAAGCAGCATCATCGCCATTACACGATGGTGACAGAGCAAGTTTCCACGAAAGGTGCTGTGGGGTCATTCTGTTCTGAACTACGATCTGGAGCAGTATTCTTGGTAAATCGCTTTCGGAGAAACTATCACTTTTGCGATATTTCACGTGACTCGGCACCAGATGCATCGGAATGTGCTGCGGCCATCATTTCTGGCGCTACGCCAACCTCGCCATCTGCGTGCAGTGGCAGGAACTTTCTTGGTCACATGTTTAAAAAAGTCCGATGCAGAGTCGTGTGAAGTCCTGTGAAAGTGATTGTACAGTGTCGCTAAAAGTGATCACTTGAGAATAACACCGTGGTATGGTTGGTATCTGTGGCGAATGAAGTGCAAGTTGCGACGACAACGTTCCACATCCTAATGAATACTCAGTTAAAAAAAAAAGGTTTCCCTTCTGTGAAGTTAAACTGTGAATGTCCAGCTTTGCCTGGACACCAACGTGGAGGGCAAGCTATATTTTTCTGTTATAAATTGGACTTATGTGACATTCAAGTGTACTTTCATTTTCTTAGTTTAAATCTGCGAGAACTGGGTGTGCGTTAGATTCAGTGGCACATAGAATCGTGCAAGTATGGTAATATCACAGCCTAAAAAGTCATCCTTTCACTCATCCTGCCACGTGCATACACCACTAAAATGTTTACTTCGCACTTTGTTTCAGAATAATGCACTATTGTATTTTCCCTATGTATTACCTGCAGCGTAATATAGGTAACCAGAGGTATGGGCTCACCTGAATGCTGTCTCACAGAAAGGCTTAGTGTGTACTGCATCACGGCATCATGCACAAAGCGTCATGCCATAATGCACTTGAACAATGGCCTTCAAATAATTCATGCTGGACTGTATACATAAACATTTAAGCTTTCTTGCACACAGCTATTTGCATCAGCAATATGCATACTTTTTCTTTCTATTTTCCAAGGGTTTTCAGTGGGTGTTATTGAAAATGCTCCACACGTATACGCAGTCGACTTCGAATAATTCGACCCTGACTGGACCAACGAAATTGGTCGAATTATTCCGGCAGGTCGAATTAAACAAGATGCAGAAAAAACAACACCAAAACACACTGCTAATTCATTTGGCCGTATTTGCCCGATTACAACACGCCTCCAAATCAAACGTGTGCCCGCTTTCTAGGTGTCTAACAGAAATTTTATTTATTTACTTTTATTTAATTCATACCGTCAACCCTCTGCTTAGGGTTCTTACAGGGAGGCTTCATCAAGCGGCAGTGGAATCACAGAAATACATGCTGAACAATTTGTCAAATTCACAAACATCACTGACATTTGCTGCAAAGAAGCTTGGTATCGTGTTCCAAAGTTCAATCACGGCAGGGAAAGAAAGATTAGCGGAACACATCACCGTGAGCAAAATATGGTCGTAAAACAACTGACGTTAATATTAAACAAATTACATTAAAGCTGTTAAATGAAGTAGAAAACTGATGCGCACCCGATATTTTAGCGAGAAAAATTGTTGCCCAATGGCAGCCGGTTTTCTCAAATCAGCTTTGCCACACAGTTATTTTTTCTAGTCAGCTTTGCCGCATCGCATCCGTATTATGCGGTAAAGTATAAGGATGCCGTGAAGGCAGCTTTAGTTTCGTATCCGATGTGCAATGTGCAGGCAATTGTCGACCCAAATTTCTTTAAAAATAGGCCGTGTCTGCTGTGCCCGGGGCACAGCAGACGAAAGGTGCCTGAAATGTCTACGTTCACCCATGACGTCACGTCCGCTATAACCCATGATGTCGCATCCGCTCATTTTCATGGCGGCCGTCTTACGGAGCCGGCTGCGCTGCGAAACGGTCCGTATTCCGTGCCCACTTAGAGCGTGAGTAATTCATCTTTCCACGCTATATGCGTGTAATAAAGGATTGGGGCTGTGAGCAGTTTGATGCGTGACCATTAGGTACCTTGTGCGCATATTTTGCCTCCTGGCCGCGTCAAATTGCAGCCGGCATGTGGAATGGGCCGTGGCATCTTATATGGAGCTGCTCATGTGAGTGGTATTGCCTCCGTCAGGATCGTCAGTGCGTGCACAGAACGATTCAGTAGCCTGGTTCAGGGGAGGATGCGCGAAAGAACGAGGACGTAAGAAAACCCTGGCATGACGAGCTGTTCCGTCAGATCGCGTTACATCGCGCTTTCTTTTAAGACCATCTCGCTCGAGCGAGAGGATCTTAGAACAGCATTACTACTGCTTTTTCACAGCTTTGCTGTGGCTTATTTAATCATCACCTGCATTCTTTTAATAATATAAATGACATCGCTGCGCGGAAGAGCGTCTCTTGAAGTTTCCAAACAAGAGCCAATGCTGCCGTGCCTGCTGCATACACGCTTGCCTTTCCTAACGCAGTTAAGACGCGGCACTAGCTCTGCTACTGCGTGATACAGGGTCACTGTGATAAGAAAATTAAAAAGAACAAACGAAATTAAGGCAGCAAATGTCAAACGTTGCCAAGCGTGATAAACGGACCTGCCTCGCTAAATGAGTTGAAGAAGTCGGCGTCCTGAAGTCAGCTTCGCCGCAGTATACTAGTGTTACGCGCTGAAGCATGTCAGAACTGAAGAGTGACCGCTTTCACCGACATAAATAATATGTATTCCTTGATGATGTACGCGTGCACCTGCCGTCTCCTGTTACATTACGCGCGCCGAGGCGCCTAAGTGTACTGGCCGGCCTTCAGCGCTATTTCGGACGTGGCTGTGATGCTTTGAACCGTTGGTTTGTCGACCTCGTAAGCCAGTTAATGTTTACACGGCCATTTTTTTCTGAGCTGTTGATTTCTTCCATAATAGCTACGTAATTTCGTAGTTTCCTGTTCAACTGCTTTGGTCATATGCGAGTCAAGGTTGTTCTCTTTAGCCGAGCGCAGTTTTCGAAAGCGACACGACGCTTTTGCATCAGCATATAGTGCCGTCGCCCATTTACAACACAGTCAATCAATGTAATTTTGTATGTCACTGGGAAACCGCCGAACGCAGGGAACTCACTCGCATGCGGGGAACTGCATAACTAGCCACGGGATTACCGTGCCTCTTGGGAAGTTGCTTTGCATCAAAGGCCAGGTACCCTTGCTATGATTCACCGCAACATATTTTGTATGTCTAACCGCTTAACATATTTGTATTGCGGTGAAGCTAACCTTACGGAACCGAATTTCGCAACGCTTTTTAGACTCCTGCATCTCTACCAGCCACTACCAAACGCTTGTCGGTACGTCTCTTGGCAAAGGTCCAGGTAAATCTCCCCTGTTGGGAGTTGGGGGGACTCACGTATATGAAAACTACCAAGGAAAGCAGTTGCCCTGATGAAGGCACGCTCCCCTGTCGAAACATTTGCACCAGCCTGTTCGACCACCGTTATCACCGCAACATATTTGTGTGTTGCGGTGAAGCAAGTCGATATTGGGAAAGATGTACGTGAATCTGGAATGTATGGTTTCTGTCAGCGACTAACCTAATGTTCTACTCTCATCAAAGCACATTTTCGTGGCAGGATGCATGATGTCTTGAGAACTTTTGTTGGCTAAAGCCATACGTGCCAGGTTAGCTCTTGTCACAATAATACGCTTTACCGCAATACACAAGAGGCCCCGCTACAGGACACGCCCGCCGTAGTTAGCCAAAACCTTATGTGATGGTTCACTGCAAAACACCTCCTGTATTGCGGTGAATCGTAATAAAGCACATTGGCCAGTTTAGAATGTAAAGACCCTTGCCCTTCGCTTTTGTAATAATATGACTCACTTTAATGAGAACATGTATTCACTGCTAAAAACATCCACATTGAAATGGAGATATGAACACTGATGGCAGCCTGTGTGATGTTTTATCCCTTTACTTTTTTGTGTACCTGTCACGCTGCCATTATTAAATTTTCCTGTACTTCGTTAGGTGCTGACGTACATAACATTACATCACAAAGAGCCACTGTGTAATTAGTGTTCAAGGACCAGTGTGATGGCTTTACTCAAGAAAGGTTTGGGTTATGTTGTTGTGAAGGTTTTTTTTGACAGGTAGCTTTCTGAGAAGAAATCAGATGTCAGGAAATAGATCTCAATGGCACAGTAATCTTGGCTGCCTTTTGCTCAAACGTGCCCTAGACATAATTGAGTGATTTGCACTTGCAACTGGACAGCAGCCGTAGCTTGGGAGACCAGTGATATGGCATATTTTATCAAACTAGGGGACACATAGCATTACCAGTCCGAATAGAGACCTGTTTAAATGTTTGTCACCTTTACCACCTAGATTTTGGACCGTGAATTCAGAAAAATCTGTAGCATATTTAGAACCTAGATTTTAAATGCTGTATAAGTTGGCTTCTTGTTCACTGCAGCTGTGCTCGGCTTCTGTCCAAACGGGAGAGCACTTCTGCACAGCTTATTAGGGAATATTCTTATTTACATACCTTCTTTTTATTTATCTCGCCTACAATCACAATCAAATGTTTATGGCACATGAATGTGCTGTGCATGAATCTAACTTACAATGCCATGTTCAACAGCACAGTGCATGTAGCTTGTGTTGGTTCATTCAAGCTAAGCAGTGCTACAGCCTTTAACTGTAGGTATCATGGTATGAGAGCAGAGAAATGGATATGCAAAGACAGTTGGGCACATTGAGACAACATCTTTGTTGTGTGTGAAAAGGTGACAGATACACAATATGGGGAGAACGCATGCACTTTCATATTTTCTCGCGCACAAGAAAAGCCGGAGGAATAAGGTTTCTTCACTGTGCCATAGAAACTATATGTTTGCTCTCAAAGGTAATTCTGATTCATTGTATATGTTCCTGTGCTGTGTTTATTTTCTTGAGTGTGCTTTAGTTTTTGCACGTTAATGTTTCAAACTCGTTTTTATTTTCACAGACTGAACATCCCACGTCTTGGTTTGACTTCCTGGTACAGGATACTTGCACTTAGCATGGAGTGATGAAGCAGAGCAGTGTACTTTTATTAAATGTGCAGATTTTAGCAGTATAACAGCAGTTCATTAAAAAAACATGTGTGCTGAAAATAAAGTGTTCTTACCCACATTCCTCGTCTATTTATTTATTTACTAATACTGTCAACTCTCATAGAGGGTCATAACAGAGAGGACAATACAATTACATAAATCAAATATGGACAATGTCAATGTACGTAAAGTTGCTTAACACTTGTCAATTCACAGTTAATAAGATGTTCACTTGAATGCTGTTCAGCACACTTATGACATTTATCAAAATACGTACAATGAATATCAAGTCGCACATATCACTTGGCACTTCAAAACTAAATCGAAAACTCCCATAAATATGCCTCAGCAGCATTTTCAAAGTCGGTGACATCTTTTAGGCTAACAATAGCGTTTGGCAATTGGTTCCACATTTCTATCGCATCCAGGAAAAATGAGTATCGATATGTATCACTGTTGGTATGGTCTGGCTTTATGACGTAGTCGTGGTTAGTTCGCGGGTATCTTTTGCCTGGAGCATGTAGATATTTGAGCTTATCAATCTTAAGTTGATCCTGCATTATTTGATAAAGCACCTTCAGCCTATATTTTTTTCTACGTACCTTAAGAAGATCGAAGTTGCAACGCTGTAACATAAGCGTGACCGATTCCTTCCTTCGGTATGTCGAACAAATAAAACGCGCCGCCAGACTCTTTCCAACCTCCTCTTAAGCGTCGCTTGATGGGGACTCCAAACAACGCTGAATATTCTAGTATCATCCTAATGAAGGCGGTGTATGCAATAAGTTTTACATTACGCGATGCACGTTCCAGTTTTTTTTTCTAAGAAAATATAACTTTTGTTAGGCAGTTATGCAGACGTTATCTATATGTTGGTTCCATGTCAATTTTGCTCATATTCCTGTATTCTCTTCAGCAAAACCACTTATATGGGGAACTGATCATGATAAGTGCTCATGAGCCTTTTAAAGAACAGCCTTGAACCCTACTCATGCACTGGTAAAATGTATAGATGCAGTGAAATTGAAACAGAAGGCAAAATAGCAAACATGATGCAATATTTGTCAGACAATTATGTCAGCAATTTTTGCATAAGACGATTTACATAGAGCATACTAGCACTACAAAGCACACATCTTTTTTGTTAGGCACACATTACTACAAGGTCTTTAAAGGTGGCCATAAGAGAGATGCTGGCTTTAATGAGGAACTATAGAGGTTAAAGGCAGCCATGGAAATGTATTAAGAAATTATGCAATGCATAGCATTTACTCAGTTTATAGAGCTTCCAAAGTTGCCATAAGGCCTTGATAGCTGTGGATGAGGGAACAGTTGTAGCCCTATTTGGAGCATGAGAAATGAACATTAAGATCGAAACATAAGTAACAACTCGTAATGCAATTAAAAAATCTTGCTATACTTTTAAAAAGACAGTGAAATGAAATTAGTAACACAATTTCCTTGTCTTTTTACTTCATTTAGGTTCAATATACTTATTTTAGTAACACAAAAAAGCAGAGTGGTGAAGCACATAAAAAAATGCTAGTCTGTATTTATATTCTGTTTTCTCTAAATTCAAACTTCAGTAAAGTTAACTTAGAAAGCTACGGTGAAGCCATTGCTTCAGCCTGTATGGTGCATAACAGCAGCAATCGCCAGCCTAACTGCTTGGGTTTACAGTGCCTTATTTGTATTGTATACCTTTTAAGTGCTGAGCTACTGGAAGATTGATTAAGGTGACCAACATGCTGAACCAGTAGTTTACTGAGTAAAATGCATGGAGAAGGGTGGAAAGATAGGACAGAGAACAGGGGATGTATTCTGTGTCCACCTAGTGGAAATGTCCATTTCATCCGCTCCTGAAGTTCTGATTGGC
Organism: Dermacentor andersoni; assembly: GCF_023375885.2. NCBI lineage: Eukaryota > Metazoa > Arthropoda > Arachnida > Ixodida > Ixodidae > Dermacentor > Dermacentor andersoni. The sequence goes on along the minus strand of NC_092822.1, from coordinate 94,232,831 downwards.
TGGGCTGGCGTATGCATGAGAAGGAGACATGCTCCCCCAGCTAATTTGCACTTCAGCAGAAGAGGATATGGACATGTCCACTAGATGAATACTTACAAAGCTATTTAATAAAGTACTTCTGTAACCAACATGCCTGCTATGCCATCCTTGCTTTCCATGTCTGTCTTAGTAAAAGTGTGAAAGAACCAGGTTTGTGCATGAAAAGCTTTCCTGAGGGTGTGTGCCTTGAAGCCCGTAGTGGTAATCACAGGAAACGGGGGTGGATCCAGAGTAGCACCAAAGGGCAACCCTTCGTCGAAACAAATATGGAGGGAAGTGACTGCATGCTCAACCTTGTCAGCTCACAAGTTTGCCAAGACCAAGTGATATCAGAAGTTGATGAAGCCTACATAGTTAATGTATAACCGCTTAGGCCAAAATTATTTAGATACTTCTTATGAGGACTACATATTTACTGGTAATCTCAAAATAATTATGTTAGTGCAGAATACCTTCCACTAGTTGTGACGTCCTTGAAAGAATGAAAATGTTTGAGTTGTACTTGTGTGGTGCATGAAGTTACTTTAAAAAACAACAACTCGGCAATGGAAACAAAATGCAAAGAGTAGTATTCGAAATAAATTGCCACCTCTTTAGGGCTAGATGAATTCAAATAATAATAATAAGCAAATGAAGATTGGGCATACAAGATAGATGTTTCGGCTCCCACTTGAAAGCCTTGTTCACAAAGATTGTGAACAAAGCTCCAGTTGAACCAGTTCTTATGTTTCATTTTTATGGTTGGCATCTAATTTTAAACTACTTACCGTGCCTCTTTTGACCAAACCAGACAGGCTGCCATCAAACTCTTCACTACTTCAATGCAAATAATTGGAGGTTGGAAAATACATTTTTCTAATAGGAATAGTAGGTAACGAATAGTCAAACACTGATGCATACAGTTACAGCAGGCATATTTACTTTGGAATTAAGCACCATGCTTATGTTGTCTAGTAAAAAAAGGACAGCTATCAAGGAAGATTAGGATTATTTTTAAGCTAAAGTAATTATACCTGATATACTTGAAGCAGATGTAGTGCTTCTGAAGAATGACGTCCAAACTGCACACACTAAAACATAAAGCTGGGATATTCAAAAAGACAAGTACATGTTTTGCTCGCCAAGTGACTTTTAGTGTGCTCAATTATGTAAAGTGTGCTATTATATGATTAATGTAATTTGCTAATGTAAAGAAAGAACAAGCCAGGATCTCTTGCTTCATATATATGCGCTGAATCAAGAAGGTAATTAAGGAAGAAGAACACCAGAAATAAACACGAATGTTTGTGTGCTTTCTGGCATAAAATAATTATCATGTAAGCCACATAACATGCTTTCCAAAGCATCCCCTACCTTAACTTACAGCTGCATCACGCGAAGGCACTTTCTAAGAACACACATGCTTCATGATCATTCACTGTGTTAGTGACTCCCACTGAAGTAGACTGAGAACATATCTGGGCATTGCATTCAATAGCTGATGTAAAGTGAAAAGACTGCTGCTTGTAGGTATGAATGAACCAAGTGAATAAGAAATATAGGTTCTCAAACTTCTAGTAGTAAGTGTGGCAGCACTTAAGAAAAACATATTGCAACTAAAAATTGCAACACATGATGAAATAACTGAAATAGCTAGGGAGAGTTTAATAGACCAATAAACAGGAAACTGCAAATTCCCAACATTTCTGAATACTTTTCTTCACATGTATTCACCTCATAAGTATGACTTCCTTTAATGCTCGAGCCTCTGCCTTAATTTCATAATTCCCCATTCTCACTGCTTCGCTCATGCTGATTGACATCTAGCACAAAGGTTGGCGAAAGTAGCTGAGCATGTGCATGTGTTGTGAGGCAAGCTGCCCACATCTGGTAGCCGCATGCCAATTTCTCAGAGTAGATGAAAGGGAAGCCTTGAGGGTAAACCACAGAGAAGACGGATACCTTGGTTCACTGATAACTGAAAACACCAACATGGAAAATTTGGACAGCCCACAGAATCAGCAGAATTGGCATAGTTTGGAAAAACTGAAAAGATGCATTATGATATTTATGTTACACAGGTTCCAGTCAAGTTGAAGATTTTCACTGTCTAATAAACTTATAAGACAATACATGACCAGCAATACTGTATGGAACCTAAACAAGTTTAATAAAGTCCCCTAGAAGTCAGGATGGAGAAGTGACTGAATTGAGGATGCTAAAATGGATGAGGTGGAGGCAGATTGTGAAGACAGGTCTTAAAAAATTAACATTCAACACACACTTAAGTTGGCAAAGATTGGACTCAATGTTCAAGAAGAAATTGACTAAGATAATTTATTGAGAGTTTCAATGAATCCGAGAGTTTCAATGATTATTTTGCATCTGTGTTCACAGAAGACAACGGGATTATGCCGAGTATTGAAACTCCATCTGACAGGCCGCCTATTGCTGACGTTGAGATTTCTGAACAAGGTGTGCTCAACCTTTTGCTTCGTTTGAACATTAAGAAAAACCCTGGACCCGATGGCATCCCTAACGAGTTTCTTTATCGCTATGCCGAATGGAATTCTAAATATCTTGCATTAATTTTTTGGTCTTCACTTCATAGCGGTTTTTTACCCAAGGTATGGAAGCAAGCTAAAGTGATTCCTGTCCTTAAAAACGGCGGTGCTGATAATTTAGCAAATTATCGCCCTATATCAATCACTAGTACCTGTTCAAAGATGCTTGAACATATCGTCTCGAACCATCTGTTAACTTATATTAATGAATATAATTTGTTATCTATCCACCAACATGGCTTTCGTCAAGGCCTATCCACAACATCTCAGCTCATCGAATTAGCCCATGATCTTTCAGAAACTATTAACTCTCGGGGACAGACGGATATGATGTTCATGGACTTTGCGAAGGCATTTGATAAAGTGTCTCACCATAAACTACTAAGAAAAATTGATGTTATGTTCAAAAATGCTGCTATTACTCAATGGTTCTCATCCTATTTTCTTTCTCGTGAGCAATATGTCGAAATTAGTGGTACAAAGTCTCAGATTTCATGTGTTAAGTCGGGAGTTCCCCAAGGCCGTGTTTTGGGCCCCCTTTTATTCCTCTTATTTATAAACGACCTCCCGAATGAAATAGACGTTTCCATCAGGCTCTTTGCAGATGACTGCATTATATACAATAAAATTGATGCGGTAGGAGACCAGGCAAAATTACAAGCAAATTTACAGAAAATAAAGAAATGGTGTGATGAATGGCAAATGGTGCTAAATCCGTTAAAAACTGTAGTTATGACAGTCTCTAGAAAGTTAAATTTCTTAAACTATTCTTATTTTATTAATAATCATGAACTGATAAGAGTTGATCAGCATAAGTATCTTGGCATGATTTTCACAAGTGATCTTCGCTGGAACCACCATATAGATTATGTGTGTGCCAAGGCCAACAAGGCACTCTGGTGTCTGAGGCGAAATTTGCCATTCGCAACGCAAGAAACAAAACTTCTAGCCTATAAAACATTAATTAGACCTATAATTGAATATGCTAAGGTGGTCTGGGACCCTTACACTGCTATAAATATATCAAAAATCGAACGAATACAGCGTCTGGCAGTCAGATTTATATTCAATAAATATCGGCGGACGGACTCCCCTTCTCAACTTTGTGTACAGGCAGACCTACCGACATTCCAGGCTAGATCTAAATATGAAAGACTTAGATATCTTTACCTAATCATTCATCATCATGTTCATATAAAGCGTACAGACTTTTTTGAAATTCTTTCTAGTGAAACCACTAGACATCGTCATTCAATGTTTATTCGTCCCCCTGTTATACATACTGATTGTTTCAAGTACAGCTTTTTTCCAAGAGCTATCAAAGAATGGAACTCTCTGTAGGAAGAAGCCGTTTCATCCTCATCAATTGATTTTTTCGCAAAACGCATTGAAAATATCCTAGTTTGTAAATAATATACTTAACTTTGTGTCCTTGTTATCTTCAGCGGTTTACGCTGTTACCTCTTGGTGTTATTAATTTTAATTTATTGTCCCTTTTTGTGTTTCAATGTACAATTTTCCAAGTACAAAATATGTGATTTATAATTGTTCGTATTCCTCTCCTGCTATAGCCCTGTGTAAGGGCTGGCAGTATCTGTAAATAAATAAATAATAAATATAAAATTGGTATACGTACATGAGAGAGCAGCAACAATACAGCAGAGATAACTGTCATGCAAGAGGAAAGGACGTCAGTCTAAAAATTAACATTTGATCAGAAGAATGGTTATGCATGGGCTCAGGCTCATGTACAATTCTGTATGGTACGCATGATGTCAGAGCTGCATAGCATAAGGAACTGTGGCCTTAGATGCCTCAATTATGAAATGATGTGGGCCAAGAGTGGAACAAGGATAGCATCAAAAGGGGGCCTCCTCCAAAAGGAGAACCGTAGGGAAACGGGGTGAGAGAGGTTTCCTACGCAACAGATACAGAGTCATATGAGTCATAGTCATAGAAACCATGACCCAAGGAGCTGCACAACAAGGTATATAAATTCAAATCTCTATACAGTTAAACCTCAATATAACGAAATTCTCGATATAACGAAGAATTTAACTTTTCATAACCTCTTCTCCATAGAACACCATGCATTTAGAGCCTCAATATAAAGAAGTGTGTTTGTGTGCAACTTCAATATAACGAAATTTCGCTTCTGCCGCAGAGGAGTGCCAATTGAGACAAGCAATGGTAACTTCCGCGGACGCAGATAGTCAAATGACTGAATTACAAGCGGCTCCTTGCAAACGCGCCTCTCAAACTGCGTGCAGCGCGACAAGAACAACAGCTTGGAGCCGCATCATGTTCCGTATAAATTAAGTCCAAGTGCGATCAGATCCTATCGCGCCCCGCGCACTTGTGCTTTAGGTGCGAGTGAAAGTGTGCGAGGGTGAGACAAGAAAGATGGTGGCTTCATAAGTGCGGCCTTCCCACGCGAGCAATGGCAAAGTGGGGAAGGAAAGCGAGCTCGCGGTAACGCGATCAAGCGCGCGCGAGGGGGCGGAGTGGGGGGGGGGGGTAAGTTGGCGCGCGTCTCGGCCATGACTGGCCGAGACACGGCTGAGCGCGGCTGTAAGCGCGGCTGAGTGCATACGCAGCCGCGCACCCTGCTCTAGAGGCAATCTGCTGCGTGTGGAAAGAGCGGGCATGTCAAGACGGCGTGGCACCATGTAAGCTGTTTTCCCGCACGTTTAATATACGCGAGCTCAACATAACCACGTCATCATTATTCTGTAGCGATTATTTATGCGAAAGCGTCAAATGGCCCATTGAGCAAAAAAGCCGGCGTCTGTCGTCTCAGCGAAACAGCGCCTCAAATCCCATTGGCTGCGACCACGTCACGAGAGCGCCTCGACGAAACAGAGCGGGTGAAAGGGTACACCTGCTGTCGCTATAGTGCACCAGGTGTTGCGTGAGGGGAGAGGGCATCGCCGCAATGCCACGTCATCCTTGCTCTCGCAAGCCGCCGCCCGGTCCGTATCTCCCCCCTCCACTGGGCTTAGCTGCTGCGCGTGCCTGCCGACCTTGGTGGCCACTGCTGTTTCCTGGTCTCTGGTCATGCAGCACGTCGGTGGCATGCGGTGTTGGCACCGCAGGCTGCTGCTGCTTGCTATCTCGGGCCCAATGTAGCTCTAGGGTGCATCACTTGCAGCGTAAAACTCGCAGGACTGCTCAGTGGCGTTCAATTGGGCATTAATGCTTTCGCAATCACAACTCAGACAAGACATGCTTAGCTGTCCTCATATGTTTTTTTTTAGTTGCCAAGTGGACGCATCATTGTTCACCATTCACAGTCTTGAATCTGTCGTCATCATTGCATTGTCATTTCAAATTAGTTGTAATATCACGCCGTTGGATGCTGCCGCCTTCACGCTGTGTAGTAGATACGCAGTCATTGCCATGCATGCACTCATCATCCCAAAGTCGTTATGCCTCAGTCGTGATGACTCTAGAATTGTCATCCCATCGTCGATCATGCCATCGTTGTCACCGCATCAGCATCATACTGTTGTCGGCATTCGACAGATGCATTACACAGATTAGCATTACCTTTTCAGCTTCTAGAACAGAATGCACGTGGTGATCTGCCGCAGTAATATTATGAGAGGCACTTGGGCGGAACAATTGCTGGCCTCAATCGCCAAGCCTCCCTAACATCATTTATTTCAATCTCCATAATAATCCTAAATTGTGTCACAAAACTTCTACAACAAATGTCAACATGGTTGCCATAAGACCTTGTCTCGCATGAAAAACATAACTATATTGTCATGTTCACTAACTTGATCTCCTCCATTGAACTTAGTTCTTGCGTTGAATGGATGCTTCTAGCGTTTTAAATTCTGCTACTTTGTGCCACTGCCTCCTTCTCCTGAATAAGCTAACTTAATATTGATCCACATGCAATTACTAAAATTCACTGAATGCTTTCTTCATGACTAAACACAATTTGTATGTTAACAACTCCAATTCACAAATCTGTCTTTTGTCACTTCTGGCATGCCACAATGCTGAGTGTTTAGGCCCTTGATTTTTCTCATTTTAGATCTCGCAAAGAACTTAACGTAGAAAACTAAACTTTCTGTTGATGACTGTATGTTTTGTCGTGAAACAACCAAACTCTGGCAGGTCCGTTTCTGTTCAAACAGACTAAACAAATGGCCCACTGAGTAAAAAAGCCAGCGTCTGTCGTCTCAGCGAAATGGAACCTCAAATCTCATTGGTTGTGACCACATTGCGAGCGTGCCTCTACAGAGCAGAGCGGGTGAAAGGGTACATCTGCCATCACTCTAGTGCGCCAGGTGTTGCGTGAGGGGAGAGGGCGCCGCCGCAATGCCACGTCATCCTTGCTCTCGCAAGCCGGCGCCCAGTCCATATCCCCCCCCCCCCCCCCACTGGGCTTATAGCTGCTGCACGTGCAAAGTGGGGCATGTCTCCACTAATGTCTCTTCGGAGTGCCATCACTAGTTTAAAACCTAATATCAGTACCCTAGCAAAAGAACTGATAGAAATTTCTACAAGTCTCTTAGGAATATGTATAGGTTGTATGGGTCCTTCTAAGAGTGATATATATTCCTACCTGACCCATAGAACTCTTTACCAGACTGGCAGGCAGCAGATAGATCTCACTGTGCTGCCTACAAGACCAAATAGCATGATGTATCAGTCTTTTAAACCCAGATAGAGATCATCATATGACATACAGGAATCTGATTGAGGCACTGATAAAGCATGTTAGAAATAGCACACATGCCGGTGCCCACACGCCTGAAGAGACGTTTTTAAAATGAACTGAATATACAATCCTGAATGCATTGCCTGCCACGTGAACAGATTAACAAACACAGTTGGGATATTAGAGTATCAAATAAAAATGAAGCGTGTAAACTGTGCAATTATCAAAACTTTTTACAGCTTGTATGCACATATATTATCCTAAACATGTTTCAACATAAATTAAAGCACACGTTTTCAAAGCACAGCAGCGTTACTTAGCCTGTGAAACTACATTGGGGAAGTTGCATGAGAAAAGTATCAGTCCATCTTTGTAGCAGGTGTGCTCCAGTTCTTTTATACAAAATTACATTTACAAATTTTGCGAGACGGATGTGCAACATTTAATGCATATCCAAAACAGGATTACTGTCATCATCATCATCATATTTATGTCCACTGCAGGACGAAAGCCTCTCCCTTCGATCTCTAATTACCTCTGTCCTGCGCCAACCGATTCCAACTAGCACCCGCAAATTTCCTAATTTTGGCGCACCATCTAGACTTCTGCCATCCTCTACTGCACTTCCCTTCTCTTGGTACCCATTCTGTCACCCTAATGGTCCAACTGTTATCTAATCTGCGCATTACATGACCTGCCCAGCGCCATTTTTTTCTCTTAATGTCTATTAGAATATCATCTATACCCGTTTGCTCTCTTGTCCAAACTGCTCTCTTTCTGTCTCTTAAAGTTATACTTAGCATTCTTCGTTCCATCACTCTTTGCACGGTCCTTAACTTGTTCTCAAGCTTCTTTGTCAGTCTCCAAATCTCTGCGCCATATGTCAGCACCCGTAAAATGCACTGATTGTATACTTTCCTTTTCAATGATAATGGTAAGCTCCCAGTCAGGAGCTCACAATGTCTGCCGTATGCGATCCAGCCCATTTTTATTCTTCTGTGAATTTCCTTCTCATGGTCAGGGTTTCATGTGATTAGTTGACCTGGGTAGACGTACACCTTCGCAGACTCTAGAGGCTGACTAGCGATCTGGAACTCTTGTTCCTTTGCCCGGCTATTTATCCTTATCTTTGTCTTCTGCATATTAATCTTCAGCCCCACTCTTACACTCTCCCTGTTAAGGTCCTCAATCATTTGTTGTAACTCATCTGCAGTGTTGCTGAATAGAACAATGTCATCGGCAAACCGAATGTTGCTGAGGTGTTCGCCGTCGATCCCTACTACTTAACCTTCCCAGTTTAATAGATTGAATACTTCTTCCAAGCACGCAGTGAATAGCATTGCAGAGATTGTGTCTACTTGTCTGACTCCTTTCTTCATAGGTATCTTCCTACTGTTGTAATAAAGTTTATTTACAAAAGCAAAACAAAGCACTTTCAAGACTGTGAATACGAACTGTAGCTCTAACATGTCAGGCTGAGTTTGTGAATGCCATAAATTAGACACTACCAACGTGATTTCATTAAAGCTACTTTCTGGGCTAGTTGGTGCATACTTGATTTGAAAATTATGACAACGCTAATGCATCCATCCACAAAGGAACAAGGACAAGACACAAGCAACATGACTACAAACATGACTAGGGTTTATTTTACACTCCATTATCTAAAGAATAAGCAAGCAACTTTAGCCACATTTAAACAAGCACATAAGAGGAAGAACACAGACTGAAGTACCAACTTCACCATGCCCATTTGTGCTCACAGATGCTGGATAGAACACCAGGTCTAATTGGCACATGCTTTTATCATATTACAACTTCATATGAAGCTATTTTCTTTAGACTATGCACTTTTGCATTCATCCCAAAAGTGTTGTGATATGTGACAGAACACAAGTGAGCTTGTGCAAAAAGAACAAACTGGCATGGCACACTGACAGGAAGCAAGGAAACAGGACAAGCATCGCTATTGGTACAAGATCTACAGCAATATATCAGAACATGACAATACAGCAATATTATTTAAGCAAAAGTGAGTACAGATCTGAGAATTTATTCAAGTAAGAACATGGATTTACCATTTTTAAGACCACATATTCATGAACAAAAACAGCTAAACATCAGTGCACATATTGCAAAATCAGAAGACACAATTCTTCACTGGGTGCTAGTTCAACCACCGCACGTCGAAATGTGTAAAAGTAGTTTAACCTGTGTAGCTTTCAGCACGCGACAGCAAAGAAGACTATCAGAACAGGCTTCATATATAGTGTTTGGAGTCTTTGATTCAAACCGTAATACACTGTTAAAATAAAATTTCAGAGTTTGCTTGTTTCATTCAGAAAAAAGATAGTGTCTTAGTCATGCCGCCACAGTTAACGGATTAACTTGCACCAGCTACATTGAGTCAAAGGAGAAAAAAAGTGAGGAAGACAGATGCATGGTGTGAAAATGTTGCTGTTGTATCAAGTAGCATAACTGCTCACTTAACATTCAGCTGCTTTCTATGCCTCTGCATACAGACTGAGAAGCTTTACCTCTTCACCATCTGCTAGTGAAGCACTCTTTGTTCACTGTGATCACCCACTCAAGGCAGTCACGTGGTTAAGTAGGGCCCTTCGCTACATGTAAGGACACCGACCCGAAACTGTGCATAAGTCCTGTAAAATATTGTCATGTTTTGGCTACTGCAACTGTTCATCAGCAGCTGTATCACTACTGCCAACATGCAGACCATGCAATTCCCCAAGCACTTAATCAACATGAGTACAATAATGAAGAGTGGCAAATTGGGCTAGCTGGTTCATTAGGAAAACAAGAAGCTATCGCAAGAAAAAATAAACGCTCTAGAATTTTGATGGCTCTGGCTTGTGTAATATATTCAAACATCAAAAAGCTGATTATTACAGAACGCCATAAAGCGTGGTGCACTGTTACCAACTGTTGTTTTTTAAAGCTATAACCTGTTATTACCAGACATTCATGTACCATGGCTGAAGACATACTGTTCATCGTTGCCATGTCTTGAGCACGGGAATTTGTCTCTGTCATAATGGTTTCATATTTTTCATTCAAAAATATTGTTGTCTATTTCTATAAACACATAAAGGCGCATAACTTCGCTGGGTGTTACGTAAACTAGTGATTCCTCTCTTCAGGCGCAGACTGAAAGGTGCTTTGCATGGAGAATTTCAACAGGAAATAGTTTCTTGCATTTCAGAATTATACAAGAATTCGCTCCAGTAAGAATTCTACAAATGAGAGAAAACGCACCTGAGAAGCTGACAAATGCACTGTTTTTAGTCTTTATAGTTCAAGTGTACTGGAGATAGTGGAATGTTTGTTGGTTGATGACCATTCGGTAATATTCAGTGACACTTGTTGAGTCACCGCCACGGTTGTGGACTACAGCCTGTTTTTCACTTTCATCCATGTTCAAGAACAGCTTTCCAGTGCCTAAAAAAACTGTCTGCTGACCAGCTCTCCTCTCCTGTACACCAAAAAACCTCACTGCTTCTGGTGAAAGATTTAAACTAGCTTTAGCTGCCTGTAACTTTCGAGCAAGTACATAACATTCCAATATTTGTAAAGGAACATCATTAGCTCCGCGTACCAATTTCACAAGAAGTTCATTTCCGCCTTCAAATACAAATGAAGAATGCGACCAATGAGGTCCTAGTTTAGCCGCACTTTTAAGAAGATGCAGGATTTGGTGTACATTGTATGTCATTGCACCCAATCCATACAAAGACTGTGCTCTCACAACAAACTCCGAGAGAAGATCAGATGATCTCATTATGGTCATCTGAAGTGACGGTGTCCAGTAGAAGTATATAGACACCCTGGACAAGCAAACTGAAATGTCTGACATACTTATGCGACAAAAAGCCATGAAGGCATGGTAATGAATAATGAAGAACCCACCACTTCCATTCACTAGCTTTCCAGATTGTGAAGTCTGATAATCTTCATGGTGTACGTGTGAATCAATTCGGTGGCTTGACTGCCAATAACCTCCTGTTTAAAGAGGCTAAACTTTGTTGTGAACCAATGTAAACATCTTTTCTCTTTTAAATGTGATCACATTTTTATTCTTTTTAAGCTGTTGTATGGTGTATAGTTGTTCCAACAATCTTTCCTTTCTGAATCCTGGGCTTCATATTTGATTTGTATGTATTGTCTTTTGTGATAATATAAATGCATTATTTCTGACTCATTTTTTGGGCAAATGAGGAAGCTTGCTTCTCCTTGAAGCACATTACACCTATACAACACATATATATACTGATAGACTATAGATCTGGCAAACTAATATGAATACATTATTACACTAATAAAAAGAATACACTAGTAGACTGGTACAAGCAGAATAGCACAAATACGTCCAGAATAGAACTAAAAGTAATTTTATCAGTGTATCAGTAGTATCGTTTCATAATGCAATAGAAAGAAACTGATATAATTTTTATTAGGTTGCCCTATCAGATTTTTTGCTAGTGATCTTTCAGTGTAAATGCATATCAACTTTTTGACTAATGCTAATAACTGAACACATGGCTTTTTGTGCTGCAAGTTTTCTTGGACTCCTGCTTCCCTTAAACTTATACTGTATAATATGCTTGCAAGATCAAAACTGGAGTATGCTTCATCAATCCGGGATACACCGACAAAAAACACAACTCTCATATTTAGTTGAAGCCATACAAAACCAACCTGTAAATTTTATTGTAGCTGCTTATTTCCATACCGCAAGCATATCAACAATTAAAACTTGCCTTGATTGGCCAGGCTTGTCAACAAAAAAACTTACCCATTTATTTCTCAAATTCTCAATTGAAACATATGTTATTGCCTCCTTGTATCTCATTGAGAATGAACTACAACCTCAAGGTACAGGTGCCAACTTGCCAAACCAATCTTTACTATTCCTGTAAAAGGCAGCCTCAGAACACACACACGCACACACACGCACACACGTATATATCAATGAGCTACAAGGAGGTAATAAAAACATGTTTCAATTTAGAATTTGTGAAATAAACAGGTAAGTTTTCTTGTTGCCTAGCCAATCAAGGCAACTTTTAATTGTTGATATGCTTGCGGTATGGGAATAAGCAGCTACAATAAAATGTACAGGTTGGTTTTGTATGGCTTCAACTAAATATGAGAGTTGTATTTTTTGTAGGTATATCCCGGATTGATGAAGCATACTCCAGTTTTGATCTTACAAGCATATTATACAGTATAAGTTTAAGGGAAGCAGGAGTCCAAGAAAACTTGCAGCACAAAAAGCCATGTGTTCAGATATTAGCATTACTCAAAAAGTTGATATGCATTTGCATTGAAAGATTATTAGTAATATGAATACCTATGTACAAGGTGCTTAATAAGAGCAGGGTGTTTAATTTTGTAGGTAAATGTGTTAAAAGGACAAGTCATAATGTGAAAATCTCTTCATTTTACTTTTACCACCCCACCTTACCACCATTTTACCTTTACACACACACACACACACACACACACACACACACACACACACACACACACACACACACACACACACACACACACACACGCACGCACGCACGCACACACGCACGCACGCACGCACGCACACACACACACACACACACACACACACACACACACACACACACACACACACTGGCATCCATTCAATAACTCTAATGCTCCATACGACAGAAAATACGATAGAAAATTGGGCAAGTTGTTGAAGCTTCATGGCAGCTCCTGCATGACAGATGCCGACAAAAGTAATAGAACGGGACAGGATACAGCACTATCAAATGAAGTTTATTGAAAGAAAACAACCAATATATAACACACATCACGTGACCAACACCCGGCCCCATAGCATATGCAGAAACATACCAAAACGACCTTCACATCACCGAATGCACATGTTTTGACGGCAACACACATGTCACGGCTGATTAATCAACGTAAAAAAACAATTACTAAGGCACAATGCAACTCAGTGGCTTTACTTAAGATCTAACATGGCAACCTCGCTATCTTGCAGCGAGATGGATGGCTGGCTAACACATAGTGAGCCTTTCTTTCTAATGTGATAAGCCTCCATTATATCATGTGAGAGCTTTTCACAGTGTGTGAACAGCAGAAAAGTACTTTCAAAAACTGCATGATGCCCAATGCTGCAACAATGCACAGAAAGGTGTGGATGCGCAAAAACCCTTAAAAAAACTATGGTACTTCCTTAGTTGAATGTTTAAGCACCTTCCAGTCTGACTGATATATATTTTGTAGGCTTCAAGAAAAAGGAATCGAATAAACAACATTTCGTGTGCAAGATACAAACTGTATGCTATATTTCACTTTGCAGTCCTCCCTGCTCAGACACCCGTTGTGAAGAATGTGCTTGTTTATTGCTTCACATATTCCCTTCAGCTTATCTTTAAATGAAAACCCAATCCTCTCCTGGAACTTGGAAGCCACCTTTTTCTGCCTGTGCGACAATTAATAGAGGGGATAATGGCAACTTTGATCCACTCTTGCTCCTTAAGCTTCTTCCACCCTGAATGCACCTTAAGTTCCTTAATTAACGTGTTTCAAAATAAAAAAAACCACTGAAACTGAATAACCTGCCTCATTAAGCCTTGTCACCAGATTCCTTACACTTTCAAGGATAAGGTGAGGATAGCTCTTGGTTGGGGCATCTCTAATTGTGTGAGTGGCAATACTGTACTTAATAAGTTTTGAATGGCTAGACCTATAATCAAGAAGGGGCTTAGAAGTTCTCGACTGATATCCCCAGCATACGTGATCCCACATAAAAGTAAGCCTGATATAAGAAGTTGCAGCATATTTTTTTTCTGGAACTTCTAAAGTGAAGTTGAAACTTTGCTATTGTTCTCTAAATAGCTTCAGTACTTCGATGACAGCTCTGCGAAAGTTATCATTTGCTCATGAAAAACAAATAATCATCCACGTATTGGAAAATTTTAAGAGTAAGCCCACTCAGGTTTTGATTATTTTCTGGTCAACATACCTTAAAATATTACTGAGCACTGGTGCAACACCGGAACCTATGCAGATGCCAGCATTCTGGACACATATTTTACCTTCCCACCAGACCAAAATTGACCTTAAATAGAAATCAAGAAGCTCCAGAAAGTTTGCAACAAGAATTTTACACCTTTCAGCAAATTCCAGCTAACCTGTTTGATTGTGTATGCAGTCCTTAACAACCTGCAAGAGACGCACCTGAGACAAAGAATTGTATAGATCTTCTGCACCTATACTAAAGCCTGTCCATTTTCCCAGATTATGCTCCTGCAGGAAGTGTACAACAGTCTGAGAGCTGGCAGCAAGAAATTGGTCGTTGATTCCCAGCCTGTCAAGGTGTGTCTGCAGAAATTCTGAAACATGAAGCCATGATTTATATTCCGACAAAATGGCTCTGAAACGGATTCCCTAAGCTTGTGTGTTTTGCACTGAAGAAGGCGCATAAAAGAAGACCTTTTTCTACCTTAACATCATTTGAGACTGTTGTCAAACTAAACTGATTCAACTTTGTGACAGCTCAACATTTTGTCAGCTATATTGGTATAAATTTCATTAAAATTTATGTCAGTGGCTGACACACCCTCCTCCGGAAAAGTGCTTTCCAACATGACAACACAATGCCCTTTTTTGTCTCCAAGAAACCTCCAAGTTTCTGCCCCATACGTTAGCACAGGTAGAAGGCAATGATTCTATGCTTGATTGTACACAATTATATATATATATATATATATATATATATATATATACTTTGTATTCACCATCCAGGGTCAGGGAACAAGAGAAGCCAGACACCACTGACCAATTTCTGACTAAAAGAATTAATTTTTGACCTTATACATCTTGTTTTTACTGTACATGTCCCTCACCTCCATCCAGGTTCCCAACATTTATATCTAAAAAGCTTGTCTATCACCACATACAGGGTCTGTCCTGAAAGTAATGTCAGTAAATTTATTGGGATGTGACTGTATGTCTGAGCGGTCTAACTGGTTGAAACTAGTAGTGACAGAATCCATCTAAGCACTATGTCGCGCACCACACATCACACAGCGGTCCGTCAATCACTGTGCTCCGAACATCGGAGAGTGTTGGACGGGCCTGTCCGTGAGAGCTGTTTTTTATTCTTGTGCAAGTGAAAATGCAGCGCTCATTAGAACAAAGATTTGGGATCAAGTTTTGTGTGAAACTTGGCAATACCGCTGCGGAAACTGTTACTATGCTCAAGACTGCTTATAAAGAACATGCCCTGTCAGATCGACAAGTGTTTCGGTGGCACAAGGCCTTTTGGAAGGCCAGGAAGAGGGCGACGACAAGGACTGCGCTGGATGGCCATCCACGACCACTACGACTGACAATGTGACACGAGCGAGGGAATTGTTGAACTCAGACCAACGATTAAGTGTTCGTTTAATGGCCGACATGTCAAACGTTCCGAAAACTCAAGTTCATGAAATTGTTACAAACGATATTGGCATGCAGAAGGCATGCACAAAAATGGTTCCAGAAGTGCTAACTGAAAACGAAAAGTCACGCCGTGTTGAAACGTGCCAAGAAAATCTCAACATGTGCAAACGTGAGCGAAAATTTTTGGACGTCATTACAGAAGACGAGACTTGGGTATTTGAATATGACCTGGAGACCAAAAGGCAATCATATGAGTGGCACACAGACTCGTCCCCTCCCCAGAAGAAATGAAGAAAGCCAGGATGAGCACATCAAAGATCAAGATCATGCTCATCGTTCTTTTTTTACATCCACGGACTGGTTCATCATGAGTTTGAAGAACCTGGAACCACTGTGAACTCGAAATTTTATGTGGATGTCCTCGAAAGACTGAAACGCAGGGTTCAACACATCCGGCCGGACATTGCACACAACTGGAAGTTGTACCACGATAATGTGCTGGCCCACAGTGCCTTCATCGTCACCGACTACCTGGTTAAAGCAGGGGTGCCAACGATCCCCCAGCCCCTGTACAGCCCGGGCTTGGCTCCCCCCCCCCCCCCCCCGACTTTTTTCTGTTTCCATGCCGCAAAACACCCTTGAAAGGCAATCATTTTGGGACAGCGGACGTGATCAAAGCAGCTAGCACCACAGCATTAAAGGCCATTCTGGAGGAGGACTACCGCAATGCATTTGAGAGCTGCAAGTCTCGCTGGAGCCGATGTATTGACGCAAAAGGAGAGTATTTTGAAGATTTTTACACTTTTTGTAACAACAAATTCAATAAATGATTTTTAATCGCCTTACTGACACTACTCTCAGGACAGACCCTGTACATGCACCTTGAAGGTAAGTATGTGGAAAGCATTTCAACCTATGCTTGCTTTTCTGGCATGGAATAAAACGGCCTTTTGTCTCTAAACCACTTACTTTTAAACTATTCCATTTGGTTCATTTTTCTAACTTCTGCAGAGTTGCATTCACAACTTTCATAGTTAACTGGCTCCGTTTTCATTCTTGCTTCCTAAAATATGCCCTCCTGTCATGCATAATTTGGAAGGCCTTCTGTTAGCAATGGGTATTGTATTTCAAGACTATCAGTGCAATGTTGCATGAAGAAACCTATTCTTGGAGTGAATTATTGTTCAGCTTGATATCATGATACTGCTGCATGGTTGTTATTTAACTCTGCAAGAGAATGGTCCTGCCATCCTACCAAGAGTGCATTTCATGGGTATTACTCTCTTTCTTTTGACATTAGTTTATGAGGCTCACAGATATGTATCTGTGTCAACAATAACACCTGACATCTAATTTTGTGCAACATGCACTACATTTAATCAGATAAAAGTTGCATGTTTTGTCTCTTGGACCAGTCTGCTCAGTGGTAGGAGGTCGAGACCACAAATGAGAATGGCTGGCCAAGATCTGTGGTGTATGTCCCGTGTTATGCATCTGACAAGATTTCATGGTGGCAAGAAGACATGTCAGACATGATGTGATCTTTGTAGTTATTGTGCACAGAGTTATCAGCATGATAATATCCTTAATGCTATAAAGAGTACCTCTAGCAAGCAGTCTATATGCTTATGCCTTTTTGTTGCTTATGGCAACAAAATCCAACATCCTTTGAAACATGCTCACTTGCTGTCTGATGCACAAAATGAAGAATGCTGCCTTCTCTAAATTTATTAGCAACAAGAAAGCCACTCTGGAAGCAATTATATACATACACAGCAACACACACTAAAACCTACAAATGGGAGAAAAAACACAAACTAGGCTAACAATAAAAGAAACCTGACACCCAAGAAGTGTTACACGTTACTCAAGTATGCACATTCAACCTTAGTTAGAGAGATAGATGGTCGACTCCCGCACTCCTGTGCATGCATGTGGATATGTTAAGCCTCAGCTGCTCTTTCTATATAACTATCCCCATGTTTGTGAAATCTGGTGTACAACCGCAAGAACAATGATGGCTTGACAGGTGGTTCACCTTTCAATGAGTTCTATAAGGAGGATGCATCAACTCTTCCAGCCAATGTACACATTACCACATGAAAGCAGCAGCTTATAAACAGCACAACACCATACAGCACAAATTATATATTTGCCACGTGTTATTAAACTTACATCATTAAAGTACATTAGAATCGGTGCTAAGGCTGGTGTACAATATATGCATATACTTTAAACAATCATAAATAATGCAGGAGCTTGGAATATGATTGACTATTCTCGGAACTGCTTTGATAATACAAAAGTCAAGGCTTTCTTTTTGGCATCACCCACTCCAATTCGTTTTCTATTTTTTTTCCAATTGAAGCATTGGCAAGGTTTGTGCCATGCGCTTCGACTGTGATTCTTCCTTGTTTGCGCACGGCCATGATCATAATACAAGAAAATCGCCCTAGTAACGCAGTGGTCCCTGCCTACTTTTTCATACACTTTACCGCAATACATTACGTATGCTTCACCGCATAACATAACTGTATTGCGGCAAAGCTAATTTTATGGAACTGACATTATGTAACGGATCTTTTGTCCTTCTGCTGCTCGCATGAGCATAAGCTCGAAAAACCACAAAATACAGACTTGGTTGCTGCTGGTTGATTTCTAGCTAACATTTCGAGACGTCCACGTTGTTTACAAAAAATTTGGTGAAGTTTCTCGCGCTCGGACGCGCTTCAAAAGGCAGTGTGACCACCTATAATTAAGGCAGTCATAAGCGCCAACGAAATCCACACAAGGTACATCAACTTCCACAAAGCTACTGCGCAACGCCATCAACAACTGGCACAGGGGCCACCCAGGAGCTGGCAAACGCTGCGATGACATCCACACAAACCACGTCGCTTTCCACAAAGCTATTGGGCAACACGATCAGTCACAGGCACAGGTGAAGTCCGCAAAACACTACATGGGCAGAACTACTACGGCCATACTCAATGACTTCGCCACAAGCTCTCACATTTAACGACATCAAACAGCTAAAATTACTTCTCCACAGCCACGGACACAAGCGAAGACCGCACCATACCGCACGGGTAGAACGGAAGCACCGATTCAAGGCTCTCGTCGCGTTCATCGCTTTAGCGCCACCTATTTAAAAATAATATACGGAGCCAAGCCAAACCATTATTTAGCGTCTATTTGGGTGAACCTAACGCTTTTGGGCCCTAAGCGTTCGAACGACCAGGGCACTATAACGCTTACCCCCCCTTTCCACTCCGTCGACCGGGTCGTAGGAACGGCGGCCTTAAATATATAACAGACAGAAAGAAAGAAACGAAGAAAGAATGAAATAGGCACGCGTTTGAATTGGGTGAATGCCGTAATCAGACAATTGTGAGCTACGATTATTGCTTGGAAAACTTATCAAGGCATGTAAAAATGGGCACTTTCGGCGAGATTTGACGCGTGCTTAACGCATTCACTATCCCCTAAACTTTGCCAAGACAGATGCTGCCACTTAAGGCATCGCTATTGCGTCAAGTTCGAATTATCTGGCAAAGGCAAATTTTAGGATCAAAGTAACGAAAGCCTAGGCCCATAGAGATCTATGGGTGCCAGCCAGGACCTTAGGCCTAGACAAAAGTGAAAAATCGAAATGACAGGTGTCAAATTAGCAGAAGTCTACTGTAATCATGCTTATGCCTCAAAACCTAATATATAATATTTTAGATTTTGCATAATTGTTAATTATGCTGCATCAGTGATTAAGCTAATAAGCTGACTTCATAAAATAGAGCAACTCGTGATGACTTAGACAATATTCAATCGCCTATAAAGCACTACTTAGCCAAAACCTTCTAATTTTGCACTTGGAGACATTAGTAAAGCATGCTTGCAGAGGTTTTGCAAACTTCGTGCGCTCGCAATGGCAACAACGAAAACATTGACACTGTCTATGTTTTATTTCCTTGTACCGTAGTGGCCAAACGCCAATTGAAATTTTGCCAAAGACCACAATATAAGACAAATGTAAAGGTTTTCTTTCTTTTTGAAAAGATTTGTCGACAACGACCTATATATATTCTGGCTCTCACAGCATTCATTACTGCCCCTGTAGTTTTATATAGTCGCACACTCGCCTGAACCTGCTCTTGCCCCGGCATGGAAAAATACTGCGGCCACTCAACAAAGCCAAGAGGCTCACCAATGGAGGAGTAGTCCGACGCATGGAAGGTTCTGAACGAAGAGCTAAAAAGCCGCGCCGAATTGTCATAGTCCTCGGTGAGCACAGCGCCATACAACACATCGCCGGCACCGTTGAAGGTCACCTGGCACTGCTCCAGAGCCGGGACCGAGTGCAGGAGCCGGAAAGTCCGCAAGTCCCACACTTCAGAGTTCGAGATCACCTGGTGTGGGAATTGAGCACATTTTCATTTTACACAACCACAATGCACACAAACACAAAAAAAAGAAAATATTACTGGTATTTCAAAGTACCCTCAAAGGCCCTATTTCATGGTTATTGCATAAGAAGGAGGCCATAGATTCAACAAAATGATGCATACAGTTGACGTCACCTATAACTATACCGCTTCAAACAACATATCAGATGTAACAATGAGGAGCGTGAAATTTTGCGTATGGTCTATGGTAAAATAAGCTGCGTACTGCATGGCGTTATTGCTCTTCCTAAGGCGTATTGGTTTTAATGATTATGTCTGGCTACTGTGTGTCTGGGAAATCCTGGGAAACAAAGTAAAAAATGTAAGCCGCACCCGCATGGTTTGCCTCACACCATGCCTTTCACAACTCCAAAACACAAGTGGCAGGGGTGCAGGAGGCAGGCGCATTCACTCGGCCAGGCGCCGTGCAAGCCACACAGGCAAATGCGGCAAAGTCAAGACATCTTTTTGTTTGTTTTTCTTTTCCAGCATTTCGTGTCTCCACAGAAACCCAGGACCCGTATTTATTGGAGCATTGTAGTAAGTGGTTTATTTTACCATACAACACAAATGCTCACGGGCATGGCAGTTATAAGTGGGTCTTATTGCACTTTCCTTCTTTTTTGTGCAAGCCGGTTATAACACTTATTGGTTATAGCAATGGAATTTTACTAGCATTTGAGTATTATCATAAATGGGTTTCACTGTTGAAATGTATTCACAGGAAAGGCAATACATCAAACAAACAGAGGCTAAAAGTAATTTTCATGTTAATCAAGTGTGCGATACCGATTAAGTGAAACAAGCATCAAACACAAACATAAGCGCACAGAAAATGCTAATACAGTGAAATCCTGATATAACAAACTTCAAGGAAGTGAGGTAAATTGTTCATTATTATGAAAGATCGTTATAGTCAAAACGCCAAAATTAACCATTCTGCCCATCAACCCATCAGTTCGCAAGTTGTCACTATTTGAGCTATCCGCCAAAAGGGCGCTGTTGGCTCTCGGCCATGCGCTGTTGCTATATTCTATAGATCCTGCCGCCACGCACCACCGAAGCACTGTATAATAAGAGTGACGTGCGCAAAACAGACGCTAACGCCAAAAAAAAAAAAATACCAACGAAAAGGTAGCTCCATGTTGCATCTAAAACGCAATGTTTCTTGCTTTTTGTATGTTTTACACATTTCTTGCCATGGACAACGCAACTGTCTCGCTTTGAGGCAAACACCCGAAGTATTCCAAAGCGCAAGCGCACGTAAACGACACCGTCTGGAAAGTGCAGAGTGCGACTATGTGGCATTTCCGTGAGTATGTATGTTACACTTCCCCACACGCGTAGCTAGTACGGCCACAGAAAGAAGCGTGAAAAAAAGAGGCGTGCGCAGAAATGAGGGTGAAAAAAGGAAGAGATGCGCCTCCATTGCTGGGTGACACTTTTCTGGGCGGGGCATGCACTCACAAAACCTGACGCGTCGTCACCTCCGCTCGCCCGCATTCTTTTTTTTTTCTTGGGCGTCGTCTCAGGTTTTCCGAACCCATGCGCCACGACATCCGCTCTCTGCACCTTTAGCAGGGTGCACTGTTGGGCAAGTTGGTTCATTGTAATAGGAAACATTGATTGCGCTTTCTAGACAATCACATCTTTTCTATCTTTTCACATCTTTCAATCTTTTCTAAAAAGAAAGAAAACTTTTACATTTGTCTTATATTGTGGTCTTTGGGAAAATTTCAATTGGCGTTTGGCCACTACGGTACAAGGAAATAAAACATAGACAGTGTCAATGTTTTCGTTGTTGCCATTGCGAGCGCACGAAGTTTGCAAAACCTCTGCAAGCATGCTTTACTAATGTCTCCAAGTGCAAAATTAGAAGGTTTTGGCTAAGTAGTGCTTTATAGGCGATTGAATATTGTCTAAGTCATCACGAGTTGCTCTATTTTATGAAGTCAGCTTATTAGCTTAATCACTAATGCAGCATAACTAACAATTATGCAAAATTTAAAATATTATATATTAGGTTTTGAAGAATAAGCATGATTACAGTAGACTTCTGCTAATTTGACACCTGTCATTTCGATTTTTCACTTTTGTCTAGGCCTAAGGTCCTGGCTGGCACCCATAGATCTCTATGGGCCTAGGCTTTCTTTACTTTGATCCTAAAATTTGCCTTTGCCAGATAATTCGAACTTGACGCAATAGCGATGCCTTAAGTGGCAGCATCTGTCTTGGCAAAGTTTAGGGGATAGTGAATGCGTTAAGCACGCTTCAAATCTCGCCGAAAGTGCCCATTTTTACATGACTTGAAAAGTTTTCCAAGCAATAATCGTAGCTCACAATTGTCTGATTGCGGCATTCACCCAATTCAAACGCGCGCCTATTTCATTCTTTCTTCGTTTCTTTCTTTCTGCCTGTTATATTTTTAAAGAAATTTGGGTCGACAATTGCCTGCACATTGCACATCGGATACGAAACTAAAACTGCCTTCATGGCATTCTTACACTTTACCGTATAACACAAATGCAATGCGGCAAAGCTGACTAGAAAAAAATAACTGTGTGGGAAAGCTGATTTGAGAAAACCGGCTGCCATTGGGCAACAATTTTTCTCGCTAAAATATCGGGTGCGCATCAGATTTCTACTTCGTTTAACAGCTTTAATGTAATTTGTTTAATATTAACGTCAGTTGTTTTACGACCATATTTTGCTCACGGTGATGTGTTCCGCTAATATAACAGGTTCTGAGCATTTTGGTTGCCTAGCTGGAATTGTTATATTTCAATGTAAGGTCCAAGTGCATGTTCTCGAACACCCTTCTTGCTTCAAGCTGAGTAAAGCGAAGATTTTTCTCATAACATTTGTCCACTCAGATATTCTCATTTTCTGGGGAAAAAAGAAGGTAGTAGAAACGCCTCTGCAGGAGGCATATAAGCTTTTCTTTTGAATTTCATTTGTCAAGACATATATCTAACAGTTATTAAGTGAAACAACATTGTCATGGTAAGCGCTAACAAAGAAAGTTCATTCACAATGCACAGGACAGTTTTCTTTAAATAACACCAGCTCATCAAAAAAGCGGCATTTTCCATGCAGGTGTTGTATATTCATAAAAAAAATGTCTGTTATAAAAACAAGAGATAACAGTGAACAGGTTAGGGAGTTGCACAATATTTCTTGTACCAGAACAGCGCAAGAACGGCTGCTGGTCACCACAACTGCAAATACATCAACATTCAACATGGCAAAGAGAACCTCGAAGTCATGCCAATCTCATCTGGATGTAATCCTTCACGACAAGGTTGCGTGATTGGCTGATGATTTACGTATGCTAGCGTTTCCCAAACCATGGGATGCATCGTCTCTCAGGGGGCGCCCCAGATCTCCCGGGGCGGGGGGAAGAGAGGCCGTGAAACCTCACCATTATTGTGAACTGTAAATTTTAGTTATATAACAGAGTTCGCATAGCGAACATGGCGGGTATAAGTGTAGACTTGTAGTGTGCATCTGCAATGAGTGAGACCCCCATCTGGTGATGCTATGTTCAACTACTAAAGTCGGCAGGATATTTATTGCAATGATCAGCTGTGTTTCACTCATCCGCTGGCGTGAGCATGCCAGCCCCATCAGAGTCGTCTCGAAGATATTCGCGCTTTCTTTTTTCAATGTGAAGAAGTGATGTCTCCCGCTTTACATCGGCGCTGCAGTCGAATCTCAATTTAACGAAATCCGCTATATAACGAACCTTTTTTTTTCGACGTTAGTTTAGTCGAAACCGCATAATTTTTTTTTTGTTCCTGAGATTAAGCGAATTTGGTTCCACAATTTCGATTTAACGGATACGCATACATGTACGTAAGGCCTAGGTGACAAGTAAGAAAGAAAAGGTCGTCCGACAGAATTAGCTCTCCCGCGTTCACGTGTAAACGACACCGGCGAGTGGCCAAAAAACACCGCCCTTCGGGCGCAGGACGGATTAATGACGGAAAGCGCCGATGTGGCCACCTGCCCTGTCTGTGTACGAAAACCGAGCTTGGCGAGCGCCATTTGTGCTGTCGGATGTGCTCTTAACCCGCAATGTGCGATTCTAGAGTGCTCAACAGCCAAACGCGTCAGCGGACGGGCGGTACCTCAAGCAGGAGTAAGCTTTGAGCGCCTCGGCTATGACGAAATCGGAACGGTCGCGTTGTCTCGGTCTTGCCGAGAACTATGGTGCGTTATTCGTTCAAAGGTAAATGAGGAAGCAGTTACCCGACCTTGGGCTTTGCATATAATCGAGGAAACGTGGATGTATCTGCTCGGGGTGAAAGTAGAAGACGGCTGGAAGATTCGTAGCGCAGAGGTATAGAATGAAAGAATAGAATGAAAGAATAGCGTTGGTCTTTAGGGCAATACGTTTAAAGTTACGTCATTAACACGAACCACGGGTCTTAAGGGCCGGAACGATAAACATAACGAGCTTGAATCCTCCTCCGCTAATCCATTTCGAATTGGATGCTCATAAAATCGAGCCCTTCAGTAAATATTGGCCTCGCAAATCAATATGCCATTAAAATAAAGGAATACAAGTCAATGACAGCACGGAGAAGGAAAGAATCTAGAAAAAAGTATGACGTCCCGGCGCCAGCCTTTCCGAGCCAACTCTCCGTCCCAAGTCGTCCTCATCACTTTTTTCTCTCTCGTATGCGTCCTGAAGTTGAGCCCAACACACAACGCTGCATGCGCTTGGCGAACTTGGTCTAGTGTATAGTTGGTTCCCGGTAGGTTTTAGTCGATGCGCTCTGGTTCGAGGTGTTCTTTGCCACTCGCTCTGCGGATATTTTCTTTCGGCACGCTTGTGCAACTTCGCTCATTCGATGCAACGTACGCATTTATCATATATTTGTTGGAACGTACGGCAGATGTAGAGACGACACGTTAGTGGCAACTACCCACTCTGGGGATTGACCAGGAACCGGGTAGTTCAACATAAAATAAGAAAAAATATATATATAAATGATTGTAAACAAAATTTTAGAAGAGGTAGAGCGGCAACCACACGTTGCTGCTGCACCCTTCTCGGTAGAGCGCGGCGCTGGAAGACACTCAAACCTACCGCGACAAGATCACGTTCTGTGCCTACTTCTTTATGGCTTCCAATTTTATCACGTAACGCTCCCTCCCGGCTTTTCATCTCCTCCATGAATGACGTAGAAGAGCGTTGGCGGGTCGTGACACTGACACTGACACACGTACACACTGTCGCCACCTGACGGCGGCTACGTAGGCGCCTTCTGCCTGAAGCTTTTCTCTCGACGCGACCTCTGCCACACGCGCTGGTGCTTTTCAATTCGCAATTATTGTGTCGAATTTATTCGGGATTCGGTTCATAAATGTTCACTAACAAGACGATATCAACCATGTCTGTTCTAAGAACCTACGAGAATTCTTCACCGATGATGCACGGAAAATTCGAAGTAACGAAATTCGCGATTTAAGGAAGTTTCTCGTTCCAAGAACGACTTCGTTATATCGTGGCTGGACGTGTTCACTAGCTAGAGTTGCCTGTTGTATACTGTGGTAAACTGTGGTATACTGTGGTATGTATATTCATATTGACACGTGTACTTATATTTATCGGGCGACCACGTTTCGCCGCCTAACAAATCTTATCGCACAGCGCGGGACGCGCTTGCATGTATCCGAAGTTTCTGGAAAGTTATCGATGCTTCTATCCACAGTCTGTTGTCGACGAACCTTCTGTTATCTGATTTATTCGCCTGACTCGAATGGTGTAGAACTTTGTGGAAGGCACGCGGGTCCCAACGATTAGTCTGGAACATTCGACGATCCTGTATAAAAGCCGACGCGCTTGACCCGCTGATCAGATTTCCGACGATCGCCGACTGTGTTCGCCGCTTTCGTTGTGCTATAAGTGTAGCCTGTTTTGTGGGCACAAGTTCGCCCAATAAAAGTTAGTTTTCTCGTTCACAGTATTGCTACTGTGTTCTTCTACGTCACCACCACGTGACATCTGGTGGAGGTGCTTTGCGTTCATGTACCGGACGCCCCCACAAAGCCGTGACCCAAGCCCTCACTCGGAAGACACGAACGTCGCCAAGAACCAGCGAGGTAGCCGCAGGCTGCAAGGACTGCCCCCGGAGCACGGACTTTTGCCTGAGACGACTAGGAAGATGGCCACCACGTCAACCCCAATGGCAGCCCCATCGTCACCCGTCGTGCTGCAGCAGCCCAGGGAGCCTCCGACGTTCCGCGGTTCAACTTTCGAGGACCCGGAAAGCTGGCTCGAGACGTACGAGAGAGTCGCTACCTTTAACAACTGGAACAGCGACGACAAACTGCGATATGTCTTCTTCGCTTTGGAAGACGCGGCCAGGACGTGGTTCGAGAACCGAGAAGCCACCTTAACGACCTGGGAACTTTTCCGAAGCGGCTTCCTGCAGACGTTCGCAAGCGTCGTACGCCGAGAACGAGCCCAAGCGCTATTAGAAACCCTGGTGCAGCTACCTAATGAGACGACCGCGATCTACACGGAAGAAATGAGCCGTCTCTTCCGCCACGCCGACCCTGAAATGCCCGAGGAGAAGAAAGTCCGCCTGCTGATGCGTGGTGTGAAGGAGGAACTTTTTGCCGGAATGGTACGAAGCCCACCGAAGTCCGTGGATGAGTTTCTTCGCGAGGCCACCAGCATCGAGAAGACACTCGAGATCCGAAACCGGCAATTCGACCACCGCACAAACTCGACGAACTACGCCGGAGTTCAATCACTGGCCACCGACGACCTGCGCGAGGCTATCCGAGCGGTCGTGCGGGAGGAGCTACAAAAGCTGTTCCCACCATCACAGCCTCAAGTGGCTTCGATTGCCGACGCCGTGCGTGAAGAGCTCCAACAACAACTTGGAGTAGCCCCTGTATCGCCCCAGCCTGAGCCGCAAGCGATGACCTACGCCGCCGTCGCACGCCGTCAAGGTCCCCCTCCGCGACCGCGCCAGGGCCCTGTCACGCCGCAGTTCCGTCGTCCGCCGCCGCCAGCGCCAGCACGACCACCCGTCGCCCAGCGGACCTACGCGAGGAAGACGAACATTTGGCGCGCTCCTGACCACCGCCCGCTCTGCTACCACTGCGGAGAAGCGGGGCACATCTACCGCCGATGCCCATACCGGGAGATGGGACTGCGAGGTTTCGCCGTTAACGCGCCGCGGCCACAGATTGGCGAACGACCTCGCGATATCGCCGACTACCTCGCCGCCACTCAGTGGAGCCCTCGACGAGCTTCCCGTTCGCCGTCACCAGGCCGCTACCTGTCGCCGCAGCGCCGACCATACACTGGCCCAGCCCGGGGCCGGTCCGTCAGCCCATATCCGGAAAACTAAAAGCAGCAACCGATGGAGGTGCGGTTGCTGTTCGTCGAATTGACGAAGATCCTCCGCCGCCGACGAAAACGACGACGAAACCATCTCGACGACTTCATGACGACACGCCGCCATCCCGAAGAAGTCGGGAAGCCAAGACTACACCGACGAAAGATGACTTGACGACGCGACGTTCCAGCTTCAGATCAACACGACGCAGCCGTGATCCGACGCCAAGACCCAACTGCAACGCCAGACAAAGAACCACCGACCTCGACGTGCTTCTCGACGGCCACGCAGTCACTGCCTTAGTCGACACAGGGGCCGATTACTCCGTAATGAGTGGACACATCGCCGTCCAGTTGAAGAAGGTTAAGACTGCATGGGAAGGCCCTCAAATTCGGACCGCTGGAGGACACCTGATTACGCCGACAGGAATGTGC
The DNA here is from genome assembly GCF_023375885.2 of Dermacentor andersoni. Classification (NCBI taxonomy): domain Eukaryota; kingdom Metazoa; phylum Arthropoda; class Arachnida; order Ixodida; family Ixodidae; genus Dermacentor; species Dermacentor andersoni. The sequence continues at coordinate 94,204,889 of NC_092822.1, read as the reverse complement.
ACGGCAAGACTTACCATTCACGACCGGACTTACCCTGTCACCTTCGTTATCCTCCAACAGTGTTCACGAGACGTCATTCTCGGCATGGACTTCCTCGACCAACACGGCGCAGTCATCGACCTGAAGTCGAAGTCAATAACGCTGTCGGAAGATCATGCAATACCGCCGGAGAGCCCTCGTAGTCACCACGCCTTAAGTGTGCTTGAAGATCAAGTGAGCATCCCGCCTCGCTCCAGCATTGTTATTTTGGTCGGCACCGAAACACCCGCTGACGTAGAAGGCGTCATCGAAGGCGACCAACGTCTACTGCTCGACCGTGAAATTTGCGTCGCAAGAGGGATCGCTCGACTGCACGGAGGAAACACGAAAGTGTTGCTGACAAACTTCAGCAAGGAGTTCAAGCACATCAACAAGGGCACGACGATCGCATACATCGAGGAAATTGTGGAAACCAGCGATGCCTTTGTCCTCTCGGATTCTATCGCATCTACCCCGACAACCGTAGTTCCCGAGCCAGACTTCGACATAAGTCCAAGTCTCCCCGTGATTAAGCAGCAACAGCTCAGAAGTCTGCTTCGACGATACAAAGGCTGCTTTTCGACGTCATCGAGGATTCGACAAACACCAGTCGCAAAGCATCGCATAATAACCGAAGAATGCGCTCGACCACTACGCCAGCGCCCTTACCGAGTTTCGACGCGGGAACGTGAAGCTATAAGAGAACAAGTCGACGAAATGCTGCGCGACGACATCATCCAGCCGTCGAAAAGCCCGTGGGCATCCCCTGTTGTCCTGGTAAAGAAAAAGGACGGAACCCTACGTTTCTGTGTCGATTATCGTCGACTGAACAAGATCACGAAGAAGGATGTATACCCCCTCCCACGGATAGACGACGCATTAGATCGGCTCTGCAACGCTAAATACTTCTCGTCGATGGACCTCAAGTCTGGCTATTGGCAAATTGAAGTCGACGAAAGAGATCGCGAAAAGACCGCCTTCATCACCCCAGACGGCCTCTACGAGTTCAAGGTTATGCCATTTGGACTGTGCTCGGCGCCTGCAACGTTCCAGCGCGTGATGGACACGGTTTTAGCAGGATTGAAGTGGCAGACCTGCCTCGTTTACTTGGATGACGTCGTTGTCTTCGCCGAAAATTTCGAGGAACACCTTAGGCGGCTCGCAACAGTACTCGAGGCCATCAAGTCATCAGGGCTCACTCTGAAGCCAGAAAAGTGCCGCTTCGCCTACGATGAGCTTCTGTTCCTAGGCCACGTCATCACCAAGTCTGGAGTCCGCCCCGACCCGCAGAAGACAGCTGCCATCGCAAAGTTCCCGCAGCCCACCGACAAAAAGGCAGTGCGTAGATTTCTTGGCATGTGTGCCTACTACAGGCGATTTGTCAAGGACTTTTCACGCATCGCTGAGCCGCTGACACAGCTAACTAAATGTGACATCGAGTTCAAGTGGGAAACGCCGCAGGCCGACGCATTTAAGGAACTCAAACGACGCATGCAGTCGCCGCCCGTACTTGCGCACTTCGACGAGCTCGCCGATACCGAAATCCACATTGACGCCAGTAGCCTAGGCCTCGGTGCCGTCCTAGTCCAGAGAAAAGATGGACATGAACACGTGATAGCTTACGCTAGCCGGTCGTTGTCAAAAGCGGAAGGCAATTATTCCACAACGGAAAAGGAATGCCTAGCCATCGTTTGGGCTACAGCGAAATTTCGCCCCTACCTATATGGCAGGCCATTCAGAGTGGTCAGCGACCATCACGCGTTGTGTTGGCTAGCTAACTTAAAGGACCCTTCAGGACGGCTGGCACGGTGGAGCCTCAGATTACAAGAATACGACGTCACTGTAACATACAAGTCCGGTCGAAAACACTCAGATGCCGATTGCCTATCACGCGCCCCCATTGACCCGCCGCCGCAAGATAACGAGGACGACGACGCCTTCCTTGGAATAATAAGCGCGGAAGACTTCGCTGATCAACAACGAGGGGACCCGGCGCTAAAAGCCCTTGTCGAGTATTTGGAAGGGCACACCGACGTTGTCCCTAGGGCATTTAAGCGTGGATTATCTTCGTTCACGCTTCAAAACAACCTACTCGTGAAGAAAAACTTTTCACCAGTCCGCGCCAACTACCTTCTTGTTGTTCCGTCGGCGCTGCGTCCAGAAGTACTACACGCCTTACACGACGATCCCACTGCTGGGCACCTCGGATTCTCCCGGACGCTGTCGAGGATACATGAAAGGTATTACTGGCCGCGTCTTACCGCCGATGTCGCCCGTTACGTCAAGACATGCCGAGACTGTCAACGACGCAAGACACCACCGACAAGGCCAGCAGGGTTACTACAGCCGATTGAACCTCCTCGTCGACCATTCGAGCAGATTGGGATGGATTTGTTGGGGCCGTTTCCGACGTCAACATCCGGGAATAAGTGGATCGTCGTGGCGACGGACTATCTCACCCGATACGCTGAAACAAAAGCTCTACCGAAAGGCAGCGCAGCCGAGGTGGCGAAATTTTTCGTCGAGAACATCCTGCTGCGACATGGCGCCCCAGAAGTCCTCATCACCGACAGAGGAACGGCTTTTACAGCTGAGCTCACCCAAGCCATTCTGCAATATAGCCAGACAAGCCACAGGAGGACAACTGCCTACCATCCGCAAACTAATGGTCTTACGGAGCGCCTGAATAAGACCCTCGCCGACATGCTAGCGATGTACGTCGACGTTGAGCACAAGACGTGGGACGCGGTCCTGCCGTATGTAACCTTCGCTTACAACACGGCGGTGCAAGAAACAACACAGATCACGCCGTTTAAGCTGGTTTACGGCAGGAACCCGACGACCACGCTCGACGCCATGCTGCCGCACGTAACTGATGAAGAGAATCTTGACGTCGCTACCTATCTCCAGCGCGCCGAAGAAGCCCGACAGCTCGCCCGCCTCCGGATCAAGACCCAGCAGAGGACCGACAGCCGACGCTACAACCTCCGACGACGCTTTATCGAGTACCAGCCCGGTGACCGTGTTTGGGTTTGGACCCCTATACGCCGACGAGGACTGAGCGAGAAGCTCTTGCGTCGCTATTTCGGACCGTACAAGATCATCCGACGTATTGGCGTACTGGACTATGAGGTCGTGCCAGACGGCATTTCGCTGTCACAGCGGCGTCGCTCACGACCTGAAATTGTCCACGTTGTGCGACTCAAGCCGTACCACCAGCGTTGACGAACTTTGGGACTTCGCGTAACTGACTTTTAGACTTGATTTCTTTTCGTTGTTTTGTTACTTGTGTCCTTTTGTGTGTCGCTCTCTTATATTTGTAGCATCGGGACGATGCTTTTTAAGAGGGGGGTATTGACACGTGTACTTATATTTATCGGGCGACCACGTTTCGCCGCCTAACAAATCTTATCGCACAGCGCGGGACGCGCTTGCATGTATCCGAAGTTTCTGGAAAGTTATCGATGCTTCTATCCACAGTCTGTTGTCGACGAACCTTCTGTTATCTGATTTATTCGCCTGACTCGAATGGTGTAGAACTTTGTGGAAGGCACGCGGGTCCCAACGATTAGTCTGGAACATTCGACGATCCTGTATAAAAGCCGACGCGCTTGACCCGCTGATCAGATTTCCGACGATCGCCGACTGTGTTCGCCGCTTTCGTTGTGCTATAAGTGTAGCCTGTTTTGTGGGCACAAGTTCGCCCAATAAAAGTTAGTTTTCTCGTTCACAGTATTGCTACTGTGTTCTTCTACGTCACCACCACGTGACAATATTACAAAGTACTATAAAGGGCAATCGTCTCGTTTATTATCTAGACAGCAAAGTCTAAAGTCCGAACTTGCAATTTGAAAGCATGAATGAGTTATGACGCATCATGCATTTCTTATACTGCTCGCCCTTAAAAATCTTGAGGACATTGCCAAAGGTGCATAAATATTTAACACTAGTCATGGGGATGTCTCGTGCTGAAGATGCCCTCTCGGTGAGCGCATATTTCACCCCTCATCTTTTAAGAGGTTCAATACATACAAGCATTTGTCTAGCAAACCAGATTTTTTTTCAAGGCAATTTTCCACGTCTCAGTAATTTCTCTCGTCGTATTCGAATGCTGATTGCCGTGTTATAGTTTGTTAACGAAGCTTTCCCTCAAGTCTAAATATTTTAAGGCAGTTTTCCTAGCCTCTAAAGCCGCTCGAGTTCGCTCTTCTCCTTGAGCGGCCATTTTTCCTATAAAGTATGCCTTCCAACTACTCCGCCCTTAAACTGGCTCTCTCAACTACTACACGCAGAGACAAAGCAACAGCGCGCGCATTAGATCCCATAGATGAGATGAATATTTACAATTAGTATTAGGGTTATAATTATATTGGAGTGCTGATTGCCGTGCTATCGTTTGCTAACGAAGCTTTCCCTCAAGTCTAAATATTTTAAGGCAGTTTGTCGTGTGCGTATCATGGCTACGCACGCTTATATCGCATTCCGTTTCTCTACCACGGGTGCGCTTTAAAACCACGGCGCTGCAGTTTTTTTGCTTTTCTCTTCTTTCTTCTTCTCCGCCCTTAAACTGGCTCTCTTAACTGTACTACACGCAGAGACAAAGAAACAGCGCGCGCATGCGATTCCATAGATGAGATGAATATATATATATATATATATATATATATATATATATATATATATATATATATATAGAAAACTATCAGTCATAGCTCTCGTAGTATAGCCCTCTGGGCCGTTTCCTTTTTTTTTTCGAAAGTAGTCCTATTAGGGTTATTATAATTACACGAAGGTATTTCGCCCTCATCAGCAGCAGTCCTTGGTATAGTTATTCTGGCGGCTAGCTTCCCACGCCATGCGTGCCGCCATCGCACCTGGTTAAGCTTTTCCTAGACGCTAGAATTATGCTTTGTCCGCGCAACCTTGAGCGATCGGAAAGCGCGTTTCCCCCTCTTGGCCGGCGGAGAGGGAGCTTCGTTCCGGCCGCGAAGCTCTCCACATCTCTGTAAGGTGCCTTGGGGATGTCTCGTGCTGAAGATGCCCTCTCGGTGAGCGCATATTTCACCCCTCATCTTTTAAGAGGTTCAATACATACAAGCATTTGTCTAGCAAACCAGATTTTTTTTCAAGGCAATTTTCCACGTCTCAGTAATTTCTCTCGTCGTATTCGAGTGCTGATTGCCGTGTTATAGTTTGTTAACGAAGTTTTCCCTCAAGTCTAAATATTTTAAGGCAGTTTTCCTAGCCTCTAAAGCCGCTCGAGTTCGCTCTTCTCCTTGAGCGGCCATTTTTCCTATAATGTATGCCTTCCAACTACTCCGCCCTTAAACTGGCTCTCTCAACTACTACACGCAGAGACAAAGCAACAGCGCGCGCATTAGATCCCATAGATGAGATGAATATTTACAATTAGTGTTAGGGTTATAATTATATTCGAGTGCTGATTGCCGTGCTATCGTTTGCTAACGAAGCTTTCCCTCAAGTCTAAATATTTTAAGGCAGTTTGTCGTGTGCGTATCATGGCTACGCACGCTTATATCGCATTCCGTTTCTCTACCACGGGTGCGCTTTAAAACCACGGCGCTGCAGTTTTTTTGCTTTTCTCTTCTTTCTTCTTCTCTGCCCTTAAACTGGCTCTCTTAACTGTACTACACGCAGAGACAAAGAAACAGCGCGCGCATGCGATTCCATAGATGAGATGAATATATATATATATATATATATATATATATATATATATATATATATATATATATATATATATATATATATATATATATAGAAAACTATCAGTCATAGCTCTCGTAGTATAGCCCTCTGGGCCGTTTCCTTTTTTTTTCGAAAGTAGTCCTATTAGGGTTATTATAATTACACGAAGGTATTTCGCCCTCATCAGCAGCAGTCCTTGGTATAGTTATTCTGGCGGCTAGCTTCCCACGCCATGCGTGCCGCCATCGCACCTGGTTAAGCTTTTCCTAGACGCTAGAATTATGCTTTGTCCGCGCAACCTTGAGCGATCGGAAAGCGCGTTTCCCCCTCTTGGCCGGCGGAGAGGGAGCTTCGTTCCGGCCGCGAAGCTCTCCACATCTCTGTAAGGTGCCTTGGGGATGTCTCGTGCTGAAGATGCCCTCTCGGTGAGCGCATATTTCACCCCTCATCTTTTAAGAGGTTCAATACATACAAGCATTTGTCTAGCAAACCAGATTTTTTTTCAAGGCAATTTTCCACGTCTCAGTAATTTCTCTCGTCGTATTCGAGTGCTGATTGCCGTGTTATAGTTTGTTAACGAAGCTTTCCCTCAAGTCTAAATATTTTAAGGCAGTTTTCCTAGCCTCTAAAGCCGCTCGAGTTCGCTCTTCTCCTTGAGCGGCCATTTTTCCTATAAAGTATGCCTTCCAACTACTCCGCCCTTAAACTGGCTCTCTCAACTACTACACGCAGAGACAAAGCAACAGCGCGCGCATTAGATCCCATAGATGAGATGAATATTTACAATTAGTATTAGGGTTATAATTATATTCGAGTGCTGATTGCCGTGCTATCGTTTGCTAACGAAGCTTTCCCTCAAGTCTAAATATTTTAAGGCAGTTTGTCGTGTGCGTATCATGGCTACGCACGCTTATATCGCATTCCGTTTCTCTACCACGGGTGCGCTTTAAAACCACGGCGCTGCAGTTTTTTTGCTTTTCTCTTCTTTCTTCTTCTCCGCCCTTAAACTGGCTCTCTTAACTGTACTACACGCAGAGACAAAGAAACAGCGCGCGCATGCGATTCCATAGATGAGATGATATATATATATATATATATATATATATATATATATATATATATATATAGAAAACTATCAGTCATAGCTCTCGTAGTATAGCCCTCTGGGCCGTTTCCTTTTTTTTTTCGAAAGTAGTCCTATTAGGGTTATTATAATTACACGAAGGTATTTCGCCCTCATCAGCAGCAGTCCTTGGTATAGTTATTCTGGCGGCTAGCTTCCCACGCCATGCGTGCCGCCATCGCACCTGGTTAAGCTTTTCCTAGACGCTAGAATTATGCTTTGTCCGCGCAACCTTGAGCGATCGGAAAGCGCGTTTCCCCCTCTTGGCCGGCGGAGAGGGAGCTTCGTTCCGGCCGCGAAGCTCTCCACATCTCTGTAAGGTGCCTTGGGGATGTCTCGTGCTGAAGATGCCCTCTCGGTGAGCGCATATTTCACCCCTCATCTTTTAAGAGGTTCAATACACACAAGCATTTGTCTAGCAAACCAGATTTTTTTTCAAGGCAATTTTCCACGTCTCAGTAATTTCTCTCGTCGTATTCGAGTGCTGATTGCCGTGTTATAGTTTGTTAACGAAGCTTTCCCTCAAGTCTAAATATTTCAGGGCAGTTTTCCTAGTCTCTAATGCCGCTCGAGTTCGCTCTTCTCCTCGGGCGGCCATTTTTCCAAGAAAGTATGCCTTCCAACTACTCGGCAAAAACCGACTACCGCGGACAACATGAGTCTCTTTCCACGTAAGTGTGAGGCTCGGAGCAGGAGCTGTGGCGCTTGAAAGTAGCCTGGGCCCTGACGAACCAACCGACTGAGCTTTCTTTCCGGGCAACATCGAAGGGTCACGAGTTCAAATCACCTGTTAGGTTCCTTTTTTTTTTCCGCCCCTTTTTCTTTCTTTTTTTTTCTTTCTTTTAATGTCTTTTCCTTTATTTTATCACTGTACGGGAACCCTCCTAAAAAAAAAAAGAAAGAAATATATATATCTTCAAATATGTCCCAGGCGGCACGTCAGGTCGGGCCAACGTTGGAAACATATTGGCACTTCCTGGCCCAATGACGGCCCAAGATTAACAGCGTGGTTCCAATATTGGCAGTGCCATTCTGAATCCTGGCCCAATGATGGCCTAAGGTTAACAGCGTAGCGCGAATATTGGCTGTGCCATTCTGATAGAGATCCAACGTTGGCCCACAATACACAGTCAGTAAACAATATTGGCTGTGCCATTCTGATAGAGATCCAATGTTGGCCCACATTACACAGTCAGTAAACAATATTGGCTGTGCCATTCTGATAGAGATCCAATGTTGGCCCACATTACACAGTGAGTAAACAATATTGGCACTGCCGTTCAACAAGGCGGGAATTATTGGACCGACTTTCGAACGGATTTGCCAATATGGGTTAATAGTTGGCTTTCATTGGAGGACATTGGCCCGTAATAAGCCAATTTTCCCATTGTCGGTTTTTAGTGCTCTACGACTTGCTGATATTGAACAACGTGTTTTAAAAACTAATGCACTGATCACAGGCACACTGCGCAGGAACCAGAAATATGATCTCCCGTGTCAACTCCATGCATGGTACACCGCCATTTTTGTACTTCGCGTTCAGCGAAATGCGCCCCCTAAAGAGAAAAGCCAGTGCACCACGTAGCAAGCAGGGGAAGTCGCATAAAATTAGCCGCTGCTTTATTGATCGTGCATGGGAACATGAGCTTTCCATAAGAAGCAACGGTATTGCGAATTTGTCTGCGCATTGTATATTTTGCATGTACGCTCCGCGGCTTTGGATGATCAGGATTCCGAGGGGAATCGATCATTACAGTGCCACAGAGTTGATGGAACCGTTTTATATTGCATCGAGATGGAGCGCATATGTATTAGTGAAACTTTTGCTTGTTTGTTTAGCATGCATGGCATGTTGCGGTGACATAATCATCATGCTCCTATTCCAATATATTTGTTTTTTCGTGCATGTTTAGTAAGCTCCTTGTATGAATGCCCCTGGCAGAAAAAAAAAATTATTGCACGTTTTGGCTTTTCCTCTTGTCTTTGCCTGTAGTTGGCACGGCGCATTCCGGATTTTTTTTTTCCGCCTAACTTTTCGTCCTCCTCCACACACCCACGTGAGCCTGTTCAAAGCTATCAGCCAAGCACAGCTATAAGCTGCTGTGTCGAATTGGCTGCTCTCAGAATACGGGGAAAAGCAGTGGGGTCACTATTGTCCTCCTTGTCTCCCTCCGTCGCTGCCGCCGAAGGAACGCGGTCGGGCTAGGTCCAGTGGGGGAAAGTGGCGTTTACACCGTTTTCTTCATTCACCCTTTCCTTTCACTCTTTCCTTCTATGCATCGCTAGCACGCCGACTGGGTGCAACACCGCCTGAGTGCTTGCCGTCTTGTCCGTGTTTGTCAGCGCACTCCTATCGTGAAAAATTCTCGCTTGCGGTCGTCATTCCTACTGAGAAGCCTGCATCTTGAAATACACAGCAAAGTGGCCACGAATTTTCGTGAGTGTTAGAATTAATATAGGCGAAACAACAACCAGAAAAAAAGTCGGCGCTCGTGGCCACCGTCTTCGATGTGGGATGAACTCGGATACACATCGCATGGAGCATGGATCTTACAATGGTGAGTGCATTTGTTTTGCGCATGTTATAAGTTTTATAAGGAGCAATATCACCCAAGCAATATCACGCGGTATATATATTACTGAAACAGGCCTGGCTAATGTAGAGTGCCTGTAATTACATAGCTCTTTTTATTTGCAGCCTTTGAATAGTGCTCGGAGTAGAACCACGTGTAAATCTCTGTGAATTTCACCCAAATTCCAGGACTATGATTTTATCAAGCCACGCGCGCGGCCTGATCCTGCTAGTGATACCGAGGAACCACGCTTCTTCTCACTGTTCTAGGTCAAGCATCATTTCCAGCCGACAGTATTTCTTTCTTTTCGTATAATAAATGCCTCTTTTACTGGTGTTTCCTGACGGAACTTCTCGGTTTCCACATTAAAAATTTCGCACGAAGATCGCATTGTGTCTACACAGTCTGAAACTAAGCTTTTTGTGCTGTAGCAGGTTTTGCTGCAATTTTTCAATTATAAAGTGCTACGCTGACTAGGTGTGGGCTGTAAACAAGGCGGACGGATCCTGTGCATTTTATGTCTGTTCTAAATATTACGTTGCACCTTGTACAAGATATGCCATATATGTCGAAATATTAAGAAGTGTTACCTGACAAATCTCTTGCAAGAAAGTTTCTTGATTCACCCCTTCGAACTCTCTGATCAGACTTATAATATTGTTGCAGTATGGCGATTTTTCAAATGAAAACGCTGCCACATACATTTGTCATACCAACATCTCTGATAATGTTTCTTTTTATTTTACAGTGCAAGCATTTCCTCCAAGTAATGGTGAAGTCGCTATGGGATAGGGTAGCAATATCAACGAAACCACGGCGTTATCGTGGTCCTCGTGGGGCCTGATCAGCCCGCCGAAATCCAAGCACTGACCAACCTGCCTACCGACGTCAGCTCCTTGCCCTGAAACCCCTGGCCAGCCCACCGTCCTCGGCACCTTGCCCAATTCCTATCCTGAGGGCAGTGCCTGTAAATAAACTGTTTGAAGATAACCGAGCGTCACCCATCTAGGTCCACGGAAAATGCCTGTTTGTGAAAATTTATTCGCAAATAAATTGTCATAAACGTCAATTTCAGTATTCTTTTATTATTATTTGCAAGCATATATGACTTCTGCTTCTTGACATCTTTTTGTCGAGCTTTCCTAGCTACTATTGAGGAAGACGGTAAGGGGACAATTGCTACAAAAAATGCCGCTAGCAAAATGTTTGCGGTAAGAATGTGTGCGTGCTCTAAAGCCAGCATATCTAGAATATTCGTCATGCAAAGGGCATTGGCTCAAAGCTGGCATTAATAATGGCAACGATATGGCTCAACACTGGTCCTACGCTGGCAGCACGATGGCTGCTGCATTGGCAGAACATTGGTCCAATCTTGGCTTTAACGCTGGTCCTACGATGGCTGCTGCATTGGCATAACATTGGTCCAATCTTGGCTTTAACGCTGGTCCTACGCTGGCAGCACAATGGCTGCTGCATTGGCATAACATTGGTCCAATCTTGGCTTTAACGCTGGGCCAACATTGGATTGGGTTGCACTTTGCCAATATGCCAACATTGGTCCAACATTGGTACCAATTTCTGCCAGCATTGGGCCATGGTTGGACCAATGCTGGTGTGCTGCCTGGGGTATGGCCTCACACTCACATGTGCAGGTCATAAATACCAGGTTCTCTAGCCGAGTGCCATTCATGCGGTATAACCGAGCTCAGATTGGTCCACCTTGACTGACCAAGTAGGGCACCACTGTAGGTTAAATGAGGCGTACAACTCCTGCGGGACCCGCCGTGGTTGCTCAGTGGTTATGGTGTTAGACTGCTGAGCACGAGGTCGCGGGATCGGACCCCGACCACGGCGGCCGCATTTCGATGGGGGCGAAATGCGAAAACACCCGTGTACTTAGAATTAGGTGCACGTTAAAGAACCCCAGGTGGTCGAAATTTTCTGAGTCCTCCACTACGGCGTGCATAATCAGAAAGTGGTTTTGTCACGTAAAACCCCATAAATTAATTTTTAATTTAACTCCTACGGGGACGGTAGAGTATCCGTCTCCAGTGCAAGAGGACCGTGATTCAAATCCCGGTGCCGCGCTATTCTCCACCGGAAAATACAAAAAAAAAAAAAAAAACCGTGTGTTGAGAAAATTGCACAAACAGGCCTGGAGTGCGGCCTCATCCCGGTGACCAGAACCGGTAACGCACTCTCTCACCAGAGCAGGATTGGCCACCCTGGTGCAGTACTTGGCCACAACCTCCTATATGAATACAACAATCGAACCCCGGCCCTCAGTCCCCAGCAGCCGCGAAACAACAGACCACGGCGGCGGTCAGATCTGTGACGCTGCAGAGGGTGCTAAGAATACCTGGCTCCGGACAGGCCGCCATTGGAATCTGAACCTGGCAACGTTTAACGTTAGAACGCTATCTAGTGAGGCGAGTCTAGCAGTGTTATTGGAGGAATTAGAGGGTAGTAAATGGGATATAATAGGGCTCAGTGAGGTTAGGAGGACAAAAGAAGCATATACAGTGCTAAAAAGCGGGCATGTACTGTGTTACCGGGGCTTAGCGGAGAGACGAGAACTAGGAGTCGGATTCCTGATTAATAAGGAAATAGCTGGTAACATACAGGAATTCTATAGCATTAACGAGAGGGTGGCATGTCTTGTTGTGAAACTTAATAAGAGGTACAAAATGAAGGTTGTACAGGTCTACGTTCCTACATCTAGTCATGATGACCAGGAAGTCGAAAGCTTTTATGAAGACGTAGAATCGGCGATGGGTAAAGTCAAAACAAAATACACTATACTGATGGGCGACTTCAATGCCAGGGTAGGCAAGAAGCAGGCTGGAGACAAGTCAGTGGGGGAATATGGCATAGGCTCTAGGAATAGCAGAGGAGAATTATTAGTAGAGTTTGCAGAACAGAATAATATGCGTATAATGAATACATTTTTCCGCAAGCGGGTTAGCCGAAAGTGGACGTGGAGGAGCCCGAATGGTGAGACTAGAAATGAAATCGACTTCATACTCTGCGCGAACCCTGGCATCATTCAAGATGTAGACGTGCTCGGCAAGGTACGCTGCAGTGACCACAGGATGGTAAGAACTCGAATTAGCCTAGACTTGAGGAGGGAACGAAAGAAACTGGTACACAAGAAGCCAATCAATGAGTTAGCGGTAAGAGGGAAACTAGAGGAATTCCGGATCAAACTACAGAACAGGTATTCGGCTTTAACTCAGGAAGAGGACCTTAGTGTTGAAGCAATGAACGACAATCTCATGGGCATCATTAAGGAGTGCGCAATAGAAGTCGGCGGTAACGCCGTTAGACAGGAAACCAGTAAGCTATCGCAGGAGACAAAAGATCTGATCAAGAAACGCCAATGTATGAAAGCCTCTAATCCTACAGCTAGAATAGAACTGGCAGAACTTTCTAAGTTAATCAACAAGCGTAAGACAGCGGACATCAGGAACTATAATATGGATAGAATTGAACAGGCTCTCAGGAACGGAGGAAGCCTAAAAACAGTGAAGAAGAAACTAGGAATAGGCAAGAATCAGATGTGTGCGTTAAGAGACAAAGCCGGCAATATCGTTACTAATATGAACGAGATAGTTCAAGTGGCTGAGGAGTTCTATAGAGATTTATACAGTACCAGTGGCACCCACGACGATAGTGGAAGAGAGAATAGCCTAGAGGAATTCGAAATCCCACAGGTAACGCCAGAAGAAGTAAAGAAAGCCTTAGGAGCTATGCAAAGGGGGAAGGCAGCTGGGGAGGATCAGGTAACAGCAGATTTGTTGAAGGATGGTGGTCAGATTGTTCTAGAGAAACTGGCCACCCTGTATACGCAATGCCTCATAACCTCGAGCGTACCGGAATCTTGGAAGAACGCTAACATAATCCTAATCCATAAGAAAGGGGACGCCAAAGACTTGAAAAATTATAGACCGATCAGCTTACTGTCCGTTGCCTACAAAGTATTTACTAAGGTAATCGCAAATAGAATCAGGAACACCTTAGACTTCTGTCAACCAAAGGACCAGGCAGGATTCCGTAAAGGCTACTCAACAATAGACCATATTCACACTATCAATCAAGTGATAGAGAAATGTGCAGAATATAACCAACCCTTATATATAGCTTTCATTGATTACGAGAAAGCGTTTGATTCAGTCGAAACCTCAGCAGTCATGGAGGCATTACGGAATCAGGGTGTAGATGAGCCATATGTAAAAATACTGGAAGATATCTATAGCGGCTCCACAGCCACCGTAGTCCTCCACAAAGAAAGCAACAAAATCCCTATAAAGAAAGGCGTCAGACAGGGAGATACGATATCTCCAATGCTATTCACAGCATGTTTACAGGAGGTATTCAGAGGCCTGGAGTGGGAAGAATTGGGGATAAAAGTTGATGGAGAATACCTTAGCAACTTGCGATTCGCTGATGATATTGCCTTGCTTAGTAACTCAGGAGACCAATTGCAATGCATGCTCACTGACCTGGAGAGGCAAGGCAGAAGGGTGGGTCTGAAAATTAATCTGCAGAAAACTAAAGTACTGTTTAACAGTCTCGGAAGAGAACAGCAGTTTACGATAGGTAGCGAAACACTGGAAGTGGTAAGGGAATACATCTACTTAGGGCAGGTAGTGACCACGGATCCGGATCATGAGACTGAAATAACCAGAAGAATAAGAATGGGTTGGGGTGCGTTTGGCAGGCATTCTCAAATCATGAACAGTAGGTTGCCACTATCCCTCAAAAGGAAAGTGTACAACAGCTGTGTGTTACCAGTACTCACATATGGGGCAGAAACCTGGAGGCTTACGAAAAGGGTTCTGCTGAAATTGAGAACGACGCAACGAGCTATGGAAAGAAGAATGATGGGTGTAACGTTAAGGGATAAGAAAAGAGCAGATTGGGTGAGGCAACAAACGCGGGTAAACGACATCTTAGTTGAAATCAAGAAAAAGAAATGGGCATGGGCCGGACATGTAATGAGGAGGGAAGATAACCGATGGTCACTACGAGCTACGGACTGGATTCCAAGAGAAGGGAAGCGTAGCAGGGGGCGGCAGAAAGTTAGGTGGGCAGATGACATTAAGACGTTTGCAGGGACAACATGGCCACAATTAGTACATGACCGGGGTAGTTGGAGAAGTATGGGAGAGGCCTTTGCCCTGCAGTGGGCGTAACTAGGCTGATGATGATGATGATGATGATGATGATGATGATGACCTTCATAAGAGCTCCTAGTGATAGATGTGTTAAATACTATCTGTACTTAACATAACACAACACTGCTTTTCCCCAAATATCTCCAACTGATGCTGAAGCCTAAATTTCTGAAGAGTCTTCTCGAAAATGGTTGAAGGAAATAGTAAATTATGCGCTCTAATTTCGACATGCTTATGAAAACGCACGCGAAAGAAATCTGCACTACAGGTGCAAAGCCCAAAATGGGTATAAATGAGCTTCAAGCTACAAATCAGATATGCATTTAGGGACTCGGTGACTGACATGAGAGTTTGAGCATTACAAACATTGCGGGCAAGAAAGCAGATATGTATGCAATGTAAGTGGATGTTTGCTTCTGCGCAAATTAACAGTGGTGCATAACCTAACAAAGCTTGCACACTGCAAGACAGCACTGTAACGATGCGCATTATCGCTCATTAAAAAAAAAACATGATCGTTGTGTTGCTGAACACCACATTATGACAACTTTGTTGATGGCAGAAATGAAGCATTTTGATATCAAAGTACAAAAGTTTTTCTGCTCACATATCCGAGCCAGTGCAGAATGCCATTCTTATGAAATATTTCTCATAAATGACCAGCATGCCACTGATTAAAAAAAAAGAACATGACTGTGTTAGGGCGTACCAACAGTGCACGCCACATCAGCATATCATGACACGGAGTCTGCGAGCACGGATTTACCCTGGGGCGATACGTAACTGCTAGGTGCAAGCTCTAAATGCGTCGCTCTTCGCACTCACACATTGCTTTGGTACAAAAACACAACTATTTTGTTCGCTTTCCCTAAGTTTAAGGGAGCCCTCTTGGACCTGGTGCATTGAGCTCCAGTCACAGCAGCTAGCGGCCATTACATGGTCCAGCATTGGTTCCCAGCCACAGTATGCCGAAAACTGAGTGCATAGACCGAATGTCGGTCGAAGAGGAGAGCAGGGAAGAAAAAAAAAAGAAAGACTAGCGCTTCTGTGAGCAGCTTGCATTGCCTTGTGCGCCACGCAACGCCATGCGACACTATGCGGGAGGAGCTCCCACCAATTTAATTAACACACACGCCATGCTCAAGTTCCTAGGACGGAGGCCCATCACTTTCGAGGCTATCAAAGTCCTTGGACTCATTCCTGTTGCAGCGGTGGTTGCTGCCGTTTCCGCTGCAGCCCGGAATGCCCGCGTCGTCGTCGAAGCTGAGGTCCCACAAGTGGCCGTGTCGGCTAGCTTGCTGGGGCGCAACCGACAACGGGGCGGCCCCCGCGGTTCTGGCGACAGACCGGCTTCTAGGCTCTCGGACGTGGTTGTCCCACAGGCTTCGAGACTTCCTCAGGAGCGCGGCGTCGTCCCGGTCTCTGAGCTCCTGGCTCCAGAGGCCCGAGTACTCTGTGTCCCAAAGCGCGGAGCGGCGCCTGGCGGCCGCCCTGGGGTCGTCGTGGAAGCGCGGGTAGAAGCTTTTCCGATGGATTCGCTCCTGGACGCTCTCTTCTCCCGGACTGCGCGAGCCGGGGCTGGGCACGCTGGCGTCGCTCGTGCTCCGTTCTACCGAAATGGGGATGATTTTGGGCCGCTGTTGCGTGCTGGGGGGCGCGGGCTCCTTAGCAGAGTTAGTGTCCATGCAGCATGCAGGTGTCTCGGGCGGGGCAAGGCTCGATCCGGCCGCAGGCTTACCTCGCTCGGCCTGCGCTGGGCGGTCCGGCGGCTCGCCGCCGCCCCGCCTCGGGCTCACTTCGCGCGCCAGGGAGCCGCTGCGCTGCGACAGCAGGCTTCGGAGTCCGCGCGTCTGCAGCGCTTCCAGGAGCGACGAGTCGGCGCCCGGAGAGTCGCCCTCGTCTCGGCGCTCGTCCTGGGGCCAGAGCCCGCACTCGGTGCGCACCGTGCTCGGCGACGTGGTGATGACGATGTGCGCGTTCGGGTTGCTGCTCCGGTTGTTGATGGACACCTGCATCCGGACCAGGGGCCTGCGGCCGCCACCGCGCTCGTCGACGCTCAGGGAGCGGCTGCAGGGCGCGCCCGGAGGCGCCGTCCTGTTGCTCTCCACGCTGATCTCGCTCTGGTAGACGGGTCGGCTTTCCTCGCCCAGGTTGAACTTGTCGCTCTGCGAGCGGTTGTACTTCTGTTGGCACCGCGGGGCGCCTTCGTCGCCGCGCGACTGCTGCGGGTTGCCGTTGTCGTTGGACAGGTGCAGCCACTTTCCGACTCGGTGTCGCGTTCTTTCCGGGTCCTGGTGGACGCCCCAGAAGTCGGGGTTGCCAGCGCCGCGGTCCAGCGACGTGCCGCGGTCGCCGTGGTGACGTCCGGGCAGGTCCTGAAACCTGTTCCTGCGCAGCGTGCCGAAGAGCGACGCCTTGTCGACGGGGTCCCAGACTCCCGACGACCGCTTGGAGAAGGGATCTCCGCCCATGGCGCGGGTGTGCGGCGTTCCGGGCTCGCTACCGGTCGCTTTCGACGGCTTGTCGACCACGAACCGAAGCAAGGTCTCCCTCTGGGGCCGAGAGGACTGCGACGACGGCTCCTTGCCGGACCTCGAGAATGGAGAGGTGGATGCGGGCAGGAAGCTCTTGCAGTGGTTGCGGAAATCGCGGCTCATGTTGCGCATGAACTGGAACAGAGCTTGCGGGTGTGAGTGGTCGAAGTGCAGGTCGAAGTCGTCTTCGTCCGAGGAGTCCCTGTCGGTCGACGTCGACCCCTGACCGCCGCCGCCACGTCTGCCCCACTCGCGGGCCCGCTTCTCGGGCGTCCGCTCTCGTCGGAACGTCTCCATGCCGGTGAACGGGTCCGCGCCGCGAAACAGGGAGCCCTTGTTCAGCTTCTTGATCGAGCTCTTCATTCGCATGAGGTTACCGAACGGACTCGAGGTGCGCCAGTCGGGGAACATGTGGTTGAAGATGTCGGTCGACTCGGACGAGCTGCCGCTGGCCGACCGCGGCACCGTCAGTTGGTCCTTGGGCGGCGGGCCCGGAGTGCGCACCACCTCTTCGTCCACGCTGGTCGCGTTGCTGGGCCTGCGCGTGATCTTGGTCTTCTTCTCCACGGTCGTCCACGAGCCGTCCGACTTTGGCTGCGCGTAGACGCGGCCACTCTCCGTGATGCACGTGCCGTCCTTGCCGAACGTGAACTTCTTGTAGCTGCGCACGGGCGAGTCCGCGACCAGCCTGGCGTGCTCGTCCGCGGAGGAACCTTCCGGAGAAGGTCTTCTCGGCGGGCCGTCCGGTTCGGGAATTTCCTCTTCCGGCGTGCCCGGAGTCGCGTTGTTCCACAGGGCGGAAGACTGATTCTGCTCTTGCTCGGCTTTCTTCCGGTTACTGAGCGTGATCTCCGCCGTGCTCTGGAGAACGTTGTCTACTTCCGGTTCCTTGCTGCCCTCTTCCGTGGACAGCTCGCGTTGCGGCTTGGACGCGCTCCTGCGCAGGATGCCCCTGGAAGCTGCCGCGTCTCGCTTCCTCTCCACGGACGGCGACTTGTCGGACTGAGCTTCGCTTGCGGCTGCGGGGAACGCGATGTCCTCCCTTTCCCTGGGGCTGGCGCTGAGCGGACCCTTACTCTTGGGCCGTTTAGGCACGGGAATGACTCTCTTGTGTCCCACTTTCTCCGGTGCGGCGGACTCTTCCGCCGCTGCGGCAGTCGGTTCCGTAGTAACGAGACTGGGCGGTTCTACGGCGGCCGACTTCGGCGTCTGCGGGAGTGGCGGTTTCTTGGTGTCCTTGAACTTTGGAGACGCCGAATTCGTCGCCGGCGACGCCTGCGAGCTCAGGCACTTTGGAATGACTATCTTGCCGGGGCAGCGCACTCCCGAGCCTCGTTGTGCCAGCACCGGCGCCACCGACGGTGGCTGCTCCTCGGCGGCGGTCTCGGCTGTCCCAGCGGGGGCGGCAACGGCGATCGCTTCCGCCTGCGTGGTCACGTCCTTGGGCGCCGCGTCGGCCTGCGCGGCTGGTTTGTCCGCGTCGTCCTTCCGGGGCGGCTGTTCCTCCCTTTTCGGGGCCGCTTCGCTGTTGGCCGTCGCCTCTCCGTGCTCCATCGGTCTCTCCGGGCTTTCGGGGGCTTCCGTGGCTTCCTGGACGTCCCCTTCATCCTGTCGAGTCGGCGCCGCTGCGTCGTCATTCTCCTTCGCGCCGGATTCGTCTCGAACCTCGCTCTCGGCGGGCGGTTTCTGCGGCTGCTCGTCGTCGAACTCCTCGTCGTCGTGCACGAAGGGTCCTCCCAGGAGCCCCACGCTGGACCTCCTAGACGAGTCGGACGTACGCACCTTCTTGTTCTTGTGGGAGACGCTCGACATCCTCATCAGGCTGCCGCCGTCGGTGGAACACTGGCGCTTGATGTTCTGGCCCTCGAGCTCGGCCGCCAGCGCGGCCGGTATGAAGTCGGCCGAGTCGTCGTTCTTGAGCGCCTCCTCCTGTTCGGCCGCCGCCTCCACGGCCGGCTGGAAGTCGAAGCTGTCGCTCTTCTCTGCGCCGTCCGGCGGGTTCGCCGCCTTGTCGAACGCCGCTTCTTCGGGCGTCGGCGAGGCCGGCGCCAGCGCCAGCAGCAGGTCGAGCCGCACGAGCGTCAGGTTGGACATGTCTTCGGCGAGCTGCAGCAAGGAATGGTCGAAGCCCTGGTTGACCCAGCGGTCCTGGCATATGTCGATGACCGTAGCTCGCTTGGCGGGGTCCACGGTCAGGAGGCGACGGATCAGCCCCGACGCGTCTGCGCAGTAGAGGAAAGAGGGGGGGGGGGGGGAGGAGGGGGAGACAGTGTGAATTTTATTTATTTATTTATTTATTTCGTACTGCCAGCCTGTTTTATCGGCCCTAGGCAGGAGTGGGATAAACATAAAGGGTTTAACAACCTAATAACATGTGAAACACAAGAAAGAAAAAAAGTAAAAAAGTAAAAAAAGAAGAAAAGGGTGGAAACAAGCAAAGCGTCATCTTGTTATAATGAAAAAAAAAAGAAACAGCAATAAACAACAATATAAAAAAATTCTGCAATACAGCACATATTTGCACAATGGCTTATGCACAAAAAATAAGGGTTCCCTTAACATGATATGATCTGTATCACATAGTATATGGAATAGGACAGAGATCGTGGGGAACGTTTCGGGTCATAGATTAATGAGAGCGTGCACAAAGGACGATAAGGTTGAGTTTGAAGAACGTTTTCAGGCAGGGCGTTCCAGTCATGGATGGTTCGGGGGAAAAACGACTGCTTAAATAAAGTGGTATGGTGCGAATACTCGTCTAACCTGAATGAATGTAAGGGACGCGTTGGGCGCCGGCTACATGGGGTAATATACAATTTTTTATCTAGCTTTACATGCTCCCGATGAATTAAATATAGCATTTTGAGTCTCTCTCGATACCGTCTTACCTCTAGGGTTTCCAGGTTCGCCTCCTGTAAAAGAGCGCTAACTGATGTATGACGGCGGTAGGAATTAAAAATAAACCTGACTGATTTCCGCTGTACCATTTCAATAATATTTATGCTTGCTTGGGTATAAGGGTCCCAGACAGGAGTAGGGCACGCTAACAATGGTCTGATGAAAGTCTTGTATGCTAATAGCTTTATATTACTTGTATATTTAGCCAAGGTCCTCTTCAGGTATCCGAGCTTCTTCATGGCTTTTTTCTTAATGTGAGCTACATGGCTATTCCACCTAAGGTCCGACGTAATTACTAAACCAAGGTATTTGTATTCTGTAACAGTGGATAAGTTATGGCCATTAATGCTGTATACAAAGGGTATAACTGCTTCTTTTTTGCGTGTAATTATCATTCAGACTTTTTCTTAGGCTAATGCTCATTTGCCACTCTAAGCCCCGTGTGGCCATTTGCTGATAAAGATGAATTTAGGATTGTCTGATCTGCCTCGCTGTGAATTTCATGATAAAGTTATGTGGGGTACTACTCGTTCCTGTGCAGTCCGGGGTGTATATGACTCCCTTAGTTAAACCGCTCACTCATTCGCGCTAAGATTTCACCGAGACGTAGCATTTTGCAGCGAGTTTGGTTTAATAGCGTTACTTACCCCACTTCGTTCGGTTAACTTCACAGTAAATAAAAGAATGGGTGTCGTCTGTGGCGGCTCCACGTAAAACGTGTCGACGCCACCGTTCGGCCGCAGCGGAAACGAACGCCGCCGCAGCTGGCACCCCACCCTGTGACTAATTAAGGCCAAGACTATCAAACATACGCCCCCAGGCGTCGTTTTAAACCGAACTTGCTCCAAAGTGCTAGCACCATGTGTAATTTGAGGGGGAACAAGCCAGCGGTTTAGCAGGTAGAATCGCGCATACCCGGCGTAGTTACTGACGTAACAGTCAGTATGAATAGTCTGTCTGAAACGCTATCGTGTCCAAGACGCATTAGGCTCACCAATATTAACCGGAGTAAATTGTGTGACAAAATGAGGCTATAGCAGCTGCCCGCGCACTGCTCGACGCACTGCCCGATGAAAGGGATCCAAAACGTTTTTTTTTTTTTTTTTTTTTTCTACAATGACGACCTACAATGACGATTTGAGGGGGGAACGAGCCAGCGATTTAGCAAGTAGTCACGTATACCCGGCGTAGTTATTGATGTAACAGTCGGTACGAATAGTCTGCCTGAAACGCTTTCGTCTCTACGACGCATTAGGCTCATCAACATTAACGGGAACACATTGTGTGACAAAATGAGGCTGCCCACTGCCCGCGCACTGCTCGACGCACTGCCCGATGAAAGGGAGCCACAACGATTTTTAGAAACTTACGACCTACATGCCAAGCGAGAAAGCTGCGATCTGCGCACTTGCCCCGCGTATACGGCAGCATTGATCGTTGAGCGCGTGCCGTGCTTTTCGACGCACTCGCAAATTGTTTTCGCCGCCTTCGTGCAGATAGCCGCACCTGAACGTCCTCGACGAAAACACTTCCCGCTTCCCTTACCGCACCTCGCCCTTCCTCTTCTTTACGTCCGTTTGGAAGCCTGTTAAGGTAACGCGAAATTGATGGGCAATTGATGCGCAACGCCGAGGCGTGGTTACACGGCGGCGATCGCTTCCGCGTTCTATATACAGGCGGCGTCTCTGCAGACAATAGAAGCCTACTCGCCATTATCGCGTAAAGGTATAGTAATAAATACTGACCAGACTTCCACTTCGGTTCGTAGTAGTCCGCCTCGGAGATTTGACGCACGAGCCGCTTGAAGTTGCTGCCGTCGAAGGGCATGGCGCCGTACACCAGCGTGTAGAGGAGGACGCCCAGGCTCCAGTAGTCCACCTACAGGGCGGGGAGGCACGGGAACGAATGCCACGAGTGAGATCGCGTGCCGCCGGCACGTGGTGTCGGTCGGATAATACGTAACTCCGGCGGACTCGACTATTTTGACTTCCAAGTCGTCTGCTACCTTTTCTATGCGTTCCGAAATAGGTTGACTAAAGCGGACATCTGTTCTATTACATGGATAGATGAAGAACACTATATAGGAATCGTGAGTCAAAAGAATAGAACTATCGCTTAACGAAGCCGATACATTTATGCAAAGAGGTTGCTGTGAAAGTACTGGCCGATATAACCTTATAACCTTCATGTAT
This sequence comes from Dermacentor andersoni, assembly GCF_023375885.2. NCBI lineage: Eukaryota > Metazoa > Arthropoda > Arachnida > Ixodida > Ixodidae > Dermacentor > Dermacentor andersoni. The sequence continues at coordinate 94,182,665 of NC_092822.1, read as the reverse complement.
ACGAATGGTATATCTAGCCGGTCCTCCATCGAGCCATGCGTCAACGCAGTTACACTGCGTGGGTTACTGTTAAGAATAATTAATTGTTAGGCTTGCAAAAAAAGACAACGCACCTGAGTGCATTTTTTTTTTGTTGCGCTAATTTTAATCATCAGCAAGTGTTACTGTTAACTCGGGCCTACCGCTTTTTGGGCCACGTGTATAGAAATAGGTTTCGCAATGCAACACTGTTACGCGACCTCTATACATTTACTTCTTGTGATTATATGGAGGTGTCACGTGACACTGCGTTACTTCCTCAGAAAGTGTCGTGACTCCCATTAAGCAGCGCCCGTAGCAATGCGCACACGGCTGATGATGATGCAACCTAATTACTATACCACTTCTTCCGTCTGTCTTCCACTGCACGAGCACTGCACGAACGTGCAGTGAACACGTCCCTGAACTAAAGGACATCGTTAGGCAACTAAAGGAAATTGCTGCTGATACCAAAGAAATAAAGGAAGAACGTCTTGCAGAGAGTGCCCGGAACTCTTTGTTTTTAGAGCGCAATGCACTCGAGCTTCTAGATTAATTTTCCGTGGGGTACCTTATCGAACGCTTTGCTAAAATCTAAAAAGAGCATATCAACTTGTCCCGACGAGTCAAGTACTTCAGAGATTTTGAGTTGTTGTTTTGAGGTTTGAGTTGTTGTTTTGAGATTGTTCTTTATTGGAACATATGTTCTGTGCATTGTATGGGTGATTCCAATGAATGTATGCACTGTTCGCTTCACTTTGCTGAGCGCTTGTAGGCTCTGGCTTACGTGGGTGGGAGCTATTGCATTTTTTTGCTTGGTTACGGGGTGATCACCCATTCGTTCTCTCACGCGACTGACAAATTTTTCGTTCGGAGGGCATAGAAAAGATTGGATACTTACATATTGTGCGTTGTTGCCGTGGAGCATGTTAAGAATGTTCCACAGCAGCCAGATCGTGATGGCCAAAAGCACAATAGTGAGGAGCACTGCACATGAGAGAAAAAGCATTACATCAACAAAGTCAGCATTCTCAAATCGAAGCGCCTATATTATATTCAATCTCTGTCGAGTGCCAAATGACCTTTGTAGAAATCTCGCAAGGTATGTTTCATGCAAAAATATGGCTTTATTCGAGACAAAATTGGGAATGAGAGGTGCTCACAATATTTTCCCTAATTTAGGTTGTTCGTCCGCGGCTTAATTAAATAATACGTGCTGCATCGGTGATCTCGACGTTCGAGATCTTCCTGTCACTATCAGGCTCTTGAGTCCGAGGGCCACTTTGCGAAATCGTGATGATTCTGGAAATAAGGTACCTTTATACTAGCGTGTAGGCAGATAAGATTTCTACTGATAGTGTCGACAGCAATACGGACAGACTTGGCTATTTATTTCCTCCAATACTTTGTCACATAACAAATCTACAGTGCATTTCGTTAACCATTCATAAATAATTTTGAAATGATATTTTGTTCAGGTGCTTATTATATCTATATATATGTATGCATATATTGAACTCAAATAGAAGCGATGCATTATCACAATGATACATGAACGCCACTTATTTGACCAACGACAAGTTCTTCAGCACGCAAGCCAGGGTTTCGGGCCGACGCCTGTCTTGTAGTGCACTAAGCGGCATGCTTATTTATGGAGCGTTCTACATCCGCACTGGGCCATATGGACGCTACCCAGCGAGAAAAAGAAAACCGGCTCAACGATACACGACAGGCAGCGAAAGCCCCCAGGGCGACAGGGTGTACTGCCCAGATAGAATAAGAATGAATTCTATAGTCCTACGCGCCAAAACCATGATATTATTATGAGGCACGCCGTAATGGGGGACTCCGGATTAATTTTGACCACCAGGAGATGTTTACCGTACCCCCATTGCACGTGGCGCCGGTGTTTTTGCATTTCGCCACCACTGAAATGCCGTCACCGCGGCCAGCATCTCATATCGCCACCTCGTGCTTCGCAGCACAGCACTAGAACCGCAAAGCCATCGCTCCATGCAGAAGCGCCTGAACGAAACGCCACACAGCGTGGCGCCATCTCTTGAGGTAATGCAAAACCCGCGCCGCGCCGCTCGCGGGCTGCTGGCGTTCACCACTCATCGCCAAAAGATGGCAAGGAAGTGTGTATATGGTATTCTGTAGCTGTCTTTTGAACGCTGCCATTGGAAATGACAAATAACAGTTCAGCACACTAGGACTTACAGCTTGAGCGATAAGATAAGATAAGATAAGAACTCGGAAGCAATATTTATAATATTTTGTTTGGGCAGTAACTGGCATATGTAATGGGGTCCTGTATAAAGGGTTCGGGGCCAGAGACTGCATTTTAATGTTTTGATTGGTTGCCCGGATGATCTCGTTTTGCTCTCGTTTGAATGCCCGGATATTCTCGTCTTGATAACAGCTCTGGCTTTTGGCTCAAAGTTACTCGACGGCCACCAATAAAGGCAGCTAAACGCATATCGTGGTTTGAAAGACAACAATGCAAAAGCTTCACTGCTCCACCCCGAGACGTCGTATATCCTGTTGAGAGTGTGGAGTTCTACTGTTGCAATCAAAACTTAAGAGGAAGTTCTAGCTCTGGGCCAACTTGAATTTACCTACTAAAATGCAGGCATAACGCATAAATTTCCCTTGACAAGCCACTGCCATTAATGATATAGAAGTCGCTGAATATAAGAGACATTGTTCAATTCAAGGAAATGTAGCAAGCCGTATTTTAGTTCAGCATCCCAAATCTTTTCCTTGGAATGCCGAACATTTGGAATATTCCATTATCAGGGCTATTTGGTGCGTGGTATCTGCTAATTCTTCGAAAGTCTGCAAGAAAGCATACGTTCCACTATGAAAAAAGTGGCATGGAATTCGTGAATTTATTTACATATACATCTATAAATACACTGATGGCCACAATTATTCCCCCAACGAGCATCATACATTGCCTTCACCCACCGTGGTGACATAGTGGCTGTAGCGTTGCGCTGCTAAGCCCGACGGCATGCACTCAATCGTGACCACAGTGGATGCGTTCTGCTGGGGATGAAATGCCAAAATGCCCACGTACCGTGCTTTGATTGCACGTTAAATAGCCCTAGGTAGTCAAAATTATACGTGAGCACACCACCACGGCGTGCCTCATAATCCTATTGCAGTTCTGGCACGTAAAACCCGAGAATGCAATTAACATCGTTTTCATCTTCACGAGTGGCGCAGTTGCACGCACCACAACGCTGTTTCTTTGCGTGATTTGGTATTCTGATTTCGGCGTAGCTTGTGAGTGGTCTAGCTAGAAAGCATCAAAATCGCACGAAAATATTGTCGTCACTTTGGTAAAAGATGATCAAAGACTACAAGACATTACACACTGCACAAGGTAAAGTTAACACAATTTAACGGATCGAACTGAGTTGTGCAACATGTTCCTGCCTTCTTTCTTCACTATATTGCGCTGCCCCTTCAAGATGTTCAACCAGTACCAACTCGCACAAATGTCGATCCTTCTAAAGATTTATGTATTTGCATCACGAGAACATGGCTTGAGATCAATTTGCAGGTTAGAATACATCTACACATGCCTGAATCTCGATGTCTGCTTTAAAAAAATTAATTGGGTTTTGCGTGCAAAAACCACTATCTGATTATGAGGCACGCCATAGTGGTGGACTCCAGATTGCCTTGTACCACTTGAGGTTCTTTAACGTGCACATAAATATATGTACAAGGGTGTCTTTGCACTTCGCCCCCATCGAAATGCGGCCGCTGTGGCCAGGATTTGATCCTGCAATGTCGTACTTAGCGGCCCAACACCATATCCACTAAGCAACCACAGCCGGTTCCAAATATCTGTGTCTTTGTTGTACATTGTCAATATCTCAATTGGAAATATGTAATACCCTCCCGCCAGCAATGGTACACCTGAAATACTAAAGCCACGGTGACTCAAAGCGATGCGTAGAACATATATAACATTAGGCTAGGTATTTAGCGGTCATTGTTTTGTTCCACTAACCGTAGCCAACTACACAAATGAGTGCATAAACAAAATATAGTTTACCCACGACGACGACCACGATGAGGAATAGGTCCAGCGTGGAGCTGAAAAGAAAGAGAAAAGCGGTGTCATGACGGAAAAGCAAAACATTGTCTTCCTATTCAAGGTCTTGTCGATTGCATGTACTTGAGAATAAATAGAAGGTCTCGTATCGACTGTCACTCCGAAAAGATCACCCCTTCACCCTGACTGCCCGCCCAGACAAACTGGGCTTTGAAAGCTGTGCTCAACAAATAAAACTTCTTTATTTTAATATTTCTTTTTGTTACCATTGTCCAACGACTAGCTGTGATCTGAAGGATCACTCTGTTTCTGTTGAAAATTTATTTCCGAAGTTCTATGCAGTCGGTAAAACGAGCTTTGCCACGGATCAGCACTATTTATGAAGAAGAGGCCAATCTGTTCTGCAACTGACGGCGACAATTTCTTAGCTGTCGCCAACTCTCGTTCTTTAGTCAGTTATTGGTATTCAATTGTATATTTTACGTATGCTTCCTCTTGTTTGCATCTATCCCCGTAACACCATTGCAGAAGCAGCGTTATTTGCTCTCATGATGAAACAAGTTAGTGGATGCTACCAGCTGAATTTCACAGCGGCTGCTTGCACATCCATGGCGCCGGCTCCTGCAACAAAATATACGAAGATTAACTCATTACTACGGAAACTGAAACAAAATTACAGAACTGTTCAGTGACCGTAACGGCTACCGGCGCACTGCATACAAACGCTTTATGCGGCCGCACTGACATGTAATTTGAGCCTTACGCCACACATAAATGTGGCATCTGGTATATAACATTGCAAACCGCCCTCAGCAGTTGTGGCGGTTTTCAACAGCTTCTGGACATCCCATTTTGCCAGGCCGGAATAGCGATTCAATTTTTTGTACCCACAAACATATCCGCCGTAGAAACAGTAGTGAACGCAAAATCACGCCCTCCCGCTGCATCGAGACATGGCAACAATCCAAGTGCGCGGCTGCACTAAGCCTGTTCCCACGCTGCACTGCGCATGTCCTCATTTCACCGCCCGCATCTAATCGAGAGGCATAATTGCCCTTTACCCAACTCTGCCATATAAAGCCGATCGGCTCCCGCGCGGCCTTTCATGGGTTTCGCAGCACGACAACAATGGCGACAAACGCGGTGGGCACGGCGGCACTACTAGCATGCGGTGCACTAATCCCCTCATCTTCGTTGTGCAGCTCGCCCTTGGTCTGTGTTTTTATGGCACCAAGAGCAGCATCGACCATCCCGGGATAACCTTTGTCACCCCACCGGTGAATGAAGCGCTCGTCCACGTGTGGGATACGCTGACATCATCAGACCTTCATCGACCAAGTCACCTTGAGACGGCAACATGCGCAGACTGTTCGGCGCATAAGCCGCTGCGAGCGCCACCACAAGAGTGGACCATATATATCCCGCACGGGCACTACATCGGCAGTGGGCACGGCGGCACTACTAGCATGCGGTGCACTAATCCCCTCATCTTCGTTGTGCAGGTGAGAAGGCCTTTTGGAAAATGCTTCCGCACTAGCAACCGTTTTTTGGTGGTGCTGCCGTGCCCGCAGCTATGTCACGGGGTGTTTGATATGGCTGTGTTTCTGTGGAAGTTGCTACTGTTATCGGGAGAGTCGAAACAAACCCCGGCCCTGAACTAAAGGACATCGTTAGGCAACTAAAGGAAATTGCTGCTGATGCCAAAGAAATAAAGGAAGAACGTCTTGCAGATATAGGGACCAAATTAGATGCCATTGCACTTCTAGAAAATAAAGTACAATCTTGTCAGACCGAGATTTCCCGCATGTGTCGCGTAATAGAAACAATGGAACAAAAAATCGATGACCTTGAGAATAGAAGCAGGAGAGCTAACTTAATTGTTTATGGCATACAGGAATCAGAAGATGAAGCAAGCGACAGTCTTGAGCAGATAGTTAGCGGAGATATCATACAAGATATCCTAGAGCTGGACCCTGCAGTTACCATAGAACGCATACACCGGTTGGGCAGACCGCAAAAGAAAAAGACTAGGCCGGTAATTTTTAAACTTCTAAATTCCCGCGACAAATCGGCAATATTGAAGAAAGGTTTTAAACTTAAAGGTTCAAAATTTGCCATCGGGGAAGATTTTTCTCCTAACATACGAGACATTAGAAAGAAACTGGAATAGTGCCAAAGAAAATCGCGACAAACACGACAAAGTCTCCCTTGCCTTCGACAAACTGTACATTAACAGTCGCGCCTTTGTTTGGGACGAAGAAACCAATGACAAAGTACCCCTTAAAGAAAACGAAGCGGAATCAAGCAAAATAAATGGCCAGCCAATGACGCGGAGAAGAGCTCGATAAGACAACTAACAATCATAAATGTAAATGCAAGAAGCTTACTAAACAAAATAGAATCTTTCGAAAACCTGTTAACTGATCGCGAACCTGATATAGTCGCCGTCACGGAAACGTGGCTTTCACCGGATGTTTCCAACCATGAAATCATTCCACCTAACTATTCAGTCATTCGAAAAGATCGGAGTTCCCGTGGTGGTGGCGTGGCTCTTGTGATTAAGAAAAACCTTCCATTTGTTTTACTGCCCGATGTGTCAGGTGCTGAAAGCGTGTTTTGCAGGATTCTTTGTAACAGTACTACTATTTGTGTGGGTTGCTTCTATAGAAGCCCCTCTTCGGGTGATGAGAGCATTTCTGCCATTCATGAGTTTCTACACCGATATGCTAACAACTCTAGAATCATCCTTATGGGAGACTAACCTTCCAGACGTGGACTGGATAACTATGCATCACGCATCATCTTCTTCAGAAATTCTGTTTGACCTAATGTTATCATTTAACCTTCACCAAATAATCCTAGAACCGACGCGTAAGCAAGCTTCCGCAAACAATATCCTTGACCTTATACTAATCAGCGATCATTTTTCAGGGCACCAAGCACAGACAGAAATTATTGAAGGCATTTCAGATCACAACATACCGCTATGCTTGTTGCCTCTGGACTGCTCATTAAGAACGCCTTGTAATACGTCTATGGTACCCAACTTCGAGAAGGCGGATGACGCCAGCATACTAACCCACCTTGCGCTCGAATTTCAAGCTTTTACTGAAATAACCTCCGACCCGTCCATCGATGTAAACACAGCCTGGATTCATTTTAAGAATATGGTTTGCTACTGCGTGACTAACTATGTTCCGTTAAAAAACAAGCGATCCCACACATTCCCATTACGGCATGAATAGATAAGCCGACAAAGAGCGTATGAGGACGATGACGTGAAGCCGACAGCAAGACGATGGTCGGATTGCGAAGCAGGGATGACGACAATATGGCAAGCATAGCGGCATCCCGACGACGGTATGTCAACGAATGCATGACAATGGCTGTGTCACAGCGCAATGAAATGACAGCCTATGATCACGATTGAGCGTAGATAGCATGATTACGGTGGCGAGATGACTAAAGGAAGTTTCAGAGGCGTTTGTTTAAATTAAGAGCGGGGTCAAGTACACAGCCAAGCAGACAGACAGACTGAGTGCGCGAGAGATTGGCTCAAGTAGGCTAATAATGCTAACTGCATTACAAAATGTATCACCCACCCGACACTATAGCCGGAGGCCCCCACCGTGCTTGCTCAGTGGCTATGGCGGTGGGGCTGAGTACGAGGTCGCGGGATCGAATCCCGGCCACGGCGGTCGCATTTCGATGAAGGCGAAATGCGGCCTCGGGTGGTCGACATTTCTGCAGTCCTCCACTACGGCGTGCCTCGTAATCAGAAAGTGGTTTTGGCACGGAAAACCCCACAATTAATTGTTTTATAGCCGAAGTTACAACGGAAGCCCACACAAACTTCGTCCTTGTCCGAGTATCAAACGCTGCGCTGATATGTCTGCCTGTTTACAGTTGTCAACCAACTTGACCACGGTACGTGATCGAGTACCCTCCTGGATAGCTGAGACGACAGAGGAACCGGCCCGGAAAGGCACTCGACGGCCTTCGAGTCTCGCGCCAGGATGAATGTTTCTTCGACAGCGAAGCTTTCTTTCTGGAAAACCAGTAAAAGTTTCTTATACATGATCGGCTTATGTCGTGTGGAGACAATTTTCGTTTTTTAGATAGTTTGGAGAACAATAAGGGCTGGTATATAACAAGTTCAGCGTTGTTACACTTACAACGTTGCAAATGCTTCGGTTACGATATCTTAAGATAGCGGTCATCGTTGTTACACTTACAACGTTACAAATGTTTCGGTTGCGCTATCTTAAGATAGTGGTCTGCCCCACACAAACAAAATTACCACAAAGCCTGCTCGGCGGAAAACATCGATAACCAACGCAAGAATCATTGGCGCTTCTTCCAGTCACCATATTAAGTCGCAGTTTCGCCCGAAAGGCAAATCGATTGCGATAGCAAATTATTAGGCAGCAATATATGAAGTAAGGGCAGTTGAATTAGCGGTCGTGCGCGCTTAACAAAATTAACAAGCATGGTGCCACGCGCGCACCGACAAACATGAACTAATCTCATTGGATGGCCGCGGGCAATCGCTATCGAAACACTGGGATGAGTAAGAGCGGCAGCGAGCGATTTGCCTTTCGTGCTGCCTCTCGCTCCAATGCGAACTAAGCGCCGAGAACATAGCGCACACGGAGCTCCTCGTTACGCCTAAAGTCTGTATCCGCCGCGAATCACCTTGAATGCAGGGCCCCGAGCGGCAGGAATCAGACGCGCCATACGCAGCGGCCCCGGGTGCCAGACGACCTAGCTATGCCACTGCATAGGCAACAGCTATACTGACCTGAATAAGATCACTTGCATATCCCACAGAGAGCTAATTTCCAGAAATTTTCAATGCTTAAATTTATAACCAGAATACTTTCAACAGACGTTGTCAGAACAGTTAAAGAAGATCGAAGCGTATCGAAGGCTTACAAGTGCGTAACGGAGTACCAATCAAAATGGAAATTTTATAAAGAGCATTTTCTAGATCGACTAAAGGTAACAAACGTGATGTGTTAGTTACATCTCACGAAGAGCTATTCCTACAAACTAAATCTCCTTTAGAGCGGCCCAACATTTCTGTCTTATCTACTTTAAATATACTGTTCCGTAGCCGCGACAAAGCTAGTCATCTCATGTTAATGGTGCTTCATAAATTCAGATTAAAAAAAAGAAAAATGATGCTCTCTGCAGTTTTACGGAGGGAACAAAAATATGGGGGCAGAGTCGAGTGCAGTTGACTTTAAGATAATGCGAACCATTCATCATTTGTAGACAACGGCTCTATGCATAATGCAAATGTTGTGTAGTGAATGATCAGGCCAGGACAATATGCTGCAGTTTTTATGTTTACAATAACAAATAGAACGTTTAAAATGATAGGATAAAAGAATATTGAAAGCAAATTAAAGCCATTTGGCACTTATCCACTGGCAGCAGTTCACATACCCAATCATCCATATGGCACCCTAATTTTGAGGGCTGTCACAGCAGAATCGCTCAAAAAAAATAAAAACATAGCTGCACTATCATCGAGATTCGCGTACTTAAGCAGCGAGACACCCGCAAGAAAAGGGAGTGCATCCGGAGAAGAATGCATTACATTAAGAACATATATTCTCACGAGGACAAGCAAAAGCGAAGCATAGAACGCAAACTAGAATAACCCAGCCCTTTGCGACAATGCCCTGGGGAACTTATAACTGCCATTGGAAAGAATTTGCCTGGTAATGCGACGAGGAGGAAGACCTGTGTTTGTCTTGCGCAGTAGTGGATAAAAATCGTCTACGCTGACCTGCAGCTTTTACCGCTCAGTTTAATCCAAACGCCATTGAAAATAATCCAGGTGCCAGCCAATTTAATCTGAGCGCCAGCATTTTTAATCAAAGTGCCAATAATTTAATCCAGGCGCCACCACATTTTATCCCAGCGCCATCCGAATTAATCCGCGTGCCAACTCATTTAATCCTTGCGCCAGCCATTTTAATCCAAGTGCCACACATTTTAATCCCAGTGCCAGTCAATTTAATCCTGTTGGACATTGATTGAGAAACAAGTAATTCTTGCAGAAGAGGTAACAGGCGTCATGAATGCCGTCTATTCATTGATGTGATCACTATTTTGACGTCAGCACTATGGGAGCAGTTTCCGCGCTACCGGTGTCGTCAAAGCTGCTTCAGAAACATTTTCGTGTGTTATACAGCTCGCTCATTTCCTCCTTTTCGAGTCGCATTTCCGAGTGACAAGAGTGACCCACATAAGTGAGTCAGAATCGTGAGGGATATTACGCGAATTGGGTTGCGATCATGACATGTAATTTCCTTCCCTATAGTCTTGCACATCGATCACATCGTTCGCAAGGGTAAAAACTAGCTCACGATTACTCAGGCACCTGACATAATCACTAAGCGATTCAATATAGCTCATTAGGCTTGTGTCTTGCATACATTCTTATGCTTCCAACATGCATATCAAACGAAATGGTTCTGAGAATGTAACAGCTTATTCTTGAGTGACATGATTAGGTCACTAGGTCATCTAGGATTTGGTCAACTTCTAACCTGCCTACTAACATATCGAAGGAAATCGCTTTCAAAGCTTAAAAACCTGCTCCCTATCATTGACTCAAGTTGACGTGATCACTAGTGACTCTCGTGACGTCACCACGCTTCTCACGCATGCACTATCCTAAACTGCCGGCATGCTTATCAAATGAAGTGCTGGTTGTATGAGAACCATGATGACATCATGTGAGTGACTAGTGATCACCTCATTGGCTGCGTGATAGTGAGCCGGTTATTACCCTTTATAAGCTGTCGTCCAGGCTGCGTCGACCGAGGCCCGTGAAGTGTCGAGTTCGTTGCCGAGCTTGGCCACGGTGCTGGAGACGATGTGGCGTCCCTTCTTCACGTTGGCCAGTCCCTGGATGAAGGGAACACCTAGATGTGGCACCTTGATCGAAGCGGGAGCCCAGAGCGAGCTTGGGCCTGGGTGTTCAGCTCCCACCACGCCCTGCACGCCGGGCGCTCGCCGCGTTCTTCCGGATGCTGTCACGCGCACCTTCCTCGCTCAGATCGGCATGAGCTGCACCGCCTTGATGATGATGATGATGATGATGATGGCCTCATGTTATGGCTCATACCCACACTGGGGGATTGGCCAAGAATTGCGTGCTGAAACGTTCACCTATTCTTTTTGAAGTGCCACTTATTCGATGAGAAAAAAAATATAACGAAAGAGAGATAAGAAAACATACAAAAACAAACAAAATACAAGACAAAACTTAAAAAGTTATTTGTTTTGTTGACTGTATGTAACTGCAAACGGCATCAAATACGTCCCTGTGGCTGACCCCTATAACTGACGCACTGAAAGATAGTATGATTTCTGGTGATAATTTTAACCCTAATTTTGCGAACGGAAGTTCTAGGTGTCTTTTTCTTAACAATTTGTATCGTCGACATACCAAAAAATAATGATCTAGTGATTCTGATTCTTGGCAGTATGGGCACAGAGGCGATAGCGTCAGACCAGTCCTGTGTAAATATAGGTTTAATGGAGGGACACGGCAGCGTAATCTCGTGATCGCTACTTCTGATTGTCTTGATGGACACCACTGGATCTTCCACGGAAATCTGAGGTGCTGATATTCCGTCCATGTCGTTATTGATTCACTGACATCTCTATGAATTGAATATTTTCTATATCTGATTGCTGTTATGTGAGCCACCAAAGGAAGAACAGGCATTATAGGTCCACTCAGGGATGCTCGCGCTAATGCGTCTGCCATTTCATTTGAATGTAAGCCACAATGTCCATGTACCCATAATAGTTTTAGAGAATTCAACTGCGGAGGAACTAATGTTAGAAACGTCTTTAGTGGTGGCGAATTGGGTGAAGCCGTAAGCGAAGTACAGACCGAAAGGGAATCTGTTATAATAACTGCACTTATTGAGTTCGACGGGAGTTTCCGAAGCGCTAAAGGAATTGCTAAAAGCTCGGCTTCAAAAACAGGTGTGAAGTCTGGCAGTCTCAAGGAGAATGACCAGCCAAGCCGAAGCGAGAAGATGCCTACGCCCGCCTTTTCGTTGTTCACTGAAGCGTCTGTAGCTATTATGTTATTTGTTTGCACGTGTGCTAGGTAATCTTGCAACAGGTTATTTAAAAAAGTGGCAGATTGATACTTAGAGTTGGGGGGGAATATGTCATCAAAATCTATCTTAATATTCTGATGTGATTCGGTTGACGGAATTACCTCTCGAATGTTCACATTCAGGCGATCTAATTCTTTTTGAACAAATATGATCTGTGCAGTGTGAAATCGAGGCCAATGAGCAAGGAAGAAGGAATTTGGATCATCAATGAATGCGTATTCAGATCGTCTAAGCGGCAAGCTGTAAAATTTCAGAAATGCTTGAACTGTTAAGATGCGAAATCTGCAGGGCAATGTTGGAAGGCGCGCTTCTTGGTAGATAACATTAATAGCCACAAACCTGGGGAGTCCCAGACATAGGCGTAGAGCCTCACGCTACAAAAGAACCAGAGGCTTTATTAGCAAAGAATGCAATGTCATCTGCATACACGTAAACGTGCACGTCCTGACAAGTGGGGATAGAGCTAATTAATATATTAAACAACATTGGGGATAGGACAGATCCTTGGGGATCTCCGCGAGTTTGTCTGAATTTAGACGAAGAACATCCGTCCTTAAAGCAATAAAATTCTCTTGATCGCAAAAATTCTGCCACCCATGCGGTTATATAATAGGGAAAATTACGACGCTGCAGAATATCTAGTAGAATTGAATGTTCGACGCTGTCATAAGCTTTAGCTATATCTAATTTCATCAAAGCAGAATATCCTCTCCTTTTCCGGGCAGGTTGGATGCGGCTCTCTAAATCAGCATGGGCACACCATATTGAGCAATTAGCTCTAAAGCCTATTTGATTTGGACTTAATATTAAATTATCCGTCATCCAGATAGTAATGCGGCAGTGTAATACCCTCTCTATGAGTTTGACCATATTAGAAGTAAGAGAAATAGGTCTGATGTTTTCTATGTTATAACCTTGTCCTTGTTTTTTAGGTATCGGGATTACTTTAGCTACTTTCCAATCGTAAGGTATCCAGGCTTTGTGTAAGGAATAGTGTATAACGTTTAGAAGGTCTCCAGGAGATAGATCAAATAAAATTTTTATCATGTGAACGGTAATTCCATCAGGACCAGGGGCTGACAATGGTAAGGTTCGAATCACTTGAGATAATTCTGGCAATGAAACTTCAGTATACACTAAGGATGGGGCTAATTTTTGCAAATTTTACGACATCGATGACGTGAATCTACTCTCCAAGCCTTTAGCAAGGAGTTCGAGAGATTTTCTCATTTCATCGGGAGACAGATTGACATAATCAATATTAGCTGGCGATGGCAGAATTTTCCGAGATCTCATATATCTAAACAGCGGTTTTTTGTTTTTAGATTTAGAAAGGAAATCATAGTGTTTCCTATCATAATCCTCTTTAGCTTTAGCAACTGTACGTTTAAAGACAGCAGCATAAAACTTGTAATCAGACCAATTTTTGGGGCACTGGTTGTAGAGGAGCTGCTTCCAAGCTGCCTGTCGGCGTCGGTGGCCTCGCGTGCAGTCTGCATTCCACCAAGGGTTATAAGATGTTTGCTTTGTAGATGTAACACTGAATTCAGCCTTTTTGTATGTTCTTTTAATTACCGCACAAAGTTTCATAGCCTTGGTGTCTTCCTGCTCTTCGGAATGCGAAGCCAAATGTACCTTAAGATCGGATTTAAATTTATTATAACCTACAAATACGCGTACCTGGGAGCACGATGACATAATCGGGCAAGCAATTTCAACCATTATTGGAAAGTGGTCACTGTTGGTTGCACAGTCCAAGGCTGTCCAGGATGAGTTAGTGAAGGACGAACTTACGAAACTTAAATCCAATGCGGAGCGGGACTGTTTACAAATATATGTAGGAATTCTAGAGTTCAGACAAGACAGATTATTATCTATTGTCCAATCCCACAAGCGTTTGCCACATTGGTCAGTTCGAAAGCCCCAGCACGTGTGATGGGAGTTGAAATCTCCAACCAGAATTTTGTCCTTACACCATGAAGTCACTGCTGAATTCAAACATCGAGTGTTCTGTACACCCGCCGGGAAGTATACGTTTACTAAAGAGAAAGGTAGACACCCTGGTATAGTTATATCTAATGCGAAAATTTCGCTTTCGGGGGACATATGTTTATATGAAATCTTTGCTTTAAGGCTAATTCTGTTATTGATAAAGAAAGCTAAACCTCCGCCCTTCGATGGACGGTCCAGTCGGAAAGAGTGATAGTTAGCCAATTGAAAACATTGATGAGCTGAAAGCCATGTTTCTTGCAAAGCAATAATATCCGGGGAAAATTTCGAAGATAGATACAATAAATCTGTTGCTGCGGAGTAAATTGATCGGCAATTCCAATGAAGAATATTGAGGAGACCTATGGTTGCGTAAGTATGGACTCAGTAACTGCCTTACCTAAAATGTTTTCCTTTAATAAATCTTCCTTTGTAAGGCTGTCTTTCTGATACTTTTTTGTCTTTGCCTGAGTTAGAGTCGTAGCTTTTTTAGACAAAGGGGACCTACATTGTTTTAACGATCGAGGATCCATGTCCATTTCCTCTGCGCCCTCTGTGTTATCGTTGGAGCCTGTGCATTGGGTCTGGTTAACAGCGACAGGTGGGATTACAATTTGGGCATCTTGCGACGTGCAATTGGCGGTTACTTCCTCGTTTGAAGTACGTTGACACTCAGTAGTTCGAGAAGTTATACCAACTGCTGTTGTTGTTCCAAATATGTGCGCCATCTGGCTAGTTAGAAGTTGTGTCAGGGACTCACAAAGGTTTCCAGCTAGGCGCTCCATAGATTTTTCCATTGCCCTTTCAATGGCATTAGCAATAGAATGTGAAAGAGACGTATCCGTTGCTGTCACCTGGCGGGCTGTGACGCCGGCGTAACCCTGTGTCCTAGAATGAATTTCCGCTACGGCTTCTCTACGTGAACATCGTCTTCGTTCAACGATTTCCAGAATTTCAATTTCCCGTGCCTTGGCTGAGCAATTAGAATAATCAGCAGAGTGGGCGTCATTGCAGAGGCAGCACCTTTCTTCCTTGCTCTTACACTCGCTAGCATTGTGCTCTTGTCCACAAATTCGGCACCTGGAAGCAGATCTACATCCTTTTACCGTGTGTCCGTAGCGCCAGCATTTCACACATTGGAGGGGACGAGGGGACAGAGGTTCCACTCTGTAGATTAGAGGCCATGCCTTTATCTCTGAGGGTCGATTTGTCCCTGCAAATGTGGCTATGATCGACTCAGTAGGGATCCTGTTTTTCTCGACCACACGTCCACACCGATAAACTGAAATTACACCCGCGGGTGAAAGCATCTCTAATACCTCTGTCGGTGTCATGTTCACGTCGACGCCGCGGACAAGCCCTTTCACACATGCCAAGTGGGGAGGAATAAATGCGCTCACCGGATTGGCGGCAAACAGCGAACAGTTTAACAGGTCTTGTACACAGGACTGGTCTGCCGAAAAGCAGAAGACTCCACCTCTTCCAAACTGGCGGACCTCAGTGATGTTCTGGAAATGGGCCGTCGCCGATCGCAATTCCGCCTGAATCGCTTTCGGATTCTTCATCCGTATGACTCCGTTATTGGTCGGAACGAGAGCCACAGGAACTGATGTGATGCCGCTTCGTAGAAACAGATCCACAGGTAACTCCTGCGGAGGAAGAGAAGCGGACCAGGGGAATGCCCCTGGCCCTGGCGAAGAAAAGGACATCTGCGTGGTCTGATTAGCTAAATAATAATGAGACTAGCTAAACTGTTTACAAGCGATAGAAGAAAAAAAAAATAACAGCTACTCAATTCTTGGCCAAAACCCTGCGAGGCAAGAACAGTCAGGCAAGAACAGGCCTTGGACCGCTGGTTCACTTGATGATGATGATGATGATGGCCTCATGTTATGGCTCATACCCACGCTGGGGGATTGGCCAAGAATTGCGTGCTGAAACGTTCACCTAATCTTTTGAAGTGCTACTTATTCGATGAGAAAAAATATAACGAAAGAGAGATAAAAAAAAAAAACGTACAAGAACAAACAAAATACTAGACTTAAATTCCCCGCTTCGTCGTCGTCGTCTCTGTGCAATGGCTCAGCGGCTGGGCCTTTTCGCTTCTGCGTATGAGGTTGCCAGCTTGCATCCCAGGGAACAGCACTTCGGTTGCGCCAAAATGGAAGCTTACCAAACTTTCCTGGACATAAGAGGATGGATGGATGGATGTTATGAGCCCCCCCTTTGGAACGGGGCGGTGGGTTACGCCACCAAGCTCTTGCTATCATACTGCCTAATGTCGTACCTAGGTAAAAAAAGAAAAAAAAAACCCGTGGCGAATTCCCATAACGAAATGTTCTGATCCCCTGTTGTGAACTTTCTTTTTGTACGTCTCCCCCCCCCCCCCCCCCATTGTAGATATGTTTACTTTCCCCCTGCTCTCGCTGAACCCAAGGGCTTCAGGAGGCCAGTGGGGGAGGAGGAAAGAGAAAAGTAGAAGGCAGGGAGTTTAACCAGAATAACGTCCGGTTGGCTACCCTACACCGGGGCAATGGGAAAGGGGAAAACAAAGATCACAGGGAGAGAGAGGAGGGAAGGAAAGAAGGAAATTGCGGCAAGTTCGCTGACGCGTGTGGTTTTACAGAAATTGCATTGATAGTCACAGATGGTCGCACAAACCCGTCGTCCTTAAGAAACACAAAAGCGCCTTCACCGCTTTATGGGCCAACGGGCGATGGGGCGGTGTTCCAGCAGCACCTGCACAGAAAGCGGCCGATTGTCCAGTTTTTGGAAAGCTTTGGCAAGTTCTTGTCTGTCTAGGGCATATCTTGGACAGTGGCACAGCAGGTGGTCGATGTTTTCTTCGGTGCCACAGACATCGTATGCTGCACCGTCAGTCACTCCAATTAATGTAGAGTATGCCTTTGGGAAGGCAACTCCTAACCAAAGGCGACAGAGAAGCGTAGCTTCACGTCGAGGAAGTCCAAGTGGAGGTCGGAGTTGCAGGGAGGGGTTTAGTCGATGCAGTCGTGTAAGTCGCAAGTTTGGAGAGTTCCACTCGGTCACTGTGAGACTGCGTGCCAGGTGTCGAAACTGCCTTGCAGCGTCAGTCCTCGAAAGCGGAATTGGAACGCTGTACTCTTTTTGATGTGCTGTGCCAGTGGTGCCTAAATCGACCACTGGCCAGACATCTTCACATTCTAATAAAACATGCTCCATCATTTCCCTAGCTTTACCGCAGCAAGCACATGCTTCTTCTTCGTTCTCGCTTTACAGAGGCGTGTTCTAAAGCATGCTGATCTCGCTTCGAAAAGTAATGAGTTTCCCTCTGAGTTATCATAAACTGTTTCTCTCCTGATTACGTTTTTTCCTCTCAAGTAGTTACTCATGGTAGGTTTCTTTTCCATTGCCGCCACCCATGAGATTATCTAAGCCTCTCTGACTTTCCGCTTGACGTCCTTTGTTGCTGAGTTGCTCACCATAGAGGCGGCATACGTGCTGGTAAGCTTCGTGGTTCTTTTCCTCCACTGTCAATCAATGTTACTCCTGTACAAATACCTAAACACTCTCCCAACCCATTTACTTTCTTCCTTATTCCTCAGTCGTTCCTCATACTCAATTTTGCTGTGAGCTTCCCTCACTTCAAAACTTGTGCAGACCATATCACCTTGCACAGCTTCATTTGTAGTCTTCCCATGAGCGCCCAATGCGAGGCGTCCCACTGACCTTTTGTTTCCATTGGTCCTGATTGTACCCCTGATTTCAAGCGAACAACCGCATTTCCCAATATTCATTGTCTCGTGCTGCACAAGCATGAACATATGCCATGCAATTTTTTAATGTGCTTTTTACCGTTCCCTTTCCATTCTAATGAACTTTCTTTCCCTCTTTCTTTATTATTATCATCATCGTAGGTGTTACAGTGCATACGCAAAAGACTGTTCGACCCAATAGCCACAGGCTAGTGGATGGGTCCGGATATGCGAAATAAATATACATTCGGTACAAGCATAGGGGGATCAATACAGGGGTTGAATGCAATACATTAGCGCATTAAAAACAGAAAACAAAGGAATTCTTTTGCGGCATGCATAAAAATTATCACCAGTTACAAAAATTATCAAACCGCAAACAACAGAACGCCAAGCAAGAATACAGGCACAAGATCAGTTGTTTAGAGTTAATAAATAGTGCTTTGTCGAAATTTTGTGTATCGTATTTTAGAGGGTATGTCGTTCCATGTCGTAACTCCAACAAATTCAAATAGACTTTTCCCATATACGTTATGTACAGGAGGCAGGTTGAAATTTCCATCGGCACTTCTGGCAGCACGCGATGATGGAAAAAATATGGACACAGGGAAAGGATGATTACGTTTCACAACTCTGTTTACGCAGCTACCTGTTTTATTCTCACGCATAATATCGAATCGCAATATGTTTAGTTGATTGAACAGTGGCCTGCTGCAGGTGTACCGGTTCTCGAGTGCGTCACGATTCTTAATTCCCGCTTTTGTATAACCAAATGGAGCATAACAGAATGAAACTTCAATGCAGCCGGGCCCCGTCACTGTAGTCACTACCATTTCGTAAAAGGAAGTATTTGGTTTCACAATATATTCGCAAGAAACTTTTAAATACGTAAATGGGCACTTTAGCGGAAGGTGTATTCACGAGTCCCTGTTTAAATGATGTGAACGGAAGCACTTAATTTGGAAAAGGTTTTTCGCTGGTATATGATTTCTGGCGACGGCATGGAGTAAAAACGTGTACTCATACACGACTAAATATGCATATGCGCACTAAGACGCTCTAACACACAAAAGCATACAAAGACGAAGGCACACGCACATGCGGAGAAAACACACACAGACAAACGCTCACGCACACAAATTAAAGGGAAGCTGAAAGGTTTTCCAGAAAAAATGAGTGAACATCTCTACATAATGGTTTTCAACCCTCCGAATTCAAATATCGTATCGAAATTGAGCGAAAGAAAGCGCAAATATATTTTATTTCGACGAAAAGTGCAGCAGCGGACACGCCCAGCTCGCGCGTCTCGTTTCCGCCTGTGATTGGTCGGGCGCCTCGTGACGTCAACACTAGTGTTCGTCCGAACCGACCGCTGCCGCTACACATGAAGCGCGGTGCCAGGTAGTTTGGTGCTGTTTTTCTGAGACGGTAATGGAAAATTTAGAGAGACTGCGTTTTTCTGAGGAGTTCGGCGTTACTCCCTACATGTACGAGCCGATTGCGAAGAGCCAGCTTCTCGAAGAAGCAAACGATGCTTGTGCGAGCAGTGCTTTCGACGCGAACGAAAGCGAAGTCTTGGGATCTCCTCGTGTTGGAAATGCTCTTTGGTGAGTATGTTTTCTGCAAAGCGATCTAGTGATCTCGCCGATCTTTCGCCGATCTTTCGCCGATCTTTCGCCGTTCTAGTGAGCTCGTTTCCGGTAGTGTAGTGTAACTGTAGTGTTGTGTTCCTGCATGCCTCCTCGTGGAACGTAAGCGGGGATGCGATCGTCGGCATTTGTGCGCTGTCCAAAGCTGTCGGCAATCTACAAAGACGGTTTAAACGCGTGAAAAGCTTCCCGGTTCATGCAGTACGTGTAGTGACCTTCATCTGTGCGCCATCCGCACACTACTCGTAACCGAAGTCGTAAAGGCGGTGAATTCCGTCGGCTACGTGAGACGGTCGGTTTCTCGCTATGCGCGACAGAAGGGGGGAGCGTAGCGTCCTGGCGTGCGCCGGCTTTCCAGCACATGCAAACTCTACATTTGCACTGCGTTATGGTAGCTGCATGCAGGCTGTTTCACAACACACGTGCAAATAGAAAATTCGCGGCGCTTTGCGACGAAACCTGCGTCAAGGGCGGGAGATAAACATGCACCTTCCGTTCAGCGTGCTAACACGAAGGAGCTCGCAGTAAATCAAAATCCAGGTTTGGGCGAGTTCGTCTATTCATAAGGTCTTCCAACACCAGTTATCATCAGTCAGTCCGCACTCGTGCCGTCTTTGTTTTCCTTGCTCCGATCTTTTTGCGCTTGTGGGAAGTAATGGAAGACAACATCGTCACGGCCGCTGGTGTTCGTGCAACCGTAGGCTGCACAGAAAGCCGGCATGATCGGCCCACCACTTCAGTTGATGCTGCGCACGTTGACTACCACTCTACATACACGCAGACGCACCAACAAAGGAATGCAGGGTCAATCGAAGCAGATTACGATGGCACGCACGCAGAAACAAGCACGGTCAGGCACGGTCGCGGAGACTGCGAAGGAACGGAACACTAGTGTTGACGTCGCAACACCACGGTTTCCGGTCTCCGCTCGCATCGTCAGCAGCAGCGCGCGGCATCCGACGGGGGGCGGAACTACAGCGCAATTTTAACCGACGAATACGTCGCTCCTAATTAAAAAAAGAAAAACAAAATTTTAGCGACATATTTTACAAGGTTCCCGCATCCGTATACGAGCGTCTGATTGAATTCGACAGACTCTTCGAATTCCCTTTAATGACAAGACCCGCCCACTCAGACTGGGTCTCCGCCCTCCCATCGGCCACAAGTGCCGCGGGAACGGTCATCAATGGCATGAACCCGGGTCAGAACCCTAAGCTCCGATGCCGGCTTCGCGCTCAGGCGGAGACCCTCGACTCCTCATCGTGGTCGAGTGTGCTCCGAGATCGCGGATGCGTCTCGGCGATCGTACTATAGAAATGATCCTATGAAGCACGATCTTAGCCTTCATGTATCTGACGACAGCACCTCACATAAACTGTGTAAGCACGTTGCACAAGGTCACAAACTTCTTTGTTTCAAGAAAAAGTAACTTTTTTTTTAGATATGACTTAATATCAATAAACTTTAGAGCAACCCTCTGCCCGGAGCACATGTCTTTTATCCTAAAAACTGCTTTTACCAAGATTTACCTAATATATTCAGCAAACAGTGGAGCCAATCTTGCATGCGGCGCTTTATACAAATCGAGATTGAAATTGCGGTCGTTTAAAACCGCTGAAGCAACGACTCCACGAACGACGGTCGTAAAAAAAGTATGCAGGAACTCCCCTACAGTTCTCTAAGTATGCATAAGCATACCCCCCCCCCCCCCCCCAATTTCATTGGGCTTATCTCCAAATTCACGAAGGCCACACCCGAATTTCAAGTTAGCCCACCCTCAAATTTCAGTTAGGCCGCCCTTAAATTTTAAGTTGGCCCAGCCCCAAATTTTAGTTAGCCTACGTCCAAATTTCATGTTGGCCCGCCCCCAAATTTCATTTGGCCCACATGCAAATTCCAGTTAGGCCACGACTAAATTTTAAGTTGGCCCCTCCCCAAATTTTAGTTAGCCTACATCCAAACTTCAAGTCGGCCCACCCCCAAATTTCTGTTGGCCCACCACCAAATTTCAGTTGGGCCACTCATAAATTTCAAGTTAGCCAACCCCCAAATTTCACTTCTCCCACCCCACAATTTAGGTTGGCCCACCCCCGACTTTCAAGTTGGCCAACCCCAAATTTCAGTTAGGCCACCCCTGAATTTCGAGTTGGCCCACCCCCAAATTAAGAGTTGGGCCTCCCTCAAATTTTAGTTGGCCCACGTCTAAATTTTAAGTCGGCCCACCTCAAAATTTCAGTTGGCCCACCTGAAAATTTAGGTTGGCTCACCCCTAATTTTTAAGTTGGCCCACCACCAAATTTCAGTTGGGCCACTCTTAAATTTCAAGTTAGCCAACCCCCAAATTTCACTTCTCCCACCCCACAATTTACGTTGGCCCACCCCCGACTTTCAAGGTGGCCAACCCCAAATTTCATTTAGGCCAACCCTGAATTTCGAGTTGGCACACCCCCAAATTAAGAGTTGGGCCTCCATCAAATTTTAGTTGGCCCACGTCTAAATTTCAAGTCGGCCCACCTCAAAATTTCAGTTGGCCCACCTAGAAATTTAGGTTGCCCCCCCCCCTAATTTTTAAGTAGGCCCACCACCAAATTTCATTTGGGCCACTCTTAAATTTCAAGTTAGCCCGCCCCCAAATTTCACTTCTCCCACTCCACAATTTAGGTTGGCGCACCCCCAAATTCCAGTTAGGCCACCCCCGAATTTCGAGTTGGCCCACCCCCAGATTAAATGGTGCGCCTCCCTCAAATTTTAGTTGGCCCAAGTCCAAATTTCCAGTTAACCCGCCCCCAAATTTAAGTTGGCTGATCCCTAAATTTCAAGTTGGCCCACCCCCACATTTAAGTTCGCCAATTGCCAAATTTCATTTCTCAATGTATTGAGGCAAAGAACTTGAAACCGAAATCGCCGCACCAACTGGCAGTGGGCCGGTGCCGTCAGTGTCTTCGCCGAGGAAGGGACAATGTAGGAACGCTGCTGCATGACGAGTGCCATCAGAGCCAGCTGTGGAAGACGTCGACGATGAATGCGCGAGCAGTGTCACGAGCGCGTTCGCGCGGTTACGCCAAAGGACGCCGACGTTCACCCCAGGAACGGGCGCCCGAGAGCCGCGGTCTAAAATAGTGACACGTGTACTTATCTTTATCGGGCGACCACGTTTCGCCACCTAACAAATCTAATCGCACAGCGCGGGACGCGCCTGCATGTATCCGAAGTTTTTGGAAAGTTATCGATGCTTCTACCCGGCTGTCTGTTGTCGCCGAACGTGGTGTTATCTGATTTCATCGTGTGACGCGAATGGTGTAGAACATTGTGGAAGGCGCGCGGGTCCGAACGATTAGTCTGGAACATTCGACAACCGCTGTATAAAAGCCGACGCGCTTGCCTCGCTGATCAGATTTCCGACGATCGCCGACTGTGTTCGCTGCTTTCGTTGTGCTATAAGTGTAGCCTGTTTTGTGGGCACAGGTTCGCCCAATAAAGTCTAGTTTTGCGTTTCACAGTATTGCTACTGTGTTCTTAACGTCACCACCACGTGACATCTGGTGGAGGTGCTAGTGCGTTCATGTACCGAACGCCCCCGCAAAGCCGCGATCCAAGCCCGAAGCCCGAGGACAAAACCAACATCGCCCAAGACCAGCGTGCTAGCCGCAGACTTCAAGGACTGCCCCCAGAGCACGGACTTCTACCTGAGTCGACAAAGAAGATCGTGGTCAAAACAACCCCAATGGCTGCCCCAGCGTCCCCCGTTATCCTACAACAACCTCGGGACCCACCAACCTTCCATGGAGCAGCGACTGAAGACCCGGAATCATGGCTGGAGACCTACGAACGCATCGCGACGTTCAACAACTGGGACTCCGACGACAAGCTGCGGCATGTCTACTTCGCTTTAGAAGACGCCGCCAGAACTTGGTTTGAGAACAGGGAATCGACCTTGACAACGTGGGACCTGTTCCGTAGCGGCTTCCTGCGCACCTTTACAAGCGTCGTGCGCAAGGAAAGGGCTGAAGCTATGCTGGACGCCCGAGTGCAGCTACCAAACGAGAACGTTACCATCTTCACGGAAGAAATGAGCCGCCTATTCCGCCACGCCGACCCGGAAATGTCCGAGGAAAAGAAAGTCCGGCTACTGATGCGTGGTGTAAAGGAGGAACTTTTCGCCGGTATGGTACGAAGCCCACCGAAGACCGTCGACGAGTTTCTTCGCGAGGCCACTAGCATCGAGAAGACACTCGAGATGCGAAACCGGCAATTCGACCGCCGCACCAACTGTACAAACTATGCCGGCGTTCAATCGCTGGCCTCCGACGACCTGCGCGAGGCTATCAGGGCAGTCGTACGAGAGGAGCTCCAGAAGATCTTCCCGTCGTCGCAGCCTCAAGTGGCCTCGATCGCTGACATCGTCAAAGATGAGGTTCAGCGGTCGCTTGGGGTTCCGGAGGTGCAACCTCAATTACCGCAACCCCAGCCAGAAGCGATGACCTACGCCGCCGTCGCACGCCGTCAAGGTCCTCCTCCGCGACCGCGACAGCGCCCTGTAACGCCCCAATTCCGTCGATCACCCCCGCCGCCGGCACGCCCACCCGTCGCCCAGCGCAGCTACCCGAGGAAGACAGACGTATGGCGCGCTCCTGACCACCGCCCGCTGTGCTACCACTGTGGAGAAGCGGGTCACGTCTACCGACGATGTCCATACCGGGAGATGGGACTGCGAGGTTTCGCCGTGAACGCTCCGCGCCCGCAGCAAGGTGAACGCCCCCGGGATATCGCCGACTACCTCGCCGCTACTCAGTGGAGCTCTCGACGACCGTCGCGTTCGCCATCACCAGGCCGCTACCTGTCGCCGCAGCGCCGACCTTACACTGGCCCAGCCCGGGGCCGGTCAGCGAGCCCATATCCGGAAAACTAAAGGCAGCAACCGATGGAGGTGCGGTTGCTGTTCGTCGAACTGACGAAGATCCTCCGCCGCCGACGAAGACGCCGAAGAAACCATCTCGACGACATACTAACGACACACCGCCGTCCCGAGGAAGTCAGAAAGCCAAGACTACACCGCCGAAAGACGACTTAATGACGCGACGTAACAGCTTCAGTTCAACACGACGCAGCCGTGATCCGACGCCAAGACCCAACTGCAACGCAAGACAAAGAACCACCGACCTCGACGTGCTTCTAGACGGCCACGCAGTCACCGCCTTAGTCGACACAGGCGCCGATTACTCAGTCATGAGTGGACACATCGCTGTCCAGTTGAAGAAGGTTAAGACTGCATGGGAAGGCCCTCAAATTCGGACCGCTGGAGGACACCTGATTACGCCGACCGGAATGTGCACGGCAAGAATTACCATTCACGACCGGACTTACCCTGTCACCTTCGTTATCCTCCAACAGTGTTCACGAGACGTCATTCTCGGCATGGACTTCCTGGACCAACACGGCGCAATCATCGACCTGAAGTCGAAGTCAATAACGCTGTCGGAAGATAAAGCGATGCCGCCGGAAAGCCCTCGTAGTCACCACGCCTTGAGTGTGCTCGAAGATCAAGTGAGCATCCCGCCGCGCTCCAGCATTATTATTTCCGTCGGCACTGAAACACCCGCTGACGTAGAAGGCGTCATCGAGGGCGACCAACATCTACTGCTCGACCGCGAAATTTGCGTCGCAAGAGGGATCGCTCGACTGCACGGAGGAAACACGAAAGTGTTGCTGACAAACTTCAGCAAGGAGTTCAAGCACATCAACAAGGGCACGACGATCGCATACATCGAGGAAATTCAGGAAACCAGCGATGCCTTTGTCCTCTCGGATTCTGTTGCATCTACCCCGACGACCGTAGTTCCCGAGCCAGACTTCGACATAAATCCAAGTCTCACTGTGATTAAGCAGCAACAGCTCAGAAGTCTGCTTCGACGATACAAAGACTGCTTTTCAACGTCATCGAGGATTCGACAAACACCAGTCGCAAAGCATCGCATAATAACCGAAGAGTGCGCTCGACCACTACGCCAGAGCCCTTACCGAGTTTCGACGCGAGAACGCGAAGCTATAAGACAACAAGTCGACGAAATGCTGCGCGACGACATCGTCCAGCCGTCGAAAAGCCCATGGGCCTCTCCTGTAGTCCTGGTAAAGAAAAAGGACGGAACCCTACGCTTCTGCGTCGATTATCGTCGACTGAACAAGATCACGAAGAAGGATGTGTACCCCCTTCCACGGATAGACGACGCATTGGATCGGCTCTGCAACGCTAAATACTTCTCGTCGATGGACCTAAAGTCTGGCTACTGGCAAATAGAAGTCGACGAGAGGGATCGCGAAAAGACTGCCTTCATCACGCCAGACGGCCTCTACGAGTTCAAAGTCATGCCATTCGGACTGTGCTCGGCGCCTGCAACGTTTCAGCGCGTCATGGACACGGTGTTAGCCGGACTGAAGTGGCAGACGTGCCTTGTTTACCTGGATGACGTCGTTGTCTTCGCCGGAAATTTCGACGATCACCTTAGGCGGCTCTCGACAGTGTTAGAAGCCATCAAGTTATCAGGGCTCACTCTGAAGCCGGAAAAGTGCCGTTTCGCTTACGATGAGCTTTTGTTCCTAGGCCACGTGATCAGCAAATCAGGAGTACGCCCCGACCCACAGAAGACAGCTGCCATCGCAAAGTTCCCGCAGCCAACCGACAAGAAGGCAGTGCGCAGATTCCTTGGCATGTGTGCCTACTATAGGCGCTTTGTCAAGGACTTCTCACGCATCGCTGAGCCGCTGACAAAGCTAACTAAATGTGACGTCAAGTTCAAGTGGGAAACGCCGCAGGCCGGCGCATTTGAAGAACTCAAACAACGCATGCAGTCGCCGCCCGTACTTGCGCACTTCGACGAGCACGCCGATACCGAAATACACACTGACGCCAGTAGCCTAGGCCTCGGTGCCGTCCTAGTCCAGAGAAAAGATGGACATGAACACGTGATAGCTTACGCTAGCCGGTCGTTGTCAAAAGCGGAAGGCAATTATTCTACAACCGAAAAGGAATGTCTCGCCATCGTTTGGGCTACAGCGAAATTTCGCCCTTACCTCTATGGCAGGCCATTCAAAGTGGTCAGCGACCATCACGCGTTGTGTTGGCTAGCTAACTTAAAGGACCCTTCAGGACGGCTGGCGCGGTGGAGCCTCAGACTACAAGAATACGACATCACTGTAACATACAAGTCCGGAAGAAAACACTCAGATGCCGATTGCCTATCCCGCGCCCCCATAGACCCACCGCCGCAAGATGACGAGGATGACGACGCCTTCCTTGGCATAATAAGCGCGGAAGACTTCGCCGAACAACAACGAGGGGACCCGGAGCTAAAAGCCCTAGTCGAGTATTTGGAAGGGCACACCGACGTTGTCCCTAGGGCATTTAAGCGCGGATTATCTTCGTTCACGCTTCAAAACAACCTACTCGTGAAGAAGAACTTCTCACCACTCCGCGCCAGCTACCTCCTTGTTGTACCGTCAGCGCTGCGTCCAGAGATACTGCACGCCCTACACGACGATCCAACCGCTGGGCACCTCGGATTCTCCCGTACGCTGTCGAGAATACAGGAAAGGTATTACTGGCCGCGTCTGACCGCCGACGTTGCCCGTTACGTCAAGACATGCCGAGATTGTCAACGACGCAAGACACCACCGACAAGGCCAGCTGGATTACTACAGCCGATCGAACCTCCTCGCCGACCATTCCAGCAGATTGGGATGGATTTGTTGGGGCCGTTTCCGATGTCAACATCCGGGAATAAGTGGATCGTCGTGGCGACGGACTATCTCACCCGCTTTGCTGAAACTAAAGCTCTACCAAAAGGCAGCGCAGCCGAAGTGGCGAAATTTTTCGTCGAAAACATCCTGCTGCGACATGGTGCCCCAGAAGTCCTCATCACCGACAGAGGAACGGCTTTTACAGCAGAGCTCACCCAAGCCATTCTGCAGTACAGCCAGACAAGCCACAGGAGGACAACTGCCTACCATCCGCAGACGAATGGTCTCACGGAGCGCCTGAACAAGACCCTCGCCGACATGCTAGCAATGTACGTCGACGTCGAACACAAGACGTGGGACGCGGTCCTGCCGTACGTAACCTTTGCGTACAACACGGTGGTGCAAGAAACAACACAGATCACGCCGTTCAAGCTGGTCTACGGCAGGAACCCGACGACGACGCTTGACGCCATGCTTCCGCACGTAACTGACGAAGAGAATGTTGACGTCGCTAGCTATCTCCAGCGCGCCGAAGAAGCCCGACAGCTCGCACGCTTGCGAATCAAGAGCCAGCAGAGGACCGACAGCCGACACTACAACCTCCGACGACGCTTCGTCAAGTACCAGCCTGGCGACCGTGTTTGGGTCTGGACTCCGATACGCCGACGAGGACTCAGTGAGAAGCTACTCCGACGCTATTTCGGACCCTACAAGGTCATCCGACGTATTGGCGCTCTGGATTATGAGGTCGTGCCAGACGGCATTTCGCATTCACAGCGGCGCCGCGCACGATCTGAAGTGGTCCACGTGGTGCGCCTTAAACCCTTTTACGGACGCTGACGAACTTCGTCATTTTTGTTCTTTTCTTTGCTACGAGTGCTTTTGTTTATTAACTTCGTTTGTTTGCAGCATCGGGTCGATGCTTTTTAAGAGGGGGGTATTGACACGTGTACTTATCTTTATCGGGCGACCACGTTTCGCCACCTAACAAATCTAATCGCACAGCGCGGGACGCGCCTGCATGTATCCGAAGTTTTTGGAAAGTTATCGATGCTTCTACCCGGCTGTCTGTTGTCGCCGAACGTGGTGTTATCTGATTT
The DNA here is from genome assembly GCF_023375885.2 of Dermacentor andersoni. Taxonomy (NCBI): domain Eukaryota; kingdom Metazoa; phylum Arthropoda; class Arachnida; order Ixodida; family Ixodidae; genus Dermacentor; species Dermacentor andersoni. The sequence continues at coordinate 94,154,213 of NC_092822.1, read as the reverse complement.
CATCGTGTGACGCGAATGGTGTAGAACATTGTGGAAGGCGCGCGGGTCCGAACGATTAGTCTGGAACATTCGACAACCGCTGTATAAAAGCCGACGCGCTTGCCTCGCTGATCAGATTTCCGACGATCGCCGACTGTGTTCGCTGCTTTCGTTGTGCTATAAGTGTAGCCTGTTTTGTGGGCACAGGTTCGCCCAATAAAGTCTAGTTTTGCGTTTCACAGTATTGCTACTGTGTTCTTAACGTCACCACCACGTGACAATAGGCGCACGCACGCACACGCAGAAACATACAAACATACAAGTACGAACATAAACAGCCACGAGCACACACGCAGATGTGTACTCGCAGAAAGCAGGCACACACGAACCACTAACACAGACACGCACAAACACGTGGACAGACACTCATGCGCTTGCAGACACACAAACAGGCCCAAACGCAAACATGCACACAAACTGTGCACACAACATGCCCGCACGTACAAACACGCATGAAATCATGCTGCACAAACGCATATACGCAAGCTAGCCGAAAACACGCTGATCAACATGCTAACATTTAGCTGAACAAGGTCGTCCGGCAAGCTGCAAAGACCAGTGTCAAACTTCAGGAATCGCCAGCCGTTTGTGCGCAGGCGCGAGTACGAGGGGTACGCAAGAGGGGGAATCCGGGGGAATTTGCTCTTGGAATGACGGACTTTGCCTAGGCACTACGGAGAAGCTACTTTGCTCGATTTCTACGCGTTTATCTCTAGGCGTGCGGCATTGCGGTGTGAGGTCACGTGTCTGTGGGTTGATGGCCTGCGTCGTCCACAAGTCTTCCTCGTGCGCCTCCTTGGATGTTGCTGGCACAGTGTGATGACGTGGACGATTCGAGATTGCGCGCTTGCCATGCCCATGCGCGAGTTTACGCTCCAACGCTGGCTTCCGGCGTGGTCAACCTGGTGAAGCACTGGGCACAAAGCCTCCCTTCGCTTCACTTCAATACAATGTAGGCTTATCTGCGGTGCGGATACCTCAGGCGGACACCTCAGATAATAATAATAATAATAATAATAATAATAATAATAATAATAATAATGTTACACTAGTACGCGAGCCAGTTCTCACTTCCTGTCACTGCAATATACTGTATGCTTCCATGCATTACACCGATGCATTGCGTTGAAGCCATGAGACATTGCCCCTTTTTTCATAACCTTTAGGGATCACATCGAGTTCTGTGTTTTAGTAGATTTTCCTCCTTGGACTACCTTTATTCTAATAAAGCGTGACACAGTGTTTTTCCTCTATTGATTGCGTACCGTCTTACTCCTCCCGCGAATGCAAAGCCTTGCGAGTGGCAGCAGGTTTGTACGGTTTGAAGCATAGTTTGAAGGCTTATTACAGCGAAGCTGTTTATGGCTAGGTTCTGGTGGATCTCGTCTCCGTGGACATAGCCAAACCAATTTTTTATGTGTGGGCCCATCTCAAAGACAGTGCAATGCCGGGCCGACCCGCGGAGGATGTGAAGCAGGTGTTAAACACTCCCCATACGGGGGCCGATACCGATGATATTGGAAAACCGGGCCTACCTGCGGCTGAGGTCCAATTCGCCACTAATTAAGGGACTCACACTCACAGCTTCGCTGGTCATCCTTCTTCTCTGAGCGAAATGGCATTGAATTTTGGCGCACATCTGTAATTATATGCGTGCTTCTCAATCCACCAAATCATTTGATATTTAACGGGGACAGCTGCGGGCTAGTTTGTGGTCGATATTGGAATGCATTGTGTAACCGCGCAAACGACAACGGACCTGTGTGTTTCCTTCTTCGTCCGTTGTCGTTTGCGCGGTTACATAAAGCATTCCAAGTCATTTTAGGCAAGTGCATGCGCCGCGTAGCGTTTCCGGCGCAAGTCTTGACTGGTCGTACTTGCGTTCTCGAAAATATGCACTTTGAACTGTAACGAAAACTTACCGTGTCGTCGTTATTGTTGTGGCCTCAACCCATGGCTTCATCATCGCGCCGTCTTCTTCCTTTTTCGCTGTGGCCATGTCCACTTTCGGCATGAATGCTTTCAGCGTTGTTGAAAACGGAGCGACCCGGCTTTCGGCAGCGATGGCAACATTGTCTAAGGCGTGCGCACAACTCGCACTGGGCCGCAGTAACCTTCCCACCACAGTGGACCCATACAAAGATAACCTTTATTCCCAAGCCAGGCAAGCCGCTAGATCTAAAAAACCTACATCCAATTTCACTCACTTCATGTCTAGGTAAGCTCTTCGAACATGTCATACTAGAAAGACTCCAACAGCATATGCAAACATATAATCTCTTCCCTCACACAATGGTTGGCTTCCGCGGGCATCTATCGACGCAAGACGTCATGCTTCAGCTCTCTGAAGAAGTCCGGCACCCCCGGCATGCCAAACGCACAAGAGCCATACTAGCACTCGACCTGACCAAGGCCTTTGACAATGTGGAACATACCGCAGTGCTGAACGCCTTATCCGATCTACACGTAGGCGGGAGAACTCACGCATATGTCACAGCCGTCCTACAGGCCAGGACTGCGGTCCTTACTGTGGGAGAACTGACAACAGACAAGGTCCAACTGGGTAGCAGAGGCACACCGTAAGGGTCAGTGCTCTCGCCGCTCCTCTTCAACCTTACTCTCATTCCCATGGCCAGAGACCTGGCAAATAGTCCCAACCACTCGCACTCCCTGTATGCAGATGATATTACCTTGTGGACCACTAGAGGCAGCATAGGCGACATGGAGGCGACCTTACAAGCAGGGGCCGATGTGGTGGTGGAGCGGGCTATGGCAATAGGTCTCGCGTGCTCCCCCACCAAGTCGGAACTTCTTGTTATTCACCCCCCGAAGAGTCGCACAGACCCAACTCCAAACCCCAGCATCCGTATCCACATGAGGACGTACTCCATTCCAGAGGTCACACAGCTACGAGTGCTTGGCATGGTCAAGCAGAACAACGGCAGACATACGGCGACCTTGAACAAACTCACCAGTACATCACACTATGCGCCTGATTAAGCGGATAGCCAATAGACAGAATGGGATGAGGGAGCATGACTTGAGAAAGTTAGTGCAGGCCTTTGTCATAAGCAGAGTACTATACTCGCTTCCATACCTACATCTCAACCGGGCGGAAACGGAAAATATGGATGCCCTTATACGTCAAGCGTATAAGACAGCACTTAACCTCCCCAGGCACACGCCAAACGAGCGCCTCCTTCGCATGGGGGTACATAACACATTTGATGAGCTCACGGAAGCCCATCGCACAGCCTAAATTGAGAGGCTGTCCTCTACCACCACAGGTCGGCACATCCTGGACATACTAGGACTAATTCCGACTTCCAAGGCCCATCAGACATGTCCTTTACCATCGGACATACAAAACTGCATCACTATTCTCCCCCTGCCTAAAAACATGCACCCCGTGCATCACGAGGCACGCAGGCAGACCAGGGCAAAAGCCCTCTACAAACAACACCAACACGACCACCTCACTGTGTGTGTGGACGCCGCTAGCTACCCACAGAAATCAGCCTATGCCGTAAGTGCAGTGTCACATCAACTTGGTTACATCACAGCTGCCACAATACAGGCGCGCACGTCCATAGAGGCCGAGGAGGCTGCCATAGCGCTGGCCATCTCAACCACCGCTACCGAGGTTATCCTTAGCGATTCCAAAACTGCAATCCGCAACTACTCGAAAGGCCGAGTTCATGAACCGGCACTGAAAATTCTCAATCATCAGACCCCCCTCAGACCAATTAAGCTCATCTGGATGCCCGCGCACGCAGGCCATCCAGGCAATGAGATGGCCCATTCTATCGTTCGAGTAGCCGTCAACCGAGCCACGCCGTCCGATGACCTGGATAACGCCAGAAACCGATTGGTCGAATATCACGAGATCACCCTCCACTACCGCGAAATGCGGTTGAGATATCCTCCTCCAGATAAATCTTTAACAAAATTCCAACAAAGCACCTGGCGCCAGCTTCAGGCACAAACTTTTCTTTCTCCAGCTTTTCTCGACCTGGTTCATCCAGGCCTATATCGACAGGAATGTACGCTCTGCGGCGCGCCTAGAGCCAACTTCCATCACATAATGTTCTTATGCCCTGAGCTCCAGCCACCCTCTGAGTGGCAACTCACCGACGTCGAGGGATGGGAGACCGCGGTGTCTAGCTCCAACACAGCCGACCAAATACGGCTGGTGGACTGGGCTCTGAGGGTCGCCGAGGTTCACAAACTCCCGGACACCCTACGCGCTCCTGAGCCCCCTCACATGTAATGTTGTAAAAAGGCTCAAGTAATAAATGTTTACCACCACCACCACGCACAATCTTTGTGCAGCGTTTGTCAGCGTTTCTTGGAGCATTTCAAGTTGCTTTACGTGCCTCTGTGTGTGTTTCTATCACCATCACGGTGGTTCTTTCACAGTGACTCATTCCTATCACAATCACAGTGCCCACTGCTTCACCTGGTTCACCGCGCCGGCGGGCAGCGTCGGAGCGTAAACAAACTCGCGCATGGGCATGGCCAGCGCGCACAATCTCGCCAACAGTCGTCCTCGCCAGTGCACTGCACCGGCAACATCCAAGGAGACGCACGAGGATGATGATGAAAGCGTTTTATTGACAGGAAAAGGAAAAGTGAGGAGAAGGGTGGTCGGATTCTTATTCCCGAATTCCGTTGGCTAAGACCGCTGTCCTGGCTCTTTCCACGAGGGCTTGCTGTCCCTCAAGGGTTGAGCTGGACAGGGCTGCCTCCCATACTTCCCACGTTGGCTGTTGTGTAGCGTCTAAGGTACTATTAGCCTGGCAGGCTCATACCACATGGTACAAATCTGCTTTCTGCCGGCAGAATTTACAATCGACTGAAAAGGATTGTGGCTCGATAGTATGTAGCTTGACTGGGTTATTAAATGGCATGATTTGTAATCTCCGTAAGTGGCATTCTTCTGCTTTATCTAATTCCTTGGCCGGGCCCGGGTATTATTGTCGCGATAAGCGCAAGTTCTGTAATACATCTGCATAAGTTACTAACGTCAATGGGAAGTCCGAGTCTTCAGTGAGCGCGGAGGAGAGATCCTGGTGGAGAATGCTCGGGCGGCGCAGTGTGCACGTTCATTTCCCTCTACACCGTGATGACCTGGCACCCGAATCAGCTCTTTGCGCGAAGCGAAGACCCCAGATTGCTTCAGCATCCTGCAAGCTAGCGGCACAATGCGGCCCGCATGCAATTTCTGTATGCAGTTAGCGAGTCCGTCATTATGTATTTGGAATTAGGATGCGAAGTGGACATGGCGATCCCCGCGCCGAACAGAAAGTCCATTGACCGTCTGCCTTTGATGCACCACTAATGTTGTGGAGACCACTCCTACCGGACCCGCAGCATCCACGAAGAAGTCTCCCTCTAATTTAGAATAGATCTGATCCATCTTCTTGGCTCTTGCCCTCCTCCTTGCTTGATCATGTTATGGGCAGTGTCTAGAACTTGCTCCTCCACGCCTTCGGAATGTCTTGTCTTGCCGTATAGTAAGGACAGCTGATATTCAAGTCCTCCAGCACCTTGCTTCTTGTTCTTGTTCCTGCCAATTTGGCATATTGGCTTAATAGGTGGTGCTCAATTAGATCATCTGTTGTATTGTGCACCCCCAACTGCAGCAAGCGATCTGTAGATTTTTTGACCAACAGTCCTAGCGCCTTCTTATATGCTGCTCTAAGCGTGACATCGGAATGATTTAAATCGCACCTCCTCATCCGAAGGCACGGAGCCACGCACATAATTCGGCTGAGTATAAAGGCTTGGACCAACCAAAGAGTGTCGTTCTCCATCATCCCTCTCGTCCTATTGGTGATACGAGTGATCATTCACATTACTTGTTCGCATACTGTACGGAGTTTAGTAATCATTGCTGCGTTGGCACGCTCGTTGTTAACCAGCAGCCCCACGATACGCTCTGTCTTCACTTCAGGGATCGCGGCATTGGGCGCCATAATTTTGACCGGGGCTTCATCTTCTCGTCTGCGCATGATTATAAGTGCCGATTCTTCCGGATAGAAGCGTAGCCCGCGCTCATCTGCATATTTTTGGTCGAAGCAGCCTCTTAAAACGCCTCTTCCATCCGCCCCAGACTGCCCTTCATCACCTATATAGACAGTGATGTCATATGCACAGAGGGCGTGCCGAATTCATTCTGTGCGATCGAGCTATTCTGGCAAATTCATAAGGCCAATATTGAAGAGCAGAGGAAAGAGGACTGCTCCTTGTGGCGTACCCTTAGTGCCCATAAGGATTGGTAAGTACCTAATATCTCCAATTTTTACATGAGCTTGTCTGTCGTGTAGAAACTCTCAGTACTTTCGCCACACTGCATCTTCTTCCACACTGCGTCTTCTGCAGGTTGTCCATGATCTTTGAGCGTTTCATGTTATCCAAAGCATCCTTGATGTCCAGGGCTAAGATAGCTAGATAGTTTGTTGGGCGGGTCAATAACTTCCATCTTGATCTGCAACAGATACGTCTTGCGTGGATAGGCGCACCCTGAGCCGAACATGATGTGGGACAGGTAATCATTTTCCTCCAAATACACTGGAAGCCTGGCGTGGACTGCTGTCTCCATCAGCTTGCCGGCACATGACGTGAGCGTTCTCGGACGGAGGTTGTTAAGATTTTACTCTTTGCCCGGCTTAGTGGTAAAGCTGACGTCCGCCGATTTCGACACCAGGGGCAGTTTGCCAGCTCTCCAGCACCTATTGATGTAATCCGCTAGGTGGCCTAGCATCTTCGTGTTCATGTGGGCGAGCAGAGCGAGCATAATTTCGTCAGGTCCTGGCACCGTACCTCTTGTCATGGTTAGTATAGCACCGCCTGTATTTCTTCGACTTCGAAGTCTCTGTCGAGTTCTGGTTTATTCTTGTCTTGATACTGCAACACAGGCTCGTCAGCTTCGGTTGTACAGATGTATTTACTCGTCAGGGCTGCGACCAGCTGCTCATCCGTACGTGCATAGACGTGGAGTGCTCTCTTGAGGTTCCGCTGCTGCTCTCTCTTAGTCTTGCTGGGGTCGATGAGGCATCGCAGGAGACTCCACGCGGACTTGACGACAAGCCCGCCCCTCCACGATTTGCACTTGATTAGCCAGTTGTTCTTGGCCAAGGTCCACGTGTATTCCTCTGCTTGTGTGATTTCAGCGACTTTGATTTTAAGCTTGCGATAGTGTTTTTGCTTCTGCCATCTTGTGGTAAGGCCTCTCCTGGCCTCCCTTAGGTGGAGCAGGTGGTTGTCGACTAGCAGGACATCTTTTGACGTCTGCAGCGTTCTCGTGACTCTCTATCTGCCAGCTAGCTGTGATTCAGCCCATTTCAAGTATTCTTTGACAAGTGAGTTGAGTTGAGGAGCCTTGGACAAGCGACCAGTTAGCAAGCCGGGCTTGTCCCCTGTGTTTACGATGCTTGTTATTGTCCAGGCAAAGTCGGAGTATATGGTGATTACTGCATACATTCTTGACTAGCGTTAAATCGGGGAATGTATCGCTTGAAACGCTATTGCTTACCCGCCGTGGTTGCTCAGTGGCTATGGTCTTGGGCTGCTGAGCACGAGGTCGCGGGATCGAATCCCGGCCACGGCGGCCGTATTTCGATGGGGGCGAAATGCGAAAACACCCGTGTACTTAGATTTAGGTGCACGTTAAAGAACCCCAGGTGGTCGAAATTTTCGGAGTCCTCCACTACGGCGTGCCTCATAATCAGAAAGTGGTTTTGGCACGTAAAACCCCATAATTTAATTTAATTTAAACGCTATTGCTTATTCTCGTAGGACGCTGCGGGTCCGTCAGAATAGCAAGAGCCACATATGCGATATTTCTGCTACCAATTTCCTGCATTTTAAGTTCTCGTTGTAATCCCAGAGAAAGCAGTACGCATTAAAATTGGCGCGGAGTTTGCAGCTTGCTCCGCTTTCTGAAAGATGTAGTCAAAGACTGCTGTCCTGTGTTTCGGACGTCCTAGCGAGTGCTAGGACGACTACGAATAAACACATGCTCTATTTCAGCATTGAGTTCAAGGTCTATATATTGTTGAAGCAATACTGTCCTTAGGTAGTAGTATGCAGGTCGAAGTGTTAGTTTGATGCGTATACTCTGCGGCCTGAGTTTAGCTTCCAAGTTAACGTCTTGCAAGGCGATTACATCCGGCTTCTCAACTAGAGAGTCCTCAGGCAAGGATTCTCGCTTACGTTTAAAACCCCTGCAGTTCCATTGTAATATTGGCAACTTAGTTTGACGAGCCATGTAGCGAACTGGAAGAGGTCAGTCCTTGTTGTTCTATACTCAAGTCAAGCGTGTCATCAGACGCAATCTGCCTGCAAACCATTTTACCTGTCAATCTGGGTGTCTTCGTGCGCGAACGTTCCCGTAATTCCTGTAACTTACGGTCGATCTTAATCTCTCAAGCTTTGAGTTTTGACAGATGCGGCTCTAACATTTTATCTATTATCCGCTCTGTCATTCTTTGTAAGTTCTCCTCGATTTCTTTTGCTTAGCGTCTCTTCAATTCTTTCTATGCTAGCTTGTAGGATTGGTAGCATGCGAGATTCCATTTTCGCGATTTCCTCCTGCATTCGCTTTTCTATGTTTTCCATCCATGTACTGAAATTCTTTGTAACTACGTCCGCGTATGCTCGTTCCCTTACCGAGGGTGCAGCTGCCAACGCCACGCCGCCGCCTGACGCTCCTCGCTCGATTTCTGACATGCGAGGGAGCAACTTAGTCGCACTACCTTACGGCGGCGGGGGAGGGTTGTACTCCTCCATCACCTGCGCTGAGGGTACCTGCAGTGTTCTAGAGTTCCCTGGGTCGTTTGCTGCCGTCTGCCCTCCAAGTTTTTGTATTTCTTGTTTGAGCCTTTCGTTCTCAGCCCCAAGTTCCTCATCAGACAACGTGAGGGGAGGGGAGGCAACCGCATTTGCCCAGCTCGCCTTGTTGCGGCTCGTTTCGTTTCCGGGTCTGGGTTCTGGCTCGAGCTCGAATCAATGGATGAGTACGAGTTATGCGGGAAGTTAAAATATGTGGGTTCTCTTTTGTTAAAAAGGCCTGCACTAGAGTTTACCAGAACATTTTCGACGATTCGACCTCTAGTGACACACCGGGCACTACCCGTGAGAGACTAATGTAGTCAGTGAAATCACCCATGATCATGTAGGGTTCAGGAAGCTCATCCACTAGGCAATAGAAATCTTTATTTATTGCTGTTGTTGATTAAGTGGTACATATACCGAGCAGGTTGTAACTAACTTGTTAAATATGACTGCTTGTGCGGCGACTGCCTCAAGATGCGTCTGATGTTCAAAAAAGTGACATGCTGCATTCTTATCAAATATGATGGCTACACCACCGGACGAGGCGTTAGCATAGTCACGATCTTTCCAAAAAATTGTGTATTATCGGAGAAAGTTTGTATTCGTAGGCTTCAGGCGCGTCTCTTGAACACACAGCACCTTTGGATTGTAGCTATGGAGGAGTTCTCTGACTTCGTCAAGGTTATAGAGAAGTCCTCTAACGTTACATTGTAGTATTTGTGTTTGCACTACAGAAGTATGAATGCTGCGTGTTGGAGAAACAAAATTGAGGTCACGGGGCCTTTTCCAGGCACCATGACACGAAGTTTGTCTTTTCTGGAGCGGTCGATAGAATTGTGCCGCTCCATAGGCGCTGGATGCGCCGTCACAATCGGTGTTACGTACATCGCCTCTTGTGAGGCGCTGGACACGCGCTTTTGCGAGCGCTGTGTTTGACGAGAAGGCTTCGTCTCAATGGACGATACCCTTGAGGCCACCAGCCCGGAGGTCAACGGCCCCATCTTCTGGAACCGCAAAGCAGCGCTGGCTGCAGCCTCCAAGGGGACATATATTATTTGGGAGCTAAAAGAGAAATATAAAAGAAAGGTGCTCCAGCCTGTGCCACTAAGTATAACAGGCTTAAACCGATAGTAAAATAAAGATGAGGGCGTATGCCAAGTGGAATTTATTAAAAAAGAAAAAAAAGGGGGAGAGATCTACCACCAGGCGAAACCAGAACCAGGGAACGGACGGCAAAGTGGGATTTATTGAGTGAATACAGTTGTTAGTCCTATTTTAAGTCTTGATCATCAGTTACAAATGTGATGGTTTCAAAATTGTGTTGTCACTAGTGGTTGGGCTTGTATAGCAGTGGGCTTTTCTATAGGATATGATGGCACCTGGGTCTTTAAGTGAGTCTGGGTTGAGTTGGCTGGGTCTTCTCTGAGGAAGATCTGGAATGTAAGAACTAGGCAGAAATAATTAGTAAATTGAGAAGCATATTAAGATAGATAGGGAAGAGGAAGAGAAATAAGTAATGAATGTGATTTCTTTTATTTTTTTTTTATGGATAAGGCTTAACATTGTCGTCGGGAGGGGAAACCCCACCTCGTTTGGTCAGTGGCCCCTTGACAAGTAGTCAAGCCTTGATTCCCCCCCCCCTTTTTTTTTACATCGAGTGTGAGGGGACAGATGGCATCCCTGCGGGCTCACTCTGCGTGGGCCGGACAGGCGCCGGCGACCGTTGCGGGCCTTGTGGCGCTGCCCCCTGACGCGCCACTTCGGCAAAGCTGACTTTAGGCAGGTAGGACACGCGCTTGCGTTCTTCCTTAAATTATATGTTTTCTTTTGCTTTTGTTGTCACAATTTCTTTTTTCTTTTTTCCATGATGGGCATGACCGCGAGTATGCAGCATGCTCCCCATCACAGTTCACCCAGGGGAGAGAGTTTTCACAGTTTTGAGAGGAGTAATGAAAGATGGCGTGGCACATTTGCCAGCGCACTGCAAGGCCTGCATGTGCAAAACACCTTTTTCTGAGATTAAGATTCTTGGCAGAAGTAGAAATCAAACAGCGCGTGACCTAATGGAAGCTTACTATATAAAAAAGAAGGTTCAAGTTGCATTAGCGATACATCTATCTTGCTCTACAAATCGGAAACGAGATTGTTTGACCGCTGGATAACGTAGAGTTGTGAACAGCCTGCGCATGCGTGTATGTATATTGTGGCATCACAAGTGGTGGAGGAGCTTCTTGGTCCCCCGTTCTCTGCTCGCCAGGCATACTCCCTGGAGCTTCGCTCAGGTTGCCGCTTCTGCCGACTGTCCACCAGCATGTCACAGGACGAGCAGTCTGGCCCTTTTACTGTAACCATCTCTACACCGCAGGCCGCACCTTCTCTGATCATCAGTGGCCAGCAGCTTGATCCCCCTCTGTTCGCTGGTCTTCGCGGTGAAGATGTTGAAGACTGACTAGACGATTACGAGCGCGTAAGCTCTACTAATCGGTGGGATGACCTACCCAAGCTCCGCCGTGTCTCGTTCTATCTGACGGGTGTGGCGAAGACCTGGTTTTTCAACGATGAGACTGATTTCTCCAATTGGACCACCTTCAAGCGGCAGCTTCGACAAATATTTGGAACGCCGGCCGTTCGCTCCGCCCTTGCGAAGAAAACTCTGGATGCTCGCAAACAACACTACGGTGAGTCCTACACATCGTACACCGACGATGTGCCTGCACTCGGTCGCCGTGTCAGTGATGCTATGGCTGAGTCGGACAGGGTGCGTTATATTCTTAAAGGCATTGGGGCTGTAACCTTCAACGCGCTAGCCGTGAGGAACCCGGCTACAGTCGCTGACGCCGTCTTGACGTGCCCGCGCCTCGACGAGCTCGAGTCCGCACGCTTGCAGCCGGACTGCCAACACCGTTCTACGGCTGACCCTGACCTGCGTGTAATGATTCGGGCGATTATCAGCGAGGAACTTCAAACTCTTGGCTTTTCATCTCAAGGGGACTCTCCTATTTCAGCTCAAGGGGACTCTATCCGCCCTTCCGCGTTTTGTACTGTGCGTGCAATGATCGACGGCATTGTCCACCACATACAGTTTGCTGTGCTGTCGCCATGCTTCCACCAGCTCATTTTTGGATGGGATTTCCTTGCCTCTGCTTCTGCTGCTTTATGTTGTGGGCAACGTGTCGTATATACATTCATGGATCAGAGCCCAAATTAAATCAGTTGGAAGTGCCACCATTGTTGTCTTCTTTATGTGTCTTCCTTTTGTGTGTGTTTTAACTTGCGCTCTAAAAAACATGTCTTTTAGCAAGCACCAACTGGGTCAACAATTAAGCAGTTCTGGTACAACATAGTTGAGAGGAGTGTTTGCGAGCATTGCATTTTGCACAAGTTTGGCAGCCTCGGCAGTTCTGTGGACTGTGACCTAATCGCTGGCACTTAAAGCGTCGCAGAGGGTTCGGTACATACAGTCTGAGCCGGATCTCGACATATGCGGCTGCGATTGTCTCGGGGCGCACACTTGAGTCGAAGGTAACAATAAGGTGATTTGTCTTTATTTTTTTCCCGTCGTGCCACATCCTAATAAGTTCCGCATTGGTCACATTTTGCTCTTTCCAGCCTACCAAAAGTTCGGCCTCGGTCAGCTCCATCGTATCTTCATTGAAAATAACGCCGCGGATGGTGTTGATAGTTCGCTGTAGGGTCACGGTAACTGGAATGTTCCCAAAAGAGACAAGGTTCTGTAGCTTTTCGTATTGCTTCTTATCATGAACTTCTAAAATGAGGTCACCACAAGCTAGCTTCGCAGCTTTGTAACCTGGGCCTATAGAATCACACAGACATTTCGCTACAAGGAAATATAAGATCACTCTCACGCTCTTTTCTGGTTTTTCTAGAACGTATCACATGGTACCTTGGAAAGTTCTGACGTTGGCGGCCAAAAGCTTGCAATGCTCCGGTGCACCATCGTTTATCAGTTTGAGAAAACAACTCTCCATATGAAATCATCAGTTTTCTACAGTAACGCCAGCCGCCCACCGTGGAGCCCAACAAGGTGACGCCGCAGGCCTTGTAAAGAACTAGCCCTGCGGACGCCGACTCCACCTTCCCGCTATAATTAACCATGGTAACTATTTTAACACACAAGGTTAACCCCCGCAGCGAAGAATAGCGGAAGTAAAAAGAAGTGAAGAGAGGACAGAAAATATTGAAAGTGAAAGACGAAGATTGGAGAGAAAGGAAGGGAAAGGCAACTACCGATTTCCCCCGGGTGGGTCAGTCCGGGGGTGCCGTGTAGTGAAGCCGAGGCCAAAGAAGTGTGTTGCCCCCACCGGGGGGGACCTTAAAGATCCAAGCACCCGGCGTCGCCTCAACCTCCAGGATCCCCCTTTCCCCGGACACGGCTAAGCCATGCCCGGCTATACGCGGGAGTGTCCGACCCCCATGTGCTCGGGTACGTGGTGCCGCAACACACCAAACGCCTCCTGCCGCAGACGCCTCTGCGGGGTCATGCAATTGACGTGCTCAGACATTTCCGCATCTTAACGGGCAGCCGGAAACCAAGGTTCTGGTCCCCTTGTAGATTGCGGGCTGCGCATGCATTTGCGCTTTCGTGTTGAGAATAATTTTTTTTTTGCACAAAATAAAAATTATTTCCACAACACTTGAAACGCAACGCAAGGTTATTTACATTAAAACACTTTTTTTAACTTGACCATGCACTTCATTGTCAACAGAGTCGGACCACGTTAGAAAGAACGCGGCAGACGGAAAGGGTTTCCAGCCCGAAGCCCGAAGCGGACAAATAATGCGATGCCAGACCGACAAACTTGAACTAATCTAATATCTAATATATCTAATATCTATAATAATCCAATATATCTGCATAATAAAGAAACGCAGTTCCTGAATGGCAAGATATAGGCTGACACGCTTTCACCACTTGTACGCATCACTTCATCACACGATCACATTGTCTGTATATTGACACGTGCATTTGCCTATCTTTATCGGGCGAAACGTGGTCACCCGATAAAGATAGGAAAGTAATCACTTTTTTGAAAAAAAAAATAAGCCACTTGTTAGTCTGCGCTCGTATCGCGCACTTGCTTTTGCCCTTCGTCCAGGTTGCGCTGCCCGTCCCTAGGAATATGTTCAGTCACCGACTCGCCCAGCTTGCTGTGTTAACTTAATTTAATCTATCTTTGAGCTTGTGCACACCTCGCCGCTTGTGTCATTCGCAGGCTGTCACACGGAAAAGTTTCGCGACAGAGCTCGCTGTAGGGAGCAGTTCAAGGCGAGTGAGTTCGTTGAACTCAGTTCGCTGCGTCAAAGTGTGTAATCTCGAGAGCAGTAATTCAATATATATATATATATATATATATATATATATATATATATATATATATATATATATATATATATATATATATATACTATATATACTATATATATACTATACTATACTACTATATATATACTACTATATATATATATATATATATATATATAGTAGTAAAGAAGAATGCTAACCACATCACCAGTTGTCCGGAGAGGTGCCAGTTCGAGATTGTCTGGGTGGCTCTGACTGAAACGCTGCTTGCTGCCCTCGTGTCCTGTCCTTCGCTCGCTTTAGGTTTTGGTGGAGTTTGCTGCAGTTTTCGACCACCCTGGACAACGCAGCCACACTCTGTCGTCCGTCATACCTGACGTCGCCAGCCAGACACTCCCACCGGTTTTGCCAGCTATCGTATACGTGCCGGTATCTTGTGCCGACTTCTCGTCTCCAACCAACTGTCATGTCCCCTCACTTTTGCTTCGTGGGGAGTGTGTTGGTCGCGTCCAGTGCGTCAACCCTCCTGCCATCGTTGAGATGTCATTAAACCTTCATTATGGGCGAGTTGGTGCATACTTGACATAAAAATTGTAACAGCGCAAACACATGCCACCACAGAGTACCAAGGACGAGACACCGGGGAGGTGTTTGCGCTGTTACAATTTTTATGTTGAGATGCCAACTGGTTCCATCCCCACTCATGAGGTCGCCGGAGTGGTCTGTGACCCCGCGCAAGAGCCGACTTCGCCCGATGCTCTAAATAGCCCCATCGCGGACACGTTGACTGTTTCCCAGCGCACCCAGCTTCTACGCCTTCTCGGCAATTTCCTTTCTTATTTCGACTGCCAGCTTGTATCCTTGGGCCGCCCGTCAACTGCTTATCGTGGCATCGACACGGGTGCCAGTGCGCCAATGCGACAAAGACCGTATCGTGTATCCGCCACGGAGCGCCGTGTTATCGACGATCAAGTATAACTGACGGGCTCAAGCCTTTCTCAAGCCTTGCTCAAGTCTTTCAGCCTTCGGATAGCCCCTGGGCGTCTCCAGTTATTCCTGTTAAGATGAGGGATGGATCGATTCGACTCCGCGTCGGACTTCCTTATAAGCACTCTTAAAAAATTGTACACCCTCTGGGGCGTATCTTGTCCCACAACGATAATCGCCATCTGTGTTGCCCGCGTTTCCTTTCGTTAACGCTGCGAGCCCGGCACTTCCCAGTAACGAACGGCATGCGCGTTATCAGTGTGACGCAGCATTCTCGACAGGAAAGTAGCGAGCGCCGAGTTTTCAAGAAAGGAAACGCAAGCAAATCAGATGACGATTATCGTAGTGGGACAAATATACACCCCAAATGGTGCAACCGTTTTAAGGCTATAGCCTTAACAAAATAACTCGGAAAGATGCATAGGCGGAGAGTTTTCATTTCTGCAAGGGGGTGGGGGGGGGGGGGGAGCCGACCAGCTTTCCGAACCCCATATATATACATATAATTCTCGCACTTGAAGAAACTTCGTGTGCCCTCGAAGAATTCAGCGCTGAAGTGACGGCATTATTTGAGTACATACAAGACCTCGTAGTAGGAGACAGTTCAATTTCACAGCCTGTGTTCTCTCGGTGGTTTAATCTTCCTTCGTGTAATTCTCACATACTTGGCTATCATTACTGCTTCGCCTTTCCGGCGAAACTGCAGCCTGTCTCTCTTTTCTTATTCTGTGAGTCCGACTATAAGCGCTGCTGCGCGTGACTGCTGCTGATTCTGATTTTGAGTGAATCCGGCTTGGCCTCATTTCGGTTACTGAGTGAATTATACAGTGTTCCCCAGCTATCACGCACCAAGACGTAAAAAAGAGCAGTTGCGTTTCTCGACGAAAACCTAGTGCACCTTGTTTCCAGTACAGTGGAGCAGCCTCCAGTAATTATTTCGTTATTGATATTTAATTCGGTAATTGCAATTGATTATCTAACTCGAGAAGTACTGTCCAAATTTTCAAAGTGTCAATGAGGCACTTCTAGGCAGCCCAGAATGACGTCTGACAGCGGTGTTTTCAGCGACGCACTACTTGCATACAATTTTTAAAGAAACCTCACGAAGTACGAAAAATACCACGTGAGTGCGCTCCCATGCACCGGCATCATAAAGCAGCGCCCTCAAATAAGCTGATTGAAAGCAACAGCCTTGCCTGTCGCAAACTCGAAGAGACAGCGCATAACCCTGATAATGGTATGGAAGGAGCAGCAACAGCAGGTTCCGCGGCTTCACAGCAATTTCTTCGTCTCATTTCTACGTCACGCTTATCATCCGTCTCTCCAGGCCGACTGATCACATTGATAACAAAAGCCCCTTGATAACGGGGCCGAAGCGCCGCTCTGACCACGCACGAAATGCGAAAAGCAATGGAATAGGCATAAAATGTTTCAAAATCCCGGCTTTGCTCGCACAGCATCGAAAGAGTGCGCGCAAAGCTATATTTTGCGCCAAAAACTTCCTTCGGACGAAAGCCAAATTAAAGTGACCGTTTTATTTTTCACGAAAGTGTATATGTGCTGCCAAAAGAGGTTCATGCCAAAAAATAAAACCAAAATAAACAGACCGGGAAGCGATGAACGTGTAGAGAAAAGGCAAAATCGATGTGTTCAAGAAAGTAAATATACCACTTCTAAACCAGCCGAATTGGCAATCAGGATGTCCGCACAAAGAAAAATATATATATATAATATTTCAGTGTGTTGTTATTATCTATGAATTAGTAAGCTCCGTTGAACACCAGCTGCTGCCCAGAGGACGTGTTCGAATAGGTCTCCTTTTGACGCAGTATGAGTACATTTTATCACATCTTCACAGGCTTCCTTGATGACCGACGCCAAAATTCTACGGCAGACATCCGTTATCCTTGCCTTGAACTAACCTGACGTTCGTCTCGATCATGTAAGCACGATCTTTCACATAACCCCAAAGAAAGAAATCGACTGGAGAGAGGTCAGGTGACCTAGCCGGCAACATGACAGCATTTCTTTCTCTATGTTAACAGGCCCGTGCTTCCAATCTGTTGCATGAAAAGTCGCACCCAGCTAGTTTCGTGCTCGGCTGCTGCTATGTACGGGTGCCCCATATTCCTAATATCTCAGAAATGGAAGACGTGGCAGCGGGACTTCGCTGAGAAACTCATCCACCACTACTGCTAGAATTTCGTTCACGTAACGCTGTCCAATCAGTGCGTGATCGAAGAAAGCAGGACCGATTATAGCATCACCGGCGTAAATTCCTACCACACATTGAGCGACCTCTGGTACTGGTGCCGATTGCGCTTTACCTTAGGGGATTGGATCCGATAGTGGGCATTGTGCAAATTTACCTAGGCGTTTCTGCGAAAATTGCCTTCATCTGTGCACATGATGTTGCTCAAAAAGTCCAGTGAGTCGTCGGCTCTTGTGAGACCCAGTTCGAGAAATCTAGACGATATTACTGGTCCCTATCTTCCAAGCATTGGGGCTGGTTAAGGTGGCACGGGTGAAGGGCCGTCATTTAGAATCGTCCAAACTGATGACTTGGAAATCGGTACCTGGGTGGCCACGTCCCGCACGCTATATCATGAGATCACAAATGCTAGAACATCCGTGGGAGGCTAGGACTCAAAGATGGAGTCCTCCGCCGCTGTTTCTTGACGCTGCCTGTTTGTCTCAGGTTTTAATGATTTCTGATGATAGTCGATGCCTTTGGTCTACCGCCAGACTTCCATGACTGATATATATATATATATATATATATATATATATATATATATATGTATGTATGTATGTATGTATGCAGCCTTCCTCTTGTTGCCATGTGCCGCGATTGTGTTGTGCTGATTGTGTGTGGATCATGTTGTCCTTCTGCTCATTAGAAAAAGACATGGCGACTGGGACGAAACAAAAGACTCCTTTAAATCTTTGCACTCACGTTACCAATTCGCTATTGTAGTGATAGTATTAGCGAAAAAAAAGAAGAACCATCTGTGCACTTTATCTACGCTAAGACAGCAGCTATCACAGCTTGTTTCCATCACCAAACGCGACGTGTTTCTTCGGCCGGGGCGCGGCAGATAAGGCTCTAGCCATTTTGAAATAAAGCGAAAGTATGAATTAAAGGTCGTGCACGGTCCGCGCCAACAATCATGCAGTACGTTATTAGCCCCAGTAAAATTTCACGTGATAAGGTCGAGGAAGGAAATCTCAAATGATGTGGGTGACAAGCCTCTGGCAATGGCACTTTAGGTATGTGCGTATAGGTATGTTTAGGTAGCCCATATTCTTTAATTCATCCCACCAATGGAAGACGTGCACTTGCTTGCCGCTCTTTGCCACTCTGCGGTTCCAGACATCGCAGCGCATTGCCTTGGTGTTTGGTGTAAAAGAGATGGGCGATGGGGGTTTGTTCCCTGTTCACCTTGAAACAAGCGAGTTGTAGCGCGGACAGGGAACAAAGGACACGAGAAGGCACAAGCGCGCATGCGCTACGCCTTGGATGTGCTGTCGCGGCTCGTAACGGCTGATCACGTCCTTTATTTTGCACATATTGCCTAAAATAATAAAGCACGCACGCAATGTGCCCGGAATGCTGGCTAATTTACCGATGGACACTGCAATCGCTTCCTTCTCACATGTGGTGCGGCGCGTCGCGAAGATGAACCCGTGACTTGCCAAGGTGAAGTGCCCTCGTTCACAGTGGTATGTTGAGCTTTCCCGTCTCCCTGGGGTACAAGATGTGTCGATGAGACTCCAAAGTTTGTCGTTACTTGGTGCTTTTTTGTTTTTAAGCGTGCCACGGCATCGTCCACTTCGCTTCGTCAGTCTTGCGGCCGAACGCATTGCCTTGTTTTCAGACACTTTCTGAACCTCTACAGACGGGCCGCACATGCAACTTTGATGCTATGACAGCACAGCGACGGCGGTGCTGCCTACAGAACGTGCCTCAAGTGCCCGCATAATTGCTATCACCCCTCCCCCCCCCCCCCCCCCCACAAGAAAAAAATAAATACAATTCGTCAGGATCATTAATCCAACGATTTCGATTGACGATAGTACTTGACAGTGGAGTATGGCCGGATCAACGTGAAAGCCAGTCGTAGAAAGCAACCGTCCGCACCCATGCTTATTTTGAAATCAAAACGTTTACGTTGAAGGTTTTAAACTTGCTCGCGTGATCTACGTCGGCCAATGAAATGAGGGCGAACGTTGTTAGATGTAGGCTGATCTAGCCTTGCAAGACATGTCGGCAAATGCTCCGTCCGAGCGTCTTCTTTTAGGAAAGTTGGTCACCGTTGAGAGATAGCAGCACGGGGCGGGGGATCAAGACTGTGCACAAAGCGAGGCGGAATAGGACATAAGCCAGCAGCCCGTGATCCATACGGGCGGGGCCGTTCACGAGGTGCCCACGAGGATATACCATGTCATTCACACTAACATGTAGACAGCCTATACGCTGGAGTGCGTGAGACAAAAAAGTTGCTTTCTTTTGAAAGTCCCGGCCACTCAAACAAATAGCGCTGGACAGTGGCGTAGCTAGGTCGTCTGTCACCCGGGGCCCATAGGTCTTCTGTCACTCCCTCCCCCCCCCCCCCTTTCCCGGGCGTAGTCAAGGAAGGCGAGGATATCGACAAGTTCCGGGTTTCAGCACCACTACAGCCGCCTTGGATGCCGCGAACGTCCCCCGGGTCCCCCTCTCCTTCGCTTTCTTTCCCAGAGATCGCGAATGCAGCAGGTATACACGCTGTTTTTTCTGCGCCAAGTAACAGAGGGAGCTGCACTGATAACTTGTGATAAACGCATGTGCACATCTTCTGTCAGACTGTAAGGCTTGGCAGCCAATACAAATGCAGCATCGTGGAAAATATGGCTCACGTCACAAGTAACAAAAAATATCTTTATAAAGTTTTAATTACCAATTTTAGCGGCGATATTGCATTTGCAAAATTGAAGCCCGACATTCATATCTTGCCCAACAACAACTTCACAAAAATTGTCGTAGGTACTATGGCGCGCAGTATTTTGGCTGCGGGCAGCCCTGAACGAAAACGAAAATTAAATTGTGTGTCGGTGACGCTGATCTCCCCACCATATTAGAAAAACAGAAAACGCCACCCGCCTCCCTGTTGCATGGGCGCCAATGCTATGACAATTACGAGTTCTCTTCATTCTGATCAATAAAGCATTGTTTTTATTTGCTGCCATACGGACAAACGTCATTATCCGAGCTGCGGTACCACCACAAGATTGGGAACAGGATATAGCACGCTTCGCAGCGATTCTTGGCGTCACCATAACAAAAAAAAAAAAAAAAAAAAAAAAAAAAAGAAGAAAGAAAGAAAAGGACGCGATGAAGCCCGTGCCAGCGAAAGCTTGCACTACTGTTGGTCTGCACTCGCTATGGAGAGGATTGGGGGATCAACGTCACTACATGGTCCACTATTTCATATTTCTTTCGCTGCTGCTGCCATACTGGGCGCCGCCCGCAGTGCCAAAGTACTGTAGGCTGTAGCACCCAAAACAATTTTGTTTAAGAAGTTTTTGTTGAGTTAATAATATGACTTTGAGTCCTCAATTCTCGAATTGAAGTGCTTCCTCTATAAGTACTAATTAAGGGAATATTCAAGATATGGTTATTACTTATCAGCCATATTTTTCACGCTACCGAGTTCCTAGTAATCACAAAGACACATAACTTCATAAAATGTCGGGAAATATCCTTACAAAATTGACTTTTTTTTTTTATAAAATTCCGTTCCGCTGACACAGACATAGTACTTGTGACATGACACCCCCCCACTGGCCTCTTGCACCCCCCCTCCAATTGCTACGGCACTGGTGCTGGAGTGTCCTGGACCTTGCCTGGACTTGTTACGTATGGCATATGCAGCTCATCTGTGCAATACGTTTCAATAAACATTCAAATATCCCGCGTTTTCAGAATATGTTGGGTGCCATCTCTCGACGTTGTCTGTAAGCCACAAACACCACAAGTACGACTTTTTCGCAGTTTAGCTTACCTTAAGCAAAAAGAGCATTATCTTTTATCGAACTAAAGCAAAAATAAACGTAATATAAACGCAAACTTTGGTAAATAACTTCTTTCTTTACTCAAAAAGATGGCGAAACACGAGCATGCGCGTAGAATTCATCATGGCGGCGCTGCCTTTTGCGACGCAAATAAGAAAAAACAAGGCGTATTCTGTGGCCGTGCCGAGCCGGTCGGGTGTCGGTGCACACCCCAAGGATACGGGTACTGTGCGCGTACCACATTACGTACGACGCTTCGAGAACGTTGGTGACGCGTCAGAGATTAACGTTTCCCGTTTGTCACGCCATCAGACCTGAAGCAGAAAGTGTGTACGATTGCTGCGCCTCCCGTTGGATTCCAAGTGAAGCCAAGCACGTGGCAGCGACCGTGGTGTGCAGTGGTGCGGCGAGCGAAGGGCTCGCGGTGTGCGTGAACGTGCTTTTGGTCAATTCGTCGTCTTCCTCGCCGCTTAAAAGAGCCGGGGATTCTATTTCCCACTGACCCGGGTGAGTAGCAACTGCGTAGGATGCGTAAGAAGCGGCGCTTGTAGAATGAGCGAACTGCTGAAGTGCTTGTTGCAGACGTCTTGCATGTCCGGACGGCGCAGCAGAAGACACTGTTTCTGCGCGCCGACAATGCGCTAGGGTTAAGTGCAGCGCTGTCCGGCAAACTTGTTTATTGCTGTTCTTTCGCCGTGACACATCGCCGGCCGCGACCCATTTGATAACGCGTTCTCGCCGCGCGCGGTCGCGAAAGCCTACAAACCAATCCAACGGTAGCCGAAAGCTCTCGTTTCCAAGTTCCTGTCGTCAGCTGGTTCGGCCCCCCCTCATTCATTCTGGTGAGCCCCGAGTTTTCCCTTTTGCCTTGAAAAATCGGGGGCGGGGGGGGGGGTTCAGTTTAACCGCCCTTGACTTAGTCTCACTCTGCTCCTCGACTCTTCAGCGGAGGAGGGCAAAGCGACAACGGTGTAGTGGTGTGCCGTAAACAAGCTGCGATAGCGATCCTCAGGTGGATCTCCCGGCTAGCGACCCGTGAGCCTGTAAAGTCGGCGCGTTTGCTCATCTCAAAGCTACTGATTTAAACCTTCACTACCTTTAGCAGAATCCGGAAACTTTCCGCTGGATGAGACGTCTGTACTTTGGCTCTGCAGTAGCCGTAAGCACGACAGAGCTGGCGTCCTAGCTCCGCTGAACGTCGTCTTATAGCCAGACGATTGGGTGTTTGTGATTCAGTAGTTTCTTATCGCTAGCTTCCTCGTGGGACACACAGTCTTCGATAAAACACTCGAACCCTTGTTTGGCTGCTAAATTTACCTAATCATAGTCCTGCGAAGTTAAAATTTAGCTGTACTCCAGTGGGTTTGTGTCTCGTCGTCTGCATCATTTGTAAGAGTACGCGCACCTTAGGTCGCGGGTAGCCGTTGCACGTTGACCGCACTCAATATAAGAACCAGGAAGACCCATGTGAATGCAGCAGCTATGTTTAACAGTTCTTAGTATTGCGCTAAAGCTAGTTGCAGACGGCATCTGCTTCGACAATGGTCGTTTTCGTCTGGCACTGTAACAAGATGCACAAATCAGTCTTTTTAATGCCATCAGTCCATAGAAGTGAAGTGGGCATTTTAACTTTTAATCCTCATTGAATCAAAATTTTGTTTGATACAATGCTATTACTCCTTGCAAGATACCCCCCGTACCCAATGAGAATATCAGCTGCATCATGCAATTGGGGACATTTAGCATCCTGCTAAATGTAACTATCCACTGAATAGATTAATACCTTTAAGAAACTTCAGGAGCAGGTGAAACATTCCTCAGTGTTACTACCTGAACATTTGTGGTAGATCGCCTCATTGGTCTGCGGCAGTGACATATCAGTGTGAATATCTTCATCTGGATGGGTATGAGTGCACCTTGCAGTTGGGAGGGGTTAAAAAAATTTTTTTTTTGCTAGTTTTAAGGTTTGATGACAATGGTGACTGTGCTAGAAACCTTTCTCCCTATACTTGTCCGCACCAGCGGGTACTGTAACAGTCAATTTAAGAGTTTGAGTTCTTGGCACGAAGTAGTTGCAACCTTTGAACTGCATCTACAGGCTTCAGCAGAAGCTGCGTGTGTGACCACGGACTTCAGGCAGACCATTTTCTTATATTTTGCGTGTTTTTCACACGGTCAAGTGTCCAAAAATTTGCTCGATTGAGCCTTTTGTTCCTTTAGAATGCAACAGACTTTCTTCAATGACACTTCTATTGACATGACTAGGATGCTGTCAAAATCTATGATGTGTCAGCGAGCTGCTGCGAAACCTTGATGGCAGCATTGCCTCTTTCGTGTCTTTTCCAGCTTATAAAACTGTGCTGTCGAAGAAATGTAATTTACTAACAATGCATAACATAGCATTAGATGTCTGCAATATAAGAAATCTCAAATACGAATCAAATAGTACTTTCTATTTGATTCGTAATGAATTCTTGCATTTACTGTTCAAAAGCGTTGAAGATTAATTTGTTTGAATATGAGAGATAACAACCCTTACTGGGAGTATATGGGGAGAAAGGTTGGCAACTGTTCTGAACGTGTCTCCTGCTGGAGAGTCGCAGTTGTCGTGCAGAGGAACCAGTTTATGAACACTTGAAACACATAACTGGTTGTCAGTGTTTTCCAGTCATCCAATATGGATGCCTTGCCTTTGGACAGCCAGCAAATTGATTGCCTCGATTTAGGCCAATCTATTTGTTATTTAGCCAGTCACATCACGTTTGCATCCCTTTAGGGTGATGTACTGGGTTTGTGTATTACCTAGCCCTTTCAGGTTCCAATTAATTTGTGTCTTCAGAATCGTAAAAAGCATACAGCTGTAGTGTAGATTAACAATTTTCAGTTCTTTAGTGAGTTTTACCAAGTTTACAGGATGTGAACTACAGGTGAAAACTCACTACAGGTACGTCAAACATGAGAACATCATTGTGTTTATAGGAGGCTTGAAAAGCACTTATCCAGTCACTTGAACAATAATGCCTAGTGCAAAAACTTGTTAAAAACGGTGAAAGAAGTGATCCCGCTACATACAGCATACTCGCATTGAGCAAGAACACCCAACCGTCTACCCTCCCACTCATTTTACTGAAACATTTTTCACACGTTACTCAAAATTGTAGCACAGTTCCAATAAGTGCTTCAATAAGTATGCAGCGCATTTTTAGTGTCATACTTTTATCAATGCTTTCGCTCTTGATGCACCATGTTGCTGTACACTACTGGGTACAAAGCACCTGAAAGGGGTCACTCCGTCAACAAAAACAACATTGCACCAGCATTTTGTTGGTGAGCTGTTCCTTTGTTTCATTATTGTCATCGTGAGATCTGATACCATATCTTCACAGGGATGCTGCCAGTAGTTTCCTACGTTTGGGCCATTTTCTTGCTTACAAATGCTCAGTTCTCAGCAAAAGCAATGCTCTTGGCCAATTTAAGATACTAAACTATCACCTTTGATTACAAGAATTTTACATGGATTTTTTCACCAAGAAGTAATTCATGTTAAATAAAAAATGCTGCTGTCATTGGACTTTGCTAACCAAAGCAGCACAGTGAAACCTCTGATGCGCAATTAAATTGAAAAAAAGTTGTGTTCTTAGTCACAGTAAACACATGTTTCAACTTTTGTATCTCTCGGTTACTCATTATCTCACATGTAGCACCGAGTTTTCTCAAATATTCACACTCATTCAACACATCAGGCCTGTCAGACTCGTGGTGTACTTGCTTTTTCCACGAGCCATGTACAAGTATACACAGAGCCATCTGTGATGTCATATCTTTTTGGCTCAGTTGTATGTTATCAAGGTTTGTATCCAAGATTTAAAATAAAGATATTTCAGTTAATATCAGTCATTGACATCTGAAATTGGGGTTTTGGACGTAGGAAAACATGACAGGATTTGAATCTCTGAATGTTTAAAATACCACCTGATGACCTCTTCGTTGAGAAACTAAGAAAGAACACTATGCTGTATCAGTAAATCACACTTCTGCAGGTATAAAATGGCTGTGCTTATCGTGACATGAACTAGGTCAGCCACAAAAGGCACCAAAATGAAAGGCACTTGGTGCCATTGGAACCTTTGAAGTTTCTGCAGAAGCGCTTCATGCCTTCATGCATTTTGACAGTGCACATTGTGGGTGTAGCTAATTGTTTATTGAGAAAGGAGAATCACACTGCACTCTAGAGGAACCAAAGGCCCAGTTGAGCAAGTTTTCGTGAATTTTCCTGCGCTAAAATGCCTCAGATGTGGGGAAAGAATAATGGTGGTCAAACAACAAATATGTCAGGCTGGAGCCCATGTTTTTGACAAAGGAGCTCGTCTGCAATGCCAGTGGTATAGCCAGCGTGAAGAAAGTGGACAGATGAAAACAGACGCGAACAAACATTACTACCAACTGAAGCTTATTTTGAAATAAACTTCAGTTGGTAGTGGCATTTGTTCTTGTCTGTGTCATTCTCGTCCACATTCCTTGGTCGTGCCAGCTACATCGTTGCATCTAAGCACCAGCTCGCCAAGCAACAAGTTTTGCTGGACTTGTCTTCATCCGTTTGACTCCAGCCTAATAGCACAGTCACACAGGTTACTTTTGATTGCACTCGAGCCTAGTCGGGGTGGGATTTCTCAATTGTGATTGGCTCCCTTCCACATCTTGCACTAAGGAGCCAATCACGATTGAGAAAACAGACCTGGATTGAGCTCAATCGCAATTTAAAGTGCCCCATGTGACATTGGCATAGATTTTCTCTTTTAACTATTGCTGATTGCTTCAAGCCTCCACCTCCCTGTGAGAATATGAGAAAGCACTTGGAAATTCTTGATGTTACATTGACGTATTGACACAACTAGCTTCAATGCTAACTTTAAAGCTTTCTGGCTCATTTTTGTGCTGGTTAGTAATAGTTGGACTGCCGATACAAAGGTGCTGATGCAAACAATGTTCTCTGGTGTAACTCACTTACGGGACACATTCATTGCTGAATGCCAATTATTATAGCTTTTTGAGACGCAGAGGCTGTTGAACGAGAGCTAGGGGATGGCTGAACATTTAGATGCAGTACTTCGAAGGCGTTTCCCTCCTTTTCTTCCCCCCACCTCTCCTATGACAGCTTCAGGGCTGTAGGAGAATGCTTCGTCACTGCTACCGCTGTGCTAGTTAAGATAAAATTATGCAATAAAACATGAAATGCTACCTAAATGTCTTCACTGCAACTTATACACGCCTATGAGTGCATCATTCTCTTCATGAAGTGAATATTTTTCTAGGAACACTCTGCTATTCACTTACGTTAACAATCGTGATCAATAGTTTCTGCACATCTTTTTCTTTTTCTTCCTTAAAATGGGGTATAGCCTTCATTTTGCCCAATAATAATGAACTATTGCCCACCTAATTAATGCAAGTAGAGTTTTGAGACTACTTTACTAGTCTAAATTTAATTAGTGCTGCTTTTTTCTCTTACTGCCTTTTTAAATCCCCCAGTGCTTTTTGCCTTGGCCTGCTACTGTTGTCTTGTGGTCTGATCTTGGCCGTGCTGCCCTCCCATGCCCTTGCAGTGTCCAGTGGCTTGGGTTTTCCGCCCTAGCCATGGAGCCGGCAGCACCAGCAGCGGCAGCCGCCACAGCAGCCAATGGGGTAGGCAGCAGTGGAGGGGCCTCGACCGACTCCATCCGGACTCTGGACTCTGTTTCCGAACTCTTCCGGCTGCTCGAGCAATGGGAGTCCCAGAATGGGACTGGAGCTGACCCCATCCCTGTGCTCACGAGGTATGCATTATCATCTCAACTGGGCATTGCATACAGTGATGCAAGAGTAGACGAAACACGGGGAAAAAAAAAGCTAAGTAGCAGCCAGGTGTAATACAGTGCTACAAAGGTTTTATTTGGAAGACTGAACACTTGGAAGTCTAACTACTCGTTAATTTAGGCTGCTTAAGAGGGCTGGTTCGAGACAGTGATCAACAGTGATTACTCAAGGTTTTAGAGATGAATAAATAAAATATTCAAATTAATGAATCAGAACTGTGGGATTTCGAAGGTCAATACCATGATCTGATTATGAGGCACATTGTAGTGGGAGACTCTGGATTAATTTTGACCACCTGGGGTTCTTTAATGGGCACCTAAATCTAAGTGCAGGAGCATTTTTGCATTTTTAAAAATAGCCCTGTACCAAGTGGCCCTGTTGGCTCTGTTGACATGCCTTGGTTTGCACGTCAACCTTTTAGCCAAACTAGGGGGCAGAGTCCAAAAATGCTTATGTGCAGAGCATTGGGTTCATATTAGCAGCCGAGGTGGCGAGAATAAGAGTAGTGAGCTGGGCAAGTCCATCCCAATTTATCCCAGAAAAGGCATGCAAAACAATGGACAGGCTGAACATGGAAGACGGGACATGTGTACCAAGTCTGCGTGTTTTGCTACCCGGCATAACCTTGACTAGTGGGCAAGCTAGATCGCTGAGTCAAGGCGAGTTGTAGCATGAAAGCTACAAGGACACGACAAGGCACATTCATTCAACACTTGCAGAACTACCGTCATCCAGAGTTTATTTCCAACACCAAGTCAATCTTGTACAGCAACGACTACTGTATCACAAACCATGTTGTTGAAAGTAGTGCCATGTGTCAGCTGCCTCTCCTTGTGATCTTGTGGTTCTCGTGCTGTGACTCGCCTTGATGTGATCTACCAACTCTCTGATTTCCGAGAGTTTACGAATTTGAGCTTGTTTTACAAATTTATGAACATTGCGCCAAGTTTAGCAAGTGTTAGTTACTAGAAATATGTTCTCAAAAATGCTTTGCTCATCTGTGTCCAAGTTTTCTTTAGGAAGTCACTGAAAAGTCCCTGTCATCGAGAACAGTTCGTAACTTGTCAGTCTAACTTGTCAGTCTCTGCTGTTCCAAATTTGCTCCGCGTACACTGCATC
Organism: Dermacentor andersoni; assembly: GCF_023375885.2. Classification (NCBI taxonomy): domain Eukaryota; kingdom Metazoa; phylum Arthropoda; class Arachnida; order Ixodida; family Ixodidae; genus Dermacentor; species Dermacentor andersoni. The sequence goes on along the minus strand of NC_092822.1, from coordinate 94,126,003 downwards.
TAAAGGTTAATAAAGCGCGTATGTGTATCCCACAAAAACTGTGTATTCAGGGCATGATATATATATTTTTTAAATATTGACTCACCATCCCAATCCCTGTGAAAGTGAATGTCCACCAAAGCTGTTGAAAACTGCACTACGACTGCTGAGAGAGGCATGCGATTCTTGATGGCTTTAGCGTAATGATAGTAATGCTATTTTATAGTAGTGGTGGTAATGGTTATTTTTACAGCACGTTGCCACTCGTAGCGGTGCTGTACCGACATTGAAAACAGTTGCAAGGCTGGTTCTTTTATGTACTAAGGGCCGGTGACGTCACTCCCCACATCGGAAACTGCCGTCAACGCAGCCTACTGCACAGCAGTAATCTTCTCCATGGAATGTAGGGGAGGGGGGGAGGAGCGCTATGTGCTTCACATCACCAGAAGTGTCTTATCAATTATGCAGTTACATGATTGTTTTGTGCTTGTTCTTTATTGAAACATACGTGTATGCTGTTCTGTATGTTGTGTGCATGATTCCGGAGAATGTGTGCACTGTTCGCTTCACTTTGCTGACTGCCTTATGTGGGGCACTCACCACTGCTCCTGGCACTTGCCTCCTGTATCGGCCCATATTTCTGTTGACAGATGCAGACATGCAAAATGCCGACCAACTAGAGCGTAACAGCTTGGCTATAAAACCCACGCTATTTATCCATCTCCCGCTTCCCTCTACGCCTTCTTGGTTCCTACGACATTTTTTAGGGGTGTCTGGATAGTGGTTTTTGAGAATGAATCGAATACGAATCGAATAGCGCCAGAAGCGAATCGAGTCGAATTGAATGTTGAGTACTTTTCGAATAATGAACAGCTGTTAGCACAATTAATATAATATAGTGTTTACATCCCAGTAATGTTCACAAGTTTCTGTCATTGCATAGTACATTATGAAGCATGGTTTATTAAAAGCACAAATGGAGGACTAGGGGCAAACAAGTCGTTTATCACATGCACAGGGCTCTTCGGAGACTGTGAATGATTGCTGTAAAGCAAGCATGGCTACCTAAGTGACAAAGCCTGACTCCACTACGCAAATTGTCATGTTTTATGTCTACACTCGAACCTTGTTTTAACAAAACCGGATGTAATGAAATAATGAACATAACGCAGTAAATGAAATTCCCCTTGAAATCCCCATAGTGATTCATGTATTTAATATCTCCTTTTAACGAAGTGAAATTGTCCTGCAATAGATATAACGAACTAGATTCGTCTCCAAGGCAAAAAAATTCCCGACCGCTGCGCGCCGAGTACATCGCCTTCCGCGGGGTTCGGCACTCGTTTGCCGTGACAGATCAATACTCCCGCATTTCCACGTCGAATACATCGTCGAGCAGCACTGATCTTTCTCACAGCTGCGCACAGCTGCACACCTGCGCACAAGGAGCAGCTCACTACCGCACTTTTTCACTGACCTCTCTTTCTTGTGCGTGCCTGGCTACGTGAGACGCGCGGCAGAGTGAAAGGCATGCTACGGTGCGAAAGATTAGTACATTTACTTCTATTGCATGGCGCGCCGTGGAGGCAGGTGCAGCTGGGCATGGCCTCCGAGATCGCATTGGCATCGGTACAATCTCGGAGGCCATGAGCCGGCTGGGCCAAGCCGGAGCATTGAAATTCGCTTGGCTCCTTGATTGCGCAGCGCTGTGTTGTGTTCCACGTACCAATTGACCGCGACGTGCCAAGTGGAAAGCGAACGCGACAGACCACCACAGTGGAACACGTGTCGTCATGTGTTGCACACGCCGGATATTCTTGTGTTATTTTATTCAAATTTCATCGCCTGCGTGGCCGTGTAACGGTCCTGTGGGCCGAAAAGACGTCTTCTTATTTCCATCTTTAGAATTGTGCACCCCATTTGGCATGTATTGCATTAAGTGGCAATAACGGATATAACGAAGTTGCAGATATAGTTGCAGAGTAATTGTGGCTCCCCCTTAAACATCTTTATAACGAGGTTCGAGTGTATACTATGGCCGAGGGGGTGGGAACTTGCTGTACTTTTGCTGCAATTTTATACGTATTTGGGTGCAGTTGACGTTGTGAAATGTAAAAATATTTGCATTTGCGAATAGGGACTATTTGATTTGAAGAATGCATCAAATAGGACACTAATCGTTTCATTATTTGAAAGTTTAAAATATTCATACACCCCTAACATTTTTGCAAATTCCGAGGTTCTCAGGTTGGCAAGCATGCATGATTACCAGCAAGCCTGCATCGCGACCCACTTCATTGAAACCTATCATACCCAGCTAGCGGGTAACTTGTGCGTCAGCTGTCCCTTTATGTCGCGGCATGACCATGATCTTAAATCGCTAGATCTAGCTGGTATTAGTCGTGCTTTCACAGATTCTTATTTATTTACGCATACTGTCAATCCCAATAGGGTTTATAACAGGAGGGCGAACAGTCGAAAAATTTATTATGTATGCGATGTCAATGACAGCATTGTGAAAGTCAGCATGAGCAAAAAGCTTTTCGCTAATAACCGAGAGTGATACAGTAGTCAAAGCTGTTGCAGACTCAAATAGAAGGATGGAGCCGGGAAGACATTACAAAGCAAAGAGCATCCAATATCTGGCTGCAAGGCATACAATTAGCTCATTTGCAACCATGAGAATGAATCACTTACTTGTCACCGGTAGTAAAATGTATATATATGAATACGCGAGAAAAAGAATATTAGAATGTTCGAGATTGTGAGGCTGTAATTCACTTTCAAGTAGTGAAGAGAAGTGGCCTAAAGACATGCTACAGGAAATGCACAGAGTCAGGCTGTTTTATTCTCTGGTCGCCAAAGGAAAAAAAGTACTTGGACAAGTGTGCATTTTATGATTGGGAAAAACGTACAGTGACATCTGCGGGGGGCATAGTCTTTTCTTCTGCATTGCTGTTTTATTTTTCGACAGGTTTGAGTGAACCCTCAGTTGTAATCGGCGTACATGTCGTGTCTTCAACCTTTACCTTGCCCTTCATTTTATGTGCCACATTCAGAACTTTCGGAATAAGTAAAAAAAATCATGAGCCATTCTACTTTTTGAAGATGGATGACCAGTGAAGCTGTTTAGCACATGACACAGAAGTGACACAGAATAATGAACGAAAGTACGAACTCATTTACCATGATTTTTATACACATTCGCGTGGACAATGCGAGAGCCGTCCCGAGGAGCCGGAGGAAACTATACACATGCTACGTTTTGACAGGACCACCACCACCACGGCAGAGTGGGAGGAAAGGAGATACGTAAGCATTTGGAACACTGATAAAGAGAGGGCGGTGCAGACGTTTACATGGCCGGTGTTGGTCAAAATGTATCTGTTCTTACCTGCTTAATATCTGATACGAGTTGTATTTGGATCCAAGATAGTGCTTTTTTTTGCAAGTTGGTGGAGTACTTGAAGCCTGCTTCACCTCTGCCGCGGGTCGGCCCAGTATTGCACTATCTTCGGGATCGGCCCACGGTTTTTGCACACGCAGAACAAGAATGCACAGAATCCTAGCCATAAACAGTTTCGCTGTAAAATATTTCCACTGTGGCATCTACTGTAGCCCCCTCCGTTTCTTTGGGACATTTAACCCCATGGATCAGCCTATGCCTAGTTGCCCTAGTGTTTTTAATGGGGGACCTTTCTCGCAATAATGGATGAGTGGAATGATATACCTGAAGCTGTTGTTCCTTAATGTAACCCAGCGACGTTTAGCCATTTACGAAGCAGCATGCTTCTTGCTCACCTTTTTCTTTACTGGCACACTTGCATTTTTTTTAGTCTTTAAGACTTTTGGAAGAGCGTTACATAATAGGACAAGAAAGGCAATATATGGGCACAGACAAAGAAGTTTTATTCAAACGAACATATATACAGGAAAAAAAAAATGCAAGCTGTTAAAGTTTAAGACCCTCCTGCAGTTTTTTTATAGTTTGAAGGGGTTGTAACTTTGTTACCTATTGCTGTAGTTTGTAGGTGTCCTTGCAAGGCTGCCTTCTCATAGCTGTCAACATATTATTTCTCTTGCTCTGCTTAGGTAGCACATTCTTTACATAAAGCGTGTGCTCGAGGCATGATTGACATGTGGCAGGTCAGTAGGTGTGACCGATACCTTGTTGTCTTGGATTGTTGGCTAGTGCTTGTTAGAAAATATAAAGGCAACTCTGAGCAAAATGTTTAACACTTGGCAGTAACATGAAGCTTGCCCGAAATGGCCATCACAAGATTGTTCTGTTTTCTCTGGACTCTGGCAGCATCGCAGAGCTTGTCGAGAAAGAGACCGAGGCATACCTCAAGATGGATCCGGACCCATTCGACGACCGGCATCCGAGTAAGTGGGCAGCCAACAATTGCCATTTTTCAAATTCCACATTGTGGAATGTGTTGTTGCCCTTCTGGGGAGAGTAAGCCCATGGTTGGTGACGCAGAACCTCTATTTTCGTCAATTTCGTGGTAGAGGTTGGTTACGAGTAAAGGAAAATAAAGCCAGACCTTTTTTTTTTTTCTGTTTGTGTTGGGTTAAGACAAAGATAATGATGAATAGCCGGGCAAGAGAACAAGAATTCAGAATCGCCAATGAGCCTCTAGAGTCTATGAAGGACTTCATTTACCTAGGTCAATTAGTCACAGGAAACCCTGATCATCAGAAGGAAATTCATGAAAGAATAAAAATGGGTTGGATCGCATACGGCAGATATTGTCAGCTCCTGACTGGAAGCTTGCCATTATCATTGAAAAGGAAGGTCTACAATCAGTGCATTTTACCGGTGCTTACATATAGGGCACAGACTTGGAGTCTGTCAAAGAAGCTTGAGAATAAGTGAAGGACCACTCAAAGAGTGATGGAACGAAGAATGCTAGGCATAGCGTTAAGAGACAGAAAGAGAGTGGTTTGGATCAGAGAGCAAGCGGGTATAGCTGATATTCTAATTGACATTAAGAGAAAAGATGGAGCTGGGCAGATCATGTAATGCGCAGGTTAGGCAACCGTTGGACCATTAGGGTTACAGAATGGGTATTAAGAGAAGGGAAACACAGTCGAGGGCAGCAGAAGACTAGGTGCAGCAATGAAATTAGGAAATTCGCGAGCACTAGTTGGAACCAGTTGGTGCAAGACAGGGCTAATTGGAGATCGCAGGGAGAGACCTTCGTCCTGCAGTGGGCATAAAGTAGGCCGATCATGATGATGATGATGATGATGAAAACCACCCGTGCTGGAACGTCAGTGGCATCATGGATTTCGAAGTATTTATTCGTGTTTGTGCTGTTGTGGCACAGTAAATGTTCTTGAAACAGTCTTTGGCTTGAATTTTATGGTTTTGTCAAAGTTTATGACAATGTTGTGTTTAATATGATGGTTTTGTTGAAGTATACAACCATGTGAACAAAATGTGTTTGCCTCTGCTGTTGTCTTTGCCAGTATGGAGGTGAAGGACTCCCTCAATCCATCCTTGAATGGCTTTTCCCTTCGCCTCCCATCACATGTATATGTGATAAGCCAATAAAGAATCATTCAATCACAATACAACATACAGCTCAGACCACTTATAATGTAGCAGCTTATAGCAGGGGTTCTCAAGCATGTTGCTACCAAGGAACCCTGCTAAGCTCCATGAAACACTAAGGAACCCCACCCCCCTAATAGAGAGGCTATGCATAGCACACAACACATTTGGGGCCATTGGTGGCATTGGGCAGGTTACCTTGATGGTGCCATGAAAGCCTTGTGGTCCAAACTGGGTGCAATTGTATGAGCCAAGACAGCATTGCAACTAAGGCATGCTGAGAAAGAATGAGTTTTCAGGTGCTTATCACATGGTGGCACTTATTACATTTCATCACAAGGTGTCTTAGAATTAGTGCCAACTCTCCTTTGAGCACAGTAAAGCATTATTAATTTGGATTTTACGGGACTAAAAAAAGAAAGGTCCTTTACAGTAACACGCACCTCATTCTTTCATACAGAAATACAACTTTCTCTCATTTGGAAAAAACAAAAGATTTACTGCCAATGTACTAAAGTTGCCATAAATAAAAAAGTTGCAGTTTCGCCCGAAAGACAAAGCGTCGATTACGGTAGCAAATTAGTAGACAGCTCTACGAAAAGTAAGGATAGTGGTTTCATCAGCCGTATAAGCTTGTAAGCATTCGCCTACTAACTAAATTGACAAGCATGGAGTCATGCGTGCACAGGCAAACATGAACACATCTCACTCAGTGACCGCGGAAACTGTAAACGCTGGAGCGAGGAAGTGCGGTAGCAGGAGCGAGGGAATTGACCTTTGTGCAACCTCTCGCTTTGACACGAAACTAAGTGACGAGAACACAGCATGGTGCGCCTAGATGCGTAGACTCTTGTCTCCATCGCAGATCGCTTTCAATATAGCGGCCACGCAGCTGCCCCGTACGTCACAGCCACCAGTGTAGAACGCCTCTCTTGTTTGCGCCAATCCTACACTCAAGTTTCAGGAACTCTGAACGCCCGTGATTTGGCCGGATTTCCGTCCGTCTCCGCTCATAGGATTGCTTTCCTTTTAATTGCGGCATTGTGATGAACACAGCATGTCTTTGCACTCGGCACTTCCTCACTGCTAGAGGAAACGCAGAAAACGGGAAGACAGAGGGTGCACTAAGCTGAGCCAAAGGAAGCACTGCCTAAGCACACGTACTACACAACACATGGAGAAAGCTACGGCAGCTAGGCTCTGAGCGCTTACGAGGCGACCATTTTGAATTGCCGATGACGATATGGTTACACAGATTTAGGGTCGTACTCAATTCTAATGCGCAAGCAATTTTTGGACCCATTTTATCGGAAAAAAGAGTGCGTGTTAGATTCTAGTAAATATGGTATTTATGATTTCCTCTGATGACTATGGCAATCCGGGCGCTTGTCTTGTCGGAAACCCTACCGCAGCTGCAGGGAGCTTTGACAGGCATTTGACTCTGCTGGCTCTAGTTTTGATACTCAGTGGCAAAAACAGTGATTATATTCACCACCCCTTTGTATTCAATGAAATGGAAAAAGAGCGACACAAATGATGCATATCGCAACAACGACGGTGCATCGCCTGTCGTCGTTGCTCAGCCCGTGAGCTCGCCTCAGCTGAAGGGCATTGCCGAAACAGCCAGAGCTTTCAGGATGAGACAACGGCAGCACCGCCGCAATTCAGTGTTTTTTGCATCATCCATGGCGCTTGCCGAGGCATCTGCCGGACCCACTCCCCCATTCTAGTTTACTGGAGCTGCATGAGACGAAATACCAATTATAATGTGGTTGCCGGAAAATCCCGCAGTGAAGCAGGCCAGCGAAGCACACTTCTTAATGAGGTGCGCCCGTCAAGGGCAGTGCCACAAGGGCAATGCGAAGGGAAAAAGAAAAGGAGACGCGGATCAAGTGACCAAAGAAGGAATGGAGCGGAAATGTGGCGGCAGCATGCTGGCGCAGCGGCCTTGCGGGTCTTGCCTAGGCGACGGAGAAGCCTTTTTCTCTGGCTGCTTGGCATCCATGTGCGGTCTGAATTGAATCTGTGCACATTGCCACTCTTTGGCTCACTTTGTGTGCTAAAAGTTTGACGAAGTCCACTTGTCGAGACGTTGGCTCGTGCTTTCACCTAGTTCTTGTTTTGCTCATCGTCTTGAATTTCCGTCTCCCACCTTCCCCGTGTTTTCCCTGAAAAGTAGACACAGCAGCAGATAGATTTTTCTTTTCAGACAAAGACGGAGTCTCGAAAGTGTCTCAATTACCGGGCACGGCGGAAAGATGAATTTCGACAGTAAAATAAAATTGTTTTGCAGCGTAAGCTGTTGCGGGCTCATTCCAACAGCCGTTTTGTGTGGCGATGGTGTCTGCAACCACCGTCGGTGTCCATAACAGCTATCGCCGGCAATGAGGGAAAAAAAAGACCCAGTTCCTGCTGGGATCAAACCCGGCCCTCTAGGTGGCTGCCAGCTACTCTACCACTGATCCACACCAGCACTTGCTAGCTTGCAGCAGAGAAATGTCCTCTAAATGCATCCTAGCGCACGAGGAGACACGGGATGTGACATGTACGCAGCGCAGCATCAATATGTGCACATTTCGCATTGCGGTTTCATATTATTGCACCTGGTAGAATGCCATGTACCAGATGCAGATGTAGCGGTTCAAGGCAGTTAAAGAAAGCTTGAGCAATAAAAAGAAGTTTAGGGAGATGTGTACAAGAATGCTAAAGAATATATACATGGTGTACCTGAATAAATCGCATGAAATTGACATGCACGCTGCGTGGCATCGATACGTACAAACTCTGCATTGCAGTTCCGTTGTACTCCACAAGGTGTCCCGACATGTAGCAGTTGCACATTGTGTGGCACATTGTGTGTACCATTGCCTGTTTTCTTTATTAATCCTTGTTTTCTGTCTTACCACGCCTACTGTTACAATGCGGGCTCATTCACACCAGCTGCTCCTGTAGGTTGCACGGTCTAGTCGGAAAGCAACTAACTGGTCACATATACTCGCTTTGGTCAAAAAGCTACTGTTTTTGTTCACTCGCTCGCTGCTAAATTTTTCAGTCACAAAGCTGCAGAGCCAATCAGGACTGCTTAATTTACGTGGCAATGGTGCTGTGAGCTGCCTTGAATGGCACCACTCGCTAGACATTTCATTGTGGCGCATTGTAGCCAGTGTGAACACTGGTCGCCAGTTGCGGTTCGTTGTGTGACCTCTGTCAATCGCTGGGCTGGGTGTGCCCAACGAACAGCTTTGTTGGTACTGTGGAAGAGAAATCCACTAGTAGAACCCAAACTGTTTTTTGCTTAAGCATCCGTTCCGAATAAAAGAATGCTGCAGATCATTGCTGAGAAGATTTAGCTTGTTGACTCTAGAAGCTTGCTCCTCGTGGAAGCATAGCCCTGAGTTCCTGTTGCATTTTGAAGCTGATAATGCCTGAGACACTGTTATCAGTGTTATCAGCAAACGTAGTCACTTCACCTGGTAGAGATGGGACTTCGGTTTTTGAGCGCCTCATGTAGCGTCTTATATCTATAAGGCACTACACTTTCGTCCATAACGTACTCCAGGAACCACTTATGTAGACACCAGTGTGATAGGTAAAGCTCATTGCAGAACCTATTTTTGTTTCCATATCGAACTTTGAGGATGTTTCTTGTATATTTAAAATAACACATGCCTGAATCTGAACATAGCCAATTAGATAGCTGGTTTCTCAATCACATGCCGTTTGGAGAAAATGTCAAGGTTATGTCAAGATTGAGACTAAGGCTTGTGTCACTTGTGACCACAGCCAAAAGTGGTTGAAGGTGCATTTAGGCTGGTACATACGCAGTTTTTTCTTGTTCCTCAATCCTCCATTTTTTAAAAATTTCAGTTAGAAACAAGGAACAGTGAAGTTGCCTGCTGCAGTAATAACGATAACCTTGTAGTTCTGTTATGAAATCGTAACTGTTGCATTTTCACCACCGGCAGGCCGTGCCCACCCTGACTGTACCCTAGGCCATCTACTCAAAGCGCTCTTCAAGAACGACGAATTCATGAACAAGGTAAGCATATTTCCATGAAAGGGCATTAGGAAATGTTTATAAAGGGAACTTTCAAAGGGTTTGAAAATTTCAGTGGCACTCACGGTACTCCTGAAGCCATAAATTCCTGCTTGTGTTTTTACCTGCATTACTCCCGCAGTTGGTGAACAATTATGTGCTCAGCCGTGAGGGCGGTAACCTAAGCACCATCGCCTGTCGTCTTCTCCTGGACATCCTGCCGGGACTGGAGACATCCGTCGTGTTCCAGGTACCTTTCACAGAATTGCATTATACTTGCTGCTCTTGTCGAATTCGCCATCGACTAGGGGTGCCAGCAGCAATTGACCATGTCAGTGCCAGGAGCCGCCAATCTGCGCATCAAACTATTTAGTCCTACCGTGTTGCAATCTACAAGAAAGATGCAGTAGTTGCCTGGCTAATGTGGCTACTAATATAGGTAGAGGTGCTGTGAATGGTTAAGGCCTACAACAGAACTATAACCATGAATAAAACGAAACGGCCTTTATGATAATGCCGTACAGGCGATGTAGGTATACCAAATAAATAAATAAATAAATAAATAAATAATGCAAAAGAAGACAAAAGAGGAGAATCTGCAACCAAGCTGCCAGGTGTTATAAAAATGCGATCTCGCTTATTGATTGTTATTCAGTGCAAAAATTATAAATCGAGACATTTGGCCATTCCAACTGAGTCAAGTTGGAACTCTGAACATTTACTCAAAAGTCGGGGCCGTCCCGCTGAATTCGGTACGGTTGGCAGCTCTACAGCCGACTGCCTGGTATACTTTGTCTACATAAGCATTTCAGGGTGGAAGAGCTGAACTCTTGCAACAGCAGACACTTATTTTAGTTTTGTTGCCTATAGCAGAGCAGTTAGCAACATTGTGTTGTTAACCACAAACGTGAGTTGAACTCTCGTTGCCTGGCCGTAAAGATGTCACAGCTAGGGTATCTTGTTTACGCCACAGCTTAGTAACGCATTTTGTCACTCGTTGCAGTGGGATCCTTAATGACCAAATAGACTTACTCTATGGTCAGTGCAACATTTGACAGGGACGATGGAAAGGGAACAAGAACGCTGCTAATGAATTAGTTTCATTAAAGGGCTGCACAAGCTTGTACAGTGTTAAAAAAGAAAAAATCAAGGCAACGAGAAAATGAATTGCGGCAGCATAGCTAAATCATAAGCTTATCTTTGGCTTGTGCACGCAGGAGAAAAATATGCAATTTGTTCCTCATGTGAGGCGATGGATAGCATGCTCACTAAGAACAGCTTTGTCATGTACTCTCGAACCTTGCTATAACAAAATTGCAATGGGAGCCAAAAATACTTGGTTATATTCATTACTACAGTTGACTCCAGATAAATTGAAGTTACTTAATTGGAATTGTCGGTTAATTGGAAGTGAGGGTCCCGTCACTTCTGCATGCAATCCTATGTAAAAAAAATGCTCGGTAACTGGAAGTTAGAAGTCTAAAATATCAGTTAATTAGAAGTTATTTTTCAATCGAAAGCCTCGAGGTGATCGTAATGTTTCATAATAGTATCGTCGCATCGCAGCTGACCGCAGCACCACCGCTCACGAAGCATCAAGATTGAACCGAGCGCAGAAGCATCTTTGTGTGTCGCAGTGGTATCGTCGGCATTGCAACTGACCACAGCCTCACTGCTCACAAAGTGGCAAGATTAAATGTCAAGCCCGGCATAAGCAGCATGTTGGCATCTTCGTCTCCGCGTCTTTCATCAAGTTGGTGCGCATTGGGTTCTTTCCACTGGTGTTTCCGCATGCCGCATTTCTTTTGCGCTCGCAACAAAAGTGAAGATTTTGAAAGAAGTTGAGAAAGAAGGCACCGCCAAGCAAGACATTGCACGGAAATACAGCATCAAGCCTAACAGCCTCTCAAAGTTTATCAATAACAAGCGCTTGATACTGGATGCTCTTGAGGACGATCAATTCAACATGTCACAAAAGAGAATGCACACCCATGCCTACCTGAAGTTAGAGTAAGCGCTGCTCCTTTGGATTAAGGAAGCCCAAAGCAACTGACTTCCTCTCACTGGTGATGTCATCGCAATGAAAGCCTTGTCCCTTGCAGCGACGCTAGGGATCGACAACTTTGTTTCTTCCAATGAATGGCTGACACGCTTCAAGCATCGTCGTGACCTGGTTTTTAAAAGAGTGTGTGGAGAGAAGGCGTCATTCAACCAGGAAACATGTACGACGTGGAAGAAAGAAAAGCTTCACGAGTTACATAAACGAATATCCACAAGAAGACATCTTCAATGCCGATGAGACTGCACTTCTTTATCGGATGTTATTGGAGAAGTCTCGTGACATTCGAGGACATGCTTGTGCTGGAGGACAGCGTAGTAAGGACAGGGTGTCTGTTTTGATTGCTGGCCGACATGACTGGCACTGAACGATGTCGCCTGCTGGTGATCGAAAAGGCCGCTATGCCTATATGTCTTAAAGGCATCAAAACACTTCCTGTGGACTACGCAGCTAACAGGAAGGCATGGATGATGTCGGACATTTTGAAGCCTGGCTGCAAAAACTGGATTGCAAGTTCGTGTCATCAAACCGGAAGGTATTGTTTCTTGGGGACCAGTGCAGTACCCATATGAATGTGCCGGCCTCTAGTGCCATCCGCCTCGCTTACTTACCAGCCAACGCGACATTTGTGTTGCAACCCATGGACCAGGGAATTATAAAAAAATGTGAAGCTGTACAGAAAAACGTCTTCTCGAGTGGGTGATATCGTGCATAGGTGCATAGACAACTCCACTCAGTACGAGGTGAGCCTTCTCAGTGCCATCCACATGCCAGTGTGAGCTTGGGGTCGCGTTAAACAGGAAGCCATTGCCAACATTGTCAGGGCTTGTGACATCGTTGCAAGTGCTTCAGGGGATGATTCGTCTTGTGCGACAGAGGAAGCACAAACAGGTGAAGCTTGACGACAATGGTCTTGGAGCAGCTCTCGGTGATGTCCGTTTCGAAGAGTACATTGCCATGGACAGTGCAGTCGAGATGTGCGGTTTGCTGATGGACATTGAAAATCATTGAGGTTGTTTGGCCCCGCGAGGCTAGTAACGAAAGTGACATCGACGACAGTGTGAAACTGAGTCACAATGGTAGGCTGCTGGCATAGCTGCGGGCCTTGCTCTCACGCAAATTCTTTTTTTTTTTTGGTGCAGAGAACAAGCAGACAAAGCACTCGGACACATCTACAGTCTGCAAAATTTACTTTCCACAGCAAGATTGTCCAAGCAGAAGCAGACGGCAATTACAAAATTTTTTTCATTGACATTCAGCTTTCAAACTAATAAAAATCTCCATTTTTCTTCCTTGGGTTTTATTGGGAATTCGTTTCATTTGAGGTTTCTCATGGTTGCCGTGAACTTTGAACGGGAGTCGACTGTATGTTACATCCATTATTGGCATTTACTGCAGTGCGTGCCCATTGGGGTGCACAATTGTTAACATGGAAATAAGATGGTTTTGTGACTCGCGGAACCGTCACATGGCTACCTGTGCAGTGTAAATTTAATAAAACAACAAAAGAATCTTCGGCATGTGCAGCGCGCCACTTCTGAGCACCTGATGCGACAGCCTTTGTATAGCTGCCTTCTTTTCCATTGTGACAATATTGTACTTCCACTTTTCACTTGGCTCGTCGTGGTCGAACAACACGAGGCACAGAACACAGTGCTCCAGTGCGTGATTGAGGAGGCAAGTACTGCCCTGGCCCAACTCTGCCGGCTTGGCCCTCCTACAATGCACCGGTGCCAATGCACTCGTGGAGGACACACCCATCTGTCAGCCTCCCCGGCACTCTCCAGAAAGAGAGAAGCAAATGCACTAATCAATCGCCGCGTTGGTATGGCCTGAGCGTGACCTCCGAGAGTGTGTCGAGCACAGATCTCGGAGGCCACTCCCAACTGTTCCTGCCTGTGTGGCGCGCCACAGGGAAAGAGAAGAGCGAGTGCACTGATCTTTCGTGCCACTGTGCACCTTGGCATGACTCGCGCAGACAGGCACACACAGCTAAGCGGGGCCTCCATGATTGGGGCGGGGAGATCTCGGAGGCCATGCCCAGCTGCACCGCAGTAGAAAGAGGTCAGTGAAGGAGTGCGATAGTGAGCCGCTGCTTGTGCGTAGCCACACACGGTGGTGAGAAAGACCTGTGTTGCTCGACAGCTTATTCGATGCGAGGATGCAGAATTTTTTAACTGCAGTGGCAAATGAGTGCCTAATCCTGCGAAGAGCAATATACTTGGCACGCAATGGGGGGATATTTTTGGCTTGGAGACAAATTTAGTTCATTATATCTATTGGCAGGGCAATTTTACTTCTTAAAACAAGATTTTAAATACACAAATCTCTATGGGAATATCGAGGGGAATTTCATTTACAGTCAATGTCTGATCTTTTGTATTCCCTAGGGGCCACGAAAACGTCAGAAAAAGAAATGAATTCGTGCCTTTTACTGCCCCCAAGGGCTCAAGTCGCCACAGGCACATCCGAAATAGATCTTAAGGCTTGCCAGTACACTAATTGGGCATATCGGTGCTCGTAGTACAATAGATGGTGGGCGCATAGGTGGATAATTAGGAAACACATATTCTGTCCCGTGACATTTCCCCCTTTTCATTCTTGTATGCTTTCTCACTTAACACCAGTGTACTGAGGCAAAGCTCACTTCTGGGAACCAGCATTATGCAATGCGTCGTGCTTTCCGAGCTTTGAAGCCATTTGTGAGGATCAAAAAGGTGGAGTCGGCGCCATTGCTACCAGTGGTGAATTGTTTCATAGGAAAAGACTGCACAGAATGGAAAGAAGCTTTGTAGCGAACGTCGAAGTAGCTAGGTCTAGCGTTGCTGCAGTGGTGGCTACGACTGCCAGTGGATCTGCGTGAGAGAGTGCCGGTTCGGGCGGCAAGAGAATCAAAATGGTGGCAGTGGTGGCTTTGATTTATGCCGTTTCGGACCTGCAGTCATGGCAAGAAGTATGGAAACTCGCACGGCGAAAGTTTTTTGTGTCCGAAATTTCCAATGTTCTTATACATTGACTATGTGGGGTACATGGCGGTGCCGCGAAGGCATTCAAATTATTGGGCATGTCCAAAAAATCAGCCATCCAGAAAATCAGTCGTTGACTGCACTTTGTTATATCCATTATTTTGCTATAATGAGGTTCGAGTATATAACCCCCAATGTATAGGAGAACGTGTGGGCCTGTGTCAGTTTTCTTGCTGTAGACTAGAGCCCTTTTGGACAGATAAATGTAATCAGCAAGAGTCTGTGAATTCAAAAGTATGTGCATGTGTGATAAATTGGCCGTGTTACTTATTTGCAACTTTGAATTTGTATCTGGTTTGAGCCTTACCTCAGTTTCACGTGGATAGCTGTTGCTCACTTACTTGTTAACAGGTCTGAGCATTTTATATGAATGAGAAGGTGCCTACTTCAGAACGTTTTTTGCACACACTGCGACATAGCTTTGTGTTTTATTATTTGTTGCTTTTCATTTCCATCTTGTGTGAATTAATGTTTTCCTTCTTTCTTTTCTTCTTTTTTTCTGTGCAGCATTGCGGGCATGTAATGTAATGTACTCTATCCCATGCCATTGCCTATTAATAAAATTAAAATTTGCTGTGATTAACAGTAGTTGAACAAGAAATATTGCTGGCGCCAACATTTCAACAAGGGGGCAGCAACTTCTTCTGGGCAGCAACTGCTTAGCAGCATTTTTATGCACACGTAGCTCACTGTCCCCCACCCTTCATAGGGGAGGAGGAAGAGATGAAGCTGGTATGCAGAATAGGCTGAGGGAAGTCAGTGTTTGAAAGAAAGCGGGGGGAGGGAGGGGGTATTTATTTGTCATATAGAGGGAACACAATGTTGTGCAACGGTATTCCCAAGATTCCCAAAAACTGCTATGAACCCAATGCCTCGCCTGTCTACAGGGTTGTGCGATCATTCTGGACTTTGCCCGTCCTTGCAGGACACGGAAGGGCTGGTGAGCCGGCTTCTCCAGTGGGCTGAGTCGGAGAGCACGCCCCCGCTACTGCATGCGTACGCCACGGGCCTGCTGGCAGCTGCCATGGAGGTGCAGGACATTGCGGCCAACTACCGGGAGGCCAACGCCCGCCTGGTGCCGGCCATGCTGCGGCGGCTCTGGGAGCTTGCACAGGCAAGTGCACAGTCCTTGCGGTCCGTCGACTCCTTTCCCCCTCCGGCTGCGCTGGTTGCATTTATTGAAACTTCCGCTACATAGGCTCGCATAAGAGCTCGGCAATTGATACGAAAATTTTGTTTCGTTTTCTCACTTTGAATACATACAGTTTCCAACAATTCAATTCGAGCAGCTCCACTCAGAAAGCCACCTAGCTACACCCACACACCTCCAACATGTGTTATTTCAAGTCGCTATTGCCGAATTTTGCGGCCAGCACCCAGCAGACTTTTCGGATGTGGAGGGGACCGTTTGTGGATCCGTGGTCTGCTGCTGATGTCGTGCTCAATTGCCGATAAGGTCTACAAGTGCAAAAGCATTCACGGCGAGATTTCCATGACTGCTTGTTACCAGCAGCATTTTGTCGGGAGTTGGCAACTAAAATTGCATCTTCGCTCGAGTCGACATCAATTTCGTTTGTGGCCACCTGGTTTGTGGCATCGCACGCTTGGTTCATGCCCAAATGTCATGTGGCATTCATAATTTTTATTATTACTATTCTAGTCATAGTAGTACAGTAAGACTTCGTTAAATTGGAATTTACGGCACCCCCAGAAATGTCTGAGTTAACCGAATGTCCAAATTATTGAGGCTATTGAGAACAATAAACAGATTCTTCCTACATCAACACGCTTTTATTTACTGAATGAATAAGCAAATCCTGTTCCTATCTTGCAGAAAAGTAGTGTGGAAGCTGCAGTCCTCGTCATCTCGCGACTGATTAGCTCTCGCAGTGGTGAAAGCCTCTTGACTTTCTTTGCAGCATGGCCGTGGTGTGCGTCTCCATCAGAAACACGCTTTTCACTGCTGCGCACACGTCCCGATTACTTTTTTGCCAGTGAGCCGGTCGCCGACAGATCATCCGTCCATTGCGATGTAGCTAGTGTTCTTCATCCTCGACAGCTTTACACTGATTCAAAACAAAACTGCTGTTTGCCACAACTGGTGCAGACAAAACTACGGCTGCTATCGACACAATCGTGGATTGCGACTAGGCAGTTTTGAAGGCTTGTGGCCAACGAGCATACCGAGTCAAAACAAAACTACTCTTTGCCACAGCGACTGTGGAGAGAGAGGTGTGGGAGGAACCCTCAGTCCCGGGTCCACAAGAAGATTCCGGCGATGTTTCGAGCCCGTTGTATCATAGCTCGGAGGACCTCGGGAGGTGCGTCGCGGAGGGCATCGTCCCACAGCTCTTTGTTGCGTAGGGGGTAAAGGAGAGGTGGCAAGGGAGGAAAGAGGTTTGCAGTGCACTCAATCGTGACGTGGAAGATTGTGGGCGAGCTGCCACAGCCAGGGCAACGATCTGCATAACAGTGTGGGTGGAATTTATTGAGAGAGATAAGATTTGGGAAAGTTGCGGTTTGTAACAGGCGTAATGCCACTACTTCCTCCCGTGAGAAGGACGGCGGTGGTGCGGCGTGGCTGCGACGAATGCGTGTTTAATGACGGAGTATGTCTTTGTGACGGAGCAAGGGATCCCCCCACCCTGAACTAGTCGCCTCGCCAGGCCGAGCCAACCCGGAGAAAAATTTCTCGGGCAACCGCATGTGCGGGTTCGTTACCCGGAAGCGAGGTATGACCAGGGGCCCAGAGTAAGTGGATGCGGAGAGGTTTGGCTCGTGCATTTTGTGGGATCTGTTTGAGAATTTGGTGCCCCGCTCTCGGGATGCCATGTCCTGATAGGAACGCCCGGCCCACCTGTTGTGAGTCCATCAATATATACACTTCCTCGGGAACAGGGATGGCGTATCGAATCGCAAGAGCAACACTGAGAATTTCTCCGTAAGCGGCATTTGTTCCACGCATGGCAGCAGAGTCTCTCAGGGATTCGGTGCCATCCAAACCTACCGAGGTGTAGCCCTCTTGAGGGCGTGATGTGTCCGTGTATAAAGCATGCGTTTCCGGGGTGTTTGCAAGCATGCGGCCAAGGTATCGTACACGGGCATTGCGCCGTCCTTTGTCATGCTCGGTGTGCATATTACATGGCAATGGATGAATACTTAGTGCTTGGCGTATCGCGGACAACAAGATCGTTGGATGGAGTTCAGACTCAAGGGGTGGGACAGAGTATCCTAGCCGTGTGAGGAGATGGTGGCCAGTAGGAGTGAGTAGGAGGCGCTGGCGATGGCTGACCCAATGTGCCTCTAGCAGCTCGCCTAGGGTCAACTAGGGTCAACCGTTGAAATGGGAGACGGTATGTAAGCCGGCTGATCACGCATGCCTCCACCAAGCGCAGCGGGTCCTCTTCTCAAAGGCCCGAGTGCCTGTGCGAGACCCTCCGGATCATGGCCAGAATTTGCTTAATCTGTCTGGATAGAAGAGCAACACTTTAGACCTGCCATCTGCTTGGACGTGTAGGCCGAGGATGCGAGTACGATTAACCTGTGGTATGGGTATGCCATCCACATGCGCAGTAACAGGGGGAGTAAAGGAACGGCTGCGGGGGCTCCAACTTTTGCGGAGCACATCTTAAGCCGCATTTTCTCGCGTACTCGGAGACTGTGTCGACTGCTTGCTGCAGTTGGTGCTGAATGGCTCGGTCGGAATCCCGTGTCGACCAAATAGTAATGTCGTCCGCATAAATAGCGTGGGCGACATCAGGGATCTGGTCGAGTAGCCGTGGGAGCCCTGCGAGCGCAATATTGAATAAAGTAGGGGAAAGAACTGAGCCCTGGGGTGTCCCATGTCCTACAAGGCGAATTGTACTGGATCGATGCGGTCCCATTCCTATGGTAGGTGTGTGATCTTGAAGAAATGCGCGGATATAGTTATACATACGACTTCCACAGTGCGAATGTGCAACATTGCGAAGGTTGAGGTCATGTTCAACATTATCGAATGCCCCCTTTTAGGTCTAAGGCAATCAGTGCTCTCGTTTGGGCACACGATGGAGGTCCTATGAATTCCTCCCGCAATTGTAAAACCACATCTTTGGCAGACAGAGCTTGATATCCGAATTGAGAGTGAGAAAAGAAGGATTTTTCTTCGAGAAAGGCCTGCAGATGCTGCAAGAGTACATGCTCCATGAGCTTGACAATGCAGGATGTTAGGGAGATGGGCCGTAAGTTTTCAACCTTTACAGGTTTGCCCGGTTTGGGGATCAGTGTGTTGTCGGCGTGTCACCATGCTTGGGGAAGCGTGCCCTTGTGCCAATAATCATTAAATATATGGGTGAGATGGTTAATATCTGCGTCAGCGAGGTTACGAAGGGTGGCGAATCGGATGTGGTCGGCTCCCGGTGCCGTGTCGCAGCGCAGGTCTTGTAAGACCACCCGCACCTCGTCAGATGTGATGTCTGCATCGAGCAATTCGTTCGCCTCGCCTACATAAGGATAGTCAGGGTACTGCGGCGGCGGGCCTGTGGGTATTAAATGCTTCTCTAGCTCCCCGAGGAGTGTCGAGGCGTAGTCCCTGTACTCGTGCGTTAGGATGTGCAGCTGTTGAAATGTTTTTCCCTTTGTTGTGGTGGGGTCTGTGAGTGAGCGAAGAATCGACCACGTTTTTTGCTGTGCTCAATGTGCCTGAGAGGCGATCGCAAAATCCTCATCAGTTATTCCTCGTCAGTTATTCCTCGTAAGGGTCTCTGCATGCTCCTGGGACTCCCGTGTAATTTTATCTATACGTTTCCTAAGTTTGCAGTTGAGGCGTTGTTGTCTCTGTCGCCGTGTCAACCCTCTGCGGGCGTTCCAAAGATGAAGTAAATGCGGGTCTATGTCTGGTGTCTCGGTTGCGGCACTCAGTATGCACGTGATGGCCTCTAGATCTTGTGTGAGAGAGTCAAGTCAGCGTTCATACCCCTGGCCCTCAGGTGGGTCCTGGCGGTGTTCCCTGAATGTCGCCCAATCCGTTATACGTACATTTCGCTCGTGCTTGCGCGCACCCCGTAATGACAAGGTAGTCGCCACAATGTAGTGATCACTACCAGGGTGTTCCTCTAAAGACCTGTGCGCAACGACTGGGCCAGTATTGCGCACAAAGGTAAGGGCAGGGCAAGTGTCATGAGATACGCTGTTGCCTATACAAGTGGGGTGCTCTGGGTCGGTAAGCAGTGTGTATCTCATGTTTACAGATGGCATTCCGTAAGCGGGTCCCTTTAGCCTGTGATTTAACGTCATGCAGTATGCGGAGCATTAAAGTCGCCGGCCACCACACAAACCCGTCCAAAACTATCAAATTCTGTTAGTAGCTGCTGAAAGCAGTGCGTTCGCAAACGGGGGGAACTGTATACATTGAGTATAAACAGACTCTTGCTGCGTTTACTTTGCATAATTATTTCCAGTATTTGATGAGGGATGTCAGTGCTAGTCGTATGCATGCAACATGTAACATGTTTTGAAACTAATGCTCCCACAAGATGAGAGACACCCGAGAGCGTGCTGTAGCCGGATAAAGAAGGGGTGCAATTGAGTTCCTTCAAGAGGATGACGTCGGGAGGGTTCGTGGATGTGGCGATATACTGCTGCAGGGAACCTAATTTTTGGCGAAATCCCCTACAATTCCACTACCACACCACTGGTGGCTCCGCGTTACGCGGCGCCATCATCATCGTGAGAGGAAGCAGGAGGTCGTGCATAGGGATGCGGGCGCCGGGTGCCCACTTTTGAAGGTTGCGGCCGAGAGCTTTGATCGGGTAACGCTAAGCTGAGGAACTTGCATGCGTGCGAACGTGCACTCTATACATGATTTGACTTGCTCCACAATCCCCATTCGAAGGCCCTCTATTTGGCGTTCTATCCTGTCCAGGGCCGCCTGCATACTAGTGCTTATGTCTGCCACCAGCACGTCCATTTGTTTTTGCAGTAGCAGCCGGGAAACGCAACCTTTGAGGAAGGCTGCAATTCGCCACAGCAGTGTCAGGAAATAGCTCTGAATGGCTACCAGTAGTTATTCAAAGTCTAGGCACTAATATTAGGATGAGTGACGGTGTGTGTGTGTATAATTAAGGGAAAGGTACGCTGTTCCTTGACAGTGACGCCATTCAACTCTTAAAATGTTTTGCCACAATATTCTGTGCACGTTTCACGGCATACCGCAGCTGCATGGCGTTGAAGCTGACTAAAGAAAACTGGCGATTATGCAATGCGTATAAGGCCCTTGCCGGGCCCAAAATAAATGTATCCTTGCGCTCGGTAGACCTGGCCCATGTGCATGGTTCCAGGTAGGTTTTAACAGATGCACACTTCTTCGGGGGCTTCGCCAACTTCTCTGTGTATTTTTTCTCCTGATTTGCTCATGCTGCACATGGCTTGTGCAAGTTCAATCGCTTATTGCTAAGCGACCAAACTTTGCAAAAATGCTTGTGCAACTTCGGTCGCCTATTGCAAAGTTTGGTCGCTTGTTGCAATGTACCGGCTGGTTGCAACACTACATTTATGGGATCACTATGTTTAAATGTAATGTAACATGCAAGAAGATTGCAGAATGGCGATGAATCAAGGGGAACATGATACATGATAGTGTATGATATTTAGGGCGGGACCACGAATACACGATGTAGCAGCTGGGAAAATGCAGTAGTGAGGAGCGTATCAATGAGGTTCCACTGAAGTCATTTACAAGAATGGGGCGTTGTTCACGTCTTAAAAGAAAATAAAGAATTTGTAGCACAGTCGCTGCCTTTTCAAGGGGAACAGGGAACCAGTCCTGCAATCTCAACTCCATGCCGTGTTCCGGTAGTCGTAGGTCAAACAACGGCCTTTCAGATTCCTTCTGAATTCACTCCTCAGGGCTCATTCCTCTTTGCGGCTTAGGAGTCTTCTGCAAGCCATATCATGGACCTCGTTCTGAGGTAGTTATGACACCTGCCGTGGTGGCTATGGCGTTGCGCTGTTAAGCCTGAGGGCGCAATATCAAATTCTGGCTGCCGATGCCGCATTTCACTGTGGGTGAAATGCAAAAATGCCCATGTACCATGCCTTGTGAACAAATCATGGTTTCGCCACACAAAACTCTAAAATTTAAAGAAAGGATAAAAGAGGTAGTTAGTAGGCCGGGAGCTGCATTTCGTAACTGTTCCTTTTTCCTGTTGTCGTTGGCGCCCATGCTTGCTCTCTGCTTGTACGCCGGCACCTTGGCTCTGCGATTAAAGTTTACTCTTTGAAACCCTTCTCGTGTTGGCAGGTGACCCCCGAAGAAGTCGTGTGCCGCCCGCCGGAGCGGCCCTTCTGCCACCTCAATGGCGCAGCCACAGATGGCCCGCTGTCCACACCGCAGCAGGCGACAGCGTTGCAGCAGCAGCAGGGGCCGCCACACAAGAGCCCCTCGGAGACGCCCCTGATCAGCGAGTGTTCCAACAGCAGCTGGGCCGAGCTGGAGCCTCTCATGATCGGCTCGCAACAGGCAAGTACCACTGGCTAGCTAAGTTGCGTATGTTGTCAGTTGGGCGCTCGTGCCTGTAGTGGTGTCTAAAATGTGCGATCATGTAGTGTTTCTGGCTCCGCAAACACTTTCTGGCCCCGTGCAGCCTCCAAAAGCATAGCTTTCGAGACCTGTTCTTGTTACTCAAAATGAACCATTGCTGGAGTGCGCAATTGGGCACCCACCTATTGGGAGGCACAAATCATCTTGAATTTACTATAATATTTGCCTACAGTGGTAACACAATGGGCCAAGGTTAGCCCATTGTACTTGTCATAAATGTGCAGTGCCTGATTTAGTTCTCGATGGGGGCTGCTGAAAAGTCCAAATAATCGGGAGTCTAAAATATTCGATTTGCCAGAGGATGAGTGACTATTTCGCAAGTGGACCAAGCAAGTTTGCCATATTCTTGGATGATCACTTCTGGGGATACCTCCATTTTTGTGAGATTTTGCGTGACTGGTGCCAGACTGTGAGCAATGGCATTCTTGGCACAACGTCAAGGATGCTGTCTTATCACAGTGCCACGAATGCCATCGCCCATTAATGTATTTGGTGCTAGTAATGCAAAAGTAAAAGCATGTTCGAAAGTCACTGTCCGAGAATGCGATTGCAGTTTATCAACCTGTTGCTGTTCACCACTCAGTCGCTTGGTACCAGTCAGTGGTCATCATCGTGGTCAAGCTATCACTATGAATAGATGAAAATAGAGTCAATGCATGCAACATATGTTCATCCCCTGTCGACATAATGGGATTTCTTTGTGACATTCATTGCCCGGCACTTACCTCAATCACGACCCTCCTTAATGCAGACGTCGTGGAGGGAGTTTGCCTCACTTAAAGCTGTTTAAGTCACCTGGGCCTGTGTGACTTCTTAACATGCAAGTGAAAAAAGAAAGATAAAGAGAAAGCACTGGATGTGCCATAACTTGCACGGCAAACCGTAAATGCAGCCTTTACAACTCTCTCTGCATTCGAAGCATGGTTGGCAACTACTGCATCGGCTAAACTTCGCTAATTCCCGCTTTCAGGGGACACTGAGGACGACCATATCAGCGAAACATCAAAAGCAAAATACCGTAAGCCCTCACGGCTGCCTTACTCAATTTGTCGCTTTATTGAAAATTTACCCAGTCTTGACCTACATGCATGTATTTAAAAGGGATTACTCGAAGCATTGCATGAGTTTGCTCTGCTTAGAACAAACTAGCAAGAGCCGTGTGCGCCTCCTTTTGTGTTCTCGGCACGTCCAGTGACCCAAACCCCCGGACACACTAATTCTTCTATGCTTGTGTGCGCACGTCCATCGGCCGATGCAGGATTTGCGAAAGTGTAGTCTGTTTATTGCTTCTGTACGTGTGCTTGGCAAGTGCTTTCGAACTCTTCGGTTGGAAATGGCACGTCCAGTGCCGACGCGAAAGTGGCTGAGCTTAGCTCTGAGCAAACATTTCTTTTGATACGCGAGGTAGAAAAGGGAGGAAGTGTGGAAGTCCTGTGGAAGTGTGAAATTGCAAAGCAATTTGCTGTACCACAACTTTCTCAACTGTGCTGAAGAACAAGGAAGCCCTAATGGATGGCTTTGAGAAGAGCTGCTTGTCCCATTGAAAGCGCAGCCGCGATTTCAGGTACCTAATCTGGAAAGTGCGCTTCTTCAATGGCTGAAAAATGCGAGACTTGCGAACCTCCCCGTGATTGGGCCTACACCGATGGCGAAAGCTGAAGCTCTAGCCCTCCAATTGGGCAAGCAAGATATTACCTACATACGCACGGTACATGGCGTCTCATGCAACGCGACACATTTCAGAGGTGGCCGTTGGAAAGGTACTTTGAAAGGTGACCGACTGTTGGAATCTAGCACATATTTAAAACTCGTTGGCACGCTGATTGCATGTTGTATCTGACGAGGAAATTGAAGTGTTTGTCTCCTGCTTTAATTGTGCGCGCAGGTGTTTCCCCTGACAGTGGAGATGCAGCAGCGGCTGATCCTCCAGTACCTGACCCCACTGGGCGAGTACCAGGAACTGCTGGGGGCCGTGCTGGAGGCCAAGACGCTACACCTGCTGCTGCACTATGCCAACCTCAAGGAGAACCGCGACGTCCGGCTGGCCTTCGAGGCGCTCAAGGTGGGCTGCACTGTAGTGCACAGCGGGGTTGGTTGTGCGGGTCCTTCCTGTGTCTAAACCATTTACTCAAAGTAATCAAATAAAAAAATATAGGTTGCCGTTTCCGTCTTCATTACTGTTCTCGGCATATGTAGTTACTCCACTCATTAAATAGTATTTTAAGTTACTAACATCTGGAAAAACAAATCGGCATATTGTCTTTTCAGTAGCCCTCTGGTAGAAAGGAAATGCTGTCTTCAAAAGCAAGAGTATTGAGACAAATGCTGTGTCTATTCAAGTACAGTAGAGCCTTGTTGATGCAATCCTGTTACATGTGGCTTCCCGGCACCAACGTTCACGATTGAGAACACAAGAAATTACCCAGTACAGTTAGACTTTCTTTCACAGGTTCATACATTCCCGGAAAATGCCATCTTATGGCACCAATGTGAAGTGCATTGCAAAACTGCGATCGTATCTTATGTTTTCTCACCACTATATCCAGTGCAGTCGCTGACTGATTTTCCAGACATCGCGGGGACCGAAAAATGGTCAGAAAAATCACAGTACGAAAACACATTAGCCAAAAAAAAAAAGAATACTAGGCTTAGAGCGGCTTAAAAAAGATCACTAATAGTGCCTTGCCTACGCTTCGAGGTGATCAGACGCTTGGATTTGCGCAAGAGTGACGTGGTCTCCGTATACAGTTGACAAAACGTCACCGCGTTGGTGATCTCCGCCAATGGAGTTTGCCATGAAGATAGAGAAACAAGCCACGTTTTTTTGCACCACTTGGCTTATGCAAAGACACAGGAGATGGCGCCGATCGCCTAAATACGAAATCGCACACACACGCACACAGATGCAATGTCTCCGGGAATCACCAGCTCAGTGGACACACCACGTGCAAAATAGCAACAAAAACTTCAGAAAAAGAAAAAAAATACAGATCCTGCATTAGGTGATTGGGATGAGAGTGCTGACCGCAAAAAAATAAGAAACAAAAAAACATCGTGAGCCATTCCACTCTATAAAGGTGGTTGACCAGCGAAGCTGTTTAGTACATGACACGGAGGTGACACATAATTTGGAACAAAGGTACAAACTCATTTATTGTCTTGAGCGGTGGTCACTATTTTACTCGCAACTGCAATCGCATTCTTTGGTAATGTCAAGTCGATGCACGTATGCCACTGGGTGGTCGGTTGGGCCGACTCAGTGTGGCATCGCAAGGTATATGTCTGCAACACGGAACACATGAACCGCTCCCTTTTGGGTACCGACAGATCCACATTGATATCACCAACAACGACAACAGGGGTAATGTCAGTGCAGATAATTCACGCAAAGTGTGTAGCCATGAACCTTACGTCACTATGAGTCATTGCATATTTTGCTATGAGCCATTGCTCACAGGGGTATGAGCCATTGATGATGACATTTTTCGACATGCTGTTCTGTATGTTGTATGCGTGATTGGAAAGAACTTCAAAACTATTTACTTCACTTTGCTCAGTGGTTGTAGCCTCTGCCTTGCGGGATTATGAGCCGCTGCATTTTTTTCTTGCTTATGGGAGTATGAATGCTTACGGGGATATGAGCCACTAATGATGATAGGTTTTGTTCATGGAGAACAAGAATGCTTGAAACCCTAGCCATATATATAGCTTCGCTGTAAACAGAAAAAGTACCATCCCCTGGGTTATTTAGTCAGCCAAGGAAGAGTGGGCATGGCCTCCGAGACCGGAAGATGGCAGGCCTTTATTCATAACGTGCGCCTCCCTATCTTGAAGGCTATAGAGCGGGCCACTGGAAGCCAAGCCAACGGAAAATCCAGCATGGCAGCCTCTGAGATCAGGTAGCGTGGCTCAGAACGAGCAATTTAGTGCGGGAAATCGAACTTTGGGGCCTAAATTCGTCTGCAAAAATTGGTTGCACAAGTTTGTTAGCTCTACGGGAACCCTGACCGTGCATTCCATATGGACTCCAGAGCATCCATCAAGTTGGAATTTTTCGACTTCCCCGTTGACTACTGTATAAGCGAGAAAATGTGCAAGGGGCATATGATCGAGAACAGCTGCCCACCTCAGCAGCTTCCCCGTTATACTTGCCCACCCATCTCGCGTGAAAACACCGGGGTGCACTGTTTCCTGTGCACGCCGGTTGAGTCAAGATGGTCGGTGCCTTGATGCGCATTGTGTTCCCGTCCACATTGTGTTGGCAGTCACGTAATCTCCAGTTTCCGAGACACGGTGCAAAGCATTTGCTCGCGTTGTGATGGCAAGTGTGTGTGGCCATCAGGTGAGACCTGTTCAGGCTCACCTGAGCGTGCGTGATGCCGATAAATCTACAAACCTCATACTTTGTGTAGTTGTTAGTACGCGGCTATCGCCGTCAATGTTCCACCTTTCTGGGAAAACTGAATTTTTGTTTTCTAGGGGGGAATATCCATTTCTTATCTTGTCTTTTGTATTTGAGCCGCCATCTGAGGATGGTTGCGGGAACTAAGCGCAGTTGGCCATGGTGTCCAAGATTTGCGCCGCCGCTCGACGCAATGCGCACAAGTCTCAGACGCCGTTAGCCCCGCTGTTGCATCGCTCTCGGCACTATGCGCACTGCTTGCGCTGACACGCACATTCGCAATAGTATGGCACAACCTATAAGCTATTTGCTTATAAGTTGTTATTAACTATTATTATTAATTTATTATTTAACTATTTGCTTATAAGTGCTTACTGACAAGACACGATCTGCCAGGAATGTCCCAAGAATTTGTGAAATTATTTTGACTGCTTAAACTTCAAAACCTTGAATTAGCTAAATTTGCAATTTAACGAAGTTTGTAACCGCAAGTACAGCTTCGTTAGATCAAGGTTTGAAAGTATTAGTGTGGAAGTTGTTGTTCTTTTTCTTTCTGGAGTCCTCTAACTGCGTGCTAGCCTTACAATTATGACCACCTTATAATTGGATAGCTATAGTTCTTATTTATTTCTGCTGCTGTTGCAGACCACTGCTTATCAGTTATTATGAGATTTTGTGATCCGTATTGCCAGTCAGCAGTGTCTGATTCGTGCTATGGGCACAATAAAGTTAATGTAACCAGTTGAATGCAGCAAGGAAAGTAGCGAACTGAAGACAGCTTGATTTTATTGAATGTTGATGTTTTTTTATGTGGGCGAACTCTGCTTCTCTCAGGAAGTTATGTAGCAGCACCATGTAGACATATCCAGCTTGTTCGCAGTAGGTACAGGTCCAAGCGGGTGCCAGCAGAAAATACCTGACCAAGACAAGTTGGCAGATCGCATTTCTGAAATAGTAAGTAAGTCGCCTCTGCTTAGAGCAAAGGCTTGCGTTCCTGTTAGAAGACTAGGCTTGTGCGAATATTCACTATATTTTGAACATTCAGTTGGATACTGCACTAGTTGATATTTGCGACTATTCACATTTCAGTGTGCAGAATTTTTTGGAGTGTTTGGAACGAGTGAATATAAATTAGGAACCACGTAAATCCATAGTTTCGGTCTTGGTGACCAAGTTGCCATCGCCACGGCTCGTAGCCGAGGCAAGCCGGAAATGAAACGAGACAGGCTGCGTCACGGGGACCAGGGCGTCACGTCATTGAGGCTTTTCTGTGTTCTCGTCATTCCTCGTGCAGTACCTGGCTGCCTTGCTGTGCCACAAGAAATTTGCCCTGGAGTTCATCGCCGTGGGAGGCCTGCAGCGTCTGCTGGAGGTGCATCGGCCGTCAGTGGCCGCGACAGGTGTCTCTATCTGCCTGTACTACCTGGCCTACTCCGAGGATGCCATGGAAAGGGTGAGCAGGTACCACTGTATACCTTGTAGAGCCAACTCCATGCGGTGCACTGAAGGTTGCACGTCAAGTTGTCCAACCAGACGACAGAAGCAGGAGCGGTATATACCAGGCAGAGACCTGCATCTTTTTCCCTTAAAATTGCGAAAAAAAAGATCTTGCATCTACTGCTGCTCTGTTCTTGCTCAGATATTTTACAAAGATCACATTTTGTTATCCGGATTGCTCAATCCTCCGCAAATTTTCATGAATCAGTCGTTATGATAAAGTTTATCGTTACAATCCTGCTAAAACGCAATCTTTTCCCACCCCCCTAGCTACATGCTAGGTATCATCCTGCAATGACCACCGTTACAAGGTGTGCCTACAAACTTGTCACTATAATTTGTACCGTGACTCTCTTGTGCCAAGAACCAGCACCGATCAGCACTGCCTTCCCGCCTCCATTGCCGCAATCACTGACTGAAAAAATTCAACATTGCCTTGCAAGATGTCTTGCGATAAATCGGTTTTGTTTGTTTACTGAACATTCCTCTAATACAGTCCATGCCCATTACACCGGATCTGCATACAACATACTTTCGGATATAACGCACCAATCTTCTCACTTAGTTTGGTCTGCGTACCGTAAAAACCCGCATATAATGCGAACCCACATATACAGTAAAACCTCGTTAAAACGTACCCGCTTAAACAGTAGTTCAGTTTTAAAAGTAGTAAGGTCAAATCCCCTACTCAGCGGCCATTGACCATAATTTGTTTTGTAT
Source organism: Dermacentor andersoni (assembly GCF_023375885.2). Taxonomy (NCBI): domain Eukaryota; kingdom Metazoa; phylum Arthropoda; class Arachnida; order Ixodida; family Ixodidae; genus Dermacentor; species Dermacentor andersoni. The sequence goes on along the minus strand of NC_092822.1, from coordinate 94,097,145 downwards.
CCACATAAACCGTACCAGCTTATTGCGTACATGTCGGTTAGCACATAGTGTTTCCACTTTTCGTCAAGCAAACACGGCGGTGCGTCGTCTCCATCGGGCGGCCCAGCAGAACAACAAGCCTCAGAGATCGGAACGGCCTCCAAGCACCTGTACGTTTGCGCGTGAAGCCACATCAACATCACCATCATATCAGTGCTGTGCCAGAGAGCGTTGTGACATCGTGCAAGCGAGGAGTCGTGTCATGCCGAAGCTTGGATAAAGAAGACACGGGGTGCTCAGCATAGAAGAAAAATTAGACATCGTTCGTGCTATCGAACGTGACACGAAGAAGTCGGCGCTAGCACATGACAGGGATCTGCTGTTGACTATGGTGTGTGGCATTTGGAATGCGAAGTTGCTCGGCAGCGCTGCTGCGACCGTGAAGAGATGTCAGCTACGAGGTTCGACTTTTCGCCATCGTTGCCTCTGTTGTTGCCGAAGTGTCGACTAGCGACAGTGATGAGGACGACACGAAAAGCGACAGCACGGGCAATTCAGGCCCGACAGTGGCAGAAGCTGCGCGTTACGTCAGCCTCATGAATGCAATCATCGCGAAGAGAACAGCACCCGGCAATGAAAAAGGCGTTCCGCGACTTCTGCAGCGCTACCGCGCGCATGCGCGGAGAATACGTAGCACCAACAAGGAATCTGCCATGCGAGTGTTTGCCGAGAAGAGGGGGCTGGCTGAAAAGCTGGCACGCAGCTTCAGTAAGTTTCAGGTCACTGTCGTCGCTGCTAGGCCGCCGTGGCATCAAACGAAAATAACACTTTTGTTGCGCGAAGTGAATAAACACTGCATCTTTTTTCCCCTTTCATCGCACACTCTCCGAGTTCCGTTTTTGACAGGTAAGTGGGCGATCTCAGGCTATTTCGGTTACGCAGTACTACCGTTTAGTACGTACTTTTTCCGACCTGTGGCCAACTACGTTTTAACGAGGTTTCACGTAGTACGAGGGGAAATTCTTGGGACGCGAAATCGAAAAAAAAAAAGTTTTTTCCGCGCATAATATGAGCTAGGAAAACTCGAGGAAAACATTTATTTAAATTGCTCTCCGCACTTCAATCGCTGTCGTCCTCAGCTGCGCTCTCTTCAGATAGTTCCTTGTCGGACGTATCTTCCCAGAGGTACTCGTCCTCTGTGCCATCGAGTGTGTTCGAGATGCTGCACTTCTTGAAAGCGCAGCACGCAAGGTCCTCTCGAATGCTGGCCCATGCGCCCACAATCCACTTGCATAGCGCGGCTGGCGAAGCCCGCTGCAGCTGCCCGGTCGGCGACAGTGCAGGCTCACCTGAGCGCATCAAATCTGCATAACACCACTTGACCGCGTCCTTGAACGGCTTGTTCACGCAAACATCTAAAGGCTGCAGCTAAGACGTCATCCCACCCAGGATAATGACGAGTTCAGTGCCGGATTTGCGCGACAGCCTCTTCACTGAATCGGCCAAATGGCAACGAAAGGCGTCCTGCTCGAGAATGGACGGGAACGACAACAGTGCGCCGGGCCACCTACACCAGACGGACTTTATCCAGTCGACCACAATATTCTCGTTCATCCAGCCTTTCTCATGGCATCTCACGGCCACATTTTTGGCAGCTCCTCACCTTTAGACACTGCCTTGCGCTTGAAGACAACATAGGGCGGGAGCTTGCATCCGTCTGCCGTGCACAACAACGTGATGGTAACTCGCATTTTCTCATCGCCAGTGCACCGGACATAAACTTGTTTAGAGCCCTTTTCGTGCATGGTGAGGGGCGATGGCATGTACAGATAAATCAGTGTTTGGTCAGCATTGCCGGTTTGCCCTAGCTGGAAGTTCTTGTACTTGTGCATCGAAATAGCGAGGCGCTGGAAAGCCACAAGCAGCTCTTTGAATGATTCGGGCAGCTTTTGTGAAATCGAAGTTCGGCGGCGTAAGGAAAAACCAGCACGACACATGTAGCGATGAATCCAGCGCTTGCTCGCTTTGAAGGTCGAGCTCGGTAGCCCTCTTTCCTTGCAAGCTCCTTAGCTTTTGCCTGCATAAGGTCCACGCTCACAGCTAGATGCGCAACTCACTGTTGGCGTGCGAACTCCGTCAGGGCGAGTTCAATTTCCGGGAATGTCCCACTCTCCGGGCCGCGAAAAGGGCTTTGTTCTGTCGACGCCACCCGCGAATGCTTTCCTTGTTGTCGCCAAACTGCCTCCTGGCCGCACTGTTGCCAATGTCCTGTGCGGCTAAAATAACCTTTCTCTTGAAAGCAGCCGAGTACTGTTTTCGTTCACTTCACGAAGCATAGTTTGCACTTGGGCTGCCAAGGTGCGCACTCAACAGTAAAGAAACAATGCTGTAGTCGCGCAGCAGTAATGAAGCCAAGCCGTAGCCATGCAGCAATAATGAAGTCAAGCCATAGCCATGCAGCAATAACAAAACCAAAAACTTCTAGCCCAAATTTCTGACGGAAATTTTTGTTCGGATCCCCATACAGTACGAGGCAAAAATTTGGGACGCTAATAATAGGGAAGAAAACTCTTATTATACGCGGGTTTTTACGGTATATTATTCATGCAACGAATTTCGTTTTCAGTGACCCGGCTATAAGGGACCATCGACTACAGCAGACAAATTTTTTAGCAAATTTTGGCTATATTGTGTAAGTATAGTCATCTTGATATAACGATTACACTGGACCACCTAAAATCGTTACTGTATGTACTCGAATCTAGGCCAACCCCTATACTAAGCCGTCACCCTAAAGTCCGAAGCCAACAACAACAAAAAAGAAATATTACCTCGAATGTAGGCCAAACAAAAAAGCAAGGACGGCGTTCACAAAATGCAAACAGCATTTATTGAATCTGAACGTGCAGAGCTCATTCAACGTCGTTGTCGCTGCTAGACTCGTCGCTGTGTTCCTTGTCACTGTCACCTTCAAACAGTGCACTATCTTCGGTACCGTCAAGCGCATTAGATATGCTGCACCTATTTAAAGGCGTGCACGATTAAAGTACCTGGCACTGAAGTGGCATCTCCTGCTTGGTGCCATTGCGATAACACCACGCTGCACACTGATACGGCCGACACGACACAGGTCAAAATGGCGACCTCGCTTGTGTACGGTTGGCTACTGGCATGGCTAGTAGCGGCTGCGATACTGATTTTTCTAGTTGGCACTAGCTATGCACCATATTTAGCAGTTTCAATGAAAAACTGGAGCGTTTTTTTTAATTCTCGAATCTAAGCTGACTCTAGAGTTTGGAATATGATTATTTGAAAAAAACTATCGGCCTAGATTCTAATAAATACGGTAGTTATTCTGGAAGGTCGTTATCGTGAAATCCTCCAAATTAACCATTCTGCCCATCGACCCATCAGTTCATAAGCTGTTACCGTTTGAACTATCCACGATAACGTCGCCATTGGATCTCGGCTTGCGATGTTGCTATTTTCCATAGATTCCGCTGCTACGCACCCTTGAAGCACCGTATACAGTGCAGTCCACTTATAACGATACCACATATAACGATATATCGGTTATAACGATGGGTCGACATGAGAGTGTCATTTTATGCATTAGGTCTATGGGGAAAAAAACCATTTATAACGATAGGTTATTCACCGCATATCGGATATAACGATCAAAATTTTGCAGTCTGGACGGCGTTTTCCGTGCCAAATAATCGTAACGTTTGCGTTGCTTAGTTCCCTGAAACGAACGATGTCGAGACGAGGCGATGTTTACCTCCGTAAGTTCGTATCTGCCGCCATTACCGCGCAGCGCGTCTCGCCCCACCCGCGCACGAGTAGGCGCAGCCAACGTTGGCGCAGCGCGCCACAAGATGGCGCTAGCTGCTTTATGCGCGTAACATGCGCGTCGGCCACAGTCGCTCCGATAGAGAGAGAAAGAAAAAAAGAAGCGACAAGCAAAGCGGCGCGGTGGCGCCCGTCCCGCGACATTGTGTTGCTCGCAAACAAGCAAAGTGATTTGCAACGTCTGGCTAATATCTGTGGACAGGAAGGCAACAATTTAGGTTTGAAATTTAGTGTTAGAAAATCAGGTGTTATTGTATTCAATGAAAACAGTGAACCGACAGTGGAGATACAGGGCCAAGAAATACCTCGGGTAACAGAATATAAATACCTTGGTATATGGATAAACGAAGGCAACGGATATATGGAAACACAGGAAAAAACCATAACAGTCAAGGGGAAGAGAAATGCAGCCATAATGAAGCACAGAGCGCTATGGGGATACAATAGGTACGAGGTCCTCCGAGGTATGTGGAAAGGGGTAATGGTTCCAGGACTTACTTTTGGAAATGCGATTGTTTGCTTTAAATCAGGGGTACAATCAGGACTCGACGGGAACCAAAGGTCAGTGGGTCGCCTCGCATTGGGCGCGCACGGGAAGACTACAAATGAAGCTGTGCAAGGGGATATGGGCTGGACTAGTTTCGAAGTAAAAGAAGCTCGCAGTAAAATTGAGTATGAAGAACGGCTGAGAAATATGGAGGAAAGTAAATGGGCTGGGAGAGTGTTCAGGTATCTGTACAGGCAAAACATAGAGTCACAGTGGAGGAAAAGAACTAGGAAGCTTACCAGCAAGTATGTGGCCTGTGGGGTGGGCAACACAGCAACAAAGGTCAAGCGGAAAGTCAGAGAGGCTGAATTAATCTCATGGGTGGCGGCAATGGAAAAGAAACCTGCCATGAGTAACTACTTAAGGGGAAAAAACGAAATTAGGAAAGAAACCATTTATGATAACTCAAAGGGAAGCTCATTACTTTTCGAAGTGAGATCGGGATGCCTTAGAACACGCACCTATAAAGCGAGATATAAGAAGGAAGAAGAAGCATGTGCTTGCTGCGGTAAAGCTAGGGAAACGATGGAGCATATTTTATTAGAATGTGAAGACGTCTATCCAGCAGTCGATTTAGGCACTGGCCTCCTTGAAGCCCTTGGGTTCAGCGGGAGCAGTGGTAAAGCAAACAGGTCCGCAATAGACATCAGCAAGAGGCGATTGGAGGATTGGTGGAAGAAAAGTAGGGAAACGACAAAAGACGGAGGCGTACAAAAGCACAGTTCGCAATAGGGTATCAGAAAATTTGGACGTGGTAGTTCATAGTGGGTTTTTTTTGTTTTTTCATTGGTTAACCTAGGTAGGATATTAAGCAGCATAGTAGCAAGAGCTTGGTGGCGCAAGCCACCGCCCCGTTCCAAAGGGGACGCTCATAACATCCATCCATCCATCCATCTCGCGATAGCAGGTTGACTCCACCGAAGCTGCGTGCAACCAACGGTTCAACCCAGTTCGAAGATAGCGCCGACAAAGCGCAAAGCTGTGTCGCTTGACACGAAGGTGGATATTTTGCAGGACTCTCGATGCGGCTTCAAGGTGAGCGCCCTCGTGAAGAAGTATGAGCTCGTCCAGTTAACGATATCAACCATCTTGAAAACCGGGAGCACCGCGATTGTGAAGGCAGTAGCTATCAGCGGCCATTCCGATCAGCGGAAAAGGGGTTAGAGACCCTTTGTACGCCGATGTTGAAGAGGCGCTTTACCAGTGGTTCATCACCAATTGCTTCAAGAAGGCGGGCTTTGTGCGTAAGGACGAACTTCCCCAACCCGCTGAGACCGACCCGGTGGAAGTCGCTGACATAACCGAGCTCTGGGAGCTCGTTCCTACTGGTGACACAGGTGGTGTGTCGAAGGAGGAGTTTTTGACTGCAGACAGTGCTGCCTCGTTCTGCGATGAGGTCACCGACGAGGCGATCGCCGAAGATGTGCTGTCTCGACAGACGCAAAGTTGTGCGACGGTGGCGACGGCATCAGCGACAGTGACAACGAGATCGACAGTGGCTCCTTGACCCCGACCACGATGTCCACGCAAAGTGCACTGTCGTCGATCGACTCCTTAATTGATTTTATGCATGCTAAAGGATTGCCGCCAGTGTTCGCGCAGCAGCTGGAATCCATGCACACCGCGGTTGTGAAGCTGAAGCTGCCGCAAAAGCAAGTGCAGATTTCGGACTATTTCGGCGCGCCTAATCCTTGACACGGTCATTGGCGCTAGAAATAAAGTTTGTTTTTCACGGCCTACTGTATACATCATCTATTCTTTAGAGCAAGTAGCGAATTCGAGTTCAGAGCTGCAAAGGTAAAGAGCGCAAACGCGTTTAAATTTTTTTTTTGGTAACTGCAGTCCAGATATAGCGATCATCGGTTATAACGATCATATTTTTCGTCTTTCTCGATATCGTTATAAGTGGACTGCACTGTAGTAAGAGCGACATATGCAAAGCAGACACTGACGCTGAAAAAACTACTGACAATAAGAAAGGTCTATGTCGCCTCCAAAGTGCAATGTTTCTTGTTTGTTTTCACATTTCTTGTCCTGGACACTGCAGCTGTCTCACTCGAGGCGGACATCTGAACTATTCCAAAGCGCAAGCACACGTAAGCAGCACCATCCAGAAAGTGCGACTATGTGGTATCCCCGCGAGTACGGAGGTTACATTTCTCCGCACGCACAGCTAGTACGGCCAGTACGGCCACAGACAGAAGCGCGAAAGAAAGAGGCGTGCGCAGAAGGAAGGCCGAGGAGTGCCTCCGTTGCTGGGCAACACTTGCCTGGGTGGAGCATGCGCTCGCAAAACCCGATACGTCGATGCCTCCAGAATAGATTACAAAAATATTCTCTTCCTTTTACGGAATGCCATCTCGGGCTGCGCTGCGGCCTCCACTTTCTACGCCTTGTCGTCTGCTAGCCTGCTGTTTCGGCTGCTGTGAAAGATCCACGGAAATATAAGAATCCCCAGATTTCGGAATATTAGCTCGTAGTACAGAGTCATTGTTAACGTGACACGGAAACTTAATAACGATCATTATTCAGAGAAGCTCGGTATTCTGAAGCCCATAGTACTGAAATGTTTTTACATGGAAATCATAAGAAGTCGGCTGCGGATATCTGAAAGGTTTGTTAATCTGAAAAGTTATTTAATGTGGGGTTCGTAGTAACGAGATTTCACTGTACAATGTGCTTTGCTGCAGCGATGCGTGCTTGCGGCAGTGCAGTGCACGCAGCTATTTCTTGTCACCTGTGCAGAAGTGCGCTTTATCTTAAAGAGCAGAAACACTAATGGCAGTTAAATTATTAGGAAATTTTCATGCTCAAGTTGGAATCGGTGGGCGCAGCACATGGGTCATTGGAGATTGCAGGAGAGGCCTTCGTCCTGCAGGAGACGTAAATAAGCTGATGATGACACTAGTGGCAAGCTTACTGCAACGGCCTGCGCCACGTAATGCCCCCGCCAGCTAGAGAAGAGCCTGTTGGGTTGACCATGGAAGCGGACCGCCGCTGCTGAAAGTGTCACCAGGCAAAGCCGTCGCATACACGGCACTTCAAAAACAACCACCAACGATCACAAAATGCATCGTTGTGGGAACACTTGATTTCTCATCATATCAGTCCACACAAAAAATAAGATAGGCTGCTATTCACAACATCCAGACCGCAAAAGCGCTTAGTGTGACAGAGCCATCTTGCACAGAGTGCAGTCGTTGTCGGACGCAGGCTTCCGATACTTCAGGCACGACTTCTGTTGCATGCAGGCACGACCTGTGTCGAGGGATAACGTTTAACATTTGTTAGCTGTTGAAATGTAGCAACCGAGGAAAGATAAAGGAGTCATCGACGAACGGACGAAGGCATGCTACTGTAGCCCCATCTTGTAGCGGTCATAGCAGCGGACACATAGCTTGCGCGGCACTGTGTTTTTAAAACACTTTCGCCATACCCACCTCCTCCTCCGTTTTGCACCTCATGCTTGCGCTGCACTCTCCTCGCCTGCTTTCATCCTCGCGCTTACTGTGCTCTGGCCGCCTTTTTCATCCCCTGCTCCACTCCGCATTCGCGCTTTCATCTGCTGCATTCGTTCGCTCGGTTAGGCCGGGAATGCCCATGCTCAATGCGGGAAGAGGCACTCAGGAGCTGCGCTGTAAAAAGATAACTATGCAAACGAATAAAATACAGACGTTGAGTTTTGACAATATGTAATCAAGCAAGTTTTTACTCCTTGCAAGGTGATGTTTGTTAACGAGTCCTTTCATTCTTTCCCTCATAGGTTTGCATGCTTCCACAGTCTGTCCTGGCTGACTTGGTTGCGTAAGTACCTTTTTCTTTCTCTCTCTTTCTTCAATTTAAGTATACCTAAGCGCAGAAATTAGCAGACCAAAAAGGAAAACACTTTGATTGATTAGCTTTAGTTAGACCTGTGCAGCAGGATATTGTGCAGAAGCAGCATTAATAAAGGGGACCTTCAACATTTTCTCAAGTTGCACTTCTTTCCTCTTAGAAGTCTTTGTGATGGCCTGTACTTGAAAGTCAGCGCTTTACAGATCAAATTGCAAGATTAAGATTCCACTGTAATTAGTTCACGGTTTTCTTTTCCTATGTGAAACCCTGCACCTCTGGGCAGTGCTTCATTTTGGCGGCCAGCATTTAAGGAAACTTAAACTGATCAGGATTTGAGTAGACTTCTGTAGACTCCTTTTGCAGTTGTAGCAATGGCAGGTGCTTGTCAGGTGTAATTGCGTGGTTGCAATAAGTTGTATCGTTGTAGTTCCCCACTGAAGATCTGATGCTCTGAAGATATCAGTTCAGTTCACAGCGCTTTTCAGTTTATGTGATGTCCCTGGATCTTTGAACCTTGGGGCACTCTTGGCTGGACAATGTGGAAGATGGAAACGCAAAGCAACTGCGCAGAATAAGCACTGGCTAATTTATCTAGGTTTATCGAGAGGACATCATTACGTAAAAGCGTAATAATGTGTTTTCCTAGTGGCTTTTATTTCTGATGTTCTATCGATGAACAATTTGTTAACTATTGTTCCTGCGGAACAGTGTGTTTCCATCTGTCACACTCTTCCATGAAAATATTAAACTATTATGAACTGACCCAGCTTTGTTTCAATGTAAGAAGCTATCGTCTAAAGCAACGACCATCTGAGCTGTAGGGCACATCTGACACTTTCATGCAGTGTGCGTGTTTAGGCTAGTTGGTAGGACAGAATAACAACAGCCTCAAGGCTAGACTCGGACAATCAAAGTCGCTTGAAATTCTTTGAATATATAATCCCATTCTCTTGTGGAATAATTGATTCTGATTGGCATCTGCCTGGGCGATGCAGGTATGCCCTGTGGCTATTGGAGCGATCCCACGATTCCAGCCGTTGTCACGCGACCATGTTCTTTGGCCTGGCATTCCCCTTCCGGTCACTGCTGGAGCTGTTCGACCAGCAGGATGGGCTACGCAAGCTCCTCAACGTAATGAGCACCCTCGACGTCTTTGTCCGCGGCAGCAGCAACGACTCGGCGTCTCCTTCGGATGACCAAGTGTTCGCCAGCCGCCAGACGGCGCGGCACGTCTGCGCGGCCCTCAAACGCTACTTCGAAGCGCACCTGGCACACAAGGCAGACCACCTGCGGAGGTCGCATGCCCGCAACGCCACCGCCAGTTCCAGTGGCGTCAGCGTGAGCTTGTCGTCTTCCCCTCCACCTTCGCAGTCTGCCTCCACGACGACTCCTTCTGCGTCAAGGTATGCATCAACGTTCGCATGTCTTGTTTAGCAGCGATAGTTTCTTTTTTAGCGGCCCTCCGTATGCTTGGTTGCTATCGCAGACTTAGCTGCTTCGACGTTCGCTACTGAGCTTTCAGTTGTTTGGTGCCATGTTGATAATTGAAAGAATTAGCCACTGTCAGCGATGGGGCCAACTTCACCTTTGTCATACTTGCTGATGGCTTCTAAGCCTGGAAAGTGTGGCAAAGGTTGAGTGTTGCATAACGCCCTGCATAACGCCCTGTTTTGGGAAGCCATCTTCGTCGCAATACCGTAGAGTTACGCCATCAGGCGTATGCAATATGTTGCAGTGAAGCTTACCGAGAGAGAAGAGCGGCGAGTGTCATGGGGCATAGTATGCACGCTTAAGCCTCACTGTAACGAGACCATATATCGAAGCAAATGCAATGCCTCTTGAAATCTTCATGGCGATCCATGTATTTAAAACCTTATTTTAACAAAGTAAGATTCCTCTGCCAATGGATATAACAGACTAGATTTGTCTTCGAAACCAAAATACCAACTGTTTCGCACCGAGCATATCACTTTCTGCAGGGTTCCACACTACTAATTCGGCGCGGCAGTTCAATATTCCCGCGTCGAATACACCGTTGAGCAACACTGGTTTTTCACAGCACGTGCATAGCAGCACACGTAGTGTCCATGCACAAGCAGCTCTTCTTTCTTATCACGTCACATAGCTGGCAAAGCTAGGCACACCCTCTGAGATCGCAACCTCGGAGTCCACGCCTAGCTGCGCCTAACCACACATTCATAAGGACGCTTGTGTGTGGCATGCTAAAAACTAGGAGTGTGTGAATACAGTGGAATCGGGATAAACGGAAATCACTTGAACAGAACTGCCCCATAAATGGAACACCGTTCTCATGGTTGGTTCGTTTTGTAATCATGCAATTGTATTCAACTTTGTCTCTCAGTACAGTGAAACCTCGTTAAACCGTAGTTGACCGGAGTTCGGAAAAAATATGTACTAAACGGTAGCACTGTTTAAACCGAAATAGCATGAGATCGGCCACTTACCTGTTGAAAACGGAACACGGAACTCGGAGAGAGTGCGATGAAGGGGGGAAAGAAACATGCAGTATTTATTCACTTCGCGCGACAAAAATGTTAGTATTTTCGTTTGATGCCGCGGCGGCCTAGCACGATGACAGCGGCCTCAGACTTACTGAAGCTGCGTGCCAGCTTTTCAGCCAGCCCCCTCTTCTCGGCAAACACTCGCATGGCAGATTCCTCGTTGGTGTTACTTATTCTACATGCATGCACGCGGTAGTGCTGCAGAAGTCCCGGGGTGCCTTTTTCATTGCCGGGTGCTGTTCTCTTCGTGATGATTGCATTCATGAGGCTGACGTAACGCGCAGCTTCTGCCACTGTTGGGCCTGAATCGCCCGTTCTGTCGCCTTCCGTGTCGTCCTCATCACTGTCGCCAGTCGACACTTCGGCAATAACAGAGGCAACGATGGCGAAAAGTCGAACCTCGTAGCCGACATCTCTTTGCATTCCAAATGTCGCACACCGTAGTCAACAGCAGATCCCTGTCGTGTGCCATCACCGACTTCTTCGTGTGACGTTCGATAGCACGGACAATGTCTAATTTTTTTTCTATGCTGAGCTCCCGGCGTCTTCTTTATCCGAGCTTCGGCATGACGCGAGTCCTTGCTTGCACGACGCCACAACGCTCTCTGGCACGGCGTCGAAATGATGTTGATGTGGCTTCATGCGCGAACGCACAGGGCGCTTGGAGGCCATGTTTGCGAGACGAAAAGTGGAAACAGTACGTGTTAACCGACACGTACGCAATAAGCTGGTACGGTTTATGCGGATACAAAACACATTTTGTTCAATAACTGCTGAGTCGGGGATTTGACTGCACTACTTTTAAAACGAAACTGCTGTTTAAGCGGGTACAGTTTAATGAGGTTCTACTGTAAATGGAATTTACAGTAGTAAATTGTAAAAGGTAATTGTAAAATGTAAATGGAACTAATGTCCCTGGTCCCTCTAGGTTCTGTTTAAAGAGAGTTCACTGTACTTAGGTATCACAGAATAGAATCACATAGCGAACGTTCCAATTATTCGATTCACAAATCAAATATCCACCATATTATTTTTTTAATGTTCTATATATTCGGTGTGAAAACCCGCACAGGGCCACATTGCCGCATGCACTGTGGCAATGAGCTTGAACGCATGCCTGTTGACGTAAGTGACAGACAAAATTTTGGCTGTCACTTTTTGTACTGACATAGCACGGGCGTGCCATATTGAATCGTTGATTAAATCATTATCACATGCAGCTGGCGTTCTGTCACTTCCAGAACAAGCTAAACTCCAAATTTATCATGCACTCTTTGCTACCCACATAAATTATTGCTTCCTTGTCTGGGGCACCACAACTTTGCGTAACATGGAAGCCATTCTTCTGTTACAGAAAAAAAGATCACTTCAGTACACTGCGAACATCCCGTGCACTAACTCTACATACACGTTGTTTTCTCGTTATAAAATAATTAGTATAAATCATGTGTATATGTTTAGTTTATTTTTATTTATTCTGCTAATTAAAATTTTGAGTGTTTTTTTACAAGATTATCTGAAATATGCATACAACACAGTGACTCACGTACATGCAGCGCCGGCAGGTGCCTTGTAATGAGGGAATAATTTTTAATTCTTGGTTATTGTCCTTATTTTATGTTGCCATATTATCATTGAAATGATGATTGTTAGCTTTATGCATTGTGTTTATCTTTGTGTTATTTTGTCATTTGTGTTCACATTAAACATGTTATGTTCGCATATTGTACTAAAGATTTCCTGAATGTATGTGTTCATTGAATAATTTTCTTTGTTGCACTTGTAGTGTTCATTCTTTATTGTGTTATTCTTTTTACTGACTTCCTTTATCACTGTATTGTGCTGGCATACATTATTACACATCTGGTCCGTAAAACCGTTGTCATTTACATGGGCCCTCGGGCACTTTCAAGTGGTTTCCACCCACTTTTTGTCTGAGGGACCCCCACCTGCTGTGGGAAATAAAGAATTGATTGATTGATTGATTGATTGATTGATTGATTGATTTTAGCTTGACTTACTATTTGACTTCAGTGTCCCTCTGAACGAAGCATAGTGACTCCTTTGCCTTGCTTGGATTTCTATGCCCTCAGGAGTCTCGAGCCGTGGTCATCATCTGGCGCCACCGCCATGACGGCGTCAACAGTGGTGTCAGCAGTGCCCGGCTACCGGTGCAGGGCGTCGCGCTTCACGATCGAGGCAGTGTCGGAAAACATGTGGACGCTGCTGGAGCTGCTGCCCGCGCGGGCGCGCTGGACCCCCGTCGAAGACCTGGTGCGGTTGGGCGGGGTGTCTCTGCTGCTGCAGACGGTGGCGCTCTCCTACGACTGGAACCACTCCGGCAAGGCGGACACGGTGCGCGCCGCCCTCGACGTGCTCGCCGTCTGCTCGGTGGTGCCCCGGGCCCAGATCGCCCTGTGCCAGAACGTGGCCCTGCCTTCGGGGCAGGTCCGATCTGCTGCCGGCATGAGGTGACTAGAACGGCTTCCTATTTTATTGTTTCAAAAAGAAAAAGAGAACCGTCCTTCTCATGTGGGTGTGCTACTTGGTAAGGTGTTAGTACAAGTGCTAACCCTTTTCTGCAGTCGCACAAACAGCTTCTACCATAAAAACTGGAATATAAGTCGAACTTTTTTTAAAAAAAAACATTGCGGAAGGTTGACCCTCGTCTTATATACCGGACATTGGTGGAAAAACTACGGAAGTCTTGCAACAATGGGCGGATGAAGTAAAGAGCGGCCTTTGCCATCGCCATCAGCAGTAGCGCGGCGCGGCGACATTGTGGCACCGCCAATTCGCGTTTATATTGTCACAAAGTTATATTGGTTAAAGGCTGCTTTTTCACATTTTGTTTCAAAATGAGCGGAAGCCGACGGCAATTCACCGACGCCTTCAAGAAGAAGGTGATTGAGTACCCGCAGCACTAATTTGGAGTATCCGAAAAGAGTACAGCACTAATTTGGAGTATCCGAAAAGAGAATTCGGTACTGGCAGAGGCAGAAGCAGCAAACCAACAGAAAACGTCATTCCGTGGGCGGACCGCAGAACTGGAAGACAAGGTTGCGGAGTTCGTCCGAGAGCTGCGTGTAAGATCGCTGCCTGTGACTGCCGAAGGCATACGTTTGAAAGCGGTAGAGATCGCGCATGCCTCTGGACTGGGCAGCGAGAAGCACTCGTCATCCAGCTCTAGTTCATACGACTCTGATCAAAGGCGTTGCTCTGGTTCGGAGTAGCGCTTGCGCACTTCTTGCCCTTCTGTGTATTGTACACCCGGCCAATTTTTAACAGTATAGCGCGACCATCGACCCGCGTGTTTGTCAGCACTTTATCATCATGGCACAGAGCGGCGAAATAGCAAAAGTAAGCGCACATGTACACATGCGCGTATGTCGTTTGTTTCACCGCTCAGCGCCGTTAATAAGGTGCTGACAAGCACGCGGGTCGATAGTCGCGCGATACTGTTAGAAATTGGCCAGGTGCACATGCAAGCAGCATTTAAGTAAATACTGTCACTATTGTGCATGAGTTGCATTTGTTTCAAGGTAAGGGTGTCTTTCGGTACGTTTGCCATTGAAAAATATTTCTTTCATTTTTAGAATTCGTTAGTTGGGGGATCGACCTATATTCCGGTCCGACCTCTAGTCCGGTTTTTACGGTAGTTTTCATTTCAAGAACGATTCATCAATGGAATTATCTGGATAATAATGATGCTTTACACATTTCATGCCCACGTTTGTGCTGCACTTGACCTATTCATTAAAAAAAATTCGCGTTTGTTAATGGCGTCTTGAGTTTGTATGGTAGAAGCTTGTTAAACAAATTATTGGTCATACCATACCCTCATAAAGTATTCTAGTGAAGTTCATGCATCTTAAGTGTTGCATGCTGAATCTACGTGGATGCAGTAATTAAAAATGCACCCATTTCTACAGCGTCAGAGTAGATGTGCATCAGAACTTGCAGCATTATTTGCAGCACACTTGCACAGTTCCTTGAAACCCTTGAAAAATACCCCTGAAATTGAAAATTTCGTTTTCAAGGTCCTCGAACATCCTGCAATCCTTGTTTATTTTTTTCGTTGAAAACACCTGAATTTCTTGAGTAATGCAGTCAAAGGTCAATTTCGTGACTTGCCTTCTATGGCAGACCGGCATGGATCCAGCAAACTTCCCATTTTAGAAAAAAATAAATGTTGCAGTAAAATACGAAAGAAGAAAAAAAAGAGAGCCGTCGCACCTGCGTGAATGCTACCCCCACGCCTTTGATCTGCACGCCCTGCATGGCCCGCCTTTGTCGCTATCGCACCCTCTCTGACCTCTCTCCTTCCACCCCTTCGCAATCGGCACTGTCAGACTCTCATTTCGGAGGAGTGGAAGGGAGACGGGAGAAAGGCATGTGAGGCTGGCAACGCGGTAAACTCGTGCCACGTTGCATGCACTGCACAAAAACGGGTGCAGCAGCTCACATTGTGTTTTTTTTTTCGTGGCCCTCTCACCTTATCTTGGAGATAATCTGTGAAAGGTGCAATGATTTTGGCTAGCGAAGGTGGCCCATAGTGTCATCTCATCGAGGGCGACTCTATCAGCTGCTGTGGCGGAGTGAACATGAAAGCTTCGCAGGCTTCCTTTCGTTCTGTCGATGTAAAGATGTCGACACGGTTCAAAATCGTATCTTTGGTTGCAGACTCTAAAATTCAATAAAATGACTTTCTTTTCCTCAGTGAAATTCTTTCTTTCTTTTCAGATTGCATGATTATGCGAAAAGCTTTATGGCCGCTTCTGTGCAAGACTGCACTTCTTTGCGTATAAAGCCCAAGTTCACTATTAACGAAATTTTAATGTGACATAGTAAAGTGGCGATTTTGCCGACTTCATTGCAGCTAAGTACATGTATAACCATGGTGTTTTGGAAATGTTATAATAAATAACTGCTGCATGGGATGATGCTCTGCACCCTTGAAAAAGCTTTGACGGAGCCTTGAAATTTTTTGAATATGGTTTAATTTGTGTCTTGGAGGCTTGTACAAACCCTGTTGCAAGCATCAGTGGTGAAGCAACAATCTGAAACAACCTCGCGCGAATCCACTGCATCACGAGTGTGGTGGTGAGCATCGTGTCTCAACACAGGGGCTCAACTGTGGCCCTCAGTAGCCTGTTTTCGGGGCTGCATCATCACACTTTGTGAATTGCAGTGGAACGTTTGCATCAGTGCACTTCTCCTGCTACCGTGGTTTAGACCAACAGTTTAACAGTCTGGAAAAAATAGATGGAAAAGAGATCAGCTGACTTTAGTAACTTCTACGATACTGGACTCGTTTACTACAACAGCACCGGAGGTTTCGTGTTGGGCAACGCCATCTTCTCGAGCACAATTCCTTGGAAATGTGTTCATTGCTGTCCTGATCTGCTACGATGCTGCCTGTTGTGGCCCCTGAAATCAAAATGCACAGACACCCCACGATACATTGGTATGATGGTTTTCTTGACTGTGGAAAGATTTAGTACAAGGCAAGCTGCAAAGTAGATGGCCACTTGGTCCCCTTTGCTGACCCATCTTTTAGCAGTGGGAGCGTAAAGGATAGTGCCAAACAGGTTGGGGGTTGGGGGGGGGTGCAGTGATTTAATGACTTAGTCACATCATACCGTATTTACCCGTATAATTTGTGCACCCCTAATATTTAGCCAGCTTTACAAGAAAAAAATTTTCTCGCATATTTTGTGCTCCTCGTCCTGCCCCAGCTAGCTTGCTGGCGCGCCCACGGAGAGACTTTGGACGGCCGCGCTCCTTGCCGCGCAGGCGAGTGCAGTCATACACATGACGGGCTGCGAGTGTGAAGTGCCTTCTTACGAGGACTTCGTTCTTTTCTCCGGAAGCCCCCAAACTACACTGGATCGTACCCGAACACGCGAACCTGTTCACCGGTTTTCGGAACTGCTCGAGCGTTTGCCTCCATCTCCCTTTCTCTCCCGCCATGAGAATGCATGCACGCAACACGGCACGGACTATTTTCTGCGTCGGACGCGCGCGAGGGCCAGTTGCGCCAACTTGTACCCACGTGGCCCCTCATTCTCTACGTCTGCGCTGCAGCGCATCTTTTGTTGATTTAGAAAATTTAGGTTTTGCCATCAGCCAGTCGTGTTTTCGCTGTTCGCTTGAGATGGGCTACAATAACTATTTGGCGAAATTCAAGCTCACTCTTATAGAGTTTGCCAAAGAAAACAGGAACCGTGCTGCCACCAAGCACTTCAGCGTGAATGCGAGTCACGTTCGGTACTGGAGAAAGCAGAAGAGTTCGCTTGTAAATACAAGACCTAGAAGGAGAGCGTTCCAAAGATGCTGAAGTTCGGGGCAAGAAAGATAGCGCAGGAGAAAAAGGTCCCTGCTTCGTCGTTCAAGGCAAGCAGGGGGTGGGTGCCGCGTTTCAAGAGATGCCATCAGCTGTCTCTCAGACAGAGACCAAGCCTCTGCCAGCGGTTGCCACATGATTACGAGGAGAAGGTTGTTCTGTTTCACCGTTTTGTGATTGGGCTATGCGAAACTGGAAACCTCGACATGTCCCAGATTGGGAACACAGACGAAACACTGTTGACCTTTGATATTCCACCTAACGCAGTAGTGAGCGAGAAAGGCGTCTCGTTCGTTCCTATAAAGACAACCAGCTGTGAAAAGGAACACTGCACGGTTATGCTTGCCATGACAGCCGGTGGCCGAAAACAACCGCCGTTCGCGATCTTCAAGCTGAAGATCACAAACGGATTTTTATTTGGACCTCTCCACCAGTGATTCCGAATAGACCATGCATGACCAGATCTGGCTGGGTAAAGTATGTGATAATTCTGTTAAACAGGTACCCTTCGTTTGCGCTATAATTTTTCTTTTTAAGGTATATATCGCGGTCGTTGCTATGTCTTGCACATCATTTCGGATGTGTTCGCGACATCTCCACGTAATCTGCGCACCCCTTTTTCGGAGCTCTAAAATCGAAAAAAGAAGTGTGCAAATTATGCGAGTAAATACGGTAGTGAAAACTCCAAGCCTGAAATTGAAGTGCTCCTCTCTGAGCCCTGTCGGGAAATTCGCTTATACACTAGAACTCTAGAACTTGTTAAGCACCATGCAGGGAGTGCAAGAATTTTTTTTACAGGGTTCAGTAATAGCTGAGATAGAAGCAAATGAAGTTTTGGAAGGTCATGGTGCGAGGAAGTGAGATACCCTCTCCACAGCCGAAGCACTCTCCCATTTCCTCAAACAGTGTCCGCTGGTGACATTCCTTTGTTGCCCTCTACTGTGTTGGAGACGGGGGCCCACATAAAGTTCGCATCACGACTTTTGCTTTCTCCGCCGACCCCTTTTGTTCTCTCCTGTTGCGCCTTGCATTCCAGAGGTTGTTTTATTCTGCCACTGTGCAGAATTGGTGAAGCCGAGGTTTACTTACAGGGTATTTACAAACTGTACCAACTCTACATGCGCAAGATGGCTGCCCGAACCAGCTGCAAGTTATTCTCACCTGATTATATTATTTGTTCATAGTCGGTTTGTATTCAACACCATGCCCCACTGCTCCGTAACAATACGCTCCATATCGCAGGAATGCCCAAGTTTTCGACACTGCTGCTGGTTATTTCAGTATTACTGGCACTTACACCTATGACATAGAAGTGCTACACCTGTGATGTTATTTCAGATGTTGAAGTGAGCGGCCCTTCTCGATGGAAAGGCTCGCAGGTTTTTAATTTTCAGCTGTTTTGTACATGCTACGTCGGTTTATTGTAGCTGTGCGATCTGCACTTGTCACTTTGGAATGCCGAGACTTGGCGAGTGGCTCCTAAAATGCTGGGTTGTTTGGGCTGACAGTGTAAATTCAAGTTTTGCAGACGGAGACATTGTGTTTATATTATATTGCAACCACGCTCTGTTTTTCCAGTGTTATATTAGCTGCAGCTGATGGGGAAATTGTTGCTGACCCCGATGTCCAGAGGTCGGCCCTCAACGTCGTCATCAACTGTGTCTGTGGGCCCATGTCGAGGGTGAGCAAGCCAGTGGCTTTCATTTGTATGCATCTTGTTGTGTCGGTAATCTCGGGCCTTTGTAGTTGTTACTTTGGAAAAATGTGGTAAAAGACAAGTACTTTACTGTGTTGGTTTACCGACTCTCACTCGTCCATGTGCCTTCAGCTGAAAGCGAATTAGAGTTGTACAGCGTATATAGTGTAAAATACTGACTATGGAATTTTAATATACAGTAGAACCTTTTTGATGCGTTCCCATTACGTACGTTTACCCGGCGCCAACGTTTGCAATCCAGAGCACAAAAAATGGCCCAATAGTGTTACGCTCATTTTTTACCAATTCATACTATCCCGGAAAACATGATTTTTCGGCAGCAGTGTTCAGTACATTGCCAAACTGCGATTGTATGATACGTTTTCTGGCTGCTAGATCCCATGTGAACAGAAAAAAGGCTTGAGGCACGTGCAATTGAAAACAGTATACAGCTGCCCGTCTCATGTGAGAACGACGGCGCGCACAGTTTCTTATTCTGTTGCCGGCAAATCTCTGCCAGGGTCATCACACACCACATTCACAGCTATCGCCGCCAAACCTATTGCGATGCGCACCTTCACCTATCTGTTTCGCAGCGTGTGGTGTGTAGTGCCATTGATGTCATCCAAACGTGCCACCATTGCCTGCTGCCGCCGGTACGATGTGGGCATGAATGTGGGCATGACGTTTCGCTTCGGCCACATCCGGCGTTGCCCACTAGCTCAGTTTCGCTCCAGTTTACCACGGCCGTCTTTAAACACTGCGTAGTAGGAAAATAACAAAACATGTCTCAGGCCGCCGAAGCTCCACCAGCTCGACGCGCATCGGCTTCTCGCGCCGCAGCGATCTGCGACATGCTTCGCATTATAACGATGTCAACGATAGTTGACTCTGAAATTCCAAGCGTGGAAGGCTTTTAGCTCCCGTTGTCGGCGACCGTCAAGTGACCTTCAGCCAAAAGCAAGAACTGTTATCTGGGCAAGTTGCAAGAACAAAACGAGATCATTCAAACAACCAGTCAAAACTTAAGAAAATGGTGTCTCTGGCCCCCAACCCCTTGTACAGGACCACTATACATATGCTAGTTACAGCCCAAACAAGTTACAAAACTATTGCTTCTGTCATTTCCAATAGCGACGTTCAAAAGGCAGATATAGGGCACCATGCACTGGGAAATGGAATTTGTTGCAGATCTACTGCGCTCGCCGAGCTGCGGCATGGCGTGGCGCCGGAAGAGTCTGATGCACGGCTTTGCCTCCAAGGAGGAAGGAAAAATTTAGGAAAGAGCATTACGTCACGCAGCCAGCCTTGGCAAGCAAACGCTCGGTGAAGCCAGCTCTTTGCTCAGTGGTGGCCCAAGACGTAACCTCTTGCGTCGAGATCACGGAGCAAGAATTGAGATTTGCTGAGACGTTTGGTCGCGCCTTCTTCAGGCATTTTTCTTCCTCTAGCTGGGCAGTGCGCTCTGTCTCCCTGACACCTTTTGCTGCCTGTCGTGTCTCCTTCAGCCGGTTTCCCTTCTTCTAGCTGGGCAGCGTCCATGTGGACCTGTGCACAGTATGGCGCGGTGTGGTGGGGTGTGGTGAGGTGTGCCGTTGCAAACATGCGGCACTCATTTTAAGATTATGACTAGTATCATCTGCAACCATTCTGCTTTGCCGATTGCCACTTCATGCTTACATCTACTCTCGATTATGGGAGAGGCAACTCATTTTTTTTTTTAGTCACTTTGGATCCTATGTTTTCCCAATTAGTATGTTTCTTCTCATGTTTTTTTTTTTCAATATGTATGAACATGGTTCTACTGTATATAGGTTTTAGTACAGAAAAACATATTCCTGAGCTCACAGCAAATACTTGACAGACCAACTGTAGCGACTTCACAAAGTATTTAAAAAAAATCAAAGGCAAAAGAACAGATCGGACATTGCATTTTATGACACAATGCTAACATTACTACATAAATATTAAAAAGTAGAAGGGTTAACGTTTTGGCTTGGGTAGAAGTTGGTTTGAGTTTGTGGGATTTTTGGATTTAATTTCTCAATGTCTGTCATGTACTATGTTCTTAAAATATATCAGCAAATTATAGTATGAAAATTGTAGGAGGAATCACACGGAAATATGTGCTTTGTTTTCCCTTGTCTATACAGTAGAACCCTGTTAATACTTTTGTCAAGTAACCGTGGTAAAAAAAAAAAAAAAATGCAAGCCGCAAACAAGTAACAGCAAGAAAGGCCCAAAGTCAGCACAGCAACATCTGATACAGTTTTGCATGCATATTTGTTTAAAAGGGCGCATACTATGTTCTGTGACAGTGGGCCCTTTCCATTTTTAACCCTTTGACCCCCAATCCCAAACTGTGCTCATGGGAGGTTGTACAAATATTGCCAGTGACAAGTCGCACTCCTTCAGACAAAGTTGCATTGCTCCCACTGCCAAAGACAAGTTACCAGGGTGTCTATCAACCGAGAAAACCGGGAGTTCTCAGGGATTTTGAATAGTCGGAAAAAACTCGGGGGAACTTGTGCTATGATCAGGAAAAATTAGCCGTCATTTTATTGAAAGGGAATGAAAGTCGTCGTAGTGCTGGCTCGAGTAAAAGAGGGGAATCGTAACGAAATGTCTTTGACGCCGTGTCGTCGGCTGGAGGAGTTGCCAGTGTACAGTCAACGACCGATTTTCTGGATGCCCCATTTTAGGGAAATGCCCGATAATTCGGACGGCTTCATGGCACCACCATGTGCCCCATAGAGTCAATGTATAAGAACATCTGTAATTTCAGATGCAAGAACCCTCGGCTGTCCGATTTTCCGGACTTATTGCCATGACCGCAGGTCCGAAACAGCATTGATCAAAGCCAACACCGCCGTTTTTATTATCTTGCCGCCTCGAACCATCGCTCTCGCACGCAGATCCGCTGGCAGCCATAGCCACGACCGCGGCAATGCAAGGCTAGCTGCTTCAATGTTCGCTATTAAAGTTCTTGCCATTCAGTGCTCTGTTTTTCATTGAAAGAATTCGCTGCTGTCAGTAATGGCACCGACTTCGCCTTCGTAATCCTCACGATTGGCTTCGAAGCTTAGAAGGTATGGCGCGTAGCATAATGCCGGTTCCCGAATGACAGCTTCGCCTCGGCACAGGGATATTACGCGGCAAAGCATGCATGAAGTTTTGCGGTGAAACTTAACAAGTGTGGGAAGGAGCAATTGTCACGGGACACAGTATGTATTCCATAATTATACACGCGTGCACCCACTTTCTCCTGTCATAGTACAAGCACCAATATGCCTAATAGGTGTACAGAGTTTTTTCGGACATGCCTGTAAGGATTCGAGCCCTTAGGGGCAGTAAAAGTAAATTTTTTCAAACTGCCCGATTTGATTTTTCGGACGTTTTCGTGGCCCCTGGGGAGTCCGAAAAATTGGATGTTGACTGTACAACTGACCAAGAGGATGCCTCAAATGGTCCGTGGGGCGAACGTGCAGCAGCACGAGGACAAGAACTGAAATGACCGTCGCATTCAGGAATGATTGGGAAAGAAACTGTGCTGCCTCTACTTTGAAGGAGCTTGAGCTCAAAAAGCAAAGTGTTGGCTGACGGAAAGATGCAGGTGACCCTCATCCAAACCAAAATAAACTCTTGAAAGCAGTGAAACACAAAACAGAGGCATTGTGCATGGGCTGAGAGTATGCGAGGACAGTTGAGGCGGACTTTTCAGCTGCTGAGAAAATCTCGCTCATGGCAAAGTTCAGGCCTAATACCAATGAATTTGCTATCACTTGATAGAAATAGCTCATTTTTGAAAATATTTGCTTTTGCATCCATCTATTTTTATTCATTCTTGAAAATGTTCAACTCAATTTGCAATAACATTTACCATTTTTCTTTTTTGAAGATATTTGCTCCGCGTTTTACTATCCCCTCCCTTCAATTTTCTATTTTGAATAAGATAAACAATACTACTTATTATTCAAGCTGGATTAGTTTTTTTTTTTTATTTTCTTCAAATGCTTACTTGCGAGACAGCATCGACTGATGTGGTGTCAGCCTGTCTTGACATAAAATAAAGTTCTGTGTCACTCAGGGAAAACCTGGAGAACTCAGGGAACTTGAAATTGTTGACTTGGTAGACACCCTGTTACGGTCAGTAATTGGCTTTGGGTTCAATTTTCAACCCTAAGGGCATTAGTGTCAAGGGCATTAGAAGTCGGCAAAAACTGTGTGGTCGTTGGTCTTAATTATGCACTGGGAACACTGTTCTTCCAGTGAAATGTTAAGTTTTGAATAAATAGCCTAAACTAATGCAGTGTTTTAATCTAGTCAGTCAATATGAAACAAACAGAAGTCAACTGTATCTTGATTTGGTGCAATGAAGGGCACTGAAATGTCTTTGTTTGCATGAATGCGTGCTTCCCTTTCCTCCGGCAACAGTTAGGAGGCAGCGTCGGACGAGTTGTGTCGGGCAGCGTGCGGAAGCGGGCTGCAGTCAAGAGCGGCGAGGACTTGCTGAGCAAGATGTGGAACTGCGTCCGGGCCAACAACGGCATCATGGTACGAGCAAATTGACCTCCGCAATCTGAAAGACGGCACTAAATTCTGCGGTTACCCGCTGTCGGGAATGCGCTGTACTGATCCTTTGGACGCTACACAGTTTTGTGGAGGGAAGTTCAGTGCTAGTACCCGCGGAAGCCAACGGCATGACACTTTGGCCAGCAAGGTCGAGGTGTTGTGCCAAAGGCTTTTGAGATGTGTCTACCATCTGCACTGCCACATCACTGATGTTCATTGAATGCTGTTTCCCCCTTCACCAATACCCACTTCGGTGCCGTAGAGTACCAGCAGTCTTGGTTATCTGTAGCTTAGGTGAGTGCGTACTCACGATGGTAATCATATGTGCACTTGTAATCAAGATAAACCTGTGGGTATTCAAGCAGGCCTGGAAAGGCTGCAGCTGAACTGGTTTAGCTCCCATCTGTGTGTGACAAGCCATTTCATACTGGTTACTATTAAGACAGTACTTAAGCTCTACGCTTGGCCTAAGCTGCTTCAGGACGAGTCTGAAATAGCAGGACGACCAAACTTTGAGTATTTGTCCTAATTGATGGAAATCCGTTGTCCGCTGCAGCTGTTCAGGCTATGATACTGAAGTCAACATTTTCTCAGCAGAAGGGATATGAGAACAATGTTTTTAACTCCATGCAGGTGTTGCTGAATCTGCTGACTGTAAAGAGCCCCATCACCGACGCAGATTCCATGCGTGCCCTCGCTTGTAAAGTAAGTCCTGTCACAATGTGTGTTAAGCAGTTGTATGTTGCTAGTGAAATCACCGTATTCTGTTGGATGTAGTGTGGCATGTGGCCACACTACATCCAGCCGTCCAGGTGCCAGCACACTCATTCACTGGGCCTCTTAGATTTTCTCAGTTCTGGCAGTCCGCTGGCACCTAGACGGCAGCCAGCTAGTTCCGGTCCAGACAGGAAGTCACCTGGGCTGGGATCCCAAAACCATGGAGGAGACAACCAAAAGCTGCCCGAAGTTTGCAAAATCGAACGTCGGGGCAACTGGCCATAGGATAAATGTAAACATGCTACCGGCATGGCAGCGACCGGTGAGCTTGGCATGTGCTGCCGCGGGCACAGCAACCCGAGAAAAAATAAGGTGCTCTGGCAGCCTGGGGGTAGCCAGAAGGGGATGACCGAAGTGGCCCACTGCTGCCATGTGAAAAGCAACTGCAAGCGACGCTGCCTCGTTGTCTAGGCAACTTGTGTGCGACGGGGCACTTCCCAAAGCACGATGGCCATGACGTGTTTCCTGCTCCAGCAATCACTGCAGAGTTTTGAACACCACGGTTGGTCTTTCTGACCTGAACTCTGTGGTCGCAGCGGAATGTGCAGAGGTGCACTAGGGCTCCAAGTGATAAAAGTGCAGATAGAGAGGCTTCTCCGGGAGTCGATGTCAGGGCTCCTCCTGCAAGAGATTGCACAACCACAAATCACGCCAATTTGTTTGCGCTGTTAATTGGAATTTGCAGTGTCTGCAGAATTTCTTTTTAACTGCTTTTCGTTGTCGCAGATGCAAAGTATGGAATTCTTTGGGTAGTATTTCTCTGGTATTCTCGCAGTCGAGACGTCAAGATATCTGGAGTCGGGTACAAAAGCTTTGCAATATAAGGAGAAAAAAAATGCATGAGTTGAGATTGCGCAACCACAAGGCATGCCAATTTGTTTGCACTGTGAATTGGAATTTGCAGTGGCGAGAAAGATACTTCCGACTGCGCTGATATTTCAAGATATCAGAGCTTGAGTTAACGAGAGTTTATTGAACTTTGAAAACTTTGAATACTGAATTTTGAACGATACAGCCTAATGGTCCTTTGAATATTTAAAGATATTGAATATCGCAGAAGTCAAATTGAGGTGGTTCTAACTGGTTCTACCTGTGTTGGAAGCAATATAAATTTTTTGCTGATGCTGCGTTCTCTAGACTTTTGTTCCCAACTGTACTGTGTGTCCTATAATTACCTCGTTGGTTATTTGTGTGCATTGTTTCTTGTTCATTACAGGCACTGTGTGGCTTGGCGCGCTGTAGCACAGTGAAGCAAATCATCAGCAAACTCCCCCTCTTCACCAGTGGGCAGCTTCAAGGTGAGCAACATAGCCCGTGTGGTTGCCAGCAGAGTGACGACTTCTGCTTATCAAAGCGAAATTTTCTAGGGTAACCTTCCTCCGATTTTGTTGACCATGCTTGCTGCTGCTGTCTTCTTAGCAAGTAGCTCACTTGCAATTGCTTTGTATGGAGCCCCCATATGTACTGTACTTACTACTGCGCCAGTGGTTGGCTCTGTTCTCTACAGAATTACTGAATCATTTAACAAATGCTTTCGTATCTATCCAGCAGCATTGGCAACACAGCATTGGCGATACAGCATTGGCAACAGCCTGCTGCCATCAGACAGGCTGTCATCGCCATGACGAAGTGGCAACAGGGCACGTGTTTGCGAAGGTTGCTGTCGGTTCATTGTAGTGTTACTATACTGACTCTAGAGGAAAAGTCAGGCAAAAGAAGGGGCAACTGCAAAGATACCATGATATTGCTACCTCCCATTTGCATAATACTAACATGAATCAAAATATGCAGAAACAAGCATTTTCTCATAGCACATACATATGGATAATGTGTGAAGTTCATTCTATATACTTTTGACCAAAGTTTTTCGACTATTTGTTGATCGTTTATGTGACATTTATAATATGTAAAAGGATGTGTTTGCAAGCGCCTGAACTGGATGGCACCACCATACTGAGGGAGGCTGGGGACTGCATTGATTGCTCGTCTTGTCTGATTCGCATCTCATCGTCTGTGCCTGTACGCCTGCACAGAGTATCAACATGGCGGCGGTGCCCTTGGGGTTACAGATTTCAGTGCACGGGTGTTATGCAGGGAGCTTCTCTAGAGTTGTCTCTAGAGTTTTCGTCTAGAATAATCGTTCGATCGCTGGCACGTTGGCCTGGCCTTCGAGATCTCCCTGGCACAATATTGGCGGTCACGTCCAGGCCGCACTTGCACCTTGCACGACTTGGCTTCTTGCACGCACGGCTTGGCTATGCGCGGTGGTGTGCAATATTTGCGCATTCGTTTCTCACCCTTTCTGTGGTGCGCCGCGCAGGCTGGCACCTGGGCACGGCCTCCGAGATGGCATTGGCAGCAGTGCATTCTCAGAGGCCACGAGCCGGCCGAGCCAAGCCGTGGCGGCGAAGTCCGCTTGCCTTTTCAGTCACACAGTGGAGCACTGTGTTTTGTTCCACGTGCTGTTCAACCACAATGAGCCAAGTGGAAAGCAGAAGCGAAAGATCACCACATTGGAACACAGGGGAGATATCAAAGGGCTGTAGCATTGGTTGCCAAGAACTTTTGGATTGCACACGCCGAAGATTCTTTTCTGTTTTATTAAAATTACATCCCACATGTGTCCACGTAACGGTTCTGCGGCCCTCAAAGCTGTCTTCTAAGGTCCATGTTTACAATTGTGCACCCCAATGTGCATATATTGCAGTTCTAAATGGCAATAACGGATATACTGAAGCAAATAACGAAGTAATTTCAGTGCCCCCTTCAACTTTGTCATAATGAGGTTCGAGTGTATAACCCTGGTGCCTTTCAGTGAACTAAAGTATGAGGGCCAACTTTGAGAGCCGTTATTTTAGAATTTTTTCTTGCTTCCTACTTTGCTTCGCTTGCTGATTTCTTCGGAAGTGCTAGGTCTATTTCAGTTCCTTTTTTTTTTCTGATGGTGAATAACCAAGGGTAACAATGATTGAAGCGCGGAGTTCGATCTAAATAAATGTTTTCACTGAGTATGCCTCAATTGTATTACAGTCGAACCCACTTATAACGATACTGGTTTTAACGATATATCGGTTATAACAGTGAGGAGCTGCTGCACTGTCAACTTTTGTATGTTTACCGTGGTGAAATAACCTGCTTACTACAATTCCCCAATGCCGCACAATCGGTTATGGAGATGAAGTCCGGCTGCTGGGTGTCCGTGCCGAAAGGTAGTAAAATGCAATCTCCTTGAAAAGAAAAAAAAAGAAAAAGAAAAAAGAAACGAGAGATTCGAGCCTCTGATGATGGCCCGCGGCCCCAGCAGCCGCCGCACACTCATTTTCCAGCCTTCTCCCACACCTCTCTCCCGTCACCCTTCCACCCCTCCGAACGGGAATGGGCTGCGCCCATAGCTCTATGCCGTGCCACCCTCCGAAACACGAATGGACCACGTCAACTGCGCTGCTCCCAGATTGCTCGCTGTCTCCTCATCCAGCACAGTTCTGCAAACAGCTTAATCACTCGTGGTCGTCTTTGTTGATTATGTTGAAATTGTTCCTGGCCGCATGGTTTCTCAGCCTCGTTTGACTCGCCGCCATCACGGAAGATGGCTGATCGGCCCGTGGATCATCAACAATGGACGACATTGCTGGTGAAAAGAAAGCGCACGGCTGTAGATTTGGCAACGAAGTGCTTCTAACTGATGAGACGATCGTTGCGAATGTGCTTGCATCGGATAGCAATGGCAACGATAAAAGCGATGTCGTGGTAGGGCAGGCTGCCTCAACGTTGTCCTCACAAAATGCCCAGCAGATAATTCAGTCCCTCCGGTGCTTCGTTTTCGGGAGGGACCTTCTGTTGCATCACGTGGAGCACTTGTATGCCTTGGAGAAGGATGTCGGCAAGCTTCGCATAAAGCATGCAAGGCTGATGGACATGGGGCTTTCTCGTGCAAGCCAGTGAGAAGTACGTGGCATGGCGCTTGTGGGGATCTCACCTCAGATTTCGCAAGCTGACAGGCTGCCGCAGCAACCTTCTCGCATTTTTTTAAAGGCCCCTTTTGGGGCCACCAAAGCGATGCCTCGGCGGAGCTCGCATATCGCTTGCCACCTGTGACCCCTCTTTGCAGTTGTTATACCAGTGCCATTCTTTAACGCCGACAGCCGCGGCTTGTTACACACAATCGGAATGCCCAGGAAACAGTTAACAAGTGACCACAATCAGCAGCCGGACGTAGGAAGGTGGTGGGGAGGGACACTGGCCTCCCCGCCATTATGGTTTTCTCACAGCAGCCCTGCCATCCCCCTATTTTTTTTTTTTTTTTTTCATGCAACCCGGTTATAACAACTATCGGTTAAAACAATGGAATTTTCGTCGCACTTGAATATTGTTACAAGTAGGATCGACTGTGTACACAGCTGAAACTTTTTGCTATCCCCAAACCTTGCCTCATCTCTTATTTATTTATTCAAAGTACCTTACAGGCCCGAAGAAGGGGCATTGGTTAAGGGAAGCTTCAAAAATTTTACACAGTATAAAGAGCAAATCATTATACAAGACATAAAGCGCTTCGTTAATAATAATACAAGGAAGAGTCAAGTTGCCCAGTATTTTATGTCTGTTTTGACGGTTATTTTATTTATTTATTTTACTTTTTCCACTATGGCATCTTTTGCAGCCCTTGTATTACTTTGGGACACTGAACCCAATAAATGTTCAGTTGGGGGTTGTTGCTTCCATGCAGTCACTTTCATTTTTCTTTTCTGTTTATCTAGGAGCAATGGGGAGTTGTCTTCAGGCATTCTCTTCGCAGAAAATTGTAATGTTTGGTTCTTTCTCTCCTTTATAAGTCCAGGAAAGCGATTGCCTGATACGATTGCTGCGACAATTATGCAAAATTGTACTGAGAAATGAAACCTTCTGGCACTTGATACTTTCTGGCAATATTAGAATGATTTGTGCCCTGCTTTTGCCAAAAGGTTGTTTTTGCCATCTTTAGAGGAAAAAGGAACGCACAGAAAGCACACTCTTGAAATTCGTCATTTTCTCTCGTCTTTTACTTCTCTCTCGTGGTTGCAGTGCTTATGCGAGAGCCTGTCCTCCAAGACAAGCGGCAGGAGCATGCCAAGTTCTGCACCTCGTGCATCGAACTGGTGGAGAGGGTGACCGGGGCACCCCTGAGCCCTGGGATGGAGTCCTCATTGGCCAAGATCAACAAGGTGTGTCCATGCGTACATGCGTGCTGGCACGTTTGTACATTCCAGAGGAATCACTAGTGCTTGCACACCTTTGAGAATGTACAACACTATGCACATTGTGTGCATAATCCAAGTGGATGAAGTTCTTTTGCTAGAGCACGGCCGCTGGATCAAAAAAAAAAAGGTGCAGCCTGCCGCATCACGCGGGCTGCAAGGGGAACGAATGTGAGAGCCGTAGTTGCACCCTCAGCTTTTTCTTTTTTTTCTATCCAGCAGCCGTGGCTAGAGAATATGACAACATTCCAGAAATTTCAGATACAATACGGCACTTTTACTGCCGACCGATAACCTGATAATGTTTGCAATCTGAAATATGCAAGAACAAAAAAAAAAAAAAAAACTACCGACTTCTAGAAGTGCAACGATGTACGCTTTGTAGTTTCCGGACCATAGTCAGCTGTCGGCTGTTTATTTCATCGATGGCCTGCACTTCAGAGGTTGCACACGTGTTGCTTGTTGTCTCCCGTTGCAGTCTGAAGTGGTGGCACAGACGAAGATCAGCTACCGCGAGAAGGACCTCCTGCAGCTCATATACCAGCACCTCCAAGCCAAAGGTGGGTCGTTGCCCCCCCCCCAGTGCTTTTACTGCATTGAACTGCTGCTCTCTCTGCATCAAGCAGCAAACTATTTTGCGATGAGATGTGTGTGTGATGCATGCAGGGCTTTTGGTTCTTTCACAGGGACACTAAAGAAAAACAACCATATTGAAACGATTTAGATTTTAAAAATTTTTGCAGAGCTCTATGTTCATTAATTTTGCTCAAGAGGGTTAATTAATACAAGAAAAAATTCAGGTCAACTTTTTTTAACTTATTTATTTCATGCCAAAACCCCAGCTCTCGTGCAGAAGTGTGACATACATTTCAGATTGTTTTCTCTTACAATACGCTTCGGTTACTTGAGTCTAATTAAATTTTACGGTTAAGTTGACCATGACCGAAGGCCCCGCCTGGTGCCCATATATCTACAGTTTGAAACATTTATGCTAATCCTGAAATTGGCCTGCACTGTGCAATTTGTACTTAACTGGTCGGCCTGCATGTACTTGACCCTAATAGTGACTCCATATATTGTGGCGTCACTGTTCTCACTGCACTAGGGAGCGGTGAATGCATCAAAGATACTACTTATTGCACAAAAAACGGCGATTTCCAGCTGATTTAGAAGGGAGAATGGCAGCTCACAACCAATGATTAGTACTTGTCTGATCCTATTGCGGGCATTTTTTCTCTAAGAAAATTGATCCGAAAATTGATCTGAAAATTGTGTGAGCGTTACAATCAGAAATTGCGTTTTGCAGCATTAGCAACAGCCTGCTGTCACAACCAACATTATCGCCACTGTCATTAAAAATGGTTGCAAAAACAAATTTTTTGACGGTATGCGACTGTCAGACTTTAATGAATTTTGATGCATAGCAGAAAATTTCAATCTACTTTTGCAGGTTTGACGGACACTGCGGCCTTGCTGCAAAAAGAGGCGGGACTACCTGCACGGCCCACGTGTGGTAGCTCGGCACAGCCCCAGTGGTCGGCCAACACTGTCTGCACCCCACGAACAGTGAGTTGCTTCATCTTCTGTTGGCTAGTGTAGCACTTGGTTGAGGCATGTGATAATTTGAGGTTACTGTGCTTGCATCACAAAATTATAGCAGCAGACATTTAAAAGCTTCAAGAACAAAGCAAAAAGTACAGTGCTTGGCGATTCAAGCGCGATACTTGGGGTGCATGGGTGCTGGCGTTACCTAGGGGCCACGAAAACATCCTAGAGGTCTAGCAGTCCGAAAAGAAAAAAACAGGTGCATGCCTTTTACTGCCCCCAGGGACCCAAATCAGCACTGGCACGTCTGAAGTAGGTCTGAAGGCCTTCCAGCACACTTAGCATGTGTATCGGCGTACAGGAGACGGTATGTGCATGAATGTGTATTTGGGGAAGGCATACTGTGCCTAGGGTCACCAACTCTTGAGTGGACGAAGTCGGGATCGGGGAAGAGGAAGGGGGGTAGCCAACAACGACCAACTCTGTCAGGGCCACAAGCCGCTAGTCTACATAGAAAGTCGATGAACCTTTGCCTCTTCTTTTTTAATCCTGCCGTGTCATATTTACAATAAGGAAGGTGCAGTATAACTGCCTGACTAACCTAGCTGTCAATACAGGTAGATGTGCTGTGACCAGTAGGGCCTACAACATAACTAGGACCACGACAAAAACAATGCTGCTTTTACCATGCTTATGACAATGCAACAGAACAAAAAAAATTGCAATCCAGCTGTCAGGTATAAAAATGGAATCTAGCCTATTTATTATTGTCGAGTAAAGAAAATAAAGTGATAGTCGAGACATTTGGCATTCCCAACTAGGTCTAGTCGGTAGACAGAACATTTACTCAAAAGTCAGGACTGCCCTAATAAATTCGGCAAGGTTGGCAGCCCCAATGGCACGTTCGCACGGAAGGAGAAGCGGCCAAAGCAGGAAGTAGGCAAGTGAAAAGCAGGTAAACCTCCTCGCCGGGCGGGTAAAAGCTGGCCGGAAAACAAGGTGGCGAGCCCGATCGCTCGCAGACTGATTTTTTTTCCGCCTGCCAGAGCTCTCCACTTTGCTGCAGCCAATCAGAGCACCAGACGATTGTGGCGCGGAGACGATGGCGGTGCACGCGTGGTGAGGTCGGACAACCGGTGCCACGGCATGGCGACACGTGTGCCGTGAAAGCACTAGATGAGAAGGCTGCCCGCCACCTCTTCAGCGGTGCGGGCAGCCAGGCAAGCCGACTGGTCTGAACAGGCCAGCTTGCTAGGCCGCCTCACCACGTTGAAAATCCGCTTGGCTGCTTAGGCGCTCCGCTTTCGGTGTGAATGTGCCGTAATTGTGTCCCAGGACAGTGGTCCCTTTCCATTTCTGGTATGCTTCACCGCAGTACATAGTATGCTTCACCGCCTAACACTGCCGTATTGCGGTAAAACTGACTTTAAGGAGCTGGCATTATGCAATGTATTATGCAGTACTCTTGCCGTGCTTTGAAGCCATCGACGACGATGACAGAGGTAGTGTCGGCGCCATTGCTGACAGCAGCGACTTCTTTAAGTGAAAAATACAGCACCAAACAGCAGGAAGCTAGGTAGCGAATGTCAAAGCTGCTAAGCCTGGTGTTGCCACGATGGTGGCTACAGTCATGGCAAAAAGTCCAAAAAGTCGGACGTTGAAGGGTTTCAGTGTCCGAAATTTCAGACATTCTTATACACTGGTGCAATGGGGCACTGGCGGTGCCACGAAAGCGTCTGAATGATCTGATGTTAAAAAAAAATTGGGCTTCCGAAAAGCCAGTTGTTTACTGTACAGTGAAATCGAGGGCTTTTAGTGACGCATTGTGACTGCATTTGGCCCTCCAGCATTCATTCAGCACTCTCCACCGACCCACAAGAAATCAATTGTGATTTTATTGTTATCTGGCAACTCTTTTTTCCTGCATAATGAATCCTCCCCCCAAATTGACTTCAACTTTTCTGGAAGAAAAGTGGATTTATTATTCGAGTAAGTATGGTAGAATGGTGGGCTCGAAACAGTACCCCATTGAGTTGATGTGGCATATTTTGCAGAAGAAAGATGCGATATCTTTCCACATAGCGACATACTAGGCAGCAATATACTGGGTAGGTCAGGACTTGTTTTCACTTGGCCAATAGTAGAAGTGCGGGAGTAAGTAAGAGTAAATAGTGCAAATGGAACATTTTTGTTTGGAATGGTTTTGCATTGCTTAAGTACTATTTACTGTAAATTAAATTACTCAAGGTTACCATAGTGACAATACGCGTTCGAGTTTAGTTTACTATAAGGTTCTTTAGAGGAGTTTCATGTCGTAAGGAGCCAGTAAAAAGTTGCAGCAAATATACCCAAGTGTATGGTTGGCATTTCTAATATTTTCAGTGTGGGTTTGCCAGGAGAAGTTTTCAGGAATGGGGACGGCTGAAGTGTTTGTAGCAAACAGCTTGCATTAGTGGAACTTGGTTAAGTAGATTGTCACTTAGAAGATTACTAAAGATGTGAAGGAAAGTGCTAAAAAATCTACACAATTTAACAGGTGTTAAATTGCATTAGTCACTTACTCTAAGAAGAAATGTTACTATCAATATCAGATTGCAGAGAGCCAGTATCAGTTAGAATCACATTAAATCAGTTAAATTTCGCAGTTGTCTGCATGTAGCTTTATTGGGGAGGAAATGCGATTAGATGGTTCGTTAACGTTTGTAAAGAATATCGGGGATCTCAAAATTTGTTCCTATGGAAGATCGGCAGTTAAAGGAAAGGCAAGGAATTGCAGTCACTAATAGTGACAATCTGCCTGCAGTTATGCAAAATTTTTTGATCCCTTTTGTTATCCAACAAGGGTGCTTGTTGGCAGAGTATCTGCTGTCATAATTAGTTTAGAACTGAAACGTTAGAATTGTTTTTGCCTTTTTTTTCGCCATGTAGACAAGATTGCCCATCACCAAATTGAGATTGCTTAGAAGCAACTTTTTGTTTACTTAGGCAGCATTACAACAACACTGGTGGGCTGCCATTGTCATAACTTTCATTGTGCATCTGCTCTCATCAAGTTACTGCTTCTGTTTGGTTTTTCTTTTTTGCTTTCTGTCTCGATCATTTTGTTCCATATATACCAAGGGTCTGCTGTATCATTTTGTCTGTCCAGCCAGCAAATGACACTTGTATGATTCCAGCGCTTCCTTACATTGTGTGAAATGTGAGTCGGCAAGCTTTCACTGTGTCCTCTGCTACTTTGCTTCCAGGTCCGGCCACTACGGTCAGGATCATTGGGTTCTGCCTCCCTGACACCCAACTCGTCGGCGGAGAAGATTCCATCGGTGACCTGTCTGAACAGGGTGAGGCTGCGGTTCAATAGCCCTCACAATGCTATTGATTATTCACTCTTGATGCTACATACGGACAGGCTAAGTTACAATCGCATCTCATAAATATGTAACAGGCTACGCTATGAAGGCCAGGGAGACTTCTCTCACCTCTCGCATGCGTAACCAGAAAATAGTCACATGTGAACAAAAGGTATACAGGATGGCTTTTTTTTCTCTTTTTTTAACATTAACAGAATTTTTTAGAAGTCGTCTGTGAGTCATGGCAAAAATCTGCTCATTGAGTTTGATTACATGAAGAGATGGCCATTATTTGCGCTGAAAATAAAATGTATAATTGACTATTTAACAAAATTTCAGTGTAGATTTTT
This sequence comes from Dermacentor andersoni, assembly GCF_023375885.2. NCBI lineage: Eukaryota > Metazoa > Arthropoda > Arachnida > Ixodida > Ixodidae > Dermacentor > Dermacentor andersoni. The sequence continues at coordinate 94,062,547 of NC_092822.1, read as the reverse complement.
CTTTCGATTTTCACGATCCGATTCCTGCACCCCCTCCCTACTCTACCAATTAGTGTTCATTTTACAATTTAACGAATGTTGCATCAACTTTTAGAAGAACAAATTGTGTTCAAGAAAGGTCTTGCCTGTCGGTCTTTGAACCTTGTATTGTAAATCATCTGATGGTGAAAGGATGCAACGGGGGTACCTGCTCCAGACAAGTTCGTGAAGCATGTGAAATTGGGAATAGCAAAGTCACTGAAGTCACTTTTTAAGTCACTTTGATCTAGAAAACAATCTGGCGCTCCTCAGTCATTGCTGTTCCAAGTTTGCCGCTGCTTGTGTTCGGCATGTAAAGGCGATTCATCGTTAATAAAGTGCGAATGTATCTGTGTGAAGAAATATGCTCAAGGCAGACATTAAATAAAATGTTTGCTACAGCGTCTTTTCCCCTTCTGTCCCCTCGGCATCGTGTCAGCATGTTTTTACGAATTCAATGTTCACAGTTCGGCTGGTGCACTAATCGTGCCACAGTCCACACCCTAAACACTTTGATACCCTGTGGCAACGTGTTGCGTGGTTTGCTGTAAGCATGGAGATTTCTTTAGCATGACTGCCTGGCAACATGCACAGAAAAGGTGAGGTGCCTGCGATAATTATCCTTGTGGTTCACCGGTGCCTGTCTTGCGCGCAGAACGGTGCCGTGACCCCCATCCGCGGTGACTCGAGCATCGTCCCACGGCAGCTGCAGAACCACGCGATGACGCCTGCCCCCTCGCCGTCGATGCCGGCGCTCCAGAAGCGCAGCGGCACGTACCAGCCGTCGCCGGTGCTCAAGCGGCTGTCGTACACGTCGACGGGATCCACCATGCCCACCTCGCACCCGCCGCACTCGCTGTCGCTAGACATGATCGTCAAGGAGTACCTCCGGAACCAGCACGCCCTATGCAAGAACCCTGTGGTGGCCTGCCCTCCCTTTGAGCTGTTTGTGTGAGTACCGCATGAACTGGTGTACGGTCGAAACAATTTACTTTCTGTGCCGCTCCGCAAGCCATCTATGGGACGCGCTGCATTACCACCCTAGGCACCGTGCATCATAAATGCGGTTGTCGCACAAGCAAAGTGTTCTTTTCAAACAGGTGTCCGAAGTCAATCGTGCTGCGAAATGGTCTTCAATATGTAGATCTCAACGCTAAGCCTAAATGGTAACTTCATCCAAATGAGCAGTACCCCATGTGCACATCAAAATGCCTGTCGCACGTTTTTATCCTGGATGAGGTAGAAATCGACACAGTGCATTAGGAATTAATGAGTTTGTATGGAAACTGCCAGGTGTCCACATTCATGTGCCTGACCCACACATCACGCGGGAACGCGTCCCGCGTTATGTCGTTTAAGTGGCCAATATCAGCATCCGTCAGCAACAAGAGTGGACCAAGTAGACGCTGCTAAATTTTGATGTGGCTCTGAGCTTGCAGAACTTGAGAGCTGATTCCCACTCATGTGTTACAAACCGCCCTAACGAGCAGGAATGAATGGCACTCCTCTGAGTGAGGAGTCTTGCATGCTACTGCACGTCGGTCTCTGGCAGACTGTCGAAGTGTGTACGTAGCACACAATGCCTTCGTTAACTGCAAAGTGACCTGCAAAATTTCTTCTCTAAATCAATAACTTGTGAAAGTGCATGGGGACAAACAAGATGGGGTTGGTTTTGTTCTGACCGATCAGTACCCTAAGGTGCCATTCGGGGATCCCCTGGGTTTAATCACCTGATCAATAAACTTGCAAAAACTCACTGAAATATTTAAAATTCTCAATTCATTCTGTGGCTGTATGCTTTTCATAATCCTGAAGATGCAAGAAATGGAGTGAAACTAAATCTTGAATGGACAAAATGAACTGGAGCCTTAATTCCTCGATCACTATAAATCATTACAGCACCTTTTGTGCAACCTGTTCAATATAAACGTCACGTATAGCTCGGCTTCTGGCGTGAGAAAGGAGAGTATTCACATATCCGCGAGACGGTGGTCATGTGCTATCGCAATTCAACAGTGCACCCGTCGGCTCGGTATGGTAGTTGTAATTGAAGGCCATACAATGACCATGCTGTCAAAAGCTGTACGTAGTGGCCCATCCAATTGTTCACTTCTCTTGGAAAAGCAAGGAAACCCACTCTCCGTGTCTATGTTGTCAAGTGCCAAATGGACTTTCCTTTCGGCAGCATTGTCATGCAGGGTGCTCCATAATTACTGTCACACGCCCCAGTCGATCATCGTGCGTCTAATTTTTAGCATTTCTTTGCATTGTTTCTTCAACCTTCCGTATTTTGACCGCGTTTCATGCTGGTTTGTTTTGTGATGCAGCTAGTTGGACAGTTTTCTAAACTCCCATCGGGAGTCTGTCATGGTTTGAGTCGAAATAAACCACTATGGGCCACATTCTTGTTGTTTTTGTTACAGAAGACGCAAAGGTCCACGGTGACACTTAACGATATTCTAGAGCCTCATTTGCTGTCCTGATCCCAGTCCCACCTCGTGTTTTGTGTTGCATTTCAATTATATTGGGCGAATACCCTACAAAAAGCTTCCTTAAATGTCTCTTCTTTTTTTTTATTCTCCACCGGAATATTGGACATAAACCTTGTGACGGTATTTATGGCACACCCTGTAGTATATGGGTATGTGTCAGGCCTGGTACCATGAGACTGCCACGCATTGTTTTGCTCACAAAAATATAATTCTCCTCTTGCATGTCCAAAGCCATCCCGCACTTGGCACACGTCTTAAACTAGTTGCATGAGAAGGTAACTTAGTTATTTGTTGCATTGAGGAATTGTGTCCATAGCATAATTGCTGGGTTGACAACTATCCAATAAACAAATGACAGCAAGACACAAATTTTCTTTCAGTGCTCCTTTAGGGGAGGCACTGGTATTAAATTACTTTTTTTTAATCGATATCAATGGAACATTACATTGCTTTTAAGCCTTCTTGCTGTGATTTTAAATATGTAATTGGTTTGGTTTAAATATAACATCATTTTCGTTGTTTAGGGCCAATAATGTAAAGAAACACAATTTTTTTGCTAAGGCGTGATTAGATAGAGCAAGAAAAGAGAGAATGCTGTTATTGTCAGAGGGACCTGCAGAGAGAGCTATGTGATCTACTCTGTCATGTAATATATGCTATATGTCGTACCATATATCAATGTATCACATATGCTACGGTGAGTTTGATGACTCACTGCTCCGATGTAAGCACAGAAAACAATGCATAGCCTGTAGTAGCATTTTCTGATACGCTGGAGTGATTTTTCAGTTGTGGATATTTCAGCAGACCGACAAATTAATTGCCGTACTCCAAAGGACGTGGACAGAACACGAGCACTCGTGTGTATTCATTCCTTTTCTTTCTTCTGTGGCCTTTCACACTGGTCTTTAGTCATGCATTTTGCTACATGGCATGATAGCGACCTGACCCCTGACAGTAATTTGAGACACCTGTTGTAGTGCTGTCAGTCTGCGATTGAGTGTGCATGCATTTGCGCAGACCACACCGGTGTCCAGAACCGCAGTACCGGAATGCTGCACCCACGAGCATGGCGGCCAGGCTGCAGCGCTGCCAGGTGTTTCCCCCGGCCGGCGGATTCGACGGTGCCAAGCTTCACCGCAAGTTTGTGTACAGTCGGTGAGTAGGAAATCACCTTCAAAAAACTTTTTTCCAATTTTGTTACCAAGAAATACTTCATTAAAAAATGTATCCTCCAAATTTTGTGTCAAAACAAGCACTAGAAGAGCTTCGAACGGGCTGCCAAAGTTACCTCCAAGGTTCGTTCATACACCTCCTTGGAATGCTTGAAGGCCCTTGAATTTGAAAAAAAGAAAGAAAAGATTCAAGGGCCCTTAAAAATCCTTGAAAATAAGCGTACTCCTTGAATTCCTTGAAAACAGGGATTTGGGGTGACCTTCGAATATTCGAAGTAATAAACTCTGCATAGGAGCTTTGCCTTGGACACGTCTATCAGGAAACAATCCTACATAAATACTATTGTCGTTTGAGAGTGTGGCTAAGCGATTGCAATGTGGCATGTCCATAGCCACCAACGGCTGGCTGCCTTGTTTATATCACCGTTGCCATCATGGAGCTAGACAAAGCCACATCAAGTGACCAAGCTGTGCTACCATTTTGTTGTTTTGCTAGTTGGTTTTATTGCACAGTAGTAGTCCAACTGCGCCATTTTGCTACAATTCGACTTGCCTGCTCCTCAAATGCCACTCAAGTGCCATTTGCACCAGCTGCGCGAAAGTGCGGTATTTTCACATTTTCATGGCAATAAAATGTCTTCAATAGGGTTATGCAACTACAGTCAACGACCGACTTTCCGGATGCCCGATGTTTTGGACATGCCTGATAATTTGGACGCCGTCGCAGCACCGCCACCTACACCATAGAGTCAGTGCATAAGAGCATCTCAAATTTCGGACGCAAAAATCCTTCGCCGTCCGATTTTCTGGACTTTTTGCCATGGCCGCAGTTCCAAAACCGCCTCGAACAGACGCTCTCACACGCAGATCCGCTGGCAGCCGTAGCCACCGCCGTGGCAGCGTTAGGCCTAGCTACTTCGACGTTCGCTGCCAAGTTTCTTGCTGTATGCTGCCGTGTTTTTCATTAAAACTATTCACCGCTGTTAGCAATAGTGCCGACTCCTCCTTTGTAATCCTCGCCAATGACTTTGAAGCTCAGGCAGCATGACGCGTTGCATAATGACAGTTCCCGAAAGTCGGCTTCGCCTCAATATGGCAGTGTTACGCGGGGAAGCGTACGCGAGGTATTGCGGTGAAGCATGCCAAGAGTGGGAAGAGGCAATTGTCGCATGCATAGTATGTATTTCTTAATTTTACATGCATGCACCCGCCTTCTCCTGTCACAGCACAAGTGCCGATATGCCTAATAATAGTAATGGCAGGCCTTCAGAGCTATTTGGGACATTTCTGTTGTGATTTGAGCCATTCGAGGCAGTAAAGGGTAGTGCTTCGAAAGGTCAGCCAGGTATTGCCAACAAAAGTTATGCTTTTACTCTGAATCAACTCATATCTATTCGCGGAGGCTTCACGACACAGGGTAAGCGGACAAATCACCTCACAATGAAAGTGGGTGTACGGGATGGTACGAACGTTGTTCTCACCATATTTATGAACACCGTACAGAGGCATCCCATCTTGGCGCCATTCATAGACTCATAGTCGCTTGTCGAGCTTCTAGCATTGTTATTGGGCATAATACACATTTTGTCTTGTGCGGTAAAGCATATCAAAGCACATCCCTCATTTGGAACGCACATAAGACATTTGGCATCACTTTTTGTCTTGTGCCTGATGGCGGGAATTGTTCTGGCTCATTTGTAATTTTATGTCTGTCTTGCGCCCAGGCGCACATCCTTGTTCTCGTTAGGCTACAAAATTTTATTTGATTGTTTACAAAATGAAGTTCCTTGCCTGCCCAAGTCAATACGTTTGCAAAATACCATGCATAGTATACCGTCCGTGGGAAGGCAAGCTTAATTGGTCGCTGTTGGCTTGGTGCCTTGCTTCACTCTTGAGCAGCAGCACTTACTGATTCCACAAGAGTAACAAGCTTCGCCAAATGTGCAGCATTCGATATAACGAATGTGGCATTGAACGGGAGTTCGATGTGTACTTGTAGAACATCGCTATACTTTTGGATGGAATTTTCAAGGGGAGTTTACGACTGTTTGGTATAGGCAATACTTTGATATATCCAAGTTTGATATATGCCAGATTGGCTGTATTCACTGCACACTATGCTAGGTCGAGAAAGACGCTGCCACTCGCTATAAGGGTGACCATAGGGGTCATGCCCTTGCATGCTGACTGGTCAAGTGCGAATTATCCGGTACAGGCCAATTTTAGGGTCGAAATAATGAATGTTTTGGCCCGTTGGTATGGTTGCCAGCCGGGACCTTGGGTCGGGATTGAAGTGACAGAGAAATCAAGTTAACCGGAGTCGAATCAGTGGAAGTCTGCTGTACTGATGTGCACATTAATTGAAATCCTAAATCTTCAACTCGTCTTTCAATACGAAACGTGACGTGTGCAGTTTTGACCACACGCAACCATTTTGCATTGCAGGTTTCGTTCGGTGCGGACCTTCCGAGACCCTGATGGCACAAGCAGCTACTCTTGCTGTGCGTTTTCAGTGAGTTCCCTCTTTTCCTTCTTGCTTTTTGGGACATTTGAAGTCGCTGCATGTGTTTTGGCACCGATCCGCCATACAATGTATTGGAGGCCTTTGCCGTCGGAGGAGTACTGGCAAAGGCCTCCAACACATTGTACTGGCAGTACAATGAGTACTGCCAGAGGAGTACTGGTAGTATCTTTCTTAAGTTGTAGGAACCTTACCTCGCACTTCGTGAGTTTGAAAGGCGGGAAATGCTTGTAAGTTGCTTCAATTTGATGCTAAATTAATGTCAAAGTACCAAAGTAGGGTTCATTGAATGTTTCATAGTTATCGTGACACATAAAAATTGGCTGTTTTCATGTAGGTATAGGGCTAGGTATGATGGCAGTGCCAATAAAGGAAAGGCAGAACTTATCACCGCTAACTTTCCAAGTATGCGATAGCATGCTTAGACTTTGATGATTATAACATTTCAACAGGTGTGCACAAAGGCATCATGGGCAACATTGCACTTTAATTTATCAAAGCGATGTTCGTATACCTCGTATCTCTCAAAGACTCGCAGTTTTCTGCACACTGTCATGCGCTCACGTACATTCGACTTGCCATGAGTTTCCTGTAATTTAGATGTTCTCATTAAAAAACATATCAATCGTATGGTTTATATCTTGTATTCAGCAGAAATGAGAAACCCGTGGGTTCCGCGGAACCCAATTTGAAAACCATGCCATATGTGGAAACAAAGCGCTGCATGAGTGGAGGTCTGTCTGCGGCAGCTGCTGTGAATCACACCCGCACGTCACCCACATGCTGCTTTATGATCTCTCAATTAGCGAGGCAGTCATGTCACACTTCACTCCATTTACAATGCGCCGTACGAGACAGATTGTCAGTGCCAGCCAATATGTTGTGAAATTAAAGCACAGATAGAGCGGCGCTCAAATTTCGCATTCGTTGGCAAATTTTTATTTGCTTTCTTCAGGATTCGTGCGGGTCCTTGAAACCCTTGAAAACCCTTGAATTTGAAAAGATCGTTTTCAAGGCCTTGAAAAGTCCTGGAATTTCGGAGATCCTTGAAAAACCTTGAATTTCATAAATTTTTATTCTTAATAAACTTCCAGTGATTGTATTTGAGAAAATTGCAACCCGCCTGAATTCCCGCTGCGATCTTGTTTAAAAAAAACGGGAATTCTCAGGCATTTTGAATTGTCTGGTAAAACTCGGGGAAAACTCAAGAATTTGTGCTTCAATCAAGGAAAATTTGCTGTCATTTTATTGAAAGGGAACGAAAGTCGCGACCTACTGCTGGCTCGAGTAAAAGAGAGGACTCGTTACGAATTGTCTTTGACGCCGTGTCGTTGGCTGGAGGAGTTGCCTGTGTACAGTCAACAACCGATTTTTCGGACGCCCGATTGTTGTGAATTGCCTGATAGCGCGGACGGCTTTGAGGCTTGACCACGCGTCCCATAGAGTCGATGTACAAGAAAGTCTGTAATTTCAGACGCAAGAACCCTTCGCTGTCCGATTTTCCGGAGTTTTTGCCTACCGCAGGTCCCAAATGGCATTAATCAAAGCCAGCACTGCCGTTTTGATTATCTCGCCGCCTCGAATAAACCAGCGCTTTCGCACGCCAATCCGCTGGCAGCCGTAGCTACCACCGCGGCAACGCTATGCTTTGCTGCTTTGACATTCGCTATTAACATTATTGCCATTTGGTGCCGTGTTTTTCATTGAAAGAATTCGCTGCTGTCAGAAATTGCACCAACTCCGCATCTGTAATCCTCGCGTATGGCTTTGAAGCTTATAAAGCATGGGGCGTTGCATAATGCTGGGTCCTGAAAGGCAGCTGCGCCTCAGCACAGCGATGTTACGCGGTGAAGCGTACGTGAAGTATTGCGGTGAAGCTTAACAAGCATGGGACGGGGCAATTGTCACGGGACACAGTACGTATTCCATAATTATACACGCATGTATAATTATGGCCCTGCATGTGGTCCTTGAAAATCCACACACAGGACCTTGAAAGTCCTTAAAAACCCTTGAATTTTTGTCATATACACCAGCATGAACCCTGTTTCTTATAACAGTGTCCATTACATCTAGGCTTGACTGTATTGCGTAGCTACTAAGTTTTGTGAACATGCATTGATGCATGAACATGCATTGCCGTGACTAAATTAAGTGCAAACTAGGTAAGCCTAACTAGAATGCATTCTTTCATTCCCACCTTTTGCCACTTTGCATGTGGTGTCAGTACGAGTTTGTCTTGTGTATGTTTGATTTGAAGCCTGCGCACTCTTGAAAGCTGAATGCGTAAGTGTACAAAGTTTCGTTCTCAAGGTATTACTTATAAGAGGCGCTGTAATTCATGTGTTTATGTATTATTTGGCCACGATGCTATTTGGCTAAAGCATGAGCCATCCATCTCGCTAACACTGGTGCAAGGTCAAATTCTATTCGTCAAAAACTTGGTTCTTTGTGAATTTTTCATTTATCCGTCTTGAACATCTTGTTCCTGCTGCAGGCTGGCTCCCAGTATCTGTTCCTTGGCACCCTGGTCGGGGAGCTGCATGTCTACAATCTCTACACAGGCCTGGTGAGTTTGAAAGCCTGACCATCAGAGCTGCCACTTAAACAAAATCTTGGCTTCTCCAGCACCAATAACTCGATTGTAGTAAAAGATTAGTTCTAGGTTTTATTGTACATTCTTTGATTTCTTAATGATATTTTAGCCCTTTCATGAGAACATGTAGTGCACGCTAACAAGTTCTGAATACTGTTTTAGCAAAATTTTAATCGTTAGTGTAACGGCAACACTCATTTGCAGTTCCTGTCTCTGATAATAATGTTGTGGCATGACTGTTTGAACAACTCTCCTGGTGCATCTGTTGTGAAATCTGTGGTATTCTTCTGGACATTTCCAGCGGTCGTTTTAACATTGACGTTAGCAGGTGTCTCGGATCTGGCTTTCTTGCATTCACGGCATTGCTGCCAGAATATTGAAGCTGCCCCTCTTAAAAATGATTCCCAACTATATCCAATGCTCTCCTTTTTTTAATTTCTTCATAGTTGCTTTTTAATTTCTGTAAAAATATTTTTTAGGGGGTAATACAGTCACTCACGAATATATAATACTCGAATATATCGAATTGTTGTCTATATAGAACAGTTGTAAAATCCCCTTGAAAATCGCATGCAAAGGTGTAGCAACATACTGTGCATACGTTGAACTCGCATTACCACGACATTCGATATATCAAATGCTGCACTGCGCTGCACCGCGCCCATGCAAGTGCACTTCTACTGATGGTAATGCTATCACTTCTCACATTGTTGGAAATACCTATGCGCCAATGAATTTTAATTGCCACTGTTTTGGCACATGCTGTCAAACAGGGGCTTGAAGGAATAATAACGAGCAGGGTGCTCTCAGTTTAGCTCGCTGTGCCCGTGGATGCCTCATGCAAGCTGCGGCCGTTGGTTATCAGCAAGAGCAGATCTCCACTGTGCTTCAAGAACGCAAATGGCCTCCCAGTTCGATAGGCATCGCACAAGTAAGCGTGGATGAAACTCCTGGGTGGCGCCGGGCATGGGATGCCGAACTGGAGATGCTGCGCCGCCGGGTTTGTGTTCTTGTAGACGAGGGCTTCCCGCGAGTGGTATTTTAGGATTTCGTGAGCAGCCAAGACGAATCTGAGCTCAACCCCCACATGGACGGACGGATCTTTGTACTACAGTATGAATTTAACGAAGCCACCATACGCCACATTCGCACTTCGCAGAAATGAATTTGCGACAGCAGCGTGCAAGACTGAACTCTGTGCGATTCCCAAGTTTGTGCTCGACACATTTAGTTTCTGCTTGCATGGTTACACGCTAGTGAGACTCGGGTGTTCTGCGAGCCGAAATCCACTTTTGAATCTAGCAGCACGTGTGTAGTGTTGGCACTCACCGAAGCAGGGTCCGAAGGGGAAAGGCCGAGAACGAAGGGACGAACTAGCCACGAGGAGTCAGAGCAGCTGAGTGGTATCCAAGCAGAGGTGCATGGACTTTTTTAAAGGGCGGTGGAGAAGCAACAATGAGTGCTTTCGAAACCTGACACAACCGTCTGTCTGGCGCGTTGTCCACGTACCACAAAGGCTCGTTTAACTCTTTCCTTACCGCAGAAAACGGCCGTTCTTGCTATGTGTCTACATATTATTTTTTTTCTTGGGAAAATTTTGTTGTACAATGGATTGTTATATATGAAAATGTAGCTGATTGTTTTGCCTTTCCAATGTAATAACATACAAAGTAATCACTGCGGCATTTTTTCATATTTTATCTCTGAAAGCTGAAGAAAAGTAAGGAAAACATACATGCGAAGACACAAAATTGCCACTACACTTCACCACACATAGAAGAAAAAAAAAACTGGGATATACAAATGATTGTCCATGAACTCGGGTACACTTCCTGAAAATCTGAGCACTCTAGGTAAAAAATTATATTTACAAGCGACCTTTGAACTCAGTGCCCATGACGCATGTGCCAATCGGCGAAACAGTTACGCGTAGTCGTAAAACAAAGGTGCGCTTCACAGGTGCTGCAAAAAACATTTGTCTTCACTTCTTTCTTGGTTTTCTCATACCACTGCTTACAGTTCCTTCGGTTGTTAACCTTCTCAGGCTTGTGGCGAACCCAGTCGGGTGGCAGATAAGAGATGCTGGCCGGTTGATCATCATCAAGATTCAAAATTTGCTTGATGAGCATCTCTCGGAAAGAAAGTTTGTCAAAGCGGGCACTCAGCCGTAGCTCAGCAATATCGGGGTGCCCTTTCCGATGCTCTTGAAATAGAATAAAACTATTTACACAAGCAATATCTATGCAGTGGAAAAAGAGTGTTTTCCACCAGCGCACACATTTACGAAGCACGTTGTACATTCCAATGATTTGGTCAGATTTGTCAACGCCCAGCATACCTACATTGTACTCATGTACCAACAAGGGCTTTCTTATGGTCCTCTCGCTCCACTTGTTGCCCACTTTTGTACGTCTCTTTGCAGGCACATGTTCATTGGCTGTATGAATGGTGCTCATAAGACTTACAGCCTTACGGTCCTTCCACTGAAGAAACAAGACGTTTCCTTCCCTGATCCAACGAATGTCTCCACATTCAGCTTTCTTTTCCCATTTTGGATCTTTCAGATCGCCAGGGAAGCCTCGACGATCTTTTCTCGTTGTTCCACGTGTCAGCGTTTTGCACTGAAGGAGGTGTTCGAAAAGGTGCTTCGAAGTATAAAAATTGTCCATGTAAATTTTGTATCCCTGTCCTAAATATTTATTACAAAGCTTACCCACTTCATCAAAAGCCAATCCATGCGGTCCCGGTCTCTCCCGCTTGCCCGTGTAAACGAAGAACTGTAAGGTGTATCCAGTTTCTGACTCAGCTAAAACCCACAATTTGTAGCCCCACTTCGTCACCTTGTCCCGAATATATTGCCTGATTCCCCAGCGTGCTTTGGATTTCACCATCCTTTCATCGACTGAAATGGCTTCCCGTGGCTGAAAAAATCGTGCCGACGCCTCGTTGATCTCTCGAAGTAGTGGGAGTACCTTCCGCAGTTTGCCAGCTGAAGGAGCACTGTCATCCTCAGGGTCCGAGACATGCAAAAAAGCAAGCAGGGAGAAGAAACGCTTCCTGCTCATGATCTTCCCTGGGAGTAGACCGCCGTAGATTGTTCCAGTGTTCCAATACAAGTGGAGTCTAGGAAGTTGCACGATGCCCATGTAAATCAATAGCGCAATGAAGCGCTACATCTCAGGGGGCGTGACCTCTAGCCAGGAGCCATCTGGCTGAGCATAGCTTGGTTTCTCAAAAATTTTCATCCACGCATACTTGTTCGTGTGTGCACAGAAAGTGGAAATCATTTCAGCGGTAAAAAACATCATGAACATGTCCAGTGCACCAAGAAACCTCCGCATCTCACTCCGGCACGTCACGTCCAGGTGTACGCCAGGTGCGCGATTCGGTGAAAACCTGACTCGGCAGGCACGGCGTGTTTGGCAAAATATCGCCTCCGTGTGTAGTTCACACCCTAAAAGAAAAACGTAAACAGGTGTTGTCATTTACAAAGCACGCGCATCATATAACAACACTGACATCCGAAACTATGCTTACCTTGCCACGCTAGTTGAAGGTCCGGGCTGTGTAGAGGAATCATCACTGCCTGAGTCGAAATCCGATGATCCAACCTCCTCTACGGACTCCTCACTACTGCTCATATCGATAATATTAGCATCAGAAGCAGCGGAATCACTTTGAGAATACTTCTTTTTCAGCGGCGCGCGACGCGTTTTCGGCGGCATGTTGGGAAAACTCCTCGCAACCTTCTCTGCTGCTTTTTTTTTTTCTTGCAGGAGCCTTCGCGCTAAAACGCAAAAAAAAACATAGAAAGTGCGCAGTAGTTCTTCTATTACTGGCCAGATGGTGCCACATGTCCGTAACCGCGGAGTTTTATTTTTGGCGGGGCATTCAAAACCATCGATCCATGGTGATCGATGCTCTATGGCGCGGTAAGGAATTAAACGGCGTGTTGGTAGTGTAGTGCGGCCGAGCAAGTTTGCGCATGTTTCACAGTACCAGTGCACTCATGGCAGCGTGGCGCGTACCCATACAGGCTAGTTTGCTTCCACGGTGCGTCCATTTCTACCTTATTTTTAATGAAACGCACAACAAGCGCTTCTAAGCGTGCAAAGCACACCGTGGTCTTGCGTCCAGTTGACGTGGGCTTTTAAGCTTAGCATTGTGAACAGCATTCCAATTTGCAACATTTCTGTGCAAAAAAAAAATAATTTCGTGCATTTGACATGGCCTCAATAAGCTCCCGTTTCTTACAACCTTGGGAAACTGGCTGAGATGTGCTCAAATAAGTTCCAGATAGATGCATTTTATATTTAGAATTATTGATACAGTTATACTTCGATATAACGAAGTAGGTAAAATCGGCAATTTGCTTCATTATTTGGAAATTTCATTGTATTGAAATTCAACCTTTTATGCAAATAATTGCAGTTCCCGATCGATTTTTCTTGCACGAAAAGGGGCCACAGAATTTTCCGAACTATCGGGCAATTGAAAAAACAAGCTTGAATGAGAAAACAATTCATTTTGATGAATTTGCGAGTCGGCTACAAATGATACTTTTTCATGCCAAGTCTACGATATCTTCACATTGGCGGTACGAATTAAGCGAAGTCAGCCACGCTTTCGCATGCATGCACTTCACCCCCGTGACTGATAGCACTGCCCGCACTGGGACGAAGCTATCACTAAAAGCGCCGGCAGCCGCGAGTGAATGCTTCGTCTGCCTCTCGCTCCATCGAGTCGCCGAAAGTCGAGATTACGCAACTTCCAGTACTAGAAGCGCGGGAAGACCGCTTGCACGATGCCACGCCGTCTTGGCACGCCCACTCTTTGCAAATGCAGCAGATTACCGCTAAAGCAGGGTGCGCAGCTGTGTATGTGCTCAGCTATGCTTATAGCCACGCGCAGTCACAGCCGAGACGTGCGCCAGAAGTCGCAACACACGCCAGCTTACTTCCCCCTTCCCCACCCCTGGCACTCGCTTGATTGTGTTACCGTGAGCTCGCCCTCCTCCCTCTCTTTGCCTTTGCTCTTGCGGGAAGGCGGCACTCATGAAGCCACCATCTTTCCTGTCTCACCCTTGCACACCTTCACTCGCACCTAAAGCACAAAGTGTGCAGGGTGCAGTAGGACCTTATTGCACTTGGACTTTATACGAAACATGATGTGGCTCCATTTCGGTGGTCACTTTTGTCGCGCCGCACGCTATTTGAGAAGTATGTTTGCAGGCAGCCACTTGTAATTGTCATTTGACCCTCTGCGTTCTCAGAAGTTTCCATTTATTGTCTTAGCGTTCCTTTGCGGTGAAAGACAGATTTCACTCTACAGTTGAACCTCGCAATAACCAAATGGGCGGGGAACGAGGAAAAAATTTGCTTTTGCGAGAATTTTGTTGTTGCGAAATGAGACACCACAGATAGGTAATGCGTCACAGAACGAAACTGTCGAAATTCCGCTAGCCTACATTGGCAAGCTTTGCCTGGGGGTATAGAACCGCATTGCCGACAGTACAAAGTGCGCCGCATGCGTCGATCATCAGCAGTGGCAGTACTGCCATGGAGCAGTATTCTCGGTCGTTTGCTTTCGGAGGGACGGTCACTTTTGTGGGATCTTGCATAACTGCACCGTACGCAGAGCAGCAGCACATCTACAGTGCACGCTGCCGCCCGTAGATGCTGACACGTCCTGTGCCAAGCGCGAAAGTGGTCGTATCTCGTACACACGAAGGCGATCGATTGAGATTACGGCTCCTTCGCACAAATCTACGTCGGTGCCGAATCTGCACACAATGCCTGTCAGGTGGCACCAAACCAGCATTCTTGAAGCAAGGGATGCGTTTTCCCGGACGATCGCTCAATCACAGCCAGATGCGTGGCACTCCATACTGCGACCACCATCTCAAGCATCATAAACCATTCCACGTCGGTGGGACGTGGATTTCCTCATTTTATGCTGCATTTTTCTCTCCGAGGTGCACATTATGCACTCAACTAGGTGTGCTGAAAGCATCGTCACGGGCCGGTATCAACATGCGTGCGGCTTCAAACAGGCAAACAATAAACAAGATCGCGGCCATGACGCATTTCCATCACACACAATCGCTTCCGGCGCTTGATTGTTTTTATAAACAAAACTAGCAGCACCTACGCAAATGTAGTGCGGTGGTATTTTACACAGTTTTAATGCAGAGCAATCACATTTGAGCACGTTTTGGAGCATGCTAGCCTTGCGCGAGTAGGTAATATGGAGGGTTAATTTCCGGCAAATTTCATTGATGCAGGATTGTAGTATAGCGACATTTCGTTGTTGAGGGGTACAAAATGCATTGAATCCTATGCACATTCGCCGGAGATATGAAAATACTTTATTGTCACAGGATTTCGTTATCGTGGGTTTCGACTTGCATACAACCACACTTCGCACAATGCGATATTGCATACAAACACACTTCGTTATATTGAGTTTCTACATGCATGGTGTTCTATGAACAAAAGGTTATGAAAAGTTAAATAGTTCGTTATTTTGAGAATTTCATTACATTGAAGTTTGTTATAACGAGGCTCTACTGTATATTGAACTATTCCGCCATCCCCTTTGAGTTCGATATATCCATGATATATCCAACTGTAGCAACTTTTAAATGTTTTTTGCAGAATCTTTGCAATAGGAGGAGGGCTGTCGTTAACTATGCGCAGGAAGTTTCTCAGGCTGTAGGATAACGAGTGTTTCTGGTTTGCAGGAGGAAGCAACTTACTCGTGCCACGAGTCGGAACTCACACACTGCCAGCCATCAAAGGTCAGTGGGCATTGGTCACTCTGTTTCTGCCATGACTTGGGAGGGGGTGGGGTTGGATAGTGCAATTTCCTTATTTAATTAAAATGCGAAAATTATTCTCAGCATACATGCAGAATTATAAAAGCTGAAATGATAAAAGATCGGGCAATAAATGTGTTAGCAGACCATCACTTGGTTTGACTTTTAACGAGATAACATAGTGTGTGTCTGCCTGTAGTGTTTGGTCTTAGGGAATCAGTTGTGCAAGTTAATTATAAGATTTTTTTCAGTTGCACTTCAGCATTGGCTGTGAGTAAAATAAATTAGGCTTGGAGCAGCGCTTGTGTGTGTTTTCTTGTCATTCCCATCTTTCTGCACCGATATTTTCTTGCAATTTTGTTTACTTTGTTGCCTTGGTCAGCTTACCTTTGAGGTGATGTCCCTTGTTTTCGCTTTTAACATTGCCTTTCTTGTGACTTGGTCGCATCCCTGCTGAAGAAACACAGGTGTAGCTTGCAAAAATGGCAAGTAGTGCATGGGTTTAATGAAAACTGCTTGGTTTGGCGAAAGCTGCGGTTAGTATTCTGTAGGGGCTACCAAACCGAGTAGCCTGCTTTGAGCTGTGAGTAGACACTAGAAAAGCTGTGAGGGAGCTGAAATTCGGCTACCTTCCACCAACCTTCATCCTGTAGGGTTGGCATTCCCCACAGTTGCCATTGATTGTGGCAGTTCTCAGCAGTGTGACACTTTTTCGTCTTGCAGGACGGGAAATTCTTGCTCACCTCATCTGCGTGGCGGAGACCACTGTCATCGTTGTGGAGCTTCACAGATGTCTTCGACCAGAAGTGAGTCACTGATCGTACCAGGGTTTGAACGGTGCAACAATTCTACTGCAATTATCTTTCTTTTCGCACCTTGTCAGTCGTTTGAGGGGCATTCCACCGGTGCTGTCACTAGAATCAGCTGGTCTGGGGCAGTGAACAACTGAGTGACAGGAATCGTTGTGTGTACTGTGATTTTTGCTGCTCCTCATTAGTGACGCGATTGGAAACTAAAGTGTTTGGCTTCGGTGGTGAGCTTGAGCTCAGGTTCCACGCTGTGTCTGCCGCAGGCTTACATTTGACGACGACTACTATGTGGAGTTCGGCAAGCAGTCGCTGGACCGGGTGCTGGGCACGAGGCACGAGACGGCCCACATCTACGACACGTCCACGGGGGCCCTGCTCTCGACGCTGCGCGACGCCGACCTGTCGAACCACTACACCCGCAACCGGGCCACCTTCAACCCGACCGACGAGCTGGTGCTCTCGGATGGCGTGCTCTGGGACGTGCGCTCGGTGTCGCCCCTGCACAAGTTCGACAAGTTCAACCCCCATGTCAACGGTGTCTTCCACCCCAATGGACTTGAGGTGCCTAGGCTTGCACGTGTTTGGCTCCTCGATTGTTCCTTTTTTTTTTCATCATCATCATATTATTTTATGACACCAATACAACAAAATATGATTGGACCCATAGCCAGCTCGGCTAGTGAAAGGTTCAAATACATGATATTCATTAAAGGAATGGCAGACATTCAAACTACATGTACAAAAAGACGTGAGATACTACAATAACGGTATTGCAAATATGTAAAGTGCATACATATTCTGAAAAACAACAAAAAATAGGTTTACGAATATACAAAACCAAACACAAAGGTATTTAGTCCCACAGTTCTGGACAGACAAGAAAAATGTTTTTCAATAAGGCCGAAAAATTATGTTTGAGTTTGATGTCATCGGGAATCTCATTCCATATCTGAGCACCATTGTACTCTAATAGCCTTTGACCGTAAGTGTTACGACAAAGCGGTAGGTTAAATCTATTATTAGCGGCAGCTCTTGTTTGTCTCAGCGACGATCTAAACAGTGTAAGAGGAAAGGGATCATTAGTTCTTATTACTGTGTTTATTATTTGAGGTATCTTTAGTTTGTATGCAACTGATACCGGTAATATTCGCAGTTCTTGAAAGAGTGGTCGACTAGGGTCGGTTGTCTTTGCGAAGGTTATGGTACGAACGGCACGTTTCTGCAAGCGTAAAATTGATTCTAAATATGTTTTATAAGTACCGCCCCATGTCTCTAGGCAGTAACATAAACGACTATGGACAAACGCGAAAAATCGTAAAATATGCGTAAAATCGGTGCACTAAAACATTCCCTTGCCCTTAATAAAATATGCCAGCCATAAGCTAATTTAGAGTAAACATGTTTAATTTGTTGCTTCCAATGCATGTCCGATTCAAAGACTACACCCAAGTACTTGATGTGAGGGACATTAAGCAAATACGTACCGTTTAAGGTTAAAAATAAATTATCACAGCTAATATTCTTTCTTCTCGAGTGAAAGAAAGTATACTTTGTTTTCTCGGTGTTAAGTGTGAGCCGTCACACAAGTGTTAAGAGTTTGCCGTCAGAGTTTCATGCATTTGCTGCATTGGTACATTTCTGTTTGCAAGTGGTAGATACGGCAAGATAAAAGCTGCTTAGTGTGGTGGCTCTACTTTGTCCCAGCACCCTAAACGGGAGGCTGCAACATGGCACTATACAATCGAACCTTGATAAAAACAAAATCCCAGGCAGCATTAAAATACCTTCACTATATCCGACATTCATTACAACCGTGTGTTTGTTACATGCTGATATTGTCGAGAAAAATTTTTAATTCACTTTGCATATTCGGGTTATATCGAAGTTCGAATGTACAATTGCCGACCGATAATTTGGACTCGACGGGGATCATCAAACATCCGAATGATCGGGAGTCCAAATGCTGGATTTGCCAGAAAATAGGGGACTTTATTCCTCAGGTGGCCAGAAACAGTGTGCCGTATTCTCGGATTCTCACATTTCGGGATACTTTCAATTTCGCAAGACTAGCGCAAGTCGCATCAGCATCTATGAGTAACGGCATTCTTTGCACAGTGCCAAGCACGCTATCTTATCACAGTACGAAAACTCTGCCGCCTCTTGAGGCATCTGGCGCTAGTCATGGGGATAGTATCTTCAAAAGTGAACGTCCCACACACACGCTTGCCTTTGGCCTAGACAGTCTGTGGTTGCAATTCTCGCGCGATGCCATTTGTGCTATTGCTTTTCATGCTTTTCACACTTCGTCAGTGGCTAGAGCAACGCTCCATCTACGTTATCAATGGGATCGGCCGGCCATGAATGGTGATTGATAAGAGCAGAATGGAACTTGCACGACAAATCGCGCAAATCGCAAATGCACCCATTATGACTTAGTAATTTCGCTTGTTCTGTGGTTTGGGCGCAGTCAGTGACTACTGGATTGACTAGACTGGAGTGGAAGTAGGGAGGCGTGTAACGTTAAAGAAAGGAAACGAGGAAACGTGTGCAAAACATGATGAATATTGTTGCTGGACAAGGTAATTTGCAAAGGCTGCAAACTTTTTTGAGAGTGAAGTGTGTCCAAATTATTGGTTGGTGACTGTAAGGACTTCAAAAAGTGTGACATTGAAATGCAGAACATACACGGACAGCAAGCTACAGAAGCTTACAGTACATTGGTTTGATGGCAAATGTCTATTTCTCTTTTGTTAAGGCACTGTGCTTATAATGGTGGATTGCCAGTCAGGTTGCCCATGCTACTTCACATGGAAACATTGAGAAAATGATAATTCTTCTTCAAGGAAACTTTAAGGAAACATGTTCTTTGCATTTATTAGAATTTTTTCACGCTTATTTGTGCGTTTGATGCTTGTTTCACTTTAACCAGTATGGCACTGTTGATTAACATGAAAATTACTTTTTGCCCCTGTTTGTTTCATGTAGTGCCTTGCCTTTGAATATGTTTCTACAGTCAAACCCACTTATGATAATACTCAAGTGCCAATGAAATTCCAGGGCTACAGTCGAATCTCAATCATTCTCAAAGGGGCCTGAAAATTTGTTCGTATTATAAGAAGTTCAAAATTAAAGGAAGCGAATTGAATGGAGGACTTACCTGCAGTGGCATGTGTGTGCTGAGTTAAGACATAAGTGGGAAATTCCAGAAGGCTTATTCACACGTATTTACAAATTACAGTCAGCGTCTGGTTTTTCAGACTCAATAAGGGCTGAGAAAACACCCGGAAAATCAGGCAGTGCGAAAAAATTATTGCCTGCCTTTTACTGCCCCCAAGGGCCCAAATCGCCAAAGGCACGTCCGAAATAGCTCTAGGGGCCTGCCAGTACACTTACTAGGCGTATTGGTGCTCGTACTGTGATAGGAGACGGCGGGTGAGCGCATGTGTAAATAAAGGAAACATGCCATGTCCCGTGACAATTGCCCTTTCTAACTTTTGGTATGCTTCCCCGCGTAACATTTCTGTATTGGGGCGAAGCTGACATTCGAGAACCGGCATTATGCAACGTGCCATACTTTCCGCGCTCCGAAACTACTGGCGAGGAATACAAAGGCGCAGTCAGCGCCATTGTTAACAAATTGTTTCAATGAAAAGCATGGTACCGTACAGCAAGAAGCTTGGTAATGAATGTCGAAGTAGCTAGACCTAGCGTTGCTGCTGCAGTGTGGCTACAGCTGCGAGCGGATCTGCTAGTTGGAGGCGCCGCCGCGTGATTTGGTATGCTGCTTAGAGTATTGTTGGAGTGCAGTATGTTCGAATTAACCATCGCAAATGCTTGTGCGTTCAAATTTCCGGACATTTTCATTCATTGGAATACACATAACTTTGATGGGACCACAGCATCAGTTTGAATAAACTGAAAGCTCAAGTTGTGTGTTTGAATTTACGAGATTTGACAATATAATAAAATAGTGTTATAGCCGGCTCGTGCAAAAAAAAAAAGCATGATCAAGCTCACTTATAACCGCCATGCCCGTGAGCATTTGTGTTCTATGGTAAAATAAACCACTCACTACATTGCTCCGATAAATATGGTTACTGGGTGTCTGCGGAGGCGCGAGTAGCTGGAAAAGAAACAAGAAAGGTCTTGAGTTTGCTGCACTTGCCTGTGTGCACTCCGCCAAGCCGCGCGGTACGCCCGTCTCCCTTCCACCCCTGCCAGTTGTGTTTCGGAAGTGTGGAAGGCGTGGCACGGTGAGGTGCAAGCTTGCCACATGCAGGTGGGTGCGGCTTGCATTTTTCTTTTACTTTTCCAGGATTTTCCAGACACCCAGCAGCCAGACATGATCGTTAAAACCAATAACACGATGGGAACATTGCAGTAAGCAGCTTATCTTACCATTGACCATAGGCAAAAGTTCACACAGCTCATTGTTACATCTGATATGTTGTTTGAACCGGTATTGTTATAGGTTGGGTCAACTGTATACATCATTTTGTTGAATCTATGGCCCCCCTCTTATGGAATAACTAGGAAAGATGGCCTTTGAGGGTACTTTGAAATGCCAGTAATATTTTTATGTGTGTTCATCTGCATCGTCGTGCAAAATGAAAATGTGCTCAATTCCCATACTAGGTGATTTCGAACTCTGAAGTGTGGGACTTGCGGACTTTCCGGCTCCTGCACACGGTGCCGGCTCTGGACCAGTGCCAGGTGACCTTCAACGGTGCCGGCGATGTGTTGTATGGCGCTGTGCTCACCGAGGATGACGATGACTCGGCACGGCTTTTTAGCTCTTCATTCAGAACCTTCCATGCGTCGGACTACTCCTCCATAGGTGAGCCTCTTGAGTTTGTTTAGTGGTCGCAGTGTTTTTCTATGCCGGGGCAAGAGCAGGTTCAGGCAAGTATGCCACTATATAAAAGCTACAGAAGCAGTAATGAATGCCATGATAACCAGA
The DNA here is from genome assembly GCF_023375885.2 of Dermacentor andersoni. NCBI lineage: Eukaryota > Metazoa > Arthropoda > Arachnida > Ixodida > Ixodidae > Dermacentor > Dermacentor andersoni. Next base: position 94,041,159 of record NC_092822.1, on the reverse strand, counting down.
ATACCGGTCGTTTTCCACTAATCCTTTTCAAAAAAGGAAAACTTTACATTTGTCTTATATTGTGGTGTCTGGCAAAATTTCAGTTGTCGTTTGGCCACTGTGGTACAAGAAAATAAAGTATAGACAGCGTCATTGTTTTTGGTGTTGCCATTGCGAACACGCGAACTTCGCAATTTCTGTGCAAACATGCAAAATTAGAAGGTCTTGGCTAAGTAGCGCATCATAGGCGATTGAATGTTGTATAAGTCACCACTAGTTGCTCTGAGTATTTTATGAGGTTAGCTTATTATATTAATCGCTAGTTTGGCATAATTACGAGTTATGAAAAATGTTAAATATAAGTTTCGAAGCATAAGCATGATAACACTAGAGTTCCGGTAATTTGACACCAGTTAACTCGATCTCTAGCTTAGTTCGGTGTCTGCCTAAAGTCCTGGCTGGTGCCCGTGTATTTCTGTCGGACGAGGCTTTCTTTATTTCGATCCTAAAATTTGCCTTCGCCAACTAAGTTGAACTTCACCAATCAGCACGCACCTGCCTGACCACTACACCGACCCCAACAGCGATCCCTTAAGAGGAAGCTTTAGCTCGGGCCCAACTCTGATGCGGCCTATTCAAATACAGTTGAGCCTCGATATAACGAACCTCAATTTAACGAAATTCTCGAAATAACGCACTTTTTATTTTTCCCAATCTCTGCACCATTGAAAACCATTTATTCTTTTTCGCGATTTAACGAGGTCACTTTATACTGTACTTCCGATTTAACGAAGTCCTCGCGCATCGCATGCACGTACCAGGAGCCTCCTTGACAGGCAGACGAAAACTTTAGCCGGGCATACAGCAATTTGCATGCGCCCTTTAATGCTCAAATTTTCCTGGCGCGCTTCAATACATCGAGCAGAACGTGCCGCTGCGCTATCTATCGTGTACGTATGAAACCCGCAGCGGAAGCGCTCCTGTAGTGCTAGCCGGAGTGCTTCAGAAGTTTCGGAACGTGTCACGCTATGACGTCACCGGCCTGTTGGAACGGGAAAGTGCCAACCGGAAGTAAGTTTACGAACAGCGGTCATTGGGCACGTTTTCTCAGTTGGTTACTGTATTTACACCATCGTAAGTCGGCCACGTTTTTTTAAATTTGAAAGTCTGAAGTTGGGGGGTCGACTTACAATCGAAACCAAAACATGGCCCCGCCAAAAAAGTGAGACCAACGGGAGCTACAACATTGTTACAATTTTATGTTTGCTCTATGGCCCTACCCGTATCTTTTCACTATCCCGCGTGTTTGTTCGCTTTTCGAAGGGTTTTTCAACATTTTTTAGAGTTTTACAGTGCATCCAACACTCATGGGGATGTCGATAGTTGATGGAAGCGCCGCTGTTCCCATTTGTGGTGGCACCCTCAGAACGGCGGCGCTTGCGGGCAGTATCGGTAGTTCATGGAAGAGCAGACACCGCTCGCGAGTTTCTTTCTCTGTTGAGAGGCATTGGCATGGTTTGACGCGTTCCACTTGATTGCCGGCTACGTGCTACTTCTATGCTTCCCCAGTGGTCATGAGTGCTCCAGGCCCACTAATCGTTCAGCACTCATTCACAGCAGCGTTCAAGAGGGTTTCCATCCCTTACGCCGAAGAAACAAATCACAAACGGGTGGTACGAGAGTGGCGACTGCAGCGAAGCGTAATTTTTACCTGTGACGGCAAGTGACAAATTTCCCACGTGCAGAAGTCTGGACGCTTTCTGGAGCTGTAGGCTAAGCTTGGGGCATATGTCGCTGAAATGCGTGATCGGTCCCTGCCAGTGAAGTGCGACATGGTCATGAAACAAGCCCGGACCTTCGCCTTAATTTTAAGGCCCTGCTCCGCCGTGAGTACAATGACTGTGACAAAAGTATGGCGTACACAACAGATGTCGTTGACTCATGGCAGCTGCTCTGCGATCAGGGAGGTGCTCCAAGCAACGTGACACTCGAGGACTTTGTCTTCAGCGATGCTTGCGCTGTGATAACTGAAGAGCTGGACGATGACGCAATAATCCAGAGCGTCACAGATACAGAAATGCAGGACGACGACTTGGACGAAGAACTCCAGGCGGCAAGCAGCATAGCTACACCGAAGCAAGTCATGGATGCGCTGGATCCCTTACGCACGTATGCAGGCGTGCACTCGCAAGAGCAAGCCTTAGCAGCCGTCAACCTACGAGCGCCTTACAACCCCGACACTTATTAACCCTTTCGCTGTCACTGACGTACCGGTACGTCATCGCGCTTCCCCCCCACAGTGTCACTGACGTACCGGTACGTTCTCTATCGCGCGTTCAAAATTTCGCGCCTGAGCGCAAAGCTGGCGCTCCCGGACTTGGCCACGCCATCTGTTGACTCTTCCTACAAGTTCGTATTTTCGCCCCGGCCTGTGTTAGTACACGTATTGAAGAGTACGGTGCGACTGCCACGCCCCCCTCTCTTTTTGCCGAGTGGCGCGGTGGCTCCGCGTTCGCTGGATCATGCGTCGCGCGCGTGTAGTTATGGGTTCAAGGGTTGTTCTGCCATCTCCGCCGGTTTGAAGGTTTTTATTTTCTTCTGTTGGTGTGTCTGCTACGGCGCGTCAAGTTCAGGCGCACGCGCCGCCGTTGCCTCTCCGAAAAGAGTGACTCGATTGCTGCTTTCGCTCTCTCGCTGGACCCTCGCTTCCGACTTGCAGCAGTAAACGTAAAGCCCTTCAAACTTTGTTTTAGCCGTTTTCCATCTCCCTCTTCTTGATAACACAACGTCCCATTTATCTCCGTTGCGCGGGCGACTGAAAGCGCATCCTCCCTGCGCGCGGTTACTTTCGGATAGCTGAGCAGCTCGAGACTTTCGTCTGTTCATTGGAGCGGTGGCTCTTACGATTCAGAATACGAGCCGAGCTCGGATTTGGACTCGGACAGCGTCTAACGCGACGAAGAGATGAGTTCCGCATCGTCAGATTCGGATGTTGAACGGATGTTATAGTCAGGCTGATGATGATGATGATGTTTACTAATAACAGCTGCAGAACATTAAAATGTGCATATTGCATTGACTATGTTATTTGTATACCAATCATAATCAAAAATAAATTGCTATGTTCATTCTCTGTTATGCTCGCTCCCTGAAACCAAGCCGACACTGGGGGTGCGTCACGGCCAGAAAGGTCCAACAGCGAAAGGGTTAAAAGCGGCAGATGAAGCTGACGGAGTTCTTCGCTTCCATATGACTTGCATAGAATTGCTCTGCGGGAAGTTAAATAAAATATTCCAGCGTTCATGAATCAACGTCGTCATTGCTTTACTGAGCGAGGTATCATCCGATGGCTGCGAGCGTTAAGCGCTCTAATGGTAAGTGGTGGCCTCATGGATCCACCAAGTTAATACTACTTCCAGTTTTCTTCGAAAGAATATTCAAGTTGATAGCTCTTGTATGTGCATATTTTTTTTTTACTTTGCACCACAGGTTGCCATGTCTTTGTCAAAGGAATTTTTTTTTTTAGTGATGACAAATGATGATGATGATGGCACTGATGGCCACATCTAGTGGCAACTATGAGCACTAGGTGCAGCGCTTGCTGCAGACCTGCTCTCCACCGTACGCGTAATGGAGAAAAATGCGTTCGTACCCACTGGCTATCGGGCATCACGCTCTTGGTTGTGTTATTAGTTCCGGGGTTTATTGGTTATCTTTGTAATTTTGCTATCTACATGGTGCCATACGCCTGGAGTGTTCCAAGAACCTGCATCTTTATTTGGACTGCTGAAACATGCGAACCTCGACTTAACGAAACTCGCAATTTAACGAAATTTTCGGCTGCAAATTGGACTTCGTTATATCGAGGTTCGACTGTACATGTAAAATGCAAAAACGTTTTTCTGAGAACCCCAGGACAGATTCTAATGAAATTTGTTGCATTTGAAAGAGAACATTAAATTCTAGTGACTGTTGGAAGTGGAATTTCGATTTAATGCCTGAAGTTTGTTAAAACGGTTTTCAAATATTTGACTGTTTGAAAAAAATAGAATGACGACGTTTGCAAATTCATAGCTCTGCATCAAGAATATATATCATGGTTTTGTAAACGGCATCGAGTAGATCACTCAAAGCGGACAAATTCGATATGTCATTTTACATCTTACGTGAATTTGTTACGTTGAGTTCTGCAAAAGCTTTATTTCCATATTATTAAATTCTTTTGTATTCATGTGTAACATATCAATTTTGTCTGCTTTAGATACGCCATTAGATGCAATTCACAGAATTGTATTATCCTTTTTCTTTGTTGAGGTACAATGTTGTAAACTTGATAGTTTCGTTTTTTTGGAAATTTTGGAATTTTGCCGATTTTTAATAAAACATTGACCACCTAACTCAGAAATTCGAAACCAACAGTCACTAGATTTTAAGTTTTTCTTTTAAATGCAACAAACCTCGTCAAATTTGGTGCAGTGGTTGCTGGGAAAAACGAAATCTCCTTTTACATGTATTTAGATAGGAGCACTCGAGCTAAAGCTTCCTCTTAAGTGACAACATCTGTCTCGGCAGAGTTTAATGGACAGTGAATGCGTTGAACACAAGTCATATCTCATTGAAAGTGCCCATTTTCAACCCACCTTGAGAAGTTTTCCGAGCAGTAACCATAGCTCACAGTGTCCGATTACAGTATTTACCCGATTCTAACAGACGTTATTTTTATTTTTTTTAAGCGCCCCTCACCAGACCCCATAGCAAATTTTTTTTTTATACGCTGGAAGTTGCTATGTGTCCTCTTGGGAGCGCCCTCCGCAAAAAAAATTTCGAATCTGCTCATTAATAGCAGAGATAGAAGTATTCCAGTGCTGCAAACCCGTGAGTTCAGGAGACGAGCTTCACTGCAAAGCAAGTCACACTCTAGTGCTTCGTCTAGCCTCCGCAAGCGAAATTGCTTCCCTGCGTGCTCCCATGCTGGACCTCGAGGATCACGTGACGCACTGACGTGATCACGTGACACTTCCACTGACGACTGCACGCGCAAGCTGTTGTGATTGTCTCGTTTAGCGCAGCGCATGATTTTGCACGCTGCGCACGAGGACACCTGACTAGCGGTATAAGTCTGTGCTACACGAACACTGAGGCAGACACAAGCGGATCACAGAGCATGATCCTTCGCTGGAACACGGTAGAAAATTGCATAGTTTCAATGCCTGCACGCACGACTGCATGACCGTGGGAACAAGAAGATGAAACGCAAATACATCTCGCTTGCTGTGGTGTGAAGTAAAACAAAAGCGTGCAGACATTTGGTTTGTGTATTCTATTGTTTCTGTAAGTGTTAGTTCATCTATTCAAGCAGCATATTACACGAATAACAGTTATTGCCTTGTTATAAGAAGCCAACAAACACTGACACCAAGGACAACATATGGGAAATTACTTGTGCTTAATAAATGAAATAAAGAAACGATAAATTAATAGAAATTAAAGTGGATGAAAAAACAACTTGCCGCAGGGGGGAACCGAACCCACAACCTTCGCATTTCGCGTGCGATGCTCTACCAATTGAGCTACCGCGGCGCTGTTTCCCCGTCCACTTTCTTGGGTATTTATGTGTCCTAGTAGAACCCTGGGAGTGTTAGCCAGCGCCACCACTCACAGACCTTGGCGGCGGACGTGGAACGTCCTTTTTGCCGCAGGCGTCACATTCTCGTGACGCCGCGAGAAGGGAAAATGGCGTAGCGATGTAATACTTTGCAGATACGATACTTATCACGAAGTGTATGCTCTGCGCTTGTCAGCTCAAACGGCCAGACCTGGTGAGGGTCTCTCTAAGAAATTTGGGTCAATTGCCTGCACATTGCAATAGGATACGAAACCAAAACCTCCTTCCCAGTGTTCTTATACTTTACCGCATAACACGAAAGCATTGCGGCGAAGCATATTAAAAAATGTGAAAGTGGCGAAGCCGATTTTAGAAAACCGACCACCATTGGGCAACAACTTTTCTTGCTAAAATATCTGGTGCACATTGGATTTCTACTTCGCTTAGCAGCTTTAATGTCATTTTTGCATTAGGCACCTCGAAAATGTACGCGCGTTTGATTTCGAGGCACGTTGTAATCAGGCAAATATGGCCAAATTAATTAGCAGTGTGTTTTGGTGTTACTTTTTCTGCATTTTGTTTAATTCGACCTGCTGGATAATTCGACCAATTTCGTTGGTCAAGTCAGGGTCAAACTAATGGAAGTCGACTGTATAAACGTTGTGGAGCATTTGCAATAAGACCCAATGAAAACCCTTGGAAAATAGAAAGAAGCATTATGCATATTGTTCATGCAAATAGCTGTGTGCAAGAAAGCTTAAATGTTTATGTGTACAGTCCAGTATGAATTATTTGAAGGCCATTGTTCAAGTGCATTATGGCATGACGCTTTGTGCATGATGCCGTGATGCAGTGCTCACTAAGCCTTTCTGTGAGGCAGCATTCACATGAGCCCATACCTCTAGTTACCTATCTTACGCTGCAGGTAATACATGGGGAAAATACAGTAGTGCATTATTTTGAAACAAAGTGGAAAGTAAACATTTTAGTGGTGTGTGCACGTGACAGGATGACTGTAGAGATGACTTTTTAGCCTCTTATATTACCATACATTCTAATGCGCCGCTGAATCTAACTAAGAAAATGAAAGTACATTTGAATGTAATAAAAGTCCAATTTATAACAGAAAAATATGGCTTGCCCTCCACGTTGGTGTCCAGGAAAAGCTAGATATTCACAATTTAACTTCACAGAAGGGAAACTTTTTTTTTAAAACTGAGTATTCATTAGAATGTGGCATGTTGTCGTTGCAACTTGCACTTCATTCGCCACAGATACCAACCATACCAAGGTGGTATTCTCAAGTGATCACTTTTAGTGATACTATACAATCACTTTCACAGGACTTAATGTGACTTTGCATCGGACTTTTTCAAGTATGTGGCCAAGAAAGTTCCTGGCACTGGACGCAGATGGTGAGGTTGGCGCAGCACCGGAACTGATGGCGGCAGTACATGCCGATGCATCTGGTGCCGAGTCACGTGAAATCTCGCAAAAGTGATAGTTTCTCCGAAAGCGATTTACCAAGAATTCTGCTCCAGATCGTAGTCGAAAACAAAATGACCTCACAGCACCTCTCATGGAAACTTGCTCGGTCACCATCGTGTAATGGCGATGATGCTGCTTCTGACGGTGGGGCTGTTGCCAACGTCGCCAGCGCGGTCTTGGTTTTGTATCTGATCATAGTGTGCAGGCAATTTTCTTGGAAAATAAGTGCACGTTAGGTTTGTGTACAGTACTTGTAGCAACCTCTTTGCTTCTCTTGACCTTTTTCATTGCAAAATATTTTTTTTGTTCTCCAGCAACAATCGACATCAAGCGCAACATCTACGATCTCAAGCCTGATGAGTCGGACTACTTCCTAGCTGTTGTGGAGGTAAGCAAAGCGAATGCCTTAAAGAATGTGAAACAGCCGTGCTAAGTTAGAGTACAGGCTGTTTAAATGGACACTGAAGAGAAAAACAATTTGCACATTAAGTTACCCTTCTACAAGGCCAGAAGGAATCTGCACTTGCTGTAGTAAGAGGTTTGGTAAGCCAGAAAAGATGCAAAAGAATGAAAAACTTTGCGTGCCGTTTCGGAAGTACCTGCACTGGGGCTCAGTATGATGTTGGGGATTTTGATGGCGTCTGCTTGAGCTTAGTTAATTTTTCATCAGTGAAAACAGGCCAAATTGTAAGCTCTTAATGGGTTACAACAGCCCAAATATCAAACAAGCAAACAAAAATGAAGTCTTAGAAACTTGTGATGTCAGGCTGATATAACCATGTTGGGGTCTCAGTGCAAAATTAAAAAAAGTATACCTTAACGAGAGAATTACTAAAAAGAAAGCTTGAGCACTGCGTTCAAGATTGTAATATTTAAAAATTAATGAACGATTACGCATTGTAAAGTTCGGGTGTCAATTGGAAATGTTTGATGTATGTTTTTTATGTCTGTGTAGCATTTCTGACTTGTGTTTCAGTTGTCGTCTCTGTTACAATAAGAAGTTCTAGGCAGGATGGAAGAGTGGCATCAATTTTTCTGAAAACACATAAACTGTAGAAGAACGTACACAGTGAACTTCATCACGCTAGCTCTGGCTTGAACATGTGACCGGGAAGTTGTTCGGGATGCTAAACACATAGTTTGTGGCACGCTGTGTTAACCAGCTCAGTAATGTTGTGTACTAAAATAGAGTGTAATTACTGTATTTGCACGTAAATAATGCAACCATGAATAGTGCGTGGGGACTTTCGGTCTCTCAGAAAAAGACAAGAACTGCTTACTCTGGAAATTACTATACCAACAGGAATTATGACCATAAAAACTGGAAGCAATGCGAAAAAGTGTGTTGCTTGCATGGCTTTATTCACCGTTACTTCGAACTGCTGTCGCAAAATAATGTAACACTGTGGCATCGTTGTCCATAACATCCATCAAAGTTATTACACAAACATCACTTCAGAAATGCCCGCAACACAATTGAACACAGCAAAGCCTTAGTTACACAGCAAAGCCTTAGTTGGACTGCACAGTGATGCACCGTGGGACTTGGAAGACAATTCACATGATGCGCCGCACAGCAGCGCCCATTGTATCTTTCACATGAATTAGTGGGTAAAGAGTGGTGAAAGTTCACTGGGCGCTCGCGTCAGAGAAGGACAGTTTGTGTGGGGAGACCGTTCATAATTTAACCCATTGACGGTCAGTGATGTAAATGTACGGCGCCACGAACAAGTCCAAAAATGGTCGATACCGTACATTTACGGCGCTGTCTGTATGTTTAAAAAGGGCGCCAATTTCGTAACTTTTCGTTTTCTGTCACGTGCTGCCACTATGTGGGAATACAGGTAATTTTTTCACGCTCTCCCTCTCTCGGTTTTCGTTGCATGGTTTGTTTTAGAGCTAGTTTGCTTCCGCGCGTCTATATACTACCGCACACGCGATCGGACAGCGGTTCGGGTTTTGTTCCGGGCGCGGTTTTGGCTTCTTGCACTTGCAAAACTGATAGCTATCTCGTTACTAATTGCTCAAAGGACGACCGCCTCTTTCTCGCTCGTTTAGTGCTCACAGGGGTGCGCATAGGAAGGATGCCGCCGTGCATGCATTACCGTTGCTTCTTTTTTTTTTTGACATTCGCGAAAACTAATAGCCTCTGGTTGGCGATAAGATGAAGATTAACGGAAGTTTTTCACGCATTGTGCTTTTTTGACGGGCGCAGAACCACACGGTTTTCTTGAGTGCGTGCACTTACGCAGTTCGATTACGCTATGGATGTACAAGTTAGTGTAAGAGTGGGAACATTTCGGTCCTGCGAAATATTCTCGTGTGCGCATTTTCAAGGCCTTGAACTATGTGTGTAAAAATGCATCAAATTTTTCATTCTTATAATCTTATTTCTTTTTTTATTGTTGTTATTCATGAATGAAGAGTGCATATATATACCAATGCAAAATATTTTTTTCTCACTTTATGGTCACCCTAGAAAAGCTGCATTAAATATTTTACGAAATAAGTCCCCAAGAAGAATTGGAGTCGACCCTGGGCGGTCGCATATGGCGAAAGAAATCGACCCTCAAACGGTTAACGATTCGACGCTTATAAAAAAAAACATTTTTTCTTGTGTAGTACAAGTGATGCCTGGCTTATGCACCTCTCACCGCATTTATTGATTATGTGTGCCTCTGAAATGGCGTTTCGTCTCTCTTCTTTGTCCGTGTTTGAAGTGCACGCTGTACATAGCAATAGTAATGTTTCAGGGATAGCTGTATTCTGAGCTCTCGCCTCCTGAGCAGCGCACACAATGTTCCATCTCGCCCAACACATGTGTCCTCAGTTAAAGACAGTGCAAGAAATACCTCGCCATAGTGTAACTACGTCGCTCAATTAATTCCAGGCTGAGCAGCAAAGTTGCAAGGAAATTCAAGCTTGGCAGTTTTCGTGTGCCTCCAAGTTTCGCATTCGGCTGCACATTTTGTGACCGTATCGAGCATTCGAGACTCTCTGTGCTGTGCCGTTTGCTACCGTTACGACGATTGGGCCAAATTATTTTGTCGGCGTAATTTTTGGCGCAGAACCAGGGCACCAGGGATGCCACGATGAGCAGCTCGGAGAGCATCTGTCGTCTCTACGAGGTCGGTCGGCAACGAGAGGAGGACGACGACGAGGTGAGCGGCCCGGCTTTATGCTCTCTCGGCAGTGGTGGCTCTGGCAAAGGCCGGGAACTTTAGAGGAAAATCTGGTGCCAGTGTGTCTGTGTGCATGGTGGCGCGTGCTGCTCTACGGCCAATGCGGCAGCAGTGGGCTGGGCAGTTGACTTTCCTTAATTCGACCCGGGCAGGACCGACAAAATAAGGTCGGATTATCCGGCAGGTCACCAGCTGCGGTGGCTCAGTGGCTGTGGTGTTGCCCTGAAAAGCACAACGCCGTGGGATCAAATCCGGCAGCGGCGGCTGCATTTCGATATGGGCAAAATACAATAACGCCCGTGTCCCGTGCATTGGGGGCACGTTGGAGATCCCCTGGTGGTCAGAATTAATCTGGAGTCCCCCACTAGGACGTGCCTCATAATCAAATTGTGGCTTTGTTATGCAAGACCCCAGAATTTGTTCATTGTACGGTGGGTCAAATTAAACAACATGCGGGAAGAATGCCAAATTACACCACTGATTTATTTGGCTGTACTTACCCGATTCTAACATTCCCCCGAATCAAACTCACACCCACTTTCTATGTGTCCAAAGTGGTTAACTAACGTAGAAATGACATTAAAGCTTCTAAACAAAGTACAAACCTGACGCACACCCATTTTCGGCAAGAAAAAGTTACAGGGTCTCTTAAGATCTCTCTAAAAGGCAAACGGCGAAAGCTACTCTTCCTCCTATTATCATTTGCCTCTTTCTTTGCCTCTTCTCTTTCTCTTCTTTCTTTTAGTCATTACAGCTCACTACTAAGCATTTTTAGTCACTTCTAATGAATTGCTAAGAGATTTATTAGCAACGGGCACGAACGGGTAGCCGTCACAAGCGTTCGGCGAAAGACAGCAACCACGAGCTCATGCCGGTAGCGATGGTGCTGTGGCGCAGGCAGGCTACTCTTCTTCGTTACAATCGCCCTCCGCAGAAAAAGGCGCCATCCTGGCGACTTAAGGCGAAGAGACTACTATTGGGTCGTAGTAAGGCTTAATGCGAGAGACTTGGACAAGTTCGCGGCCGCGATGGCATAGGTCCGTCGATGGCGTGAGGGGCTCTATGATGTAATTGACGGAGGACGTTTGCTCCAGAACGCGGTAGGGTCCTAGGTACCTTGCGACAAGTTTTGAGGAGAGGCCGGGTGTAGTAGTGGGTACCCGAAGCCATACGAGAGAGCCAGGCAAAAAAGTTGGTGCAGAACGGCCGACAGGTTGATGGGATTGCTGCTGCCACTGGTCCTCGGTGGAAAAAGAGCGGGCAAGCTGGCGGCATTCCTCAGCATGACGAGCAGCTTCAGATAGCGGAGTACTTTCGGAGGCGTCAGGTGTATATGACAGAATGGTATCGAGAGTAGTAGAAGGTTCTCGTCCGTATAGGAGAAAGTAAGGGGAAAAAACCAGTAGTTGCTTGGGCTGCAGTATTGTACGCATACGTCACGAAAGGGAGAACTTGGTCCCAGTTTTAATGATCAGAGGCGACGTACATGGAGAGCATATCGCCAAGAGTACGGTTGAAGCGCTCGGTCACGCCGTTAGTTTGCGCATGGTACGCTGTACTGGTGCGGTGAACGATTCGGCATTCGTCGAGTAGCACCTTCAAAGCATCGGAAAGAAAGGCGCGGCCTCTATCGCTCAGAAGTTCGCGAGGGGCACCGTGGCGAAGAACGAAATGTCGTAACAGAAACGATGCAACGTCGCGGGCGGTGGCAGTCGGCAGAGCAGCTGTTTCAGCATAGCGGGTCAAGTGATCCACTGCAACAATAATCTAGCGGTTGCCTGCTGGAGTGGAGGGTAGCGGTCCGTAGATGTCTATACCAACACGATCAAAGGGCAGGGAAGGGGTTGTGACAGGTGGACTTGTCCGGGAGGTAATTTTCGGCGTTGGCACTGAGCACAGGAGCGAATGAACTTTCTGACGTAGTTATACGTGCCGCGCCAATAAAATCGGATGGTAGTCGAGCATAGGTCTTGAAGAGGCCGGTATGTGTGCACTGAGGGTCTGCGTGGAAAGTGCGCAGATAAGGTCACGGAAATTGCCGGGTATCACGAGAAGCCACTTGTGACCATCAGAGAGGTAATTACGACGATAAAGAAGGCCGTTGCAAATGCAGAAGTGGGTAGCCTGGCGCCGAAGCGCGCGAGATGGTGAAGAGGTGGATGGATCAGAAAGGATGCTGATGAGAGCACTGATCCAGGGATCCTTGCGCTGCTCCGACAGCATGTTGTGCAGTGCATGAGATGGAACTGTGGGCTCAAGGGCGGATAGGCAAGCGCAGTCAGCGGAGAGCAGTGAGCGAGAAAGGGCGTCAGCGTCTGTGTGTTTGCAGCCGGAACGATAGAGAACGCGGATGTCGTACTCCTGTAGCTTAAGGGCCCAGCGAGCAAGTCGGCCAGATGGGTCCTTAAGGGTAGACAGCCAACAAAGGGCGTGATGATCAGTGACGACATCGAAAGGGTGACCATACAAATAAGGACGGAATTTTCCAAGGGCCCAAATAATGGCTAAACACTCTTTCTTTGTAACAGAGTAATTAGCCTCCGCCTTTGTCAGAGTTTGGCTCTCGTAGGCAACGACATATTCATCAAACCCCGCTTTTCGTTGCGCGAGCACGGCGCCAAGTCCGACGCCGCTGGCATCGGTGTGGACCTCTGTGGGCACTGCAGGATCGAAGTGGCGGAGGATAGGTGGCGAGGTTAGCAGGTGGCGTAATTTTGTGAAGGCGTCATCACAGGCGGGTGACCAAGCGGAAAGTTCTTTGTCGCCGCTTAGAAGGGCTGTCAGGGGTGCACTTATGGAAGCGAAATTTCGAATGAAACGTCGGAAGTATGAGCATAAACCAAGGAAACTTTGAAGCTCCTTTAACTTCTTTGGTTGCGGAAAGTCAGTGACAGCGTGGAGCTTGGCTGGATCCGGAAGGACGCCGTCTCGTGATACAACATGGCCAAGAATAGTGAGCTTTCGGGCGCCGAACCAGTGGGACGTCGTCCCACTGGTTATGGGCACTCACTTGCTCATAAGACGAGATCCAATCTTCAACGTCTTTGTCATCTGTGCCGGAAAAGATAGGAGGATCTCGCTGACGCAAGGCACTGGCACAAACCAAGGTGGCCGGTGCCGTTGGAGGAGCTGGAGGAGTGCGTGCGTCGTCGGGCATGATGGGGGGTAGAGTGCGACTCCGAAGTTCCAGGGTGGTCGAAACCCAGCACCTCCACCACTTGCTAAGAGATTTATTAGCAACAGGCGCGAACGGGTAGCCGTCACAAGCGTTCGGCGAAAGACAGCAACCACGAGCTCATGCCGGTAGCGGTAGCGGTAGCGATGGTGCTGTGGCGCAGGCAGGCTACTCTTCTTCGTTACAGAATTGTGGTCATTACAAGTTGTTGTTAGACATGTTGGTCGTGTCATAGTCATCAGCACTCATTACAAGTCATTTCTGTCATTATTAGTCATTACTGGTCATTACTAAGCATCTTTAGTCATTTCTAATGGAGCCGTTACAATTCGTCGGTAGACGTATTGGTCATTTCGTAGTCATCACAAGTCATTTCAGTCATTATTAGTCATTACTGCTCACTAGTATGCATTTTTAGTCATTTGTAATCAGCTGTGGTCATTACAAGCCATCGTTAGACATATTGGTTATACCGTAGTCAATATTAGTCCTTATTACTCATCACTAGACATTTGTAACAATTGTGGTCATTACAAGACGTAGTTAGACATATAGGTCATTTCAGAATCATCAGTAGTTATTAAAAGCCATTAGTAGGCATTATTAGTCATTACTAGTCATTATTAACCTCTACCAATCTCTATTATAACATTATCATTCACTAACTGCCACTATCAATAATTTTTCATTATTTAATCTGTCTTCGTATGGCGTGATGACGCTTCGGCAGACACTCCAGCAGTCAGGTCTGCTGACACGAACTTCACCATGAGCCTAGAAAGGCCTTCACCTTAAAATTATTGGACATTGGCGGCTGGTTTCCTAAAGTCAGCTTCGCCGCAATACGTCCTCGTTATGCGGCAAAGCATACAAACGTTGCGAAAGCTTGTTTTGGCTTCGGTTTCGTGTCAGTGTGCACCAAGCAGGCAATTTCTGGACCAACTTTTGTTTTAAGAAAAGGCACCTGTTGAATTCGTGTAAATGCCATCATCAAACATTGCGAGCTACGGTTATTGATATAAAATCTCCCCAGGGCGGGCCAAAAATGGGCATTTTCAATGAGAGATGACGGCTGTTGAATGCGTACTCTGTCCCCTTAGCTCTGTCGAGACTTATGCTTACACTAAAGGGTCGCTGTTGGGGTCAGCATAGGGGTCAGACACGCGCATGCCGACTGGTCAAGTTCGAGTTATTCGGCGAAGGCCCATTTTATTATAAAAATAACAATAGTTTGGGCCCATAGAAATACATGGGTACCAGCTGGCACCTTCGGCCAGGATCAAATGAATCCAAAAATTGAATCAAACTGAGTCGAAATAATGGAAGTCTTCTGTAGTTGGATTCATTTAAACCACCTCATCGGTCTGGATTTGCATATTAATCGAATGTTCGAGTGAGTTGGTTGGGGTGATACATCATTTTGACATTGCACACGACGCTAGAAAAGGGACTTGGATCAGATACACATGAGCTCTAGTGCCTGTCCTATGAAAGCTTATTACCGGCACGAAAGGATACATGTAAGCACGTGCAGGTAGATGCCCATAACTCGTGTACTAGGAGATATTATAGCAAGTGTCAGTAGTAAATACGCAACGAGGAAAATTAGGGTTATAGAATGGTAAATAAAAATAAAAATACTGCAGTGTTTGCAAGTAAATTGAGTGAACACGAATGATGGCATTCAATATTTAGAATATCTTTTTGCTTCGTGAACTAATAAGTTTGGAGGTACAAGACTGAAGAAGGACCTTAAGAATCGTTGCAGGTGCACGAAGCTGTGATGCACGCCGATGCTGTGTGAAGAAGTGTGTAACTGGATATGCTGGGAAGACCTTGACAGAGGGAATTGCATAGCCTTGTGACCTTAAACATAAATGAAAATGATTATGTGTGGGACGTGCAGTTGAATGGATCTCCTTTGTCTAGCCTTGTCTGCAATGCATGAATAACAGATCTCGTATTAACCCTGTGGGTCATCACATATTCACTGAATAGTCATACCTGTTTCCATTCAGCTCCTAATCACTACCATTTCATAGTTTTCAAATTACAGAAACCATTGCTTGGAATGCAAAAAAAAAAGGGAATTGGGAGGTTTGGTTGCCAAACGTCACCTATATTTAGTAACCTGCTTGCTCTTATATCGGTCAGGGTTAATTTATGCATTGTAATTTACTTAAAAGTGTATTTCTATATTGCTACGGCACAATATGCGCGATCACGAAAGGCCAGCAGTGTGAAGACGACGACGACGATTAGAAGCTAGCGCGGGCTGTTGCCTCTTGGCCAAGCGCAGCGTATTTTCCTTGTAAATATATTTGTACATAGCTTTTCGTCTGCGTCTTCCTACGTAACATATCTGGTGGAGGTGGACGTTCCCTGTACCTCGTCACGGAGCTTCGCAGTGGACGGTACGTCGAGCCTTCCTTCATGGCTCCCGGCGACGACAACCCGACTCCGCCGGCTCCGACACCTGCTGCCACTTCGACGACCTACATCACTCTCCCCGCTCCCCGTGATCCTGGCGTATTCTCGGGCCAAGATGGGGAAGACGTCGATGACTGGATCAGCCTGTATGAACACGTCAGCCGCAATAACCGGTGGGACCCTACTATTATGCTCGCCAACGTAGTCTTTTACCTCGGTGGCACACCTCGAGTTTGGTATCGCACGCACGAAGATGAGCTCACCAGTTGGGATTCACTTAAGACACAGCTTAGAGACTTGTTCGGCAACCCCTACGGTCAACAACTTGCCGCGCAGAAGGCGCTTTCCGGCCGTGTGCAGACGTCAACAGAGCCCTATGTCACGTACATTCAGGACGTCTTGGCTCTGTGCCGCAAAGTTGACACCCACATGACTGAGTCAGACAAGGTTTCCCACATCCTCAAAGGCATTGCCGATGACGCCTTCAACTTGCTCGTTTGCAACAACGTAGCCACGGTGGATGCTGTTATAAGAGAGTGCCGCCGCCTGGAACTCGCCAAAAGCCGACGTATTGACCAGCAGTTTGCCCGTCTGCCCAACACCCCAGCGACATCTTCCTGTGCCGACGCTCCTCGTCCCAACAACACTGCCGATGTTACCAGGATCGTCCGGCGTGAGATCGAGGCCGCCTATCCGGCTGCCTTCGACTCCAGTCCCACCAACACATCTGCAGTCACGGTCTCACTGATCCAGGCAGTTGTCCGCCAGGAGTTTGAAAACATGGGTCTTCACACCATCTGCTCGGCCCATCGCCCTAATACCCGCCCGGCTTCTTCGATTTCGCCCCGTCCCGCATCTTCTTACCCACCACGTTTCCGCAACCCATCTGAATGGCGCACTGCTGACGACAAGCCTATTTGTTTCCACTGCCATCGAATCGGGCACATTTCTCGGCACTGTCGTAGTCGCTGGAGTTCCCCGAGCCGGCCTACTTATACTGCCTACTCTCGCCCCTCAGGTGGCCCTTCTCGTCCCTATGCCGCACGCTCCGATAATGCCGCCACTGATTCTCCTGCAACGAACCGCCCCTATTCTCGTTCGCCTTCGCCCCAACGACGACAATCTCGCTCTCCCCAGCCCCGTCGCTCCTATTCGCCGACTCCCTTCGGACGCCGCTCCCAGCCGGAAAACTAGACGATGCAGCGCCTCGAGGTGACGCTGCATTGCTCCCTACGCCGCCAAATCCTCTACTGACTTTGCCCACTCATCTGAACCTTCTTGACGTGCAAGTCGACGGTGTTTCTGTGTCTGCTCTCATAGACACTGGGGCGCATTTGTCCGTAATGAGCGCTGACCTTCGTAACCGGCTCAAGAAAATTATCACGCCCGCCACGACGCCTGTTGTCCGTGTCGCCGATGGCGGAACAGCCCCCGTAATTGGTATGTGTACCGCCCGCGTCTCCTTCGCCGATCGCTCCACAATCGTGCTATTCACAGTCATCGCCCACTGTCCCCACGACATCATCCTCGGCTTAGACTTCCTTTCCGCACATTCTGCTCTCATCGATTGTTCCGCCAGTACTCTCCGCCTTGACCTGCCTGTTCTGGATCCTGCTGAACCACACCCCAGTCGCCTCAGTTCCGCCGACTTTGTTCGCTTGCCACCTTCGGCACTGACCTACGTTGACCTAGTGTCATCCCCACCAGTCCCCGACGGTCACTACATCGCGGCTCCTATGCAAGACGTCCTCCTTACACATGGGATCACAGTACCCCATACAGTTTTATCTATTACGGCGAATTGCGTCTGCCTGCCAGTGGTCAACTTTGGCTTGACGACACAAGTGCTGCCACGTGGGATGTCTTTGGCCCAGCTTTGTTCATTCGAGGATCACTCAGTAGCATCCATTGCAGTAGACGACACTTCATCCGATACTCCTCTACCATCGCAGTCGGCAAATTGTACCATCGCTGACTTACGGAAAATGATTGCCCCCGACTTGCCCTCCGAGCACGCTCGTGAACTCTACCGCGTTCTGTTTTCCTACCACGATATTTTTGACTTTAACGATCGTCCTTTAGCCCAAACTACAGCTGTCAAACATCGCATTAATACCGGCGATGCCCCTCCTGTTCATCGCCGCCCGTATCGAGTGTCACCAGCTGAGCGTCAAGTTATTCACGCAGAAGTTCGCAAAATGCTTGCCAAGAACATTATTGAACCATCATATAGTCCATGGGCGTCACCTGTAGTACTGGTCAAAAAGAAGGATGGCTCATGGCGCTTTTGCGTGGATTATCGGCACCTTAACAGGGTTACCAAAAAGGACGTGTATCCCCTACCTCGGATTGATGACGCCCTTGACTGCCTCCACGGTGCTCGCTATTTCTCTTCTATTGACCTTCGCTCCGGCTACTGGCAGATTGCCGTGGACGATCTCGACCGCGAGAAGACTGCTTTTGTCACACCCGACGGTCTTTATCAATTCAAAGTGATGCCGTTCGGTCTATGTAACGCCCCTGCCACTTTTGAACGCATGATGGACTCCCTTCTTCACGGTTTCAAATGGTCCACGTGCCTGTGCTACTTGGACGACGTTATCGTATTCTCCCCAACGTTCGCTACGCACCTCGAGCGCCTCTCAGCAGTCCTGGACGTTTTTCGGCAAGCCGGTCTGCAACTCAACGCATCGAAGTGCCAATTCGGCCGTCGCCAGATTACCGTCCTTGGACATCTCGTTGAGCGAACGGCGTGCAACCGGACCCAGGCAAGATCCATGCTGTTACGCACTTCCCTGTTCCGAAGTGTGTCAAGGATGTGCGCAGCTTCATCGGCCTTTGTTCGTACTTCCGCCGTTTCGTGAGAAATTTCGCCGCCATAGCACGACCACTAACCGACCTTTTGAAAAAAGACGCTCCTTTCCAGTGGGGCGATAACGAGGCCTCTGCATTCTCTCATCTAATCGACATTCTCACAACGCCTCCCGTTTTGGCCCATTTCGATCCTTCTGCGCCTACCGAAGTCCGTACTGATGCCAGCGGTCACGGAATTGGAGCAGTACTGGCACAACGCCAGCGTGGCCACGACCGTGTTATCGCTTACGCCAGTAGGCTCCTCTCACCCGCGGAGCGCAACTATTCCATCACTGAGCGTGAGTGTCTGGCCCTAGTTTGGGCGGTTGCGAAATTCCGCCCATACTTATATGGCCGATCCTTTTCCGTTGTCACAGACCATCACGCGCTTTGCTGGTTATGCTCACTGAAAGATCCTACAGGAAGACTTGGTCGCTGGGCCTTACGCCTCCAAGAATATTCGTATACTGTCACCTATAAATCTGGCCGACTACACAAGGACGCTGACTGCCTGTCTCGCTACCCGGTCGACGAGCCTGACGACGCCGACAGTAGTAGCGCCAACGGCATTTTCTCTGTCTCTGCCTTCGGTAACATCGCCGATGAGCAGTACCGAGACCTATCGCTGCGAGCACTTATCGAGCGTCTGCGCTCTACACCTACCGACGCATCCGTTCGCCGATATGTCCTCCAGGGTGGCATTCTGTATCGAAGGAACTTCCTCCCTGACGGCTCTGACCTTCTTCTTGTTGTGCCAAAACAGCTACGACAGACTGTGCTCTTTGAGATGCATGACGCACCCACTTCAGGACATCTTGGGGTAACCCGCACGTACGACCGCGTCCGCCGCCGCTTCTATTGGCCTGGTCTCGCTCGCTCCGTTCGACGCTATGTTGCTGCCTGTGATCCCTGCCAGCGTCGGAAGACACCTCAGGTGCTACCTGCCGGTCATCTCCAGCCGATCACCGTCCCTGTGGAACCGTTCTTTCGTGTTGGATTAGACCTGCTCGGTCCCTTTCCCACGTCATCTTCTGGGAACAAATGGGTAGCCGTCGCGACTGATTACGCCACCCGATACGCTATCACTCGGGCTCTCCCTACCAGCTGCGCCACTGACGTCGCGGACTTTCTCTTGCGTGACATTATCTTGCTTCATGGCGCCCCGCGACAGCTGCTTACTGACCGTGGTCGAAACTTCCTCTCGAAAGTTATCGCTGACATTGTGCGTTCCTGCTCCATTCAACACAAACTGACTACTTCATACCATCCTCAAACCAATGGCCTGACAGAGCGGTTAAACCGTACTCTTACCGATATGCTGGCCAAGTACGTTTCCAAGGACCACCACGACTGGGACATTGCCCTTCCTTACGTAACATTTGCGTACAATTCTTCCCGGCACGACACCGCCGGATTTTCTCCCTTTTATCTACTGTACGGTCGCGAACCTACCTTGCCCCTAGACACGGGACTTCCTCCTGCTGCGGTCTCAACAAGCGAGTATGCGCGCGACGCCATCGCCCTCGCTGACCATGCACGCCAGCTTGCCCGTGCTCGACTGACGGCCTCACAGACCACTCAGCAGTGTCAGTACAACGCCCGCCATCGTGACGTACAGTTTTCACCTGGTGCGCTCGTGCTCCTGTGGTCGCCCTCTCGTCACGTCGGACTTTCAGAGAAGCTCCTTTCGCGATACACAGGGCCCTACCGCGTGCTGCGCCAGGTGACGCCTGTGACTTACGAAATTGCTCCTGTGGCCTCAACCTCGTCCTCTCCTGTGGCATCTAGTGATGTCGTACACGTCAGTAGGCTCAAGGCCTACTACACTGCTTCCGAGTCCGATCTTTAGTCGCTCCGGGACGGCGCTTTTGCAGCCGGGGGTAGTGCTACGGCACAATATGCGCGATCACGAAAGGCCAGCAGTGTGAAGACGACGACGACGATTAGAAGCTAGCGCGGGCTGTTGCCTCTTGGCCAAGCGCAGCGTATTTTTCTTGTAAATATATTTGTACATAGCTTTTCGTCTGCGTCTTCCTACGTAACAATATTAATAATTCAGCAGCGTGTTGCACTCCTGTAACACGTTAAGGCGAATGCCTGCTGCACACTCGGTAATGCACTGTCCCGCATCGTCGCATTGCTGCTTTCCCAGTATTGGTGCTTGAGTTAGTTTTCGATGCTTAGGTTCATGCTTACCTTTGCACGCCCTTATAGAGGGGTCAGTCCATACTCGCGCCAGCGACGTTTCTCTTCGACTTTGTTGCATCCTTTCAGCAGGAGATGGAAATGTATGCTGTTCTGTGTGCTGTACAGGTGATTCCAATGATTGCA
The DNA here is from genome assembly GCF_023375885.2 of Dermacentor andersoni. Classification (NCBI taxonomy): domain Eukaryota; kingdom Metazoa; phylum Arthropoda; class Arachnida; order Ixodida; family Ixodidae; genus Dermacentor; species Dermacentor andersoni. The sequence goes on along the minus strand of NC_092822.1, from coordinate 94,020,116 downwards.
TGCACTGTTCGCTTCAGTTTGCGGAGTGCTTGTCGCCTCAGCCTTGTGAGGGTATAAGCCACTGCATTGTTTGCTTGCTTACAGGGGTATGAGCCATTGTTTATGGGTTTATGAGCCATTGAGAAAGTCATGTGGTCTTTTTTTTGTACAACATGACTATATGCTGTGTTTCTGTGCCTTATATGCATGATTCCAATGAATGTATGTACTCTAGGCTTCATTTTGCTGAGTGCTTGTAGCCTCTGCATTACGAGAGGGATGAGCCATTGCGTTTTTCGCTTGCTTAGGGGGGTATAAGATATTACTGATGATGATAGGTTTTGTACCATTGGACCAGACAGCGAACTTTTTTTTGGGGGGGGGGGGGGTATGAGCCATTGCAATTAGCCACTTAACACATTCGCCTTAATAACGTAACACTATTGTAAATGTTAGGTACTTACCTGCTGCAAGATAGATTTGCGGGTGAGTTGGTCGACGTGCATGTTGTAATCTGTTCAGGCACGACAATGGAGACAAGAGCATACAAATAAATGTGCTTCATGCTCTAAAGAAATACTGTGTGAGCTGTAGCATTGTGAGGCTGCCTCATACATAGCGCAATTTAACCGCATTGAGCAACCAAAGAACGGTATTGTGCTTTTTCAGCGAAGCCATGTAAAACTGTAGAAAAACTAAAAGCAATATTGATGGTGACTGACTAATTTGATCTAGATTTGTGTCTTCCGCAAACTTGGTATGAAAATCTATCTATGGCTGAAGGCATTTGTGGGGCCTCTTTTCATACAGCTGTTGCCCACGTGTCACATTTGTCTGGAGAAAAGTGTGCAGGTCTCAAAGTCACTCAGCACTTGAATATGCAATGACAACAGCAGTGTTGGGTGACTTTTGGTTTCGCTTAATGTGCTTTTGGCTAAAATATCTGATAATTTATTCTTAAGACTGATGGAAGAAAACTGCATATCATAACCAGCGCAGAAACTTTATTTATTCAGTGATTGGGTTCTACGTCTAAAAGCTGCACACAGGGTATGGGAGTTGCTGTAGAGGAGGACTCTACAATAATTTTGACGCCCTTGGAATTTTACTAGCAATACTGCAAACACACAGATGAGGGGAAGGTGGGGATGTGCCAGAGCTTTATCTTCCTCGCAGTGCTGTTGATAAATGTGGAATGGATAAACTGCAGCAAGGCACAACACGATCGTGCTGTCTGGTCTTATCCCAGCTTTAAGTTCACCTTTATTGTACTGTAACCCGTCCGAAGAAGCTACTTGGTCAAAGCCTTGTTCTGGCTTACCCGTGCATGTGCCTCGGGAGTTGTCTTGGGCAGCTTTGGTACACAAAGCACGAAGTCGGAGAGGAATCTAAACACAACTGCTTGCTTTTCACCGCACTCTTGAGGAACGCAAGAAATAATTTCTTTATCTGTCACGAAATTGCGTCTTCCTCACGCGAACGCCAGTGTTTTTCGGCTGTCCTTTACCAGCGCTCACTTCCCTCTGCGGCCGCTCTCTTCAGCTTCATGGGCGCTGCTGCCGCTGCCGCCACTGCTGCCACGACCACCGCTTGCGCAGCTTCCCCATCTTCGCCGCGTGTCTTGTGTTTAGGAAAACCTGATGTTCATCACAATTTCGTTGCTCCCTGTGTGTGGAGAGAGAAAAAGAGAGAGATTCATTGCCTCATTTTTTTTTGTCGACCCTTTGTCGTCTGCACAGGCGTTCATTCAAACGCGCCTGTGCCGGAGGTGCAGAGCATGCTGTTTCTACAGCTGCTAGTTACTGCATGGGTCACTATCGCCAGCTACGTGCTGTTAGTGGTCAGTGTTTTTTCTTTTTTTTTCTTCGGCTCAGCAGGGTTACGGCAGAAGCAGTGTTGTCAGCAGCAGCAGCAGAATTACTTTTAGCTTGCAGCTAAAATAAGGCTTGCGTATGGCACGAGTTCTAAGTGGTCTTGGACCAGTGGCTGTTGTGAGATTGCAGGAAATTGTCAAATAAAAGTGCTCGATGTCTTATAGGCTGGCTCATTGTTGCAAGTTCCAGCATTGGTGCAGCAGCTTATGGAAATGCGCAAGTTTACACAAGCCTATAATTAGTTAATAAAATTACTGGATTTTTATGTGTATGTCAACATTACAAGGAGAAGGCAGCAAAAATTATGCATCTTGCATCTTGGACCATTTAAATCTTCAGACATGTCGGGTCTTTTCTGCTTAAAGAAAGTTTCACTTTTGAAAGGAACAATGGGGTCCTGAAGTTCACATAAGTATACCATGGGGCCCTCCATTTATCTTGTGTTTATTACCCATGTTATACATTGTACAGTCGTTTATTGCTGGACATCATATATTGCACTGCGGTGAGCTGGTCTTGTTGACTACTTTTCCAGGATGCAGATGACGACGAGTCTGACAATATGGGTGAAGAGGACACCGATGAGGACGACGACGACGGTGAGTTCATGCCAAAATCTGGCAGCATGTTGCAGCAACATCTGGCGGCTTACGGAAAAGAAAAAAACATTTGCCACGAACACCCAAACATCCCTTTCAAGTTCTTAAGCAATCAGAAGTGCCGCTTTAGATGTTGCAAACAAATGTGCAACCAGGATTTATTTTCTGTTTTGTTTCTTTTTTCATTGTAAATGAAAAGACTCCGGTGAAGATGAAGACGGTAAGTGAGTGCTGGCCAAGCCAGTTGCTACGAATCTCATTTGATGGCTTCTGCAGATGAATGAGTTGAGTGAATTGATATTGGAAAAAAAAAGAGCACATTTAGACATGGAGTAGCAGCCAGGGTTTTGTAGAAGTATTCGGGACGCAAGTCCTAGAGCCCCTGGACGTTTTCGCACCCAAATAAAACCCGGATGCAAGTGTTAGTGTGCAAATGAACGTACAGGCATGGCCACTGCTAGCGGGAATGCGGGGGTGACAGCGTCTCGTGGGGTGCCACTCCCCGCGCCTCGTGAAGGCTTGGCACACAGCTCACTATAACAGACAATTCGCCTGACTTTTCGCCAGTCGCTTCGATTACGCCTGCACCAGAAGTCTTCGTGAGGCGTCGGGGGTGGGGCTCTGTGCGGAGCCATACCACAGCTCCCGTGTTCCCACTGGCAGTGGCTGTGCCTGAACGTTTGCTTGCAAAGTTCATGCCATCAGTATCGCGCTTTCAATACTGGGCACTTTGCTTAATAGCCACGATTTGTCCAGTCACGCATGGATATCGCTAGTGTTTGCTTCTTAAGCTTTATATGAGGAGGCGCGTTGATACTGGATGGCTAGAGTAGTATCATTTTTCTTCTTGCATGCTGGCGGAAACCTCGAAAGAAGACAGCTCACTGATTCAGTTGGTCGCTGAGGTGACCTTATATTGAGTCAAGACACGGCATGCATTGAAGGTGCGGCTTCGTTTCTTTCCTCATCATCTTGGACGACTCACTTAGCACCAGCCACCATCCTCATGTCGGCTCACATTGGCAGTTGCAGTTTCAAAGGAATTAAAACAACTTAAGAAAATCCCAGTATTTTTTGCACTCGTTCATTTCACCTGTGCTCAAAAGTTCTACCATTGTTAAGTCGTATAGCCCACAAAAGAAGCGCTCTTGCGCAAATGTGTGGCATGCCTTGTGTCACCGTAGCGTTTGGGCAACAAGTCACCCCATACCGTATAGTTGTGCAGCTATATGAGCTCTGCTATGTATTATGTGTTAACCTGCCATACATACGGTATGGAAAGACTTCAGTAGCTTTGCTTCAACATGGCTTTTGACTGGACTATACAGTGCTGTAACGATATTAGAATTGTGTGGAAACTCTGTGAGAAATGTGAGGACAATGCATGCGATAGGATAACGAAGTGGCAGCTAGGCTTTCATGTGGTTGTCATGTCTGCTTGTTAATTGTTTTATCTAAATGGCACAGATTTTCTCCGAGGTGTTGCTATACTGAAGTCTCCAATTATTTTGCATGTAAGATGAGATTCCATTTAATGCCACAACGAATTGATATCGGAATGATTGGTTTAATGGATATCCATTTGAAAAGGTTACGCACGCAACCTTTTGAAAGCCAGAAGCTTCTGACATGAATGTATGGCACGGATTGTAGAGTAGCTATCGTGCCCGTGACAATGAGCACAGCTTAGCAAACATTGCTATGCTGCGAGAGAGAGAGAGAGCGTGTGTGTGTGTGTGTGTGTGTCGTAAGAGTTAAGGTTTATAGGTTTTTGAGTGTATATACTGTCTAGTTAAGTAAATTGGGGTAGTACGTAAACTGTCTTACAAGGCTTCCTAGATGTGTTAACTGTCAAATGCATACCGTACATTTTCTTTGTGGGTCAAGCATGCAAACGTAGCGAGTAGCTGTTTTGCTAACCCTTTTCTCTAATGTGACAGAAAGGATGAAGTCTGGCAAGTCACTAGTATCTTTTAACGTGGGATGTTCTTTATTAAAGCATTTTATGTTGCTCCTCTTGGGAGTGAAGAGCATTTGTTGCGGACACTGCCCAATTCCTATGGGGCGATAGGCGACTAGTAGACCCGAATAAAAAAAAGAGGGGGGAATGAAGCCATGCTACACATTTCGATTACCCCTCTGGATTTCTCTCTGTGGCAAAAGACACTTTAGTACCAGTAAAAATCACGATACCCTTGTCGCACACAAGCTGTACAACACGTGATGCCGCCAACACAGGGGATTTGCATTCAGGACACAAAGAAAAACGAAGCAAACGGTCTAACTGGCCGCTTCATTCACTGTACCTGTTGAGGCTGCGCTAATCCTGGTGTCCACAAACAGGCTCGACTCCCACTGCTCTCTACTCTCTAACGACTGGAGGGCAGCGCTGCCACTTTGATTGAACTACTGCGATATGTGCCGCAGTTCCGCAGTGTGCCGCAGCACGTCAGTGCGCTGTGCGCGCAATGTTCTGCAGGACTCGTAACGAGTTGCGTGCATCGGAGACCCCCTTAAATGTGGGCTACAATGTGCACACCGTGTGCATGTTGCATGCAGAGAAGGTGCTTTGTCTTTTCAGCAGCTGCAGCTCTGAGAATGAGACTCTGCAAACTGCTTCGATGTGTGGGTGTCTGTCTTGTGTGTGCTTGTTACGTGTACCGTGTCACCTTTCTGGGAGAGCTATGTGTGTTGTGATTTGGCGTCAAGGCAGGGGCAAAAGCTTCAGCATCCAAGTGCGGAGAATTGCCAAGGGCAGCCGACAAACAATATCCTTTGTCAACGTGAGAAATGGCGTGTGTTTAGGGCATGTGGCGAGCGAACACATTCTTTCGGCATTCAACGAACGGAATGCCCTGTGTGGCTGTTGCATGTTGCCTCTAACGCACATATGAAACCTGCTTTCGAGAAGTTCGTACTTTGCTTGATAAATGGGCTGGGTGACATCTTGTTGGTGGGCAGTGTCTCGCAGTAACGCAGTAGTCGTCGAAACCTTGGTCCTTCAGATTCGCAATGACATTTACTGATTCCGTTTCATAATAAAGTGAAGCACTCTATGTGAAGTCTATTAAACGTTTACCTGAAGTGTGTAAGGCAAAAGGTGTTTCCCCAGCACGTGTTTGTCGCCGGAATCGCCAAGTTGCACCGTTGCAGCACTGTGGCTAGTTGAGGCCCGTACTGCCACCTACTGAGCACACTTGTCGAAGATGCCAATTGTGAATATGAACTTGCGTCACTAGTGCAATGCAAATGGACCAAAAGTATGATAAAACCATGACATAAGGCCATTGAGCACAATGGAAAGGGACTCGTTACACATGCTGTCTCAAATCTCTTCTGCTGTTGCTTTCTTATCTAAACCCAAGAATAATCTAGGGAGTTAGCCTGAGCAAATTTTATTGTGCAATGTTGTCTTAATTGGTATCGCAGGATACTTTTTGTTGTGGCATATAGTTGCCAGGCCTGCTGTGAAGCGTAATGTCTCTCATACAGTGTCTTTCAGTGAAAACTAAGTGATTATGTTCTTAATGCTAGTGCACTGAAGTTTTATCTTTAAGACATAAACCACTGCATTTCTTTGGAGTTGTGTGATAATCGCTGATAAAATTTTCCAGTGAGCCCTCTGATCTAGAACTTCAGTGCACATGTAATTGCATGCAGAATTAAAACTAGCCAAGGCTCGGGTCTGTCTGTCTTTAACCTAGCGCCAGTTTTGACACAACCTATTCCCTGGTGCGGTGAAATGTACCTACTCAGATCCCGCACAGCACTTTCCCACACTGTACAGAGTAGCCTTTCTGGTGAACCTTGTGAATTACTAATGTGTGCCATGGAACATTGTACACATCGAAATGGATGCTAGTGCTAGGATTTCTGGCATAAATCGGCATGTCTTGAGCATTGCGTGGCTTAAGCAGCACATTTGCATGCACATCTAAGCCCTTAGTTTTGGTACGTCATTTGGGAACTTTGGTTAATTAACCCTTTAAGGACCAGTAAAGAAATTACAGCAACTTGTAGGGAAAAAAAGAACATTTTACTTCGACAAATGACTCTGTCAAGTTTGTAAAAGCAATGTGTTAAGGTTGCAACGAAAAGGGCACGGTTCACCTTTTGCTTTCAGTGCAAATGTACCTTTTTACAAAAAAAAGGAATGTATCCATTGTTATGTCTTGCAGAAGTTATGGAAGGCTCCTGTGAAAGCAGCAGCTACTTGTTCCATAGAAGGCCTTTTGTGCGTGTGTGTTTAATGCACATAAATATGGTATTGTCTACGTCTGTGTTACAGTAGGGGAGCATCTTCCATGTCAAGCCTAGCACATGCAGTAACAAGAAGAAATGCCTTCATCGAGAAGTTGTCCTTGAAGAGAGGTTACTTGTGCCATCTGGTGTTCATTTTATTTATTCACAATACGTTAAAGGGCCCCTGAAACGGTTCGGACAAATTTTGTAGACGCTTAGGGTACAGCTTAAGTAGAACATTCGGACCACAATTTAAGTGAAGCATTACATATTAATGGAGCTACAAGTCATTACAAGTTACCCTCCTCCCTTGCCATGCTTTTGCTCCTCAACTCGTTCGCCGAGCCATCGCGCCTAAGCTCCGCCTTCATTGGCTTTGCGTCACGATGCGACATCACATCGTCCACTTCCGCTTGTTTTGGAGCCCGCTCCCGCCCGCGCGAAACCTCTCCGCTAGCCGCTTGGCCGTCGACCCCAAGCGAGAGCTATCAAAGCAGCGTGCATTGTGAGCATTTTGTCGTAGCGCCGAACGTGTCTGGTATTCCGGTAATCACACACTAACAGAACGTTTCGACAGAACGGTGAAGGCATAAACTCAAGCTGATGAAGGAACTTTAGCGTAGATGTATGTGAGCTGCCTGATCGGTCTCCACGGTCCAGCCATCCGTTGGCGCAGAGCTTAACCAGCCAAAGAAAGAGTTAATATTGCTCTAAACAAGTGTAAAACATTTTAAACATTTACAAAAACAATGTGTTAATGATTACACTCCTGCGAAAAATTTACACCAGCAGCAGAGAAGAATACATTTTGTTACTGCTACTATGTCTGGTTGCGCTCTATGCCACCAGGTGGCTGCACCATGCAGACCATTCACATTTGCGCTTCTGTTCATCCCCTGAAACAACACGCAAGGGGACACGGCCAGGCACTGTCCCCTTGCGCTTGGGTTTACCCTTATACTGGACTCGCGAAACGCTATTGCGTTAGTAATCTTCCAGTATAAAATGACGGCCGCAATTGCGCAAGTTCTGGTGCCTATCGGATAGCGGCAGTCCGATGCGCTGCAGCCAGTCCGCTCGTCTACTGGCTTGCAGAGGGACACGATGTCGCAGCTTGCCATATTGCCAGTCACTACGTTTGCAGTCCACAATGCAACAAAGTTGAATCGTAGCACTCGCGAAAAGACAGACCGACACCGACGGCGGAGCTCTCGTCAAAGACAGAGCACGTTGTAACACAAGCAGACGACACTTGCTGTGTGCCGGAAGTGCTTAAGTGTACTGAAAAATTGTTCTTGTGCATTCCCTTTATGCTACTTTCTTTTTATAAAAACAAATTAACTAGCATTCGAACTATTATGAACATCATTTGTTTACCATAATGTTGGAAAAATTATCGATCACGCGCCCTGGTCAGCCAATCGGATAGCTCGCCCCACTGATGTCATATGGGTGATTTGCATCATATGGGTAGGGGTGGCTTAAAATTCCGCCGCGCAGTGTGCTGCGATCGGCAGCGATGTGCATTTTTAAAACCTTATAATAATTTACATGCTTTACACAGAGCACTTAGACGCGTCAATTAATGATCAGAAGGACCTACTCAGACGACTCAGTAGGTTTGTAGAAAATCATCAAAATCGTTTCAGGGTCCCTTTAAACCCTTATGGGCTGTTACTGGGTGGGAATCGTACAAATGCAACATGAACGAATTGCAAGAAATACTATTCAATATTACGCTCAAAGGATGTTGAATAGTCACCATCATATTGTGATACCATAAGGCAGTGGAATACGGAGCGGCAGATGACCTTGAGCCATTTTCAAAACTACGAACAGTCTAGGCTATTTATGATGGCCTGATTTTGAGTTCTGCATTATCAGCAAGTATAAATGCTAAACAAATTCAACTCATCTTCTAGAGAGAAAGGGTTAATGAGCTTATTTTTCATTATCTCACAATTCCTTCACTGCCGTACATAGTGAGTCTCCACTAAGGAAAAAAAAAATGTCTTGTTTCAAACCCCACAGTGAAACTGTAGTAAGCTTACAATCGGGTGCTTGTTCATAAAATTTTCCTGCCGTCATTGTACAGTGTCCTGTTGTTCTGCAGACATGTTTTCTTGTGCAAACATATTGTTCCTTAACATTGCACAGCGCTTTGCACTGCTGTTTTGTTGCAGTTGGCAGCAACAGCCATAAGGGTTGAAAATATTTAGATTGCTTGCAGAACAGGGAAAACTTGAGTGTTGCTTTTGTTTTGAGTCCATTTCAGGGGATTTTACTGAAATGTTCACTTCAGTGCTAAGGTTCTTTCTTCAGCTTTGAAGTTGGGAGCCACGATAAGTAATTTATGCCCATCTGAAGGCCACGTCCGCCGTTGGGCCAAACTTGCATCTATTGGCTGCTAATAATGTTATTGAGGTGGTGCTTAGTTAGTCTCTCTATTTTTCTCCTTTATTTAAGCGTTGCATTAACCACTTCCGTGACATGCTATTATGCTGAAATCTGACCAGAAATTTCTTTAATGTGAAATCATTTACAAAGGCAATGTATACAATATTGAAGCATTTATTAGTTAAATTTCTAGCAATTAATTGCAAAAAGTGAAACGTATCATACAAAAAAGAAGTACATGTATTGCCAAAGAGAAAATAAAAATTGCAACGGAGTAAAAATACTGTCAATGAGCTGAGCTCGTCATGGGCCGCTTTTACCAGAAACACAAATATGAACCCTGCTCATCAATGGCTCGGAAGTGGTTAACAACGTGGGCGGTGTAAAGCGCTGACAGCAGTTGGCATTTGCTGTGTTGAAAAATTTTGCAACTGGTAATAAACGAAACTTGAGGAGATAATAGAACTGCGTGGGGTAGCCTAGTTGCGGAGAAGGGGACCGTTCAAGAAGCAAAGTTTCGTTGACGTTGCACTGTCACAGCAGATGTAGCATGCAGTGGAAATGTGTTGGGAGACCCAATGTTGGCGTTGTTACTATAGTTGCGTTGGACACCAAATTTCCTGCACCGAGTGCACTTGTGCACAGTCCCTTTGCATGCCACTGTATTTTGTTATTGTCATCACCTGTTGTGGTTTCTTGCAATCCACTACTTATCGACTGTAGTGATGAAGCAGGAATGGCATTCTGGGTTGATCAATTTTGGTGATGTCACTTTCAGAGAATGATGCTGCTAGCTGGCTAAGCTGGCCGACAGAATGCTGATAACTCCAGTGAGACATTGCACCAGATATTGCATCAGGCAGAAAGTGAAAGTACGCCAGAAAGTGATCACTCAGGAATGCAGCCCCAGTTAAATGTCTAGCCTTTCACCTTGGTGCTTGGATGGACCCCACTTTAGCACCTTAACCGCCGCTTTTCTTTTTATGTCTATTGTCTATGGCACTCTTATCCAATCAGCACATTTTGGCAGATGCAATAAGCGAGGTGCTTGGAATAATGAGTGTTAATTAATGTGCATCTTCTCAGGTGCCTAAATCCATTGCGTAGCAAAGGCAATGGAAAAAGAAAGAGGATGTTGAGGGAAACATTATGTAATGTGGTATTTCTTCAATTCTTTGCTCTGTATTGGCCAGATGAAACCTGCCACTTGTTCCTGTAAGCCTGTTGAATTTTTCACTTTGCCATTTGTTAAATACCTGCCCAATCTTACATGTTCTTGTTTCTTTCCTGTTCCCCCCTCCCCCATCCATTTTGGTTCACAACTCAGTGGAAGACATGGAAGCCGACGAGCATGATAACGAAGATGACGATGGTGATGATGTGGCGTTCAGCCTCTCGGACGTGAGCGAGGATGGACCCGATGATTCGGACGATTCGGATGATTCGGACGAAGACCAGGTACTTTTTGCGCTGAACGAAATCTGAGCTTGGAAGTGCCACAAGTCATGGCCGCAGCTGCAAACCCGGTGTTTCGCGGAGTGTGAAGAGAAGAGAGAGAGAAAAAAAAGAAAACTGTCTTTTAATTTATATAGATTTGTAAGATACTACAACGTGACTATGGCCGACTGGCAGAGAGGACAGTCTGCTCACTGTGATTGATTTCTCTTCCCATCTTTTTGTAATGCAAGATTACGAGCTGCGGTGATGGACCGTCAGTGTGCGGCAACACGCTCGTGTTTTTCTCGTGACGCGTCGACAGGACTCGGCGTCCGACGTATGCCGTGATGTTCATGTCTGCGCAAGTACCGAAGACAAGATTTTTTTCATTCTCCTCTATCCAGCCCCCTTGAATTCTTTAGGCCTCCTCTCCCGCCCCCCCTCTCTTTCCCAAGTTCCATGCACCATGCTCCCGTTTTTTTATGTTGGCAGCACAGGCTGCCGTGCGAGCTGTGTTTACCAGCTGGCCACTAATTGCCTCATGCGCTCCCCGGCCACGTGCATGTACACTCCCATTTTGCTTGTTGCCATTTCCTTCCCACCAGCCCACACATTTCCCTGTTGCGTGCTTTCTTAATTTATAATTTGTTACATTGCATGCTGACAGAATCTCGCTCGCTGGGCTGAAGCAAGCTTGTGCGAGCGTTAGATTGACAAAATTGTAGGTACAGTCAAATGCCTTTATAACAAAATGCTTGGGCACTGCGAAATCATTAGTCTTGCAGTTTGTTGTAAAGCACACAGCGTGTCCATAGCAGGCTGGGCAAGTTTAGCAAAAAGAAAATATTATTCATAATTGATTCAGAGTACGCTTAATTAAACTAGTCCGTAGCTTTCTTCCATACACTTTATTCAGAGGAATGTGCAACTGCTGTGGACCTTATGGCATTGAAGTTTACAGCACGCTTTGCGGCAAAGCCTAGGAGCGATGCAAGGTACAGCTGCACAACGTCGAATGTCACTATTGCCTACCTTGTCGAGATTCCTGGTTCTTCTGTAGGCTCTTCATCACTGCTGCCTTCGTGGACTTTTACCTCTTTTCCTGTCTTTGATGGCCCAACCATGTCGTCCTTCATTATTTCAAAGCAGGTCATTACATCATCAACTGCGATGTATTCATTAGCCAAAACAACTGCTTCTGCGTTAAAACAGGTTGCATGCAAGTTGAGCAATGCCTGGAGCTATGCAGCAGTACTTGCAACACTCACCGTCACGTGCGTTCGCTGTTCACATGTGAACTCTAAGGAGATGCTTTTGTTGTAAAGCGACAAATTGGACGTCGGGACACCTCAGTTCCTTCGTTGTACAGGCAGATTCATTGTAATAGTCTTCGTTGTAGTGATCTTCACAGTACGTATGAAAGATAGGAATTCGGCTCAGACATAAATAAAGAACCCTTCACGATATAGGTCATTTTGTTGTAGAGGCGTTCGACTGTATTTCCCCTTCTGCCTTTTTTTTTTACCTGTTCTTCTGTTGTGTTGCCTGCATCTGTTCTGCTTTATTTGTTTCTTCCTTTTCCTGTTGAGCAAAAAGTTTTCCCCAACTGCAGCTGGCGAGGTGACGAAGCAGCGAAGATGTGCGCCGTGGCTTGCCGTGGATGGGTGGAGCGGTGGCGTCGTGGTGAATAAATGAATTATGACCCGCACATTGCCATTATGTCGGGTGTCGAATGGACTGACGGAAAACTGCGTGCGTGTGTTCCTTGTGCACGAACGAAACTGAGTTCACGGCGTGCCTGTCACTTGTCTCGGAACACCATGCAAATATCTGTTCTTGAAAGTGATTAAACCATCTTTTTTACTCAATCCTTGCAGAGGCCTGCTTTCTTTGTCAGACTAATTGTGTTTTTCACAGAATGGCACACGACTTCATGGCCCCCTGGGTGGGTCATAAATAATTCAGAAGATCGATAGTCATAGCCTGCCGACAGGCGAGGACATGAAAGAGGTGAGGTTCCAGAATTGCGCACGCCAGCCCACACATAGTGTGTAGGCTTTCATGTTTCCAAAGTAAAAGTGAATATCTCATAACATAAAGGTGCCATACTGCCTCGCATATGTTTCATCGTGGTAAATTTTGTTTTGATATAAGTTTATCAGTTGGGGCCCATGGGTACACATAATAAATGTGGTCGATAGGCTCGCTTTCGCGTACGTCATTTTGCCTCACATAGATTGATTATGCCCTGCCATGGCAACTTGCATTACATAGAATTGGTTAGAAAGCTTTAGAATTGTGGAGACAGTAGTGCACAGATGTGTACCAGAATTTGTAAAGCAAGAACTGTGGTGATGACGTCTTGCAGAGGTGTGTTACAACAAAGCACACAGCTCTTTTACAAAAGCCCGAAAAATTCACGAACTATGATGATGCTCCGTAGTGCGAAAATTGAGCACAGCTCTATTCTCCCTTTACACAGAGCAGTTTGTTCTAGAGAAACGAGATGGCGCTATCGGCGGTGCGCCGGTAAAGCCCCTTAATCTCCCAAAGTAGCGCCATTCACTTCCCTCCTCCTCCGCTCGGCGCGGCCTCGACGGTGGCGCCGCCGGTGGTGGGCCTGCCGTAGCAGACGACGGCTAACACGCTACGGGAGGAAATCCGCAGAAAAGTTGGTTCGTGCCCTGCGGAGCAGTTTTTTCAATCGAGATCTTTCTTCGTCGGTCGGTAACTGGCCTTTAGAATTTCGTGTTGGAATTGCGGAAGAAATATAGATTCAAGGCGTATTTAAGGCGTAAAGCGCGCGACGTTGAGAGTTCGTGTTGTTGAAACATGACGCAAGCACGCGGTGTACTCAAACACGCGCGTAATTACCAAAGTTTCAGGTGTTGACAGCGTGAAAGTATGTGTACGTGGCTTCGTAGGTTCATTTACGTACCTGCAGGATACTTTTGTTCGGCCGGCGCGTGAGATTGCTGACCGCACACAGCCATTCCGGCTGTGTGCGCAGCTGGAATTTTTTTTTACAAGTACTGCTCCAGGAGGACACATGTAATGGCTAACGGAGGCCTCTGAAGAGCACGTAACATTACAATAATGCCGGCGTCGCAGGGAGTGTTCGCATACAAAATTGGCTGTCCACGATCTTATACCCCCTTGGCATGCGCAGGCTTCGGCGAGCCCCATCCAGCCCTGGTTCTAGCTTTGGTGTTCCCGTTGCCGCTTTGGTGCCCTGGAGGCGCCGTCAGTAATACGAAATAATGACAAGGTGTAAGTTCTCGGCCCTACACATTCTATTACGCTAACGCACTCCGTCAGTCCGCCTGTCGTACTTTCGTCGCGCAGGCCCAACAATGGAGGTCGGCGCGCGCTAGAAATAAAAAAAATATACAAAAGCGCGGTGCCAGCTCCGCGCTGGAAAGAAAAAATATACAAAAGCGCGGCGCCTGCCTCCACGTGACACAGTTAGGCCAATGGGGAAGCGGAGGAGGCTGGGCGACAGGAGGCGTGGAGGAGGACGCGCCAGGGTGAGCGGGATGGCGGAAAGATCTAAGAATGGCGCTACTTTTGAAAAATGCGTTGAAAAATGGGTTTTATGCGCCGCACGTTGCCTCGGCGACAGCGCGCAAATACGAAACCACCACCACTTCCACCTTGCTTCTGTGCGATCAGCTGCCGGAAATTCAACTGAGTTTTCGCTAACGCACTGTGCTCCAGTCATGCCGGATTAAATCGTGTGGATTGAAGGCGTGAGCTGTGGTCGGCTGCAAAAAAAAAAAAAAAAATAGTCACTGGCATAATGAGGAATGGAATGAGTCTGTGTAGCCAAGTTCGCGGACCGTTGCTGCAACTGTCCGTGCGTAATACCGGCACTTGGAGATGTACGACTTTCTTCGAGGATACAGAAATTTGCCCATCGTTGTATCGCTTACCTTCAAAGTGTTTCAGCCCCCGAACGTCGGCAAAATTGCACGCGAGTAGCGCCGCTTCCTGTCGGTACGTTTCGCGCACAGTATCTACACGTATCTACCTCGAGTGGCACGAAATCTTACGTCCACAAGAGTAAGCGCATTACTAGCGATAATTCATCTTTGTTACAAGCTGTTATAATGTACAAAATGGCTACGTTTCAAGCATTCCGCGCAGCAAGAACAAATGTGGGAACTGTGCACACCCACGAGTGATTAGACAAATCGCATAGTGAGCGCACCAAGGAAATTTACTGAGCTATGAATGTGACAACCCGCTGCTTCAAAATATTTGCCAAATAAAGAACGAATAGCAAAGCGGACTAATTCCGATTCAATTCATGAGTGGAAAGTTTGGATAGCTTGGAATACATATTCAGCCTCGCTTTTAAAGTAAGCACCATATGCGCTGCTCGCGAAGTTTGAACATAGCGTAATCAGCTCCCAAGGCGCTTTTGCATGTCTCAAGCTGTGGCCAAAGCTTCGTGTCGTCCACCCAGTCACCGCCTACGATATCTCCCGAAACGCAGGCTTGCGAAGCCGCACCGGCGTCATACACGCCCATTGTAAACGCGGAAGCAGTTGAAGCAGGCACGTACCCAAGGGGGGGCCCGGGGGGGCCCGGGCCCCCCCCCGAAATCATGTGGCATACCCCCCCCCCCTCCCCACCCACGCCACCACTCCTCACACATTCCTAAAGCGCCGCCAGATCAATGTTGAGACTTGGCAGCTGTTCATCGGTCAGCATTATGCTGCCTTTTTCACTCCTTTTAGATGGCGGTAGTTATCGGCATCTCTTGTAATGTGAAGGACAGTTTTCTCATAGATTCCGCACCCGCGCGATTAACTCGAGATGCGTTCAGTTGTCACCATCTATTCAACCGTCGCGCGCATAGCTGTTGCTTTTGTTAGTTCAACCTTCTTTGTTTAGGCTGATCCTGGGACCAGGAGAGGGATGCGGCTGTTACTCAGCTGGTCTGTACTCTCATGGAACGAGTTGCGGCGGGAGAAAACGCGAATTGCGTTTAACTTATCCCTTTGCTTCATTATTTTCTTGAGTTACGGCTCGCCGCGACGCTGGCAGATGCCCGGAACCATATACACGTGATATGGGTTAGATAAGGTGGGAAATAAAATAATGTGAAAGAGCGTCGATCATGAAACCCTGCAATAACCCTTAAGCCCATAAGCAAGATGAATGTCGCCCTTACATCGTCTGCTTTTCCCTAATTGTATAGCACTTTTCGTGCAAAATTGGCAACTGGAAACAAAAATCGCAAGGAATTGAGAAATTAAGCGATCTACTAAGGGAGAGAGCCAAGGCAACAACCAAACTGCAAGCAAAAGCGAATAATAAAAAAGTTAACCGTCGTTTATGAGAATAGTTATGGATCAACATCTTTTTATTTAAAAAGGAAGTAGAGAAAACGCCGCCGGAAGTGGAGAACAATTACTTGTTTTGAATGACGCTTCTACAGTTATCGGTCGAACCGCCTCACGTAGCCACTTCTCTGCTGTGCTTATGTGGAGTACTGCGCTCACCTTTCGCGGTGAGCGCAGTACGTCTAGAATCGCAGATTCCTGCGCTCTACGCGGTTCTATGGGACTGGCGGCCGCACAGCGCTACGCAACTCGCGGAACTGCCAAAACTGATCAACAAGGCGAAAATAACTGATATTCGAAACTATAACATGAGAAAGACTGAAGAAGCCGTAAAAAATGAACGCAGCCTGAAATCAGTAAAAAAGAAACCTGGCATAGGACAAACCATGATGTATGCACTAAAAAATAAGAAGGATAATATCATCAGCAATCTCGAAGGTATAGCAAAAGCAGCGGAAAAATTCTAAGCTGACCTTTATACAGTACCCAGAGGAGTCACGATACCTCACTTAGAAACAGTAATGAACAGGGTACAGAAACTCTCCTATAACTAGCGATGAGGTCAGAAGGGCCCTGCAAGACATGAAACGATGAAGAGCGGGAGGAGAAGGTGGAATAACAGTCGATTTAATCAAAGATGGAGGAGACATAATGCTTGGAAAACTGGCTGCTCTTTATACGAAGTGTCTATCGACTGCAAGGGTCCCAGAAAACTGGAAGAATGCAGACATTATACTAATCCACAAAAAAGGAGACGTTAAAGAATTGACAAATTATGGGACCATTAGCTTAGTCCCAGTATTATATAAAATATTTACCAAAATAATCTCCAAACACTGGACTTTAGTCAACCAAGAGAACAGGCTGGCTTCAGGAAGGGATACTCTACAATGGATCACATCCATGTCATCAATCAGGTTATCGCGAAATCTGCAGAGTACAATAAGCCTCTCTATGTGGCTTATATAGATTACGAAAAGGCATTTGATTCAGTAGAGATACCAGCAATCGTAGAGGCACTACGTAATCAAGGAGTACAGAACGCTTACGTAAAAAGCTTGGAAAATATTGCTACGTGCGTGTGGTATTTGTTTGTTTGAACGAGGCGCGTAGGCGCCATCACTCCAGAAAAGAGGAGGAAGAACGAACTGGGCTCGCGCTGTGAATCTAACCGGTAAGAGCTGCAACCGTTGTTGTAAATATAATCTGTAAATAGTTTCTCGTCTTACTGACTCGTCCTTCGCGTAAGAATATCTACAGAGGTTCTACAGCTACCTTAATTCTACACAAGAAAAGCAGGGAGATACCTATAGAGAAAGGGGTCAGACAGGGAGACACAATTTCTCCAAAGCTATTCACTGCGTGCTTAGAAGAATTCAAGCTATTAAACTGGGAAGGCTTAGGAGTAAAGATCGACGGCAAATATCTCAGCAACCTTCGGTTTGCCGATGACATTGTTCTATTCAACAACAATGCAGACGAGCTACAACAAATGATTGGAGACCTTAACAGAGAGAGTGTAAGAGTGGGGTTGAATATTAATATGCAGAAGTTGAAGATAATGATAAATAGCCGGGCAAAGGAACAAGAGATCAGGATCGCCAGTCGGCCACTAGAGACTGTGAAGGAGTACGTTTACCTAGGTCAATTAATCACAGGGAACCCTGATCATGAGAAGGAAATTCACAGAAGAATAAAAATAGGTTGGATCGCATACGGCAGACATTGCCAGCTCCTGACAGGAAGCTTACCATTATTATTGGAAAGTAAGGTGTGCAATCAGTGCATTTTGCCAGTGCATTTTGCCAGTGCATTTTGCCAGTGCTGACATATGGGGCAGAGACTTGAGAGCAAGTTAAGGGCCGCGCAAAGAGCGATCGAACGAAGATTGCTAGGCATAACGTTAAGAGAGAAAGAGAGCGGTTTGGATCAGAGAGCGAACGGGTATAGACGATATTCTAATTGACATCAAGAGGAAAAAATGTAGCTGGGCAGGTCATATAATGCGCCGGTTAGATAACCGTTGGACCATTAGGGTTACAGAATGGGTACCAAGAGAAGGGAAACGCAATCGAGGACGACAAAACACTAGGCGGAGCGATGAAGTTAGGAAATTCGCGGGCGCTAGTTGGAATCGGTTGGAGCAGGACAGGGGTAATTGAAGATCGCAGGGAGAGGCCTTTGTCCTGCAGTGGATATAAAACAGGCTGATGATGATGATGATGATGATGATGATGATGATGATGATGATGATGGAGGCTGTGGAGGTGGTGGGCCCCCCCCCCGAAAAAAAATCCTGGGTACGTGCCTGAGTTGAAGCAAGCAATTGGTCGCGTCACCACGTGATAAAACATGCTAGCGCTCACGGGATGGCCGCAAAAAGGGTCAATACGCGTTTTTCATTTCGCGATATATTGGGTGGCGCGGACAATCTGCAAGGTAAATATACTGGTAGCGAAGCTTCCATGAAAGCTATGATGAAAGCTTATACGTTCGAAACATGGCGGTTCTTCGGCATATAGATGGATGTTATGAGCGTCTCCTTTGGAACGGGGCAGTGGGTTGCGCCACCAAGCTCTTGCTATTATACTGCTTTATGTCCTACCTAGGTTATAAAAAAAAGCCGCAATGAATTCCCATAACCAAATTTTCTGACCCCCTATTGTGAACTTTGTTTTTGTACGTCTCAGTTTTTGTTGTTTATCTACTTCCACCAATCTTCCAGTCGCCTCTTACTAGTCTCTATTGCGGCCATGTTTACATTCCCCCTGCAAAGTATGGACAGCTGGGCTACTTGGCTGTGATTAGCATTATGAAACATCGTTCCAGCGCACAATTGAACATGGACGAAAAGACGACACGAACGCCAGCGTTCTCCGGCGTTCGTGTTGTCTTTCTAACAAAGCTGCGTGCATTGCTCCCACGCGACGTAGGTGTTGTGAGACTGCTTCGACATCCAGCTGCAGGACTGCCAGCTCTTAATTTTAATTTTTTAATTATGGGGTTTTACGTGCCAAAACCACTTTCTAATTATGAGGCACGCCGTAGTGCGGGGCTCCGGAAATTTCGACCACCTGGGGTTCTTTAACGTGCACCTAAATCTAAGTACACGGGTGTTTCCGCATTTCACCCCCATCGAAATGCGGCCGCCGTGGCCGGGATTCGATCCCGCGACCTCGTGCTCAGCAGCCCAACACCATAGCCACTGAGCAACCACGGCTCTGATGCCCAGGCTGTTTGTAAAGGAGCTGGTGCTAACACAACCAGAATTCCTAACACTGTCACTTTATTGCATGGTGGAGGCAGCAAAGTTTATTTAAATGCGACATTTGATAATTTTATTTCTTTTACGCAAAGCTTTGATGAATGGTGCAGGGAGGGCAAGCACATAGTCACAATAAATAGGTCTCACAGAAGTGCATTTGCAACAGAACCTAAAGAGTTTGAGTATATGAGGATTTCATATAGCTGTGTTCATGGTCGTGCTATAAAACCAAGAGCCACAGGAAAGCGACCCAAGCAGGCATACAATGGTACTGGTTGTGAAATGGCAGTTTCAGTAGGCCTGTGCAAATCACCTACTCTTCACTACAAAGTAACCAAGCTGCAAACTAAGCATAATCACGCGTCGAAGTATTATGACTTGTATCCTCAAAGCAGGCTTCTGAATGATGCAGAGAAGGTAGAATTCTTTGATTTTGCCAAATGTAATATTGGCCCAAAGTATTTTAAAAATTTGGTTGTACAGAAAACGGGCAAGAAATTAGCTACAAAAGATGTTAGAAATTACAAGCAAAGGTTTTCTATTCCTATTCGCAACGAGCAGGCTCACGGAGAAATGGTTTTAGAATAAATAGACACCTTGTTAGCAAATAATCCAAACTGGGTCATTCACTATGAAAAGAATCAAAGAAATAACCTGCAATTTGTGCTTCTTCAGACAACGCACATGCGTGAGATTTTAGAAAAGTATCCAGAGATTTTATTTATTGACGGAACATATAAAGTAAACAGTGACGGCTATATCTTGTACTCTATATTGGTTGAAGATGGTGGAGGTCGTGGGAGACCTGTGTGTTATGCCTTTTTGCGAAATGAAACGACTGAAATTGTGCAGGCTATGTTCGCCAAGTTTGCAGAGTTTAACCCGTTCATTGTGTCTGCTTGCAGAGTAGGCATGATAGATAAAGACATGAACGAGCTACGCATTTTGACCAAGATTCATCCTAATTCTGAAATGTTGTTGTGTACATGGCATGTGCTGCAATGCTTTCAGCAAAAAAGTCAATGAGAAAGCTAGACTCCAGTGTGATCTGTTACTCCCTCTCTTAAAAAAAAATTGTTTATTCCTTCACTGTGCAGGACTACTTAGAAAGGCTTGCTGAGATCGAAGCTATGGCTTCTAAAGATTTTATTTCTTATTACATGCAGAACAGGCACTCCTGTAAAGGAATTTGGGTACATGCATATCGGCAGAAACTTCCTACATTTGGTAATAACACGAATAATCGCATTGAGTGTCACAATCAAAAGATTAAAAGTTACCTCACTTCAAGCATGCATTTGGTTCAAGTCATAGAAGCATTAGTAAGTTATATTGAGAAGGATTTCTTATCTCTAAAATTTTCTAAGTTGAAGGAAATGAAGCTGAATCTAAATGTAAATGATGTCAGTGAGCCATTTCAACTAGACTTGGCCCGTAATTGCACTTCTGAGGCTACAAGTAAAGTACTTGAGCAGTATGAACGGTTTAAAGAAGTTGTTTATCTGGTTACTTCCACTGCTAATTCTTATGTAGTGGCTTCGGCAAGTTCTGAGCACAGTGTTTCATTATGCCTGACGCGTTGCATGTGTGCTTTTTATAATCAGTACAGTTTGCCTTGTGCACACATTATAGCAACTCGCCATTTTGCCCAGCAAGGCCTTTTTGACAAAGCATGCATACCGGACAGGTGGTGTAAGGATCATTTCCTGAGTGACAGCTGCATGGCCTCAAGTGCCACACCAGTGGTGACAAGCAGCATTCAGCTGCTGCCATCTGTCAAGCTCGAGACTGCTCAAGAAAAGTATTCTTACACCTACAAGAGGCTTTGTGAAATGTCCAAGACTGTGGCTAATGTATTTTCTAATTGTGGTGAGAAGGAGCTAATGGAAAAACTTGCATCATGCGAGGCATTCTTCAGAAACTTAACCACCTTTCCTAGTAATCAAATTAGAGTTAGCTTACAAGGTACACCAGCTCCGTTACCCCAAATGAGTGCTACAAGCAGTTGCAGACATTCGAATAGTACAAAACTTGTTGTACCTTTGGTAAAAACAAGAAGAGGACGGCCAAGGAAAGTCAAAGCTGTTAAGCGCAAGTTTTTGCCATTTGCTTACCATTTGCTTTTGCAAATGGTAAGCCTTGCAATGGTGACAGCAGACATGTTAAATGTCTGCAAACGCTACTCTCTTTCAGATGTCGATTTAAATGCTTCTGTACAGTGCGCCTCAATATCAGACAGCGTGATTAACGTAGCACAATACTTAATTCATGAAAAGTTTGCTCACTGGGATGGCTTTCAAGATGTGCTACTTGGTCATCGTTTACTATGTACTAAAGTAAAAAGCCCTTTTATTCAAATATTGCATGTCCGAAACCCCGATCACTGGCTTGCGGTAACCAATGTTGACGCTGATGAAAACCAAGTCTTTGTATATGACTCAATTGACCAAGGTACTCCTTCTGATGCCATTGGGCAAATCTGTCACATTCTAAAATTGCAGTCACCAACGCTGAACATTTTGCACTAAAGAGGCACAAAACCAGTGCAACACGCTTGACTGTGGCTTGTTGGCAATTGCAAATATGTATTATTTAGCATCAGATCGGAGACCAGAAAATTTAAACCTTAGTCAGAGTATGCTGCGCAGACATTTGCTGAAATGCATACAAAAAGGCAACATGGAAGATTTTCCACTCACAAGCTCCCCCACTATTCGTGTGCGGCCAAAAGATTGTATTTAAGAGTTGCATTGTGTATGCAGGCAACCGCTGTATGGCAGAAAAGTACTGGACATTTCTTGTGCATATTGTTCAAAAACCTTTCTCAGGGCATGCTTTCACCTTTTACCAGATAATATGGATAAAAAAGTAATTGTGTGCTCTAACTCATGTTTGGCTGCTGCCAAGGAAAAAATCCACACTTGTAGTACGTAGCATTTTTCTCTTTGTACAGCTTTAGACAAACCTGACTATAACAAACCAGCGTAAAGTGAATTATCCTGTATATTGCACACACAAAACTTCCTGACTGATACTCATGCAAAACACTCACTTGTAACAGAGGCATCTTTTTCGTACTTTTTTTTAAATTGTGCCTAAGTGTTAGAGTACTCGGAAAGATACCAGCAGTGTACTTCAAGCAAGCTCCTATCAAGTCTCTATTTTTAGTGACTGGCAAGCTGTTTAAGGCTAAAGTAAAGATTGCTGTCTACTATGCGTGGTTTTGTTTACAAAAATGCAGGTAACTCTGACTTAATTTTTCCACTGAGGACAACAAATTTGTGTAGGACAAACACAATACAAAAGTTTATTTCCCTTCGTTATAGGCGGTTTTGGATTTAAAGAATTACCTGATATAACGAACCTATTTTTAGTGCATGGGCCAGTTTGTTATAATCGGGTTTCAGTGTATCTACAAGCTACCAGTAAGCACTGACACAAACCGGTGATGTGAAACTTTTATTGTTCCAGAGCCCCGTTAGCAATATGCCTGTGTGCTACAATGCTGTTAAGAGGTTGATTCGTTCATTATCAATGCATTAACTTAGATCCATGGGCAGCTGTGCAACTGCTTTATGGTTGCCTGCGGCGTCGGGATTGCTAAGGCCCAACCACAAGGAACAAGTTCCCAACATATTTTTGGCCGGCTATTTGATTTGACGTAAGCACAATTCAGCAGCTAGAGCATCACGCCCAGCACCTCATCGTTCTTGACGACACCAGCTGGCGTCAACAATCCGCCAGGAACGTGTTTCTTGTGGTTGAAGCTTTAATGTGGGCAGGCTCACTTTGTATTATTCAATTTGAAAACATGGTCAATCTGCTTCTAAGTAGCAGCAACTATTTCGGATATTCAACGGTGTTACAAAATTTGCTTGCCATCGGTCTGATACTGCTTTAGCAACCAAAATCTACTGACATTGCCCCATTATCTTCCTGTTGCCGCAAGTCTCTCGGCGGAGCCTGACCGCTACGGAGCGCGTTCTCGGGTGGCGGATAGAGAAAACTCATGTCATGAAGCTGCGCTAAGCAGCTTCATGCAAGACAGGCACTTGTGCCCGCTGACCAACAGGCTAAGAAAATGCGAAACAACAGCATTCAGGTTGTCACAGTGACATGTTCATCTCAGAGTGCAAGTTGCAGATTCTTTTTAATCCTTTGTACTTCACCTGCGTTTTTCCCCTCTCTTGTACAGGTCCATTAGATGTACCAGCTGCGTGCATTCACACTACCATCAAGTCATCAGGAGCATCTCTACCTCTATCTAAATATTACACTATTGTCTAAGATGGAAAATCAGACGTATATATTGCTGTAGTGGTTGTGGCAATAAAAGACTGATTATACATATTTATTTTCTTGCAAATCAGGTATTGTATATGTAACAGGCCAGTGCAGCATATAAGCTATAACTTCTTTTACTTTTTTTGCAGATGCATTACACTCACCTGCTATGATACCAACTTGCACTGCATAGTTCATACGAAACACAGAAGATGATTGTGCACCATCTTGAGTGCCTTGGCATTTTCATTTAGGAGTATTTTGTATCAGCTATGCAGCACAACTTGGCTTCCATGTTCAAGAACAAACTAGCCTACACACAACAGTTTATTTTTGCACTAACTACGTTAAACATGTGCCAATTAAGTCCTAGGCAAGTCTTTTTAAATACTCCTTGATCAGGTGCTTGTCACTGTCAAAACTGAGGCAAGGTATAGCTTTGTCTACAATTTTTATTGTCCATGAACACAAATGAACAGAGATGACAGCATTAAAAAAATTCATGCTAAAGGGCAGCACTCTATAACAACCGAACACTCAAGTCTAGATTACACTGTTTTGCAATGAACTCGCTTGAAAAGCACAACACACATTCACTGTTCGATTGTCTTTCACTGTTGAAGTTGGGAGTATGACGGAAGCCTGTCTGGTCGGGATGATGCATACTTAAAAGGAAGAGGTCTGGACACCGACCAAAAATGGTTTTAAATAGTTATTTACGTTTCGGCTCCCCCACGGGAGCCTTATTCACAATGAAAGAAGCGGCAGAGCTGGCGCCCCTTTTTATGTGCGTCTCAAAACATGATTAAGGCACCTGGCATACATGGGCGGCAGATTGCCTTCGTTGCGATTAAGAGTGTGCGCCGTGGTTTGGATGATTAGGGACTCAAGATAAAGACGCGAAGAATGATTTCGTTCCTTGGCAATCACACGAGATTTCTCCCAGTTAATCTTATGTGATGTGGCTGCGCAGTGTTCGGCTAAGGCATTCGATGCAACGTGTCGTTTTTGGACGTAATTCATGTGTTGCTTAAGTCTTGTTTTGAAGTTGCCGGTTTCACCGACGTAGACATACCGACAGTCCGCACACGGAATGACATACACCACGCCTGGGAACTTGTCCTTTTCCAAAGGGTCTTTCGCATGCACGAGCTCGTGTCTAAGTTTCCGGGAGGGCACGTGCGCAGCCTGCGCGTCATATGACCGCAGGACGCGTGCAAGAGTCTCGCTTATGCCGGGGACATACGGAATCGAAGCCCGTCTTTTAGGGGGTCCAGGCTGGGTGGGTGCTGTGCGAGCCAGCTGGCGCCCTACTGAGTCAATGACGTACTCAGGGTATCCACAAGCCATTAATTCCCTCCGCACAAGTGCATTGTCCGCCACGTGGTCTTCGGCTGTTGTGCACACGTTTTTTGCCCGACGAAGAAGAGAGCCGACAACAGACCTCTTTTGCGAAGCAGGGTGCACCGATCTGTAGTTTAGGTAGCGGCGCGTGTGAGTGTGCTTCCTAAACACCTTGAATAACAGGTTTGGCCCATCTCGCTGCACAAGGGTGTCCAGGAACGGCAGTTGCCCTTCAGATTCCACTTCAATGGTGAACTTGATTGCTGCTTGTATATTGTTTAGGTGAGCCGTGAAAGGGTCAAGGTTTTTCCTTTGCAAAATGCTGAAACAGTCGTCGACATATCTGAGGAAGACTTTAGGTGCCGGTGTAAACGACGACAACGCTTGAGCTTCGATAGCCTCCATTGTTAGGTTAGCTACTGTGACCGAAATCGACGCACCCATTGCTGCTCCGTGTACTTGCCGATAAAATTTCTTCTGGAACGTGAAATACGTATTTGATAGGCAAAATTTTAGTAGCCTACCTAGGTCAGGCACATCTAAGCCTACCTAGGTGGCAGTTCTAAGTCTTGGTCTCAACTTCAACACGGGACCTGCAACGGACACGAAGAAAGTAATATGCGCCGCTGAGTGCGCTGTGAACTTGGTCGACCAATCCCACCGTGACGAGGCTCGGACACGCGTTGTAAACGTATTGTCGAAGTTGCACGCCCAACCCACCGTGGACACCTTGTGCAAGCAAGAACGTGATGCCGTCAAGAGGTTGCAGGAGAACCGGGATATTGTCGTACTTCCCGCCGACAAGGGGAACGCTACCGTTCTTCTAGACAGGAGCAAATACATCGAAAAAATGTGCTTGCTATTGAGTGACGTTCACACGTACGCCAGCGTCGCAAGAGACCCGACACCCAATCTTCAGAGGGATCTGCAGAAACTGCTCGCCGACGTGTTCCGTATGGTGCCGCCTCAGCACAAGCAGTTGCACTACAGACTGATTTGCCGCAATGGATCTGCCCCAGCAATATACGGCCTACCGAAAGTGCACAAGCCCGATGTTCCCCTGCGCCCCATTGTGGACTTCACACGTTCGCCGCTCCACAAGCTGTCAAATTTTCTTCACAGAATCATTTCGCCACTCGTTGGAAAACGTGCCACGCACATACGCAACACGTACGACTTCATTGAAAAGGTTAAAGGGACAAGCGTCCACCCCGACGAAGTCTTAGTTTCTTTTGCCGTGGTCTCACTGTTTACAAGCGTACCAATAGACATGGCCGTGGAAGTTTGCGTCGCCGCCCTTGACGAAGACCCGACGTTGCCTGACAGATCCCCCATCGATGTGCCTGACCTAGGCAGGCTACTAAAATTTTGCCTATCAAATACGTACTTCACGTTCCAGAAGAAATTTTATCGGCAAGTACACGGAGCAGCAATGGGTGCGTCGATTTCGGTCACAGTAGCTAACCTAACAATGGAGGCTATCGAAGCTCAAGCGTTGTCGTCGTTTACACCGGCACCTAAAGTCTTCCTCAGATATGTCGACGACTGTTTCAGCATTTTGCAAAGGAAAAACCTTGACCCTTTCACGGATCACCTAAACAATATACAAGCAGCAATCAAGTTCACCGTTGAAGTGGAATCTGAAGGGCAACTGCCGTTCCTGGACACCCTTGTGCAGCGAGATGGGCCAAACCTGTTATTCAAGGTGTTTAGGAAGCACACTCACACGGGCCGCTACCTAAACTACAGATCGGTGAACCCTGCTTCGCAAAAGAGGTCTGTTGTCGGCTCTCTTCTTCGTCGGGCAAAAAACGTGTGCACAACAGCCGAAGACCACATGGCAGACAATGCACTTGTGCGGAGGGAATTAATGGCTTGTGGATACCCTGAGTACGTCATTGACTCAGTAGGGCGCCAGCTGGCTCACACAGCACCCACCCAGCCTGGACCCCCTAAAAGACGGGCTTCGATTCCGTACGTCCCCGGCATAAGCGAGACTCTTGCACGCGTCCTGCGGTCATATGACGTGCAGGCTGCGCACGTGCCCTCCCGGAAACTTAGACACGAGCTCGGGCATGTGAAAGACCCTTTGGAAAAGGACAAGTTCCCAGGCGTGGTGTATGTCATTCCGTGTGCGGACTGTCGGTATGTCTACGTCGGTGAAACCGGCAACTTCAAAACAAGACTTAAGCAGCACATGAATGACGTCCAGAAACGACACGTTGCATCAAATGCCTTGGCCGAACACTGCGCAGCCACATCAGATAAGATTAACTGGGAGAAATCTCGTGTGATTGCCAAGGAGCGAAATCATTCTTCGCGTCTTGATCTTGAGTCCCTAATCATCCAAACCACGGCGCACACTCTTAATCGCAACGAAGGCAATCTGCCGCCCATGTATGCCAGGTGCCTTAATCATGTTTTGGGACGCACATAAGAAGGGGCGCCAGCTCTGCCGCTTCTTTCATTGTGAACAAGGCTCCCGTGGGGGAGCCGAAACGTAAATAACTCTTTTAAACCATTTTTGGTCGGTGTCCAGACCTCTTCCTTTTAAGTATGCTCATTTAATGAAATAAGGGGGTTGTTAATATCAATGGCAATCAGGTGGTGTTCACTACTAGTGGCGGCATCGACCATGGCAGAAGAGGAGATGGAAACACCTAAGGTAGCAAGTCTCATATCTAGGAGAAACCGCACCACGAATGCATAAATGTGCAAACTTTAGCATTCAAACATGGGAAATTGTTGACATTAATTCAATCCCATAAACGTTTTCCAGATGTGTCATTGCGGAATCCCCATGACGCATGATGTGAGTTGAGGTCTCCTGCAAACAATATGTTCTTTTTGCCATAGGCCACTGCGACATCGAGCGAGCCTACGTCTTCCAACCCAGCAGTATAGTACGAGGTAATTATAGAGAGCGGGCGCAACCCAGAATAATTATTTGTAATATTAGGATATAACAATCGGATGATAGAGTATGATGTGAAATTGTTTTTCTTTATGACAGAATTTAGACGAAATGAAAAAAAATCTAATCCACCACCTCGGGAAGGTCTATCCAATCGAAAACACTTGTAGTTTAAATAAAGGTCTTCGTCAGCGGACAAACTAGTTTCTTGTATAATTATAACGTCTGGAAATTGTTGGGAGACCAAATATAATAAATCTGTAGCGGCAGAAAGTATTGATCGGCAGTTACGCTGGAGTATTCTTAGGCTCCCTATGTTGACGATGGACAAGCAGCCGCAATTGCGTGGTACAGGATACTGTCTTTTAGAAAGTCAGTCCTCGTAAGTGATTCTTGTGCACACGTTTTTGTCTTAGAGTTAGAAGAATTAGGCACTTTCTTGTTTGGCTATCTTGTGCGTTTAGGAACTCGAGTGTCGATATCTACATCTCGATTGCCCAGAGAATCTGAATCCGAACGGCATTCATGATCAAACTGTATTGATGTCGAATGTCTTGCGAAATCCAAACTGTTAGAGGGAAGATCAATGTGACAATCAGGTGACTTTGTAAATAAGGCGGCCGAATTTTGTACACTGGTTGTTATTCTCTGAGACACACAAGACAATTGTGTGGATGTTACTGTAACCAAAGAGTCATATAGGCCTAGTAGAATCCTTCCTAATGTTTTCTTAATAGCTTTTTTTATTACTGTTGCACTTGTCTGTGAAAATGACGAGTTCCTTCCAACTGACTGACGGGATCCGACACCAAGATAACCATGCGCCCTGTTCTGAACTTATGCAATACCATCTCGACAAGAGCACCGCCTCATGTCAATTAGTTCGATGACCTGGGCCTCTTTCAATCTTTCCAGGGAGTTGTAGTCGGCAGCATGATTTGCATTGCACAAACAGTATGTCTGATCCAGAGACGTGCAATCGTCTGCAGTATGGCTTTCCCGGCATAAACCACAACGGGCACTTGATCGTCAATAATTAGAGCTGTCTGTTCCACCAGCCCTGGACATGGTAGTGGTGGTAAAGATAAGGGTTCAACCCTCTATATTAATGGCCATGCCTTTGTCCCTGATGAGCGAACCATCCCTGCAAATGTTACTATGATTGTTTATGTCGCGACCCTCTCATTGTCTACAATCCTACTACACCTGCTCCTGAAGATATTAGGATTTCGGATAGAGTTAAGCATAGGTCCACATGGCGGTCTAGGCCTTTGCAGCAAACTAGAGGAGGAGCGACGATGGAGCTCATCGGCTGTGCAGCAAAGTTAGTGCATTTCAGCAGGTCCTGCAAGCGGGCCTGGTGTGGTCAACAACAGAGGATCTACCCACGGCCAAACTATTGGACCTAGGCTATGTGCTGGAAGTGCAACGAGACTTCTGGAAGCTCAGATTGAATGTCCTTGGAGTTCTTCATACGAATAACTCCTCCTTTCGTAGGTACCAAAGCCACAAGGAACGCTGCAGTTTCCACTGCGAAGCAAGAATTCCCCTGGTAGATCTTGCGGCGAAATGGAAGCAGACCAGAGGGTATCCCTCAGGCCCGGAGATTAACAGACATCACCTTGTCAATAACCACACTTTTTAAGAAAAGAAATAAGAAAGAAACAATAAAGTTTAGAAAAGACAGATAACCGCCGGCTACTTTTCAGCAAACGAGGATGAAGTCCGGACCAGGCACGGTAAGACTGCTCACGGAACCGTGGGTCCTAAAAAAGCCCCCCATCCTGCTGGTCCTTGTTAACCTTTCCGTGTTTCAACCACGCTTCTCCGTTTGACAGTTATTTCGCGCTGCTTCCCGCAGTTATACAAGACACAGCAGCATACGACGGCGAAACAGCACGTGATTTGCAGCAAATGCTTACGTATCATTTCTATAAGTCCCGCAGGCGATTCGGCGTGTCATTTTTCCCGTCCGAACGTGGGCCCGGAACTAAAAGCACCTAATTAGGAGGAAGTGACCTCACTTCATCAACAAGAAATACTCTTTTTCTCTCTCTCTCTCTTTCTCTCGGCGCTAAAGTGAAGCTTGTGTGATGCGTACTCTTTGTGCTGTGCGCTTTGTTTATTATGCGTGCGGTATGTTTAATCATGCCCGATGGAACAGATTGTGTTAATACTCGTGCTTGAAAAATCGAAACAGAACAGTAACTGATGAAACGTTCTGTGCTCCGCGGTACATCCGCTTACGGCAAAGGACGGGAGACTTTTTCTGTCTTCGTGGCACCTGATGCGCCGCTTCTGCAGAAGACTGACAGAAAATTAATTGAAGTGTGCGAAGGGCTACAGCAAAAGAGAAAACATGTGCGCGACATTTCGAGTAGCACCCGTGTCGGGGCTCCTTTCTGTCCTACACCGTGACCGCTACTAATGCGGAAATGTTGAGCAGGCTATAATGTTGCAACAAAGTATAAATGGAATGGTACTAATTATGGCCTGTTATGCTTTTATACACAAAGAAACACGTACACTATTTGCTCAGTGTCTTTTGGCGTACTTTCTGTGTTCCTGCGCTATGGCTGCACTGTTGTCAGCGCCAAAGTCGTAATGTAAGACTACGGCGAGAGCGTAAGGGCAATTATGTGTTTCATCCTGATTGGTTTGTCCAGAGAGCACAATTTTCTTCAAGAAAGTGAACTTGAAAAGTGCTTTTAGAAATGGGAAGAAAGAGTGCAGTTCTTTGCTAACTCCTTTATAGTTGCCTTCATTGTCCAGGTGCCGATTTCTTTTTTTGCACAATTCTCCTCGTACTGTTTCGAAGTTGAAAGATACGTGAACCACCTTATGTTCGCTGATTTCTCAAAGATGCGTTACCGATGATAGTTTTCGGGTTGAGAAGACAGCGCGAGATCCAAGATGACGGAAGTCTCTTGTGTAATTCACGTAGGTTCTTTTGTAGTCTGCGTTAAACTGAAGCTCAGACAGATATCTATAAAGACCCTCGCTGCCGTATTGTCTACAATTAAGGTAGCACTGGTCATCATCATGATGAGCCTATTTTTATGTCCACTGCAGGACGAAGGCCTTCCAGCGACGCCCAATTATCTCCCTTGCATTAGCTGACCCGAATTAGCGCTTGCATAGTTCCATATTTGATTACAGCACCTAATTTTCTGCCGTCCTTGACTGCGCTTCCATTCACTTGGCACAAATTATGCAATTCTAATGATCCACCAGTTACACAATTACCCTACGCATTATATGGCCTGCTCAGCTCGATCCCCCCCTTCACGTCAACTACAATATTGCCTATCCCCGTTCACTCTCTGGTCCACATGGTTCCTTTCCTGCCTGGTAACTTCAAGCCTAACTGTTTCCAGTTTTTCACTCTTCGCACTGTCCTTCGCTTGTTCTCGAGGTTTTTTGTTAGACCCGAAGTTTTCGCTCCATGCGTTGGAAACGGTAGAACGCAATGAATGTGTACTTTTCTTTACAACGACTGCGGTGTGCTCTCCGTCAGCATTTCGTAATACCTGCCATAGGCATACCAACACACGTTTATTCTCTTGCAAATTTCCTTCTCTTGATCAGGGTCCTCTCTGAATAATTCACCTGGATAAACGAACTTCTGTACGCCTTCTAGAAGCTCACGGGCAATCCTGAATGCTTGTTTTTTTGCCAGGCTACTGAACATTACCTGACATCTGCACGGTAATCTTCCACCCTACTTTTACACTTCCTTAGTTAAGGTCGTCGATCATTTGTTGCAATTTATCCACAGTGATACTGAAAAGGACAATGTCATGTGCAAACCGAAGGTTGCTAAGATATTCGCCGTTGATCGTCACTCTTAAGCCTCCCCAGTCTAATATCTTGAATACTTTTCCGGGGCATGCAATGAATAGCATTGGAGAGACCATGTCTCCGTACATGACCCATTTCTTGAAACGTAATTTTCCACTTTTATTTAGCGAACCAAGGTAGGTGTTTGCGGAATCTGAATATATTTCCCAAAATATTCACGTATGCCTCCTGTATTCCTTGATTACGCAATGCCTCTATGACTTCCGCCATCTCTACTGAATCAAATGCATTCTAATAATCTATGAAAGCCATATAGAGAGATTGATTGTACTCCGCAGATTTCTCAGTTAACTGGTTGACGACATGAATCTGATCTCCTTTGTGAAGCCAGCATGTTCTCTTAATCGAAGTGTTCCCCTGAATCTATTCGTATGGGTATTGCAATTTATCTGCGGCGAAATAAAGTCCACTGATAACAAGATGCGCGCAGTAGGATGCAGTAATGTAACCTTACTCAGGACTTCATAAGGTTGGTGCGCAAAATCAGATGTGTTATGGAGAAGCTGATGAGAACGCCTCCAACAACAGACTGAGGCAAGGCATGACATATGAGCCACATGATTTTAAGACAAAATGCTTACAAGAGAGCAATATAGCTCTTCATTCAGTGCAAGACGTGCACCACTTCAGACCGCACATGTCCGATCTTTATAGTAGACATGGAAACCCGGCAAATCTGTGAGAACTTCAGTGTCAGTGATGCCTGCAGTTAGCCATGTTTCTGTTATTAGCAACAGATTTCTGTTAGATGAAAATACGAGGTTCGAGTGAGCGTAACGTTTCGGGAGGAAAATTTGCGCATTCGTAAAAAATAGCTGAAAGTTCCAGGTTTGTTGATTTGGTATTCGCATGGGAAGAACTAGCTCTATTACAGAGTGACGACTGCTATAAAACTTACCTGACGGTCTTTGATTGGACATCAGGTGTGTAGCGTTTGACGTCCAAGAATTAGACAAAAAGTAATGCAAGCTTTTTTTACGGTCTTGCGACGGAAATAGACATGACATCTTCGGTTTTGCTTTTAGTCTGTCATTCAGTGTTCTTTTGCAGTGTAGAGAGTAGCATTTGTATCTTTTAAGCTACAACCAGCTACAACCAAAAGTTTTTTTGCAGCGGTCTCTTTTACCTGTCTCTACGCCAAAGAAGTTCTTCAACAGTTTTTTTCTTCCTTTTTCGACAACTTCAATTTTTTCGGCAACATTTTGCTGTTTCTGGGAACTACTCATACTGCAGCATTTCACTTTTGGTAAGCTTCTTCGCTGTCAGGCTCTGAAAATCGTCAGGCTATTCAAACAACTTTATTAAATGAGAATTAGTGATCTTGTGTTTCGATCGAACAGATCTTTTGCCCCTGATAGTTAACTGTGTTTTTAGCACTGGGAAGTAGAGGTGTGGTACATAATTATACCGAAAGAAATACTTCTGCTCTAAATTGATGTGTCTGCGTTTCACCTTTTATTATTAAAAAAATAGCATTTCTGTTCGAAAAAGT
This sequence comes from Dermacentor andersoni, assembly GCF_023375885.2. NCBI lineage: Eukaryota > Metazoa > Arthropoda > Arachnida > Ixodida > Ixodidae > Dermacentor > Dermacentor andersoni. The sequence continues at coordinate 93,987,077 of NC_092822.1, read as the reverse complement.
TGAATTTAATTCACGCATAAAAATTCTAGGAAACGCTCATACAGAAAAATGCACCATCCAATCACAAAACAGCTCTAGTTTATTCAGGCGAAGAACAAGCATGCTGTCGCAGAACTAATTGAAGACCGCTTCAAGCTTGGAGATATCACAACATATCGCAGGCAAGCTGATGTTGATGCTGACATGGATGGATGGATGGATGGATGGATGGATGAATAACTTTCTTTAGGTCCGTCGGTGAGAGCGATTAGCGCGTTTTGGGTCGCTCCCACGCCTGGACAGAGGCCATGCCCCTCCGCCGCGTCGCGGGCCCGATGGACAGCCCAGAGCTGTGCTTCAAGTTCCGAGCTGCGTAGAGCTCGGTCCCACTCTTCCTTGGTGATCCTGGCCCCCGTTGCCAGGCGGTAACCCCAGAGCATGTGAGCAAGGCTAGCTATATCTTAACAAAAGCAACACGCATTGTGAGGGAGCTCGCCCGGAAAATTGTGCAGGAAGGCCGGGCATGGGTAGGTGCCAGTCTGAGGCTGCCATTATGTGACTTCTTGTGCTTTATTGGGTGCTTTGTGCGGCAACGGCGTGGTTCTCTTTAACCTGTAGTTCTGGGCGATATCGTTGTAAGTAACGAGGGGGTCGCGCTCGCTCACCCATCCTGCCGAGAGGGAGTCCGGGCTCGCACAGTGAGTTAGGTCTCGTGCGGCCTCGTGTGCCGTCTCGTTGAGGTTAGGGAGCGGCCCTTCTAATGGTCCCATGTGTGCCGGGAACCAATAGATGTAGTGCGGGTTGAGTTGTCGATTACCGAGTATCCTGCCGACGGTCGCGAATATATTCCCTGTTCTGAAGGACAGAATTGCCGTCTTGGAGTCCCAGTATATCAAGCTTTTATCGTCTTCTGGAGTGCAAGGCTGATGGCCACCAGCTCGGCCACCTCAGGTCTATCAGTGCGCACCGTGCACGCGTTGATGACTGTGCAGTTTTTGTTGACCACCGCTGCTACATAGACTCGTCTGCCAGGATATTTGGCGACGTCCATAAAGCAGCATGCTTTTCCGGAAGCGGCTGCCTATCGGAGGAATGCTTTGGTTTGAGCAAGTCTTCGGTCGATTTCGGGCTCTGGGTTCATATTCCTGGGCAGAGGGGCTGCCCTAATCTTTTATGCGTTGCATATTGCAATCACTCAGTTCAGCCCTTGGGCGCGGCCGGGCAGCCACCATTGACCTTTAGCGCAACCACGTGACGTGACGTCACGACAGCCGGAGGAAAAGCTGGGCCCCGACCAAGGAGGATATATAAAAATTGCTGGAGTGGAGAGAGCGCGCTCCGACTGAAGCCTCCGTCCGCCATCTTACCAGAGGCAGAAAGCGCGCTCGGCGCCGGCGGCACCGGCTCTCGCTGCTGTTTTCGTGAGTTGGTATGCAGTGCAATTTGATGTGAGGGGCATGTAAACACCATCGATTTGATTATGGTTGCCTCTTGCGTTGCCTACGGATGTGCGAACAGGCTGAAGAAGCGTTGTGGCCTCACGTTTCACCTGTAAGTACACGAGAACACGTTCATTGAGCCACTACGCTCGCGTTGCCGATGGATGTCAACTGATAAGTTGTGTGTGTGTGCGCAACGACTAATAGTCCTGGAATTGCCGACAGGTTTCCAAAAGATCCGGAGCTGCGGAGCCTGTGGGAGTGGGCTGTTCGCCGTGAAAGGTGGCATGCGAAAGATGTAGATCGCCTTTGCTGTGTGCATTTCGCGCCGGAGTGCTTCGACCGCACCGGACAGACAACACGACTGCGTGCGGGTAGTGTTCCTTCTGTGTTCCCTGCGTTTCCGGAGCATCTACAGAAGCCCGCGAGTATGTTAGAACGTCGCGCGATGTATTTGTGGCGGTCTCGTTTTCGTTGAGAAGAAGTGACTGTGATAAGCCGGATAAAAATCAACACTGTGTGCCCTGCCAGCTGCAAAAGCGAGAAATGCGACTGAGTTTCTCGAGCTCATTAGACCGCGGATGTCGTTTTCAACTAATGTCATTAAATTTACCATTGTCACAGCTAATGAAAGGCATTACCTTTGAATGACATTCTATGAAAATTACACCAAATTTGCCGTCTGGCAGGGTCGCCTCAGCTAAACTGTAACCATGACATTGGATAGAGACCGCTATTGCGCCTAGATTTTGCACAGCTTCAATTTTTTTTTTTCATTTTCATAGGATAAAAAGTACGAAAACTGCTACTCAGAACCGTAGGCTGGAGATGCGGCTCCAGTCTGCAAATCTGTTCAGTAAGCGCGCGTCGGTGGTGACGTAAAGAGATCTAATTAATATGCAAGCTCAGATGCTAAACAAAATAAACAGGCTAATGATTTGAAAAGATGCTTAAGCAAAATTTGAAAATACCATACATCCACCTTTATGAAGCAGTAAGTTTTGGTAGCAAACGAGGCATAGCTTTACAACTGCTCTTATTTTTCTCTGACTTGAGACTCATCAGATGTACATATGGCGTCTATTTCAGGTGAAAAGGAAGCGTCCAGGCCGCAAGCATGAAGACTGGTTCCAGAAACTGGAGGACCACATCCTTGATCTTGATCCACTTGATAACTATATTTATATTTTGTGCAAAAAATCGCTGAAGAATATATAAAAGTGAGAATACACCACATGACGAAAGAACGAAACTGTGAACTGATCAAAAACAAAGTGAGACCACTTTTGTCGAGGGTGATTATTTTCAATCACCAGTAGGGTGTTTGTCATGGTGTTCTTGACTGTATATGAGACTTTCTCCTTAATATCTGCTCATTTGAACTTCCTTCTGCGTATCAGTTGGCTGCTGGTTGATGGTAAATAAACGACTGCAACTAGAACCACACATTTGCATTCCTTTCTAAATGGGAGCAGCTGCATCAGCAAAGCGAAAAAGCGCGAGCGCAGCTGCATTACGCTTTTCTCCTTAATATTTGTACAGTTACACTGCCTTTTACATGCCAGTTTTCTGCTAGCTGATGGAAAATAAATGGATATAACTAGAACCACTCGTTTTTGTTGCTCTGTAAATGCGAGCAACGTCATCCGCAGCGCGGAAAAGCACGAGCGCGGCAGTGCTAAGCTTTTCTGCTTAATATTTGAACTGGCAAACTGCCTTGTACATGCCAGTTTCCCTCTGGTTGAAGAAAAATAGACGTTTAATACTAGAACCGCTCGTTAGCGTTGCTTTGTAAACGCGAAAAAGCGCGGCTGCGCTATGCTTTTCTCCTTAATATTTCAGCAGTTAAATAGCCTTCTTCACGCCAGTTGGCTGCTACAGTTGATGGGAGATAACCGTTTACAACCAGAAGCACTTGTTTTCATTGGTTTCTGAATGCTAGCGCCTTCATGAGCAGCGCGAAAAAGTAGAAGCGCGGACAGGCGCGGTTGCGCCGTTGCCTTTTGCCTCTGGTAAGATGGCCGCCGGCCGTTCGGCGCGGCTTCACCCTTGCCCATAGGCGCGTATAGGCGGCTTCCACTCCAGCAGGCTTTATATATCCTCCTTGGCCCCGACTCGCGCGGTCGCGCGCGGCCGCAGCCGCACGGCCGCCTCGATCACGCGCGCACGGCGGGGCTCGTGCGCGCGTGATCGAGGCGGCCGTGAGTTAATATAATTGCTTGTTTCTACTCACTCTAGATGGCGCCATCAGTGTAACAAAGACTTTGTCATAGGTGTTTTCACTCTGAATGAAAATGGAGATCGAAAGGAAACGATGGTTGGCCGCAATGGCTGTTGTTTTGTCCCAAATGGACACGAATGGTGTCAGCAGCGATGAAGCTGTTTCAGAAAGATCCCAAAGCCGCGCTTGTTGCCAGACTGTAGAGCACGCTAGGCTAAATCCGCAGCATTCGACCCCCAAAATCCGGATGCGAAAAATAGCTCGGCATTTTCCGTCCGTGGGGGTCGCGGACGACGCGCGGACGGCACAAATCCGTGACGCGTAGTCACGTGATGCGCAGTCCGTCGCGAAAAAGACGGATTTCGTCCGTCGTGTGGATCCACCAATGTCCTTTTCCCGACGGCTGCTTGAGCCCCGTTGATAAGCCGCGCTAGTCCGCGCCGCGTGGCGACTTAACTGCCATATCCGCCCAGACCTTACTCACCGTGTGGCCAGCAGTGGCCCACGTTTCATCAATATATCGTATCTTGCGCCCTTAATTCTTGTACCGAGCAATCTCATAAAGATAGTTGTGCTCCCCCCGCAACAAGTCTTCGCGCTCGATGAGCAAGTAATTTCTCCCGCGTTTCTCGCTCTCCAAGGAGATATCCAGGAGGTGGCGGCGGATCGCGCACGGCTGGAGGGTCGGCAGATTATCTAGGTATGCGGATGCGATTATGCGATATTATGCACGGCTGGGATTTCGTTGCAGCGGAAAAATTCGTGAGATCAATTTCTTAGTGCCGTCACTGGGAAGCTGTCGTAAGTATCTGGCGCCTCTTGCAGCCTTCACCTTTGGGCCGCTTCTGCGGCGGCGTCTGTAGTTCGTCGTTTTCTTTTTTTTTTTTTGCAGTGAGCCTGACATCAACAACTTTACCTAAGCTCACACCGGTTGCAATATTTGCTGAGCGCCACTGCAGAGGACATTCCCTGGTTTGAACAACTGAATGGGCGTTGTCGGAGAAGCCTGGCACGTCTGAGGCGTACCTGATGACGGCAAAGTCGACGGAGGCGAGCTCGATGAAGCAGGAACGGTATTCGCATAATCGCGCTCAGCGAGAAAGGCTTCCGGAGGAGAGACGTCCATGTTGGAAACTAAGCCCCGAATACATTTGTGCAGGTAAAATTTTTTTTGTGATGCAGTAAACGATAATAATAATTATTATTATTCAATATAAACGTCTATTGCAAAACTTAACAGTTTTCGCAGTGTTCTACAAAACTGTGACAAATGGTGGCTTTTCCTTCTTGTGAAGATGTGTGGCACAGGCTGGGATTTTGCGCCGCAAGTGTTTTGCAAGATTTAGCCTTTCACCGTTCCACTGTAATACACGGGTGAAAACACATAAAATAAAGCGAATACAACTCTTTTTGTAGTTAACGCCAAATTTAGATAATATGGAAAGTTTGAAGTACGGCGTATTTGCAACCTCGCGGAGAAAGAGTCGCTGGCGGTTATGATGGCGTGGGCAGGGCTTCACTGCAAACTTAGTTGAATCTGTCTATGGTCACTGCAGTGATTTGTTCAGAGGAAAAAGACAAACTGCACGCATATGGTTAGAGAGGTCGAAGGTATACGACGACTCAAAAGCTGCTTTACCTGCACACGTTTCATGGCTGGGCAGAGACCCTATGACAGCTGAAAAGGCCCACCCTTTGACACGTTAGGGAAAGGCGATGACTGGAGGGATCTGAGCAGAGGGGACCTTTCACCCAGGACAAGCAGAAGTGTTCCACTCTCCCGGAATGTGGACAGGCCTTAGGCGACACAAGGAATTCGTCATGAACACCACCGTCGAAAGCACAAAAGGTGTCCGGGTAGTTCGGCAAACTTGGGCTGCGCTCATGATACGTCCAGCATCTGATGACACGGTTGCCAGAAGTGTATGGTTGTGCGAGCGGGCTCTCGAGGTTTTTGAAGCGTGATTTATTTCTGACAAGTAAAGAAAGAACCAAATAAAAGCTGGAAACGCAGCTTGAAACAGGCTCAGCCCCCTAATGTTACAAGGCTTCGCAGTTCGAAGCTAAAAGGCGGCTTCTAGAAAAATACATAACTTTGCAGAAGGCAAGACGAACCTAGTTCAATATACAAAAATAAAAAGAAAGATTTCAAAACTATGAAATTTCACGTGATTTCACGCATCACAAAGCTGGACACAGGGAGAAATCATGTATTAAACGATAAAAATTTCGACAAAGCAAGAAATCTTGTTGTCAATACATAGAAAGCAGCAATGCAAACTAATGTGTACCGATTAATTCTAAGCGCCATATTAACTAGGTATATCTGTCTTGCTGACATGCTTAATTTAGGATCACCAGTCAAGTAATCCGAAATATTGTGTGTCTGACGTGTTGTATCGGTTCTATATTGCTGGTCAGCTAGGAACTTGTACAGCTGCTGTGGCTTCAGCGAACAAGGCAGTATCGCTCGCATGTTGGTCAGAACGCGCCGGCACCTTGGAATATGAACCAGCTCTAAGGAAATGCAGAAAATAGGCTGCTAGTACTTAGGTAGGGCGTGAGAGCTGGCTTATGCAGCTTTGCTGTCTCTGATGTATCAGCTGCTCATTTTGCATTGCGATTGATATTTTCAAGCAACGCATCATCTGCCACGTGCACATAATGCTCGGGCTGTCACCTCGTGCTAGCGAATGTAAGAAAATTCATGCTTACAGCCATTCCTTCCCCATGCACATCTCTGTCTGGTGGCACCAACGCTGGCCCAGAGCCTGCCAGAGGGTTGCCTCAGAGGCCACAATCGAATAGAGGCTGTTTCTGGTGTATCCACACGACGGACGGCTCCGCGCAAATCTGTGCCGCGGACGCTTATTCCGCCGCCCGTCCGGCTGCGAAGCGCATCCTGACGACGGACGGACTGAGTAGACGACCGCGCCGCAAAAATAAAGATGGCGGCTACGTCCGAAGCGACTGCCGTCCGCCTCGATCCTGTCAAGTCGTCGTCGTCCACTGTGTGGCCCGTAACTTTCAAACTGAGGATTGTATTTGGTTGAAATTTGTGTCCAGAAGCTTCGACAGCAATGTATTCGTGATGAGTGGAGATCGTTTCCGAAAGCAATACTCAGATTCTCGGCGTGTAGGCTTAGAGTGGCGGTATTGGCTGAACATGGCCTCGAAGATGTTGCGGCGGCCCGGGCGGATCTCAGTGGCCGTAAGTTAATATAATTGCTTGTTTTTACTCACTCTAGATGGCACCATCGGTGTAACAAAGACTTTGGCATAGGTGTTATCACTCTGAATGAAAATGGAGATCGAAAGGAAACGATGGTTGGCCGCAATGACGGTTAGTTTGTCCGAATTGGACACGAATGGTGTCAGCAGCGATGAAGCTGTTTCAGAAAGGTCCCAAAGCCGCGCTTGATGCCAGACTGTAGAGCATGCTAGGCTAAATCCGCAGCATTCGACCCCCAAAATCCGCATGCGAAAAATAGCTCGGCATTTTCTGTCCGTTGGGGTCGCGGACGACGCGCGGACGGCACAAATCCGTAACGCGTAGTCACGTGATGCGCAGTCCGTCGCGAAAAAGAAGGATTTCGTCCGTCGTGTGAATCTGTGCGAATCTCGAAGGTGTTGTCGCTGCAGGTGGCTGCTTTTGCTTGCTTTTGCAAGATGGCGCCACAATAGAACATCACCCATGCGCCCTCTCGCGGTTAGGGATTATTTTTGTATATTTTCTCGCTCACCAGCTCATGCCTTAGCAGGTGCCAGGTCGTCGTGCGCGGTGGTGCGACGCGACTCATGTTGCCTCTGAGTGCAAACGATGTAAACCTCGAATGACGCCATGTAGCTTGCCCTCGCCGGTCCTGAAGGTTTTCCACCTGTGATTGTGGAGTTCCCGTGAAGATCATTTCCTCGTCATTTTCATCTTTCACGTGCTGCCGTTTTCACGAGGTCGGGTAAGTGCAGTCTTACTTTGTCATCACTTGCTGTGCAGTGAATGCATATTTATTTTTATTTTCCTTTATTATGCTGCATGCACAACGAATGCAATAAGCTCTATCCGCGAGACGGCGGCGGAATCAACAGGGCCGGCGCGCCATATTGCTCTTCGTGTCATTTCCGCAGTGAAAGAGACACACTGCCACAATATCTTGCTCGAACTTGTGATGCGTATTGCGGAAGCCACCGTGCAGATTTAATCAGTGGACCATGCGTTAACGCGCAAGAGGTGGTGCTTCTTGCCGTAGGTGCTTGCCTATTTAAGAGAAAGTCTACTATGGTTTGTGCGTGAAAAAGAAAGTGGCGGCATTATGTTCGAGTGTTCAGTGTTTGGCCGCAAGAGTCACGCAAGAAACAAGCCGTGCGATCAGAAAGTTGTCCAGCTTAGGTTCTCCATTCCTCGGCTGATCAAGCATCGCTGCCAGAAAACAGCAAGGGCTATCAGCAACGAAAAGCGTAGAGAGGTTTGCCGCATGAACCACCGGGGACACGGATCACACCTTGACAAATTAAGAAGTCTCCGGTAAACAGTGCGTTTTTCGGGAAGCCTGTTGCGGCAGTACAAGACTGTCGCCACAGGCTGTCATAATATGTTTTTTCACGTGGTTACTTTTGTTGTGTTGTTTTCTCTTCATGTCACATGGTTCGCGGAGTGTATGAGTAGGCATCTGAGTCACAAAATAAACCATCAGTTGGAAGTTAGCGCCGACCCTGTTCTGCGTCCATTTTCATTGCCCATTCCACCTTCCTTTGTTTGGTCGTCCTGAGCTGCGATACAAGCCTAAAAAAACCCTTCCTTGCGTTCTCCCATACCGGACCTCGAGAATCGCGTGATGCATACGTCACGGGCCTAGCCTACCTTTTCAAAATTTCCTGTGCCTCTTCCTTCGAATTTCCTTTTGCTGCTGCTGATATCGGCACACCGCGTCGGGGGGGGGGGGGGGGGGGGGAGGGGAGGGTGGTGGTGAAGAGGGGGTCAGAGGGAATTGGAGAGGGATATTGGCTCGGCAAACCAACACCTCCTAGTCAAGAAGGCCTGAGTGCTTGGCGAGTGACGTCCCGGAGAACAGGCCATCGGCACGCTCGGGGATAGGGGTTGAATGAAGGGATCGTGGCTTGGTTCACCTAGCAGCCATATGCTTTTGCTGACCACTGCACACTGTCTCTTCAGTCTAAACTGCGGAATGAGCAGCAGGCACCTTACAAAGCATTTATTTAGAGGCACAGATACAAAACTGCTTTGTAAAACATGTGCAGGTATTGATTCCAGCAGGTTTTTATAGCGTCGCGCTTTTTCGTCTTTGTAATAATAATAATAATAATATTTGGGGTTTTACGTGCCAAAACCACTTTCTGATTATGAGGCACGCCGTAGTAGAGGACTCCGGAAATTTTGACCACCTGGGGTTCTTTAACGTGCACCTAAATATAAGTACACGGGTGTCTTCGCATTTCGCCCCCATCGAAATGCGGCCGCCGTGGCCGGGATTCGATCCCGCGACCTCGTGCTCAGCAGCCCAACACCATAGCCACTGAGCAACCACGGCGGGTTTTTCGTCTTTGTAATGTACGTTGTTTGTGCATTATAATTATTATTATTTATTATACCCCACACATCATGGTTTTTATGGCGCGGCAATGATGAACGTAACGCCCTCTATTAGCTTCGCAATTGCGCATGAACAATATAATTGGGGACACATGTACTTATTGCAATCTAGATTATGCTTAAATGAATAATTTCGCTGTCGACGCACTAATTACCACAGTGCGCTAATTTACAACAACTCGAATAAGTATAGAAACAGAATATAATACATTCGTGCAGCTATTTACAAGGAAACAGCTGCCTTATTGCGCAGAGTTTCAGCTTTTCTCTTGCTTGCATTAGCATTGGCATTCAATATTTTGTCATTAATCTTGCAGCAGTAGTTCTTCAATAAAATATTCGTGCTACACAGCAAAAGTTGCCTTAACACAAATTGACATTTGTGTCTCGCAAGCGTCGAACTCTGAGGAATCATCACTGACGAGCAGTTCAAGCGTGAGGTCAGTGACTAAACGACGTTGGTTTGGCAGATTAGTAAATTCCTATTCCTAAATGTAGACTTTTTGCTTGTTATAAATTGCATCAGGTCTTCTAGGTTTAGAATCTTATCTGCTTCCTTCTCCTTGCTGAAGGCTTCAGCAGACGCTTCACGCGCTTTCTTCAAAGAAGCAGCTTCAAGATGCATGCGATTGGAATCAGAATCGTCCCTCGAGGTGCTTGGCTTCGAAAGATAAGGTGGACATTGAGAAAACTTTGATGGGACTGCGCCTGGACGAAGACGCAGGCGTGAGAGCGGTGCAGTGACGGTGTGCCTTGTAAAGTCGTCGAGGTTAGGGAACTCCCGCACGATGTCGGCCTCAATGAAGTGAAGTTCAGAAACCTAGAAGGAAGTTAAAAGTTGTTCTAAATTTTATTCTAACATTCCTGATTTAAAGGAACTTTCTGTAATTGAGCAAATAACCTTCCCGTATTTTTCAAAAGTAACTATTTAAAGAAGTGCTGAACATATTACCCTGGAGTGCGGCGATACAATGAAATCTGCACGTGGTATCGCCCTAATCCAGGCACTCTGGGCTTCTTCATCTTGCGGAAACTTGAAGACGTGATTTTTCTCCCCCGATTTGTAATTGCTCCGGCAATTGGGCACGCAGCACTTATTAGGCCTACCTTGGCATGGCACTCCACATTCCGGGGGAATGAAGACTCGCGGTACACACAATCGCAAGCACAGCACACGTGTTGAGACTGCATGCAAAGGTCACCTCTAGAAAAAAAAAATGTGCGTGCGGAAGCATGCGGTAGCATGGCCGAGCATGCCGGGACTTGTTTAACCGCCAAGCTATTCGAGGAGGGGCACGGCTCTTGGAACTAGTAGAATTCTAGCCGCCGTCGTCGCCTCGGTCTTCTTCGAATAGCCAGAGTTAACTATTGTATATCTTCCGCGCTTGTTTTTAACACGTGCGCGGCGCTATTACATTCGCAGCGCGCTGCACGGAGCTTCTATGTTGGCCTCTTCTGCGTGACGTGGCTCAAGGGGAGAGGGTCAACCACAAGGCCTTAACTTCTCTAGAGGGTGTTGGGCAAACTGGCATGCACCCTACCCCGTCGAATGCGCATTATGCCCTCTGCAGCTCCCTAAGCTTCGTCACATTAGCATCTTGCCAGGTGTAATTATCCGTGACTCCCCTCAAAAGCATTGGAGAAACTGCATTGTTTCCTTTTCCACGAACGCGCCAGTCCAGGGGGCACGTAAATAGAGCTATAGGGAGGAGGGAGGAGAAGTGCCAGTTCGCATACAAGTTAGGGGGAGGGCTGACGTGGATAAGCTCAAGTTTTAGGCACGGTACAGTACGTTCCTGCTATTTCTGAAAAATTAACGCCATGCAAACATGTCAAGCGGAAAATTACGCCGGGCGTGCGGAAGCAGAGCCGCATAGTTTAATGTGCACCGAAGAGCGTGGTGACACTATGGAAGCGGTCGACCATCGGATCAACACTTCTGTGCCTGCCGATGTAGCTTTGCGGCCACGACATTGCTACAGGTCGCGGATTTTATCCGGACCGCGACAGCCGCATTTCGACGTGGGCGAACTAAAAAAAAGCACGTGCAGTTCTTCTTTCGGACATGTAAAGAACATCATGGTGTCAAAATTAATCCGGAGTCCGCCACTACGGCGTCCCTAATAATGTGATTCTGGTTTGGCACGTACAGCCCCATAACCCAATTCAAGTTGAATACGTCTGCCACGATGCGATGTGCAGTGTGATGCACTGACAATGCTCAACCCTCTCAGAGTTCATGAAATGTGGCGCACAACAACGCCTCAACAAAAACACCTCTCCCTGTGTGTTCTGTGTAATACGCAATCAAACATCAGTGGTGCACAAAAGGTAACGTTTAACATTTACTCGCCACACTCGTTTGTAGACTAAACCTTGACATTAAGCTTTCGACATCAACATCATCTCTAATTGTCGTCAATAGAAGCAACCAGCACAGAAAGCTTCGCTTGCATCGAATCCCATAGTGCTTGGGATATGCATAATTTTTTTTCTCCTCGTTCTTTCTTTTTTTTTTTTTGCGGCGCGCTTTCCCTGAAGGCCTCACGTGCGAGCCATTGCGATTGTCTCGTGCCGCGCAGTGCAGGACTTTGCGCACTGTGCACGAGCACACCTGACTAACGGTATAAGTCAGTGCTACACGAATACTGAGGCAGACACGCGGATCACTGAGCATGATACCGCGCTGGAATGCGGTAGAAAACGACATAGTTTCGGTGTCTGCACGCATGACTGCACGACATGGCAACAAGCAGACGAAACGGAAGTGCATCTCTTTTGTTGCTGTGCGAATCAAAACAAAAAACATGCAGACATTTATTGTTTCTCTAGGCTTTAATTCGCCTGTTCAAGCAAGATATTACATAAATATCAGATGATGCCTTGAATTATTGAAGTGACGTGTCACCACGAGCCCGGTCAGAGTGCAAACACGTGTACGTCATCCTCCGGCTTGGAGCGCGGCGGACGCGAGGTAAAGGGGGAAACGGCGTTCGATTTTACATTTCAGGTCTTCCCGCGGCGTGTAGCGATGTAATACTTTGCAGACACGATTGTTATCGCGCAATGTATGCCCTGTGCTTGTCAGCTCAAAGTGGCGAGACCTGGTGAGGGGCCCTTTAAGGGAACAATCTCTTTAAAGTGGTTGGCGAATGTTCGAAGTTTACAATGCGAAGAAAAATGCTTCACTAGTTATCCGTATTCCAAGAGAAACATTGGTATTTTCGAATATCAAGAAATCACCAAATACATCGCAACAATCTACTGTTAAATTGGCGGTCCCACTTTGGCCCCACGAGCCCTCGGTTTTCAGCACTATTGGAGCAACCATGGTGGCTGTTCTACTGGGATTATAACGTTGCAGTATATATAAGTAAAGAGCTTATTTCTTGATCATTCTAAATATACTCATTATAAACAAGTGGACTTATATAGTCTACAAATAAATGTCCTAGAACAAGCAACATACACGGTTTTTGCTGTCTCAGTTGTGACCTAAGTATCTGCGGCACTTACTGCATTGCAGCTTCCTCTAGCTTTAGGACATATTTATCTGTTGCCTTGCTGTAGCAAAATAATGTGTAGTTTTTACCTTCTGGCCAATTTGATTTTGAATATTGACATATATATCAACTTCTGCTTGCGGCAAATTTACTGTAAAAGAAGCTAAATACAGGAGAAATTATATCGTTAAATTTTCATTTAGGGCGCAAACTGATGTGCCTTTATTAGTTTTCCTATTGATACGAACGAAATAATGCAACATTCAGAATTCTGCTCCTACTTGGACCTATCTGACATTAAGGTCCTCAAGATACTAAGCTGCGTTTTTTTAATGAGATAAATAAGAAGCCCGAATTCAATATCCCAACGGATGCTTTTCAAATGAAGCGAACAGAAACGGGGTGCGGAACGTCTGAATTTTACGATTTTTCTTCCGTTGGTAACATGGATCAAGTCGAGAGTTTTCAAATCGTACCATAATCTAAGGACTCCTAGCTCGCACACTAGAAGCTATGACCATTTGTTAGTGCAATACACTATGACACGTCGGCGCAACTTGTCCACGATATATATATATATATATATATATATATATATATCATATATATATATGAGGCTAGGTCGCTTGGCGGTGTTCTTGCCCAATTTCACATAATCAGGCAGGAAACAAGCCATCGGCTCCACAATCTTGTTAGTAGAATATGATTCGCGCATATTTCACCACATCTGCTTCCTTTGTCATGTCGCCCAGGGTTCGCAATGCTTCAAACAAGGGTAATTTTGCAGATCGCCGTCATCAAAATGCGGCCGGCACGGCCTCGTGTAGAACTAGTGACCTTGACTTCAGCAGCGGACACGTGCCTCACACGAACCGATAACATTTTTCTAAAAAAATATGGGGAAGAAATTCTGTTGGACACACGTTCAAGCATCATCGCACTGAGCGCGTAGCTGGCTTGGACACGCCAGTTTGTGCACCTGACAGGTGGCAGCCGTATCAGTGCTAATTTCTGAAACCTCTCATGAAAAGTATTCTCGCGCTAGTCATAATTCATCCGCGTCGAGAATCATCTTGTCGAGGCTGTCGGCCCTTTCACCGTAATCGTGCGAGCCGTGACCGAGGGGTGTCGCGGGGTGAACGGCCGATCACAACAGCCTGTACACCGGCTCGAAAGGGGGCAGCTCATCGGTGCCCATTGAAGAGGCCTTGGCCGCTCAGCAGGCGCAGCTCCGGCTCGAAGTCCCAGGCTCGCCAGGAGGATCGAACAGCCGATCACAACAATGCGTTATTCGTTATTTTATGCTAGTCTATGGTGGCTAGAAGGGAGAGGTGACGCCAACGGCGGATGGAAGCCGCTCCTCCATTTCAAGCCTGGCGTAGGTGGCGCTGTTGGCCGTAATGCGATGCATGGTACGCGCCGCTGGCTTCGAGCATACGCAAGGACGCAGGCCTGCCGTGCACGCAACGCGTCGGCCTTTCAGTGATGTTGTTGCAAGCAATGGTTTAGCTCATTAAACGCCAGTCGAACGTGACTACGGCTGACAGAATGCAATTTTACGCCGTGGTGGTGCAGTGTTAGGGCGCCAGATTGTTGTGCCCAAGGATGAGGGATATGGCCTCCCGGCCGCGGTGGCCGCTTTTCGATGGAGGCGAAAGACAAGGCGCCCGTTTGCTGTGCGATGTTAGTACACGTCAAAGAACCCCAGGTGGTCGAAATTTCCAGAGTCCTTCATGCCTCCATTACGGCATCTCTCATAGCCTGAGTCACTTTGGCACGTGAAACCCCCAAACAAAACCATTAAGATCGAGTGGGTGCCTCTGCAATACATCTGCAGCGTAACACATCGGCGTATCTAAAGCGTTACTCGCGAATCCTTTCAGTTTCAGGAATTGAAGGGTCCGAATGAGTCCCGTGTGGTCAAGATAGTGCGAGATGAATGATAGGTGGGACACCCCATAGAACCCATAGTCTAAGCAAACAGCTTGGCCATGCTAGGCCTCATGGCGGCGTTAGTCGGTGTTTTTCTTTTTCCTTTTTGTTTTTCTTGCAAGAGAAGGAAATCAAGGCTGCTTTTTGCGTATTATATTTCTTTAGTGTTTTTCGTTCAGTGGTCTGCAAAGAACTCACCTATTTTGCGAAAGTTGTGTCCTCCCAAATCGCCGTCGTATTCTTTACATGCGAAGCCCTTCGGCTAATATGCCTAGCAAGCTATGAAGGCAATGCAGAAGAACGAAGCATATATGTATCATGTTGGTTTCAACCACAGTGATCGTTGTGTTGGGCGAGGACATCAGCCTCATAGAGGAGGCAACTGTAGACGTAACAAATTTTACTACACTTGAAAGCGTGACAACAATGCCAGTAACATTAAATTTGGTTTGACTAGCATCATTTCAACATGCAAAAAATCAATAAAACAGATTGGATTTACGAATTAGACGAATATCGCATACGTTAAGCAATATGAATCTTACGATAAGGTAGTGATGAAATGATTTCAGTGTTCGTAAAAAAATGATGCTGGCTCTATAGCTGACTCTTGCAGTCAAGAAGCGGTCTGTTAAAAAGCTCAGGTAGTGAATCACTCTTTTTTTCCGTGACAGTGAAAGATATTTTGTGACGACGTTTTTCTTTTCCCTCTTACCAATGCTCTTGATTCTGTGCTGAATTGTGGGTATCGGTGCAGTGTCGAAATGTCATTAGGTTTGCAGGTTCCTTACTTAACTCTTACTTGCTTTGGCTGTACAATGAGTGCACAGTTTCATCGCTGTGCTCGTGTTTTTGACATCTGCTATTCTCACTGCGGGAGTCTCGGTTTTTGTGTCGTGCAGAAGACTCCTTGAGAGCAGCTACAGCAGGGGCGCCAAACCAGCGTCTTCCGAGATGTTCCCCGATTTTCCCAGCTCCGGCTTATCCCAGGCCATGCCGCCACCAGCTCCTTGGACCAACCAGTGCAACAACTCGTTCCACCAGCCAGCTGCTCCTACGGCCACCGTCATTCACGGGGGCGACTCAGGGACTGCCCCTTCCTCGACGGCCGGATCGCCTTACCAGCATCCCTACCATCGGCACGTGTTCATGCCTGCCAGAGACTCGCACCAGTCGATCGATGTCGCGAGCTACGACCTGCGTTCTGCCTCAACGTCCGCGACCTCACGAGGGTTTGCACCCAGTGCCTTCGCTGCAGAAAGCGGCCTTCAGTTGCCGCAGGATTTCCAGCAGCCTGGGATGAGCAGCCACCACATGACGACCCCTTCCCACGCATCGGCTGCGACCCCGTCGAAGACTCTGGCCAGTTCCGAGACCGCGATGGTGACCCAGCAGGCCATGATGCCATCGCCCGTCATTCAGGAGCTGCATATTCCTGAGTGGCCGGCCCATGAGCCGCACACGTACCTTCCCTCCCTGGCCACGCTGTTTCATCACGAGGCCATGTTACATTTTGCCACGACACACATCCAGCCCACTCAGTCGGCTCATGAGCAGCCTACTGACATTTCAAGCCAGCAACAGAGCGCGCCGAGTTCAATGACAGCCCAGCAGCAGGACAGCGTGAGTGGCCAAACGAGTCAATACGATCAGAAGCAACAGCACCAGCAGCATCACCAAATTCAAGTTCCCGGCGAGCTGAGAGTGCAGCAGATGCAGCATACCGACTGTTATGGCACGATGGCACAGCAGCGCATTCAATCCACCCAGGCGCAGAGCGTGAACGACCACAATATCACGCCTCCGATGTCTTCAGACTACCAGATGATGGCGCCGCAGTCAGACCTACACAGCAGCACAGCCTGCGGTGGCTGTGCTGTCGGACTCCACGCGAACGGCCAACCCATCTTTGGGCTGTATCGTCTCAACGATCTCCCTGCGGTGCCGGATTCTCTGCTCCACCATCAGCAGCAGAGATTTGACACGTCCGCTAACTCCACGATACAGCAGAACTTCTCGCAGTTGCAGTCTACATCTCCCGAGGCGAGCACGGAGCAGTCTGATGCCGAGGGGGCCCCACCCGAAGCCGGCGTCGCGCCAGGAGCTAAGACCGCAGACGCAAACGAAGCGTTGCAGAGGAACGATACTCGGTGAGTCAAATATACCCCCCCAGTTGAGTTCGTTTAAGTAGTTTACTTTTTTAGTGTAGGTTGGCAGATTAAGTTCTGAGCCGCATTCCAACATGGGTGCAGTGCAAACAGGCTGGTGTACCTATGGTGCATTGAGATGGTTCTCTGAGAGCACTGTGAGAGCGCTTGTTGTCGTTGTCACGTATGAGCAAAACGTCAAATCGTATTCTGTAAAGTAGCGACAGACACCATAGATCATTGCCGTCGCTCCCTCACCCGCGGCGCTGTCTTCTTTTCTCATCGCTGTCGCTGAGTCAGTGCTTCCGGGGCGCTGATTGGCCGCGGCGCATGAAATCGCCCTATTAGCTGACTCTGTCGTCAAGGAGACGTCGTGTTCAGCTATTTTTTACTTCTTATCTGGCCGCCATTCGCCTGCAACGTATTGATCGCGCTGCGACAGCGCACGTGCGTTTTGCAAGTTAAGTGAGCTGCGTTTGCGGCAAGAATGCCTGGCTGCTGCTCTCTTCAATGCAGCAGCAGGCCGTAAAAATGGCTAGGGCTGTTTACAATTCCACGAGGAAAATGAGATGTCATGTGGCAAATGCAAGGGCTCCGAAGCATTAAAAGAAAACACTTCGCCCCCTTCGAAACACGCCGTTCCCTACGGCGAGAGCACTTTACTTCTCCTAAAGTATGTAGGCAAATTTGCACGAAGAATCGTAGAATTTTTGCAAGCCAGACTGTTCCGAGAATTATAGCGGAACGCAACAGTGCACTGCCTGCACATCTACGCGTGTAAAATATGTCGCTAGCGTTTCTTTTCTACCAGTGTGTTTGTTCTTTTTTACTTTCGCATTATTATTAAGGCATATATCTTTGGAGAATATTTTAGTGGCGACTGAGCGCTCCCTTGTGTCTCGTTCCCCTTCGTAACTTTTGTGCCAGTTTGGAAGACATGGAAGCTTGACACTTCTTGCTCTGGGTATGTTTTTGCGTTTTTATGCTTCTTGCGGTTTGTTGCGGAAAAGATAAGGATCTCCGCACCAATTTATCGGTCGCCTCTGTTAAAGGAGTACTGAGACAAAAAAGTTTCCATCTCTTTTTTTTCTGCTGCAATCAGTAGCTAATGACCGAGTAATCATGGCACGAAACATCAATGGCTTCAGAGTGCAACAGGTCTCAGAGTCTTGTATGTAGCGACCAGTCCAAGTTCTCGGTTTCAGAAGGCAGCGGGAGGATAAAAGAAGGATTTTGAACACCGCTGGACACGTGATCGCACGGAACTATGAAGTGCGCACGCCTGCACGTGCTTTGCGATGTCCTCGCCATCATCGTCGTCCTCATTTTCGTCGTCCGGCGGCGACTATTTCCCGCAGGCGACAGCCGACGCCCCATTAGACGTAGCCAACCACTTTTCTGTCGATCTGCTACAAAGCAGCTACACGGAAAGTTCAGCAAGCGACAGCTATCAATATGCGCACTCATCGGTACAAGTAGTATGAACTATTCGTCGAAGGCGCTTCGGGAAGGAAGCATATTCTGGAGCAAAACACAAGGTCGGGTAAAAGTTGGCACAGCATCAGACTTGAGAGTACTTGGTCTTGGTGGAAGGTCAACTCTAAGCTCGGTGGGTTTTGTGTATACCTGGCACTCTCGAAATGAAACGGGCAAATCTGCCTGCTCTTTAATGGGGTCCATTCTCAGCGTCCAGGGGCACGCACGAACTCGGACCGATTCTGCCGCTTATTGACGCCGACGGTAGTGAACGCGCAATCCAGGCGAGCTGTCGATAGCTAGGCAACCGTCTAGGCCTAACTCAATGGCCGTCGGATCCGAAGCCGACGGCCCTTGCGATCGGTCTGCAGCTCGTAATAACGCACCTATATTCATCCAGGCAATCAACGTCTGCACATTTACCTTGCTCATACGTAATACAAATAGCTTTCCCGTCGCCTTTGGTAGCGATGAGAAAACACGTTAGCCAGGCGAGCCGCTTCGCAGAGATGACTGCTGCGGCGGCTGCGCTGTACCACTCGCGAGTCACAATCACGCCAACAATTTGCTATATCGCTGTATACAGGCATTGCCAAGATGGCTGAACACGCGCAACGTCCCGGCAATCGTCATCATCTTCGCTAGTCCAAAGAGGTGGCTCGTAACATCTAACCGCCCCGGCGGCTGGACCACCATCGCGGCGCTAATTACACAAGGAGGAGGTGGCGGAAAAGTATGGCTGCAACCGGGGATACGTGCACGACGTCACGAGAGGAGAGGGTAGATGGTGAAGAACTGTCCAGTGGCACGATTTCATGGTTCAGGTAACCAATTAAGTCGCCGTAAAGCCTTATAAGGTTCAGTGTAACGAGACAAAAGCTTTTTACAAAGACCTACACGACGAGATGGTGTCCAGGGAAGTATACAAGAGATCCCGCTGAAAAGCAGGTGGGTCGATGACTGCGGTCACAGCAGTTTCCCTGATACTATTGCGAGTCGGATAGTCGTACACGAACGATTTGAATTGCGAGGAAGGTTCGCATGGCAGCAGCGTGGGCATACTCTGTGTTATGTTGTACGACAGCAGGAAGTAACGTATCAGAAAGTAAAGTTTGGTGGTCGCCTAACAGTGACTAAAATGGCGAAAAATTGGCGCTGTAGAGACGGGATGAGCTGTACGCGAACATGAGGTATCGCTAAGTGCTGTCCCAGGTCCTCACATCGCCAGCATATCGGTCGAGGAGTGGTTCAGCATCTCGTTGAGCCTGTCGGTCTGCGGGTGGTAGGCTGTACGGAGTTTGTGCTCGAGAGAACAGAAACGGAGGAGGTCTTTGAGAACTTTAGTCAAGAAGTAGCAGCCTCGGTCTGTTAGCAGTTGCCTAAGGGCACCATGATGAAGGATAAAGTCCTGAAGTAGGAAATCGACGAATTCAGTTGCGCAACTAGTCGGCGAAACTCGTGTGAAAGCATAGTGCGTGACTTGGTGGGTCTCTACTGCGGCTCACTTGTTTCCTGAAGCAAGCGTAGGGAATAGGCTGATGAGGTTGAGACCAACGCTGTAGAAAGGCCTCCAGGTAATGCCGAGGGCGGTTTACGTCACTGACGAAGGTCCCACGCAGCAACGTAGCGTCAAACAGATCGACACAGACCAGGCCAGAAAAACCGGTGGTGCACACGGTCGTATAAACGGGATACTCCAAGACTGTCAGCGACTGGGGCATCTTTGGACTGGACTGCTTTGACAACGGTAGCAATAGGGTGCTTGGGGGAACATGCAGAACCTCCGGGCCATCGAGAGTGTTACTTTCAAGCTAAAGAATACCGTCGTGAAGCTCAAGGAGACGGAGCGATGGGTCGGGCTGACGAGAATGGAGGCGGCCTATTATATAGCTCGTAACGTGTCGTCGCTTTTCTGTTCAGCGCGAATGATGGCCAGATTTGAAATAACCATGATGAAGTCACCAGTATTGTGCTCGACGGTGTCTGGAAGGTCGAGAGGATAAACAGTCATCTATGTGTGACTGGGCGTCAAATAGGTGAAAGTAAAGCACGATAGTAAGCAGAGACTATCTACATGGATGGCCAGAATGGCTGAAGACGCGCAATGTCCAGCCTGTTGTCGTCTTCTCCATTAGTCGATGGAAGTGGATCATAATAATCTGCGCAGTGATAAAAATTTAACAGCACATACAGTCGCATAGACACACCTTGATATATACACTATATAGATTTAGTTACAAGGGTTCGTTAAGGCTCGTGCCCCGCAATAACATCAGCAGCACTTTCGTGGCCTGTAACGCACAGGTGCTGCTTTGCCATGGGCCAAGAATCTGCTGTAGTGCGAAGCTCGAGTCCCGTTGAAGGTGAAATCCCACCTTCAAAGACTCTCTGACGCGTAGCGGCAACAATGGCGCGGAACATATGTTGCAGGACGTTACATTCAGAGCACATTGGCAAGTCCGTGAGTTAAACTTTACACCTGTAGGACACGTTTAGTAGTATGCGGTGAAGGGATGCTTGGTCTTGTCTGTTGATGCTTCGCGGCATGTAAAAGTCACAGGATGGAATTATTTTGTATAGGGATGCAGTTCTGCAAGCTGGCATCTGCCCACAGGGATCGCTGGAGTCCCCAAGCGTGTGCAGATGCCAGTGCCGACACGCCTTTTCTCGATAAAGGTATCGGGACCATTTCTCTGGACGTTTTGTGTCCAGCTTTGGCAGCATAGTGAGCCTGGACGTTTCGTTGTATTACAAAGTGGGCTGGTAAGCATTGCAGCACAACGCTGCGATGCAGTTCGCAGGCTTTATTGCGTAGGCGTCTGACGTCCATGACCGAGTTGTTCCTGCATGCGTGGCGACTTCAAGGACTGCGGCATCTCTATTGAACAGGCTAATATGGCCAAAGACTCAGCTTTCTGGTCGATGATGTAAATAATAGTGGTCGGCAGCGTGGTTGCAGTGGCCGCAATTGCTGTGAGTGAAAGTGGCAGAGGTGGTGACACTAGCAAACGGAATCCATACATCACTTGCAGTTGATGTAGGCGTAACGGAGCCATCCGAGTAAATGTGACGTTGAGCTCTGTAACTGCTCTTAACATGGTCTGAAGCAAAAGATGTCCACGCTGGACCAGGATTGGCCCGGCACTCTGCGGCAAATCGCAGGTGTACTTGAAGAAACTGCTGTTGCAGAAGCAATGAAACTAATAGGCGTCTGTTTTCTGCAAGGGTTCCTCCACTTCACGTGTTTTTCAGTAGGCCGCGGCACACCCTCAGTACTATTGCTCGGCCGCGGCCCCACCCTCAGTGCTATGTCAGTTTGGGAAATGCGCTGAGGTGCAGCCCCTATACTTCACATCTGGCACCCGCTTGTTCTCGCTCCTGCGCACAAAGACCTGGCGATTCTTTAAATAATGGACTCGTGGTTATGTGCTATCTAATAGGCATTGGCTAAGCGTCTCAACCCGCTCGCTTTCCCGCGAGGAGTTCTTAACTTAATTGGACATCAATACTGCCGCATTTTGCATCGCTACTCATGAATGCTTAGTGTCCTCCGATTTTATAGATCTTCAGGCAAGCCCGGAATACGTCTCGCCAGTGGCGTTGGCCACGGTGCTTTCGGTGCACTCGATTTAAGTGAATTTAGCGTAAGAACAATAACGCCTATTCTTGCTTATGCTTGGCAAGTTTTTCAAAGCCTCGCATATGAAATGGAGGGACGAATTCTGTACACTGCTTAAGTTTTCCTCATAGGGTACTCTACCGCGCCACAGATGGCCAAAGCTGTGCAGCCATGGAGAGCAAGTCGCTTAGGTGCATCGCGATAGACGTTTTTTAGAGCACTTCCACTAGTTTCCGGCAGACTTTTGTGAAACTATTCGTCACAAAATCTATCGAAAATTTACCATAGTCGCGGCAGTGTCATCAGGCGATTATTTCCACACGAACGCTTGAAACGGCAGAAGTAACAAGCGCGTGATTTGTTTCATCGGCAGCGGCAGGTGGCACAAAAAGCGTGCCGTGCGCAGCGCACCTGCTCGTACGACAGTGAATTCCCAGGAGAACCAAGCACGAAAACCCACGCGCAGAGTAGTGTCGCTACTTTCCAGGATAAAGGGGTTTTCATTGGCACTCACTTCGATGAACTCCTATGCTCGTTGTGCAGAGCCCAATGTAACAGCATTGCACAGGGCCGTGCGAGCCTGAGCGAGTGTAAAATGCTGCAGTGCCCTGGTCTGAATTGATCGCTATCTGCTTCACCAAGTTTCGACACAGGAAACCCTTTGCAAACGAAGCCGGAATGAGTTGCCTTAAAGCTAATATATTCTTAAATATTCAGGGCCCAGTAACGTCGGCCAGTACATTTTCTAGTATTTACAGGCCTGTGACCATCACTTCACATGAATATAATGAACTATCGAAAATATGTCGGTACACATGTAATTCTGGTGCGACTAGTTGTTGGGATGGTTCGACTGTTTAGAAGACCGGTATTATGGTGAAGCTTCACCTCAAGAAGAAAAGGTCATGTGGGTATCGTTAGAGACAGGCTGTCATTGTCGCGCCCATATAGCTGTCACCTCATTGGCGACAGCCACATCGACGCAACAGGAGAGGCGAAAGAGCGCACTGTTTTGGATTTCTCTTGTACTGAATTTCCCATGAAGTGGTCGTTCGTGAGTCTTTTTAAATACATGACATATACAGAGAAGGATGAGAAAGAAGTTACTGCCAGCCGCACAGATGCCTTGCGCTGTAGAAGGCTGGCTCAGTCTGCCGACACCTGAATGACGCTCAGCTAGCAGCGGGCAATGTGGTCAGCAGAGACCAACGACAGAGAGAGAAAGCATATCACAGATGCCGGAGTGAAAAAGAAAATTACTTGTCTTCTATACAGCTATGGGACTACGTACACATTTATCCATCGTTTGCTTGCGATCAGACTTCCTCGCGAGACCAACCCAGCCCCGCACACAGGCACGGTTAGGTACGCCACTGCATAGCTACTGGTGATATTGAGCTTAGGTAGTTTACCATCATTTTCAGTACGTACTAAATACAAATGGAGCTGAATAGGTAGTTAACTCCCCTGCAATACGAAGAGAGATGTTTCATTCCATGTACAAGCTTGCTAAATATGGCGGGGGGGGGGGGGGGGGAGCGCCAGCTCTAGTTGACGTCGAAAATTTCGAAAGCAAATCTCATGCTGTATTCTAAAAGTACGGAAGAATTAACTTAGCAAGTTTCTGTAGCTCTTACTAGCGTAATGACCCAAATAAAAAAATTCACAGAGAGAGCAAGAGAAAGACGAAGTCTGTGAAGTCGCCATATTGATATACCGCACGGAAAACGTTCAGTCCTTTAGCCTTAATTTTCTGACCTAAAGATCACCGCGCTGAGTTAGGAAAAATTATTTTAAAGAGTATCTTGTTGCGAAGCGATAAACTAATTCAGTGCTTGCTTTTTGTGTAATTTGAAAGCTGTACGACAAAAAAATTTCAATTTATTTCTTTTAAATTCGATCAATCGAACATGAAATACCACGCACACACGGAAAACTCGAATGCAAGCAAAATAATTTGCCTAACACAACCTTCTTACGGATGATTCTCGCGTTCTTTTCACAAGGGGGGAAATTTGATGTGTCATGGCGTGACGACTGGTGTAGCAGTATAACAGATTACGGGCATAAATGGGAAATGTCGCATCAGTATACTGTTTACTCCTTTGTCGTTTCTTGACGGAGTCTAGCCACACCGCATACAGCGAAGCATTCCTCACTCTTAAAAAACGGGAGCGAGAAAGGAGGAACTAGTCGTTTTCCTCCTTCAGGCCATTGTGTTCCTCCTTCACACGCACTTCACCTGTCGCGCCCTCTTGTGGCAATCGAAAGAGTAGGAACGTTTCTTCCTTGCGTGCGTATCTTTCGTCACCGCCGCCGGAAACCCGACCATCGGCTGCAATAACTTCTTTTCGACGGAAAGTAATGCTAAGTAGCACAACCTGAGGTCTGAACCTTTCATGACAAGCGACGATCAGTGTCAAACGTCTAGCTCGAACGGTAGCTGTGATATAAGAATCATCATCATCATCATCATCATCATTATCATCAGCCTGGTTACACCCACTGCAGGGCAAAGGCCTCTCCCATACTTCTCCGACAACCCCGGTCATGTGCTAATTGTGGCCATGTTCTCCTGCAAACTTCGTAATCTCATCCGCCCACCTAACTAACTGCCGCCCCCTGCTACGCTTCCCTTCCTTTGGAATCTAGTCCGCAACCCTTAGTGACCATTTGTTATCTTCCCTCCTCATTACATGTCCTGGCCATACCCATTTCTTTTTCTTGATTTCATTCAACTAAGATGTAATTAACTCGCGTTTGTTCCCTCTCCCAATCTGCTCTTTTCTTATCCCTTAACGTTACACCCATCATTCTTCTTTCCGTAGCTCGTTGCGTCGTCCTGAATTTAAGCAGAACCCTTTTCGTAAGCGTCCAGGTTTCTGCCCCGTACGTGAGTAGTTGTAAGACACAGCTGTTATACACTTTCGTCTTGAGGGATAATGGCAACCTGCTGTTCATGATCTGAGAATGCCTGCCAAACGCACCCCAGCCCATTCTTATTCTTCTGATTATTTCCGTCTCATGATCCGGAACCGCCGTCACTACCTGCACTAAGTAGATGTATACCCTTACCACTTGCAGTGCCTCGCTACCTATCGTAAACTGCTGTTCTCTTCGGAGGCTGTTAAACATTACTTTAGACGAAGCTAATGGGACACACATGGGTACGGTAGCATTGTGCACTGTGTCGATTGCCGGGAGTCTAGAAATCTGTAGGGGCCAGGACACTATCGAACTGGAACGTCGGTACAGAATGCAACCACTTCTAGCAACTCTAGCAGAAAGCGCGGGTACAGCGCGGCGCAGACGCAGCTTTGCAGTAGAGGCGCTCGGAGATAAACGGCACACTCCAGAGTCAGAGCTGTCCTTCCCGGTCACTTGTCGGGACGGTTACGCTTCAGCCACTGTATTTGTGCTATCGTTACAGTAGATGTAGCTATAGTAGACTGTATCGCAATCATCTTCCTTACCACAACTCTCCTGGAGATGTATATAACGCAACACACACCAGCATTTAGCCTTCTGATATCGTCAATGGCGAGAGGGGCAAGTCACGCCTACCGCGGTGAGTAATTCTTGGTTCTCTTATGTACATCCTCACATCACGGCGAGTAACTCGTATCATAGCCTCCTTGGATGATATATGCTAATATTTACGTCCCTTCTTTTTCAATATCTTTACAAATCCCACACAGCGGCTCAGCCTTTAGCAGGGAACGACGTCCTCGACGTAGCAGAATATATTTAGCCTGTGGACAGGGAGGGAAACATGATTTCGAAACTTCGCTCGAAAGCGGTGGCTTCAGCGTCCCGGACAGATTCACTCCTACACTACGCGCCCGGCCTCGAGTCTGGCCGCCGGTAGGAGCTGTCATACCGTGCGCCGACTCGCACGTACCCGCTTTGCAGCGACGTGCGGACGCCGCGGATTGTTGGCCATACCTGTACGAAATCAAGCGAGAAGACGTTGAAGCGATCTCAACAGGATGGATTTTGTGAACGCTAGCGGTTGTTGAAGTGGCGTGCGCAACGGCTTCGTAGTGAAAGGCTCACATCGCCGTCGCTCCCGTGTTGATAATTGAAAGTCCCTATTCAAAAGCATTCATTACAGAGCGGTTTTATATTAACAATTATGGCATGGATTTGCCATGCCATATCAGGGGACTATACCCATACAAGTATTCTATCAAAATTTAATGCTGTATTACGTATAAGCGAGTCACTGACTGCCACATCATGACTGCATAAGAAAGTTCCAAGGCATATGGATGTTGGCAGCTCGCGCAGTGCTTGTGTATGTGCCGTTTGTTGTGTGTTGTGGTTGCTTTCTTCTCCGCAGTATCAGTGAAAGTGCTTCGTGTTGCTTTGTTGTGCATAGTATGTCTGTGAACGTGTTATGTTGTGTTGAACGTGTTGCTCTGTTGTGACTTTGCCGAACGGAAAGCGCAATATGGAACGGTAGCTTTTTTTTTTTTGTCGTTAGCCGTTAGCGCAATCTATCCCCCCGCGCAGTATCTATACAGTTTAGTAATGTGAAGCTTCTCCAGGTGGCGCTAAGTGTGTTTTTACATAAGTGTGTGTGTGTGTTTCCGACGGATTGATGTATGGATGGATATCCCTATATTTACGTAAGTTCAACACCGCGACGTTCTTGCGATGCCATTCCTTTTCGCACTTCGACAGTGGTTACAGCGACCCTCCGCCCGCATTATTAACACGATCAGCCGGCCGTGAACGGTGGGCGATAAGCGTGGCAGTCGAGCGGAGGGCATAGCTTCAATATCGTGTACTACTTAAACCTGGTTCCTCGTATGCGCCAAGGAAAATTTAGCGAGATTGTCTTTCTTTTTATTTTTGCAAATATCAGTAACGTACATTTTGCTTATCACGCGTGCGTTTTCCGACTGCGAACTAGCACAGTTCGTAGACGTAGCAGCATCCTCCGCTTCGCTTGCCTGGAGTCGGCCATCTTGGCTTTGGAAGGGGGAAACCGTTGCTTCCATGCATGAGGGAGGAAATTTGCTCCATTTAAAGACGAACATAGGGGGCGCCGCCGTTTCTCCCTTAATGGAGCTAGGGTCACTCCTTTTTTCCTTAGAGTGCTGACCTTATACCGGCGATGCGTCATAGTTTTCGGTGATGAGCGCTTTAAGGGAGCGAATGACATTGGAGTCACAATCTTCACTATCGGACTGCCTTATCACAGCTTTCCTGTTTCCTGACCTGATCTCTCCGCGAAAAATAGTTCGTTCTCGTGCGATTTTCTGCAACGAGATTTCAAAGCTTAATTTGGGAAGGCATGCTGCCTACATCCTACTGTAATGTCTGACACAACCTGACGTATTGCTCAAGAAAATTGTTTTTGTTTTTTAATTGTCCACATTTATGGCGCCTTACCAATGCATGCAATAAATTGTACCTGCAACTAGGCAATGTTAACCGTGAGGCCATCACGAGATGAATTGATCTGAATGATATGCAAAAGCACACGGGGATCACCCTCGAAAAATGCCCCCTGTGCCTTTTCGGACCAATATTCTTCATACTGCCCAGACAACCGACTGTCCCGTTTTTGTCGCACACGACCCCATCGCGATCATTTTTCGCTTAACAGAAAGAGCTGTACCGCGAGCGCATCTTCCTAAACAGTGGCGCAAGCTTCGGTGCATTAAACTACAACTGTTTTCATTTCAGGCCAGCTGACGAGATGGAGTCCGTGTCTAGTCGCCTCCGCGACTTGGTATGTACAATCCAGTCCTTGGATTCCGCCCGGTTTCTGGCAAGATTTCAGACGCTACTGAAGAAGCTTAAGACCAGAGGCGCGGACCTGAACAAACCCTGCGGCAACATCGTCGGCAGTACGACATGTTGGACGACGGGGCAACTGGTCGCTCTAAACGAAGTCCTCAGGAGAGTTAATGTGCAGGTCTTCGAACACGCTCCCAGCGCGTTCACGTTGAAATGCCTACGAGATCCTTCTGAATACAAGCGAATTATTGTTTCCTCAATTGTGGAGCCTTCCTGCTTGGTGTATTGGCTTCTCAGGTACCACGTCTGCATCGAGCGACTGGTCCTAGACTGCGAGGCTGTCATCTTGCGCTACTTCCCTGCTGCGCTGAGCAAAGCGCTGTCGGCCAACAAGGGTCTCGTCGAAATTCAAGGTCATTCACACGGCAGATACTCGCACGAAAAAAGTAGCTGTGCAGTTTTGGCCCGTGTCATCTGCGATATGTCTCCTCGACTCGAGTGCTTGGATGTGACGCCCCTCGTACCCGACCGCGCCGCAGTCGACAGCCTCGTTCAAGGAATTAGAAGCCCTAGCAACCTGCGCCACCTCGTACTCGGCGACATGTCGGAGAGGTTGGCGCGAAAAGTGTTTGGCGCGCTAGCTGCGTCTCAAAGCCTGAGCTCACTCGAAGTGTCGAGTGATACGCCGTTCACGCAGGCACATTCTGTTCTTCTCGCCGCTGCGTTGAAGGGCAATACCACGTTGCGGGAGTTGGCCGTGAAGCACCTGGACGACGACACTGTCGGTATCATAATAGGGTCCCTGGCAAGCAACAACGCGTTGAAGGAGTTGTCGCTTGAAGATTCGCAGTACCGTGAGCGCTACAGTCTCCCAGACGGCCTACGGGCGCTTCACGTTAACAAAACCCTTCGCTGTCTCAAGCTGACCAATGTGGGCTTTACTAACAAATGTGCGCTCGTTCTCGCCGACATTCTTCGAGGCAACGATGCGCTTGAAGAAGTCTTTCTTCGGAGGAACCCGATAAAATGCGCCGGAGCTGCCGCGCTAGCCAAGGTCCTGGGGCGCAACATTACCATAAAGTTGCTCGACCTGACGCACGGCAAATTCAAGTCTGACGCTGTGTCTAGCTTTGTGGAAGCCCTTTGTCGAAATAGTACAGTGGAGTGTGTACGGCTAGGCAACGTTCCATTCGATGGATGTTGGAAACCGCCCTTACCCCTCACGGCAGACGTGTTCGCTCGATTGCAAGTGGCGTGGAACCCCCGAGTACTCAAGCAATGGGCATCGTGTCTGAAGCGAGAACACCGCTACTGCCCTTCCGCTTGCGTTCGCTGGAACGATCTAGCATACACGGAACCAATCATCGAATGGCTTTCCGCGCTACGCACGAGCAGCTCATCGCTAAGTGAACTCGTCGTGTACATGTCTTTCAAGGCCGGTTTCAATTATGTTGTCAATCCGCTGGTGCGTTTCATAGAAGACACACGATCTCTGAAGAAGCTTGTCTTTCGTCCTTTTGGTGATTCCGCTACTTGTCCGTGCGAAATCATTGCCTGTATGGCTCGCAACAAAAGCATACGCGAAGCTGAGTTCGACGTGGTAATCGGCAAATACCGAGAGGTAAAGGCTGTTCAAGCCGTCCTGAAAGCCAACCGCACCTTGCACCGACTGAAGTTTAGGATTAACGAGCTGCCACAAGAAGCTCCGCGCATACTGGCACGCTCTTTGGAGGAAAACTTTGTGTTTCTGACGCTCGAGTTCGACGAGTGCAAAACACAGGCCGATATGTACCCACTTCTGAGCGCCCTGAACAGGAATCGGACCCCACTTAGCAGCGCAGTGAGGCGCGTGTTGTATGGCAATGTAGACGACTGCTCAATGCGGGCCCTTCGGCTTCTTTCCTCCAGTGACTCGCTTCTAGACGCCGTGGTCAGTGCTTCGGGCAAGACTCGCGATCAATGCAAGTGCCTAATACTCGAGGCAGTTAGCCACGCTGAGTCTTGCCCAAGCGCAATGTGATGTCATGGGGCGTTTAACCAGTCGAAGCCAAGTCTACTCGAACCCTGCATTTGCAACGCAGAAGGGCCTCGCGGGCATCGAGAAATGGAGAATGCACGTGGCCTGCATACCTTCTTTCCATTGCGGGCGGTGTGGCGACGTGCGCTGTGCATTTTGCTGGATAGGTGCAGAACGCAACGGGACATTCCTACTGGTACTCACCTAGAAGTGCCGAGCACATCAAATAAAATAGCAATAAAGCATAAATGAAAACCTGATTATGGACGTTCTGTTTTCAATCACAGGCAGGTGTACTATTGCTTCAAAATTTGTTGCTGCTCTTCCTGCGTTCCTGCACTAGGGTTACACAATAGTCAATAGTAAGTTAAGCCTACTGCCACTGCGTGCATAAGTTTGCCTTTCACTGAGGTACGTTGCAATATGTGATTCCTCTGACCGTTTCTGCATGCTATATCATATGTGACGCTCAAATGGCCAACTGCAAGTGCAGCTGTTCCTGGACGTTGCACAAGGCCTATCTTAAGGTATTGTAGATACGTAGGAACCTCCACAAAAATTTCTTTGCTTGACTTATATGAATTCATTCCTAACAAAAGGCTCGCAAAAAACAGATGTGTTCAATACCGAACCTGACAACAAAAGCTATTATCGCCCAGGTGTCTACTGTGTTGCAGTGTTGCTGTCCTGCTCTTCCATCCTATCGCGCCTGTCATTGTGCTCAGGGTTATGGCACTGACATATACCGCTAATCAAATGTTGTCGGGCAGAGCGCGCAAAATATCTACTGCGCAAAACGTGACAAACGCAGGAGCTCGCGCTCGAGACCTTCAGCCGAAGTGCTTCGCTCGTGAAAAATTGCTAAGGAGATAAAAACAAGAAGTCGAAGCCCGTGACGCATTCTTCAAGCGATCATCCGGCTGCGTAGTGGAGTGCAGAGAATGTCTATGTTGGGGGCGGCGCTTAGCCTCGTGAGATCGTTGAAGTCGTAGGTTCGTGGCAATTAAATATATCTATCTTTGCTATTAATGGACTCAGTTGAATGTTTTTTCCTATTGTTTCTATAATAGCAGAGAGAGAGAAGAACAAGAGGAAAGGCAGGGAGGTTCACCAGATGTTAGTCTGCGGTTTGCTGCCGTACACTGGGATTTTGAGATAGATGTTAGAAAGAGGACAGAGAGGTAAGGGTTAAAGAAAATCCGAGGAAGAAACACGTCAGTGCAACAGGTCCATGATTTCCGGAGGCGAGCGTCACCACCAGCATAGAAGCCATCTCCGCTTGCTTCCGTCTAGCATCCACTGCGTTATTCCTTCCCTGTGTTCGCCATTACCGCAGCTGGAGGATCACGTTCCCAGACGTTCCCCGCTGTCTTTTTTGCATTTGATTTTTTTTTGCTGCGCGTTGAACTTCCGCTTACGGTCTGTCAACACCAACGGTTTCGTTTGTTTCGTTTCGCGCAGCGGAAGATTTTCACAACACCCTGGTAGAGCGGTATCAGTGAGTGTTACACCAACTGTCGTTGAGACAGACGCAAGCCGATGACAGAGCATGATAGCGCGCTGGAACGCGGTAGAAAGTTACATAGTGTCTCTCTATGCGCCCCCGACTGCACTTGGCAACAAACAGACGAGGCGGAAGTACATCCTTCTTGCTATGATATCAAGTAAAACAAGGAGAAAGTTTTATTATTGAAGCGAAGCTTTGCTTGGCTCTTCCTTCGACTTTCCCACTGCTGCTGCTGACGCGGGCTGCTGTCGTGCACATCGCGTCGGGGGGTGGTTCAGAGCGTGTATATCGATGACAGGCACGAGTAACAGAGGAAAGGCGACGGGAGAAACTCGGTTGCACCCCACCGCGTCAAATGTGCAGAATGCCCTCTGGTCCTCCCTGGCCGTCGCCACAATTAGCTGCTTGACAGCTGTAATTATCCGTGACTCCCCCCAGAAGCACTGCAGAAACTGCAGCGCTTCCCTTTCTAGTAACGTGCGAGGGGAGAGCGGACGCAGATAGAACTGAAGACGGAGAGGGAAGAGAAGAAGCAGTTCCCATATAAGAGAGGGGGCGCGGTAGGTGACGTGAGGAGGCAAGGGAACCCCACTACTACACGACAGCGCTTCCGGGGAAACAGTATAAGCTTACGTTCAAGATTCCGTACAGTACGTTGGTGCTATTTCTGGAAAATAAACGCCACGCAAATATGTCAAGCAGGCAACTTACGCAGTGCGTGCAGAAGAAGAGCCGCATTAATTAAAGCGCACCGCAGGGTCCAGGAGACACTACGGAAGTGGTCTACCATCAAACCGACACTTCCGTACCTGCCCCGATAGCTGTGTGGCTATGACATTTTTAGAGGTCATGGATTTGATCCCAATCGCGGCAGCCGCATTTCGACGGGGGCTAAATAGAAAACGCACGTGCACTTAGATTTAGGGACACATTAAAGAACTTCACAGTGTCGAAATTATTCCGGAGTCCGCCACTCCGGCGTGCTTTATAATCCTGGTGTAATTTTGGCAAGTACAGCCCCGTAATTCCATTCAAGTTTGATACTTCTGCCACAATGCGATGTGCCATTTAAGGAAATGACCACGCTCCACCCTCTCATAGGTTATGAAATATGGCGCACAACAACGCCTCCAGCAAGCACCTCTTCCTGCGTGTTCTGTGTACTACGCAAACAAACAGTAGTGGTGCACGCAAGGTAACGTTTAACATTAACTCACCGCTCACGTGTTAGCCTAAACGCTGAGGGAATTGAGCTTCAGCCGTCAACATCCCCCGTAATTATTGTCAGTCAAAGTATTCAGCGCTGAAAGCTTCCCTTACATCGATTCCTACAGTGCGTGGATAAGCATAATTTTTTTTTCTCCACACTTTGATGCATCTAATGAAGGAACACATCAAATATAAATTGCAAAATTCTGAAAGTCACCTGCGACTGTGAGCCACGTCACAGCACGGCGAACTACGTAGGCGCAGTTGTGCGATTGACGTCGACTCTGGCTGGGAGCGTGGAGGCCGCGAACAGGGTTTGAAATTTCCTCTCTTTCTTGCGGCGAGCAGAGGTAACACTTTGCAGCTACGATTGCTGGCGCTCATTATATTCGCTGTACTTGTCATTTCCGCATCGATAGACCTGATGAGGGGCCCTTTAATACGCTGCATTATTCTGCGTTTTCCTTTTAGCTTAGCTGCAATAGTGTTGGATTTTGGGGTGAAGTATATGAAAAAATAGAAGGGGCCATTCTGCAATTTCTTACGAGCTAAGGAAAATGCGGCAGACTGAAACAAACCAGCTAAGCCATTTGTTCCAACCATGGAGCAAGGAAACGGCGAGGAGAGGCCCTGACGTACCGTTCTTGAAGCTGGAAGGACAGCCATCTTGGTGTGTCATCTCCTTTTACATCTCCAATCAGGTCTCTCGAGCTCATGGGCGCGAGCTGTGACCTTGCGTTGCTACGCGCCGTCGGAAGTGTGAGCAGTTAACGCGTGTCAAATAAAACTCTTGCTTGGGCTAGTTGGTTCATGCTTGAAGTAGTAAAGGCAAGGCGCAGAAGACCAGGACTCAAGAAGAACACAAACGACAGGACCGACGCCGGTCCTGTTGTCTGTGTTCTTCTTGTTGAGTCCTTGTCTTCTGCGCCTGGCCTTTACTACTTCGAGAGTGTCAAAACAGTTCCTACGAAACTTAGTTAATCGTTTTAGTGAAGCAGACACGTTCCCGTGTTTTTACGTGACACGTTTAAGAAAGCGACGTAGATTCGCACCGTGATTATGAGTTCCTAGCTCGCATTCACACTCGAAGACACACCAAACACAGCTCGTCTCGCGAACTGAA
Organism: Dermacentor andersoni; assembly: GCF_023375885.2. Lineage (NCBI taxonomy): Eukaryota > Metazoa > Arthropoda > Arachnida > Ixodida > Ixodidae > Dermacentor > Dermacentor andersoni. The sequence goes on along the minus strand of NC_092822.1, from coordinate 93,953,546 downwards.
CAAACTTCGTTAAAGATTCTAAATGAAAATCTTTTCCTCACTCTTCAGAGGCCGAGAGCAGGGGCGCTATAACGTAAATCTATTCCAAACTTTTCTATTCCAATTCTGCTATCAGCCCTCCACGATTGGTCAAAAACTTTTTTCGACCACCCGCACTTCACCTGTTTGTCACGCGACGTCACGAAAACCGCGATATCTCCCCATCTGATATGATGTGTACACACTGATTATGCATGATTTGATAGAAAAAAGAAAAACAGTTATTTCTGATTCGACCCCTTTTCGCCATTAGCCATCGGCTATTGGTAAAAAGTTTTCGGGCTGCACCCACTTCACCTGCCTGTCACGCGACGTCACAAAACCGCAAGAACTCACCGCGTCAAAGTGACGTGTACGCGATAAAGATGCATTAATATGCCGAACAAAACTGAATTTTCTTTGGTATAGCCTCAGGTTGCCCCGTTCCGAAAGGAATAAAAGATGGCTGCCGCCGATCTCTAAGACGCTGGTTACTCGCACCTGCCGGAGAGCATGGGTGTATTTGCGTATAATAAAGCTTCTCGCGTGGCCGTGTAACGTTTTCGAGCACTTTTGGCACGATTACCCCCTCATTCTGCCAACTCTTCCTTGCTGAGGGTCCGTTTTAGCGTCATTCTTGAGCTTCCGTTGCATGCCGCCGTGATTTTCGACCAGCCACCGCAAGTTAAGTAAGGGAAAGCCGACCAATCGTAGACGCCGGCACCACCCTCTTCATCCGGTTATCGACTTTCAGTGCAGTGGCTGGTCCCCATCGAATCCCTCTCCACTTGAGCATTCTCCTCGCCTCTTGTCAGCCAATTAGATATGACAAGCCGCTCAGTGTAGGCAATGTTATTCGTTTTTCAAGCAAACAAAATGGACCACCTATGAACGAGGAGAGCGTTTTTTTTGGTCTGTTCACACAACCCTGCGGGTGACCGCCCGGTGCTTGCGTTGGTGGTTACGCAAATTTGACGTCAGGAGATTGGAATAGAAACATATTGGAATAGTTTTACGTTATAGGGCCCCAGTACTGAGATATCTATAAGTATGATTGTCATAACAACGAGGATGTTTGGCATAGCGCTCCCCATGCTCCTTTGCGAAAAACTCTACGCGACTTCCGCCACAGTCTCTCCAATTGTCCCGGCTGGCTGGGACCTTTCCTATGTTTTCGTTCCCCCATGGCCCCAGCTAATACGATACCAGCCAGAAATCCTCGCACGTGCGTGATGAATTCACATTGGGTGCACTTTGGGCCCCAGCTAAGCGTCAATGGCGACGTCAAACATAGAGCAAGGTTGTCTGGTATTTGATCGAATGCAGCTTCTGAAATGGCGCGTCGATGTCGTGGTTGACTACGGCGGTATTCCGGGTTGCGTGGTTGCCGTGTGAAATCGAAAGTGATATCTTCTGCCGATTGTGCTGTCAATGCCTGCCTGCACATGCATGAATACACTACTGGTCAAAAGGCATTGGTGAAAGTCGCTCAAAAATTCCTGCGAGTATTTCGCGGACTTTCTTGTTTTTTACAACGGCCGCCTCAGCTTATATGTGGAGATACCCCGTGCTTGATGGGAAACTGGATAAACCACGGTCCTAACAGAGAGTCGTTTGATTTTAATGCTTCTCAACTCCTTAACCCAAGTACTTGGCTTTAGTGAAAGTGTCCGCACATGTAGATAACTTAGGACTACATTCATGTCCCATACTGTAGCATCTTTCCGCTGTTAATATTCTTCAGCGCAATTTTTTCATAATACTCATCGCGCACTAGAACATTACTGCCGCGAAGCCGACTAAAGAAAACCGAATTCTACAACTTTTCTAGACCGTTACCAAGAAAGAAAAATAACATTGCAGATACGACCAACGATGGGTGTCAGCCTTTGATGAGCTGGCGTGGCAAACCGGCACATCAACTGAATAAACACGGAGTTATTTTTCGTGAAGAATGTGTTCCTTAACTGGCCCATGGGGTTCATCAGCCTCGAAAACGTTACCTCGCAGAGGAAAGGTGAGTTTATGGTGAAAAACAAAACAAAAACAGAACCTGAGATGTGTATGAACAGGCCCTCAAACGACAGCGTACTCGCTATCGTTGCTCCCTGTCGAAGACATGTCACGTGGCTTGCAAGAGCGTACTTTGCACGCAGCCTTCGTACGCGCACGCTTGCAGCCTGGAGCACTTGCGTAATTCGCAGAGCCCGGGTCTGCTTTATTCAGTTGTCACCCTATCGAGTCGTAACTTCCGGTGACGCTGTCGTGTTCGCACTATCGTGTTTCGCTGTGCCGACTTACCTGATGTCAAATGTCGTTGCCTTTGGCCTGTGAGGGTAAGAAGTAGCAGGGTGAACTGGTTACTTGGTATTATCGTTCTCTCGTGAAAGCTATTGCGTAACATCAAAGCGACATGTTACTTGTGGGCTGGCACTCCTATAGGTTCGCTGCACATTTGGATGGCGCCGTTTTTGATAGTTTCTGTTATTACGTACAAAACCTAGCAGCACTTCCTCCGCTTAGCAACTAATGGAACAGTGGCTGTTTAAAAAGAGGCTTTAGCACAGGGGCGATTTTGTCGTTCAAACACACGTCAAGTAAAAAAGAAATGCTTTTATGTGACAACTGCTATACGAATTGCCCTAAGCTTGTTACATTTAAAACTGAAATCTAAACTTTATTGACATTTCATTTTTGCCTTTGAATATTTTTCAATTCTTTTAATCGACAAGCCTAGCAAAATATAGAAGCCCAAAAACCACAAATATTTAGTTCTGTAACAAAAACGGACGTCGCAGGTCTGTAAAATACATGTATTAGAGCGTCAAAAGTGCGTCAATATGATATACTAGTTTACAGAGTCCGTAAAGCTGTTCCAATTTTAACGAGGGTTTTCTAAAAGTCCCTACTCACAGCCTAGTAGCAGATTTCAGATAGGTTTATGTTACATGAATATGGTATGGTTCGATGAAATATTTGGTGCAGCTTACAAAATTATATCTTTTTTTTTTCAATGATGAGTCGCATAGTTGTAATGTTGATACTTCTGTTTTCTTTCTTTCAAATTGTTGTATGCTCTTAAGTTATTTGCCAAAACCGAACCAAGGTAATGTTGTTTCGTGTCGCTTGAAGCGAGCCAGAATTCTTGTATTTCGCCTAATTACATAATTAGTAACTGTTATTATTAGTTAACTTCTAGACTATTATATTCAGCGCGATTGGCAATCTGAAAACTGTAGACCGTCATTAAAAATTCGCGATTCATCTTCCTTTTACTCTATGCGCGCTACATTAAAGTATTTACAAGCCTGAAAGAAAGCCCGTAAAATACAGACACACACACGCGAACAAAGAATCTGCGCGACTGGGCGGGTGGTTTCTCTCGGGCTTCATTCACGCTTCAAAATAACCTTTACTTACGAGGGTGAATCAGAAAGTTTTTGCTGCTATTGTTATTAGCCAAAATAAGGTACGTACATATAATTGGAAATATACGTACTATTCTAGGTACATTACGATATCTTCAGTCACGAATTCTAGAGCAGCACGGAGGACGGCGAGTTCCGCAGCCGCCGATGATGTAAAATGCGATCTAAGAATGCCACACCACTACTGCTGCACGACTTTTAGCCAACAAATACTGAGCCCACTGCGGAGACACACGACCAGCGGTCCGCGTGGGCCAGAAATTCAACGCGCGCCACGGCATCGCGGTTCGCAGAACTTCGATGCCGAGGTGCTAGGCCACTTCGACATTTCAATTGTCAAGGAAGCACGGGTCACACAACGCAGATTCTATACTGCCAGAGCTCACCGAGGCGAAAGCCGCACTGTCGCACCACCACTACTCGCGGCTTTCCGCCAAGTAACACAGAACCTACAACCAACACACAAGCAACGCAAGCACAATCACCTAAGCAACATTGAACAACGCGCGGTCCGCGCTGGCCAGAGAACGATCACGCCGAGAACGAACACGCCACGGCGTCGCTCGGCGCCACGATCATGCCTTCTCAAAAATCCCTAAACGATTCTGTCCCTAGGCACCTAGGATCAGGTCACGTGAGGGATTTTTGTACGACATGCACGCCTCGGAGAGCGAGAGGGCGGCGTGTCACAGTGTTGCCAGGTTTGGCTATATATAGCCAAATTGGGCTACAGAAAAAAAAAAATTTGGCGTCGACTTGGGCGAGTTGGCCACGTCGCTATAGACCGTTTCATCGGGCGAGGAGGAAAGGGCGCGCGGAGAGCCTTTCCTCCTCTCTGGCTTGGGCGATCCGGCGCGGCGCTGCTTGAAAGTATTGCTGTCGCGTGCTGCGGAACGATTTCGAGATGTTTTAGATCTTACTTTGTGAAATTTACGCCATGTTCGTTGATACAAGGTCGTCAGGGAAGCCTTTCGGTGCATCGGTAACTACTGTAGGCAGAAATATGTCTTGGGGGCGCAAAAATGTGACACGCATAATCAGCCGCGGTGTACGAGCATTATCAGTCGCGGTGCGTGTATGTGTTGTTTACTATTTTGCTTATATCGATTTTAATCCAACAAAGAAAACCGACGTCTCTGTATTACCAACATTAAATGGTAAATCAGCTCACTGTCTGATGGATTGGCGTAGGCAGTAAAACATAAAACATAAGAGCGCATGCTCGTGCACGGCCAACCTAAGGCAACCACGAAACATCTGAGCGGCAGGCGCTATCAAATATTTTTGATACACTGGCATCGTTCTCACGCATTTCAAGTCTAGTATGCTTGAAATTACCATATGTCTACGCTAGCCTTGCTGCATGAGGCCCATGGCGCTGCTCAACACAGCGACCACTGCGGTTGGTGAGCCAGCACGATACACATATAAGCTGTGTGCTTCGGCATTGCCTTTTTGGCCTGTATACAGCCATAATATATGAGAGAGTTCGCATAAAAAGAATGCGATGGCTATTTTTGAGCGCAAAATTTCCGTAATACGTGTGAGTGCGTCGTAGAGAACTGAACGAACACAACCGAAAAAAAAAAAAATTCGGTTATCATCCTCTTTCCCGAAAAAGCAAGAGAAAACGGGCTAACGCCGCACAACGTTTGTAAATATATAACCGCTGATGCCGCATGCTTGGACCATGCGCTATACAGAACAAAGATATCTGTAATCCAGCACCTACTACTGCTTAGGACGCTCGCGCCGTTCGTAAACGGTCGCTTTGCTGGACAAGCTTAATTCAGACTGTAAGGTATGCTGCTATTACTAGCCAAAACTATTTTATTAATGGGTGGAAACCTCATCCATCCAACCAAGTAGTCACGCAATGTAACCTACAGTGAACAGTTTGAACGCTTGTCAAACAGCACAGCTCCTATCGTAGCAGAACAGTACCCATGCTGTTACGATCGTCGCGTATGTTTTATGGCTCCTAAACCGCAGCTTAGAAATAGAGGATAATACTGCAATAAGGTCACATTAGTGATTGGAACATTTAGAAATACACAATTGATCTCCGAGGCTGATTGTAGGCTCAAATATGCGAGCACACCATCGCGCTGCGTGTTCCGTACACCTCAACGCCAGCAGAAATTCCGGCCATGACGCCTTAAACCACTTCAGCAAGTCTCAGAGAACCGTTTACCATGTAGAAGACGCGCGTCATACTAAACAGACCTCACGACCACGAAAACAAACGCCAGAACCTGCCGCCGAGCGTATACCTGCTATGCAAACGACCGCTTTCACCCAAGCCAGTATGGCGCTGCTCATAGGCGGCGCCACTGCGTTCACAATATGGCGGCGCCTACGAAAAAACGGTCTATATTTGGGCTACTGAAAATCTGCGACTTGGCTTTGTTTAGGCTATGAGTGGCACCTTAATCCACGCTCGAGAGGTGACTCTCATACGGTAAAACAAATTTCGAAGGCTATGTTTTAGCTGGCTGAGCCGGCAGCGCGTCTTGGTGTGTGTGCGCGAAATGCCCCGCTCCCCTCCCCCTCAGTGTATCGTTCTCTGAGCCGATGGTTCTATCCTTGACGCACTTAAATTTACACCGCGCTTCACCATGCTAACATTTTCGCCAGCAATGCCCTTTCATCTTCGTCTTATCGCGACACCCAATCACCGGGCATCGGGATGAGCCTGGGAGTGGAGGGTGTTCCACAGTACACTGTACTAACATGGTTAAGCTCAGAAACGGAGAGCAATAAAGTCGGGTGATCGTGGCGCCGGCATGAAAGAAGGGAAGCACGGGTAGGTGACACGCTCCAGTGCGTCCATGGCGAAGGTGTCTCGTTGAAGTATCGCGCTGGGCACAGCTTTCGACCTAGTCCGCGTATCTCACGGTAAGCTTTATACTGCTATTTTCCTTTGCGTGCGAAATGAACTTGAACGCGATAGCGTTAAGGGCCCCGTGTCGCAAAACATCCTGCGTCGGCGCCGTTGTCTGTGTGAGAAAAATGATCCCGAATGACGTAGGCCTTTGGCTGGCGATATGCATTACTGAAATAATTGATTTTCTCAAAGTTAAACGCGTCAGAAAATTCGTAAAGTACGACCTACACTCAACCTACAGAATGGTAGCGTCGAATTGTAATTTGAATATACGAGAAAACATATTTTTGTTACGCGGAACCTCGAACACAAACCCCTTTTCCAGCTGCCGTTCGACGTCTTAATAGGAGGGCAATGATTTGGGCTTGTTGGTTTTCCATGAGAATGTGTCGTGCAGCGCGAAGCGGGAAATGGGACACAGGAAAAAACGAGGACAAGCGCTTACTGCCAAGTAGGAGCGGTGCGCCCCCCTCGGTTCCATACAACACCATCCAGATGGCACTCGCCTCCGTGGCAGCGGCGGCGCCTGCCGTGCGAATGGAATGAAAGAAAAAGAACCAGAAAGCTCGCCTTCGTGCATATTGTTTTCCTCCAGCGTTTGCAGGTAAACATTAAGGTTGCATAAGCTGCAGTTGCCGGGAAGCGTCAGAAGCAGTCAGGGATCTTTGAGTGCTATCACGTTCCACTCTTAAATGTGAACATTAAAGAGCTGAGAACCAATTATCATGGTACCTGTATTTAATGCAATGGGAAGTTCACCGGTCAGAGTGTGTTATCAAGAAGTGGTAACGCGGAAAACGCCGTGGAACATTTTTATTAGAATGTTTTTATCTGCAGTGAGGATGTAGTCTTTCACTCTCAGTTTGCTGAATGCAGTGATAGGTGAGCGCGATAGTGATTCTACGCCGGCATTAGTGGGAGGCAGACAAGTGCGGCCGTAATTGTGACAAAGTATTTTATCTAGCGATTCGACGTTCCTGCGATTCATGTTTTCCGAATTGTTAAGTACTTCTGTGGTAATAGCTACGTGTTTTCATTGTTTCCTGTCCAACTGCTTTGGTGTTTAAACAGCCAAAGCGAAACCAATCGGATCTAAAACGAAACGACGATTTTACACGTGATACGCAGTTCAGCGTGTTGCCGTAGCCATGCGTGTGGTTTTGATTTACGAAGCATAGAATAAAGCGCAAGTGTCTAATATTACAGCAACTGCAATTTTAAGCAATAATTATCTTGTACTTAATAACAGCCGACTTACAGTGATCTCATAGACTACATCCGAACTACCAAGATTTCATTGCCAGGCCTCGCCACTTACTGGCCTTTGACATTTTCTTTGCCAATTTAAAATTATAATCCCTACTTCAATCCCGAACAACGTGCCTATTTCTATCACGTAAATCATGATCAGTTCATTTCCATCATCATCTCACAACACTTTCTTGCCAGTTGTCCTCAAGCATCCTCCGAGTTTTTTTGTTCGTGCTTACATTTTAGATTCATTTCGATAGGTTCTCCCTCAGCAGCGATTCGCTGGAACTTGAGTTTCCAGGGCCAACAAAAAAGTTTTCTGTGTGCAGGCATCTGCTCAGTGGCTATGGTGTTGGGCTGCTGAGCACGAGGTCACGGGATCGAATGCCGGCCACGGCGGCCGCATTTCAATGGGGGCGAAATGCGAAAACACCCGTGTACTTAGATTTAGGTGCACGTTAAAGTATCCCAGGTGGTCGAAATTTCCGGAGTCCTCCACTACGGCGTGCCTCATAATCAGAAAGTGGTTTTGGCACGTAAAACCCCAGAATTTAATTTTTTTTTGTGCAAGCATCATGTAGCTGTTGCAAATTGAGAGCGTCGACCATCACGGCATCACGGACATATTTTTTTTACGACGGGTTGTACAAAAAGAGATTACCGTGGTATAATGTAAAAATTTATATACAGATAAAACTGAAAATAACAATGGCTATATTTGGCTACAAATTTGTTTTGCTCCTTTTTGTGTTTGGCTACATTTGGGTTACAGTTTCTCTAGCTTTGGGCTACGCCGTGTTGTCCGACCTGGCAACACTGGCGGCGTCAGAGGAGACTGGCTCGCCGAGGCCATAGAGTTAGTAGAACAACTCTAGAGGAAAAGCTGGGCCAGAAAAGCGGGAACCTCTAGGGCGCCGCCCTGTTGCTACTGGTCAATGTGGCCAGCGCAATTACTATTGAAAGAGCTGAAAACAACTACAAGTCACCTTATACTTTGTCATCTAAAAACGCCTACCTGATGGCTTTATGAAGGTGGTACGTTAATATCAAGTTTACAGAAAGCGAACGCTAAGTCCGTGACTTATGTAAATTACGATGTACGCATTCATGCAATAAAGGATGACGCGAGTTTCGGTTTCGAATCTGTGTTTTGGATGCGTAGTAGTTTAGTACAGTTTAGGTTTGACATGCGATCGCATGTCGACATCGGACGCTATGGTACACTCGTACCTTATGTGCCACCGAAGCCCCGAAGTACTCTGGCGTATACCTTCGCATGTAAGTAAACGAATGTATCTCCTTGTTGAGAATATCACGCGAGTAGGCAGCTCTTGTGGTGCATCACAATCGTTTGAGAAGCGTCACAGTAGAGCATTTTTCTACATGCGGAGCGGTGTTTTTATTTGCAGGTTTCCCTTCAGTAGGAAATTGCTGGACAGGCGGACCAGCGCACCGGGATTGTACTGGCAAAGCCACAAGCAACTCAAAGAATCTGTTTAATTGTTGCTCTTTGAACAATCATGCTTCTACAAAGGCCACAGCAGAAAAACAGCGTGATGCCGAGTATTTCTGTGCCACGAAGTAATCAAGAGGTGAGTGCCTAATGCGGACGAAATCGAGTGCATCGAGACTTAGAACGACAGAAAGCCGAGCTAGTTGGTAAGGATGCATTATGCAAAACAGAGGTGAGGCGTGCAGACAGGACACAAGAGTAGAGAAGTGGGCGGCGCTCGTATTGTTTGCTTGTAAATACTCTTCTGCACGCCTCACCTCCGTTTTGCATAACCAGTGCATCAACCCACATATTAATAGCGTAGGCGTTTTATTAACTGTGCAATATTTTCAACACTTCCTTGCATGCTATTTCATGTGGAATATCTTTTCTGGTCACAGATTTGTGCAGCGAATCTATTTGCATGATCGACTCCGGGCCTGTGGGACCGTTCACTTGCACTTGATGCTGAGTCTTTTACATGTATCCATAAACTGTAGATATGCACATCAGATCCCTGCGAGGATTTTCAAAATTCAAATATTTTAGACAACAGGCACATATGCAATACTGACATAATCTCAAGTACCACGTAAGCAGCTGGGACACATTTCTGTTGACCATACTCGCAGGTAAAATAAGTAGATCATGTTGACAGCTCCACCTCATTTTCCTTAAATCAGTGTGTACAAGGGGTATGCAAAAATAATTTTTTTCTCGCGCACCGATTATTTTGCTGTATAAGCAAGAGAACCCACCACGTTAGTGTAACGTATCTTGTACATCACACTAATATGTGCTTTCATTTATCAAGTGAGATGAGTTACTTTTATGGCTCATTTAGTCATATCACACTGCAAGCTGCATTCATCAATCTTCAATTGGATTTTGCAAATGTTTAATGAAACATGTTTCCCTTTGATGCAGATTGCAATGGCAAGCCCTTCCGTGTGTTCCAAAGGTAAAATTTAAGCTCTAAATTAAAGAAGACATTTCTAGTCAGAAACAAGCAAAAATGGTGAATGCAGAGTATCAGAAGCCCAAGGTACAGAAATTATGAGAAGTGTCGAATGATTTTAAGGAAAGAGTCGTATTTAAAAATGCAAGACTCTTTAGTGGAGGTCAAGCAAGTCAATATAGGTAGAATACTCTGCAAAATTATGCGAGTGAGGGGATGTCAAACAATGGGTCAGGAAATGCGTTGTTTTTCTGCAAATTCAGAAATAAACCAAACAACAAGACATGCAATAATAAAAAAACAATTTATTGATGCTCTCTCCACACTGGGATAAATAAAAACAAACACATCACATCTAATGTAGACATATCAGACGCCTTGTGAAACACTAAAGGAAAAATTCCGTTTCGAGCTATGGCACTTGCCGCATAGATGTGGGGGGCCTTGCACTAATAGTGATAGTTACCACTGCATTTAGAAATTGAAAGCATTCATGCAGACAAGGATGATTCTTTATATTTTTGGCTACCACTTCAAATGCCTCCACCAAGTGTAACAATGCTGCACGCAGCCATACTAAGGATCTCGCAGCAACACCTGCAGGTAAAAAGCAGACGCAGTCAAAGTGCTGGTGTGTACTGGACACTATGTTTGAAAACTTTTAGGCAAGAAGAGTGCAAGAAGCAGACATAACGGCATTTATTTCCATAATTCCCCATTTGAATGGCCTTTTCTTTTTGCTTAGACAATGCCTACGCCTAGCCACAGCAGCTCCCTCATACAGACTCCGCAAGCCAAGAGGCCGTGGAGGCAAATGCAGGTAAGAGGCAAGAAGCAATAGCACTGGTATTGACATTCATCTAATTTCTTTCTTTTTCTTTCGTTTAGGCAGCCAACACAGCTCGAACAGCCACCTTAACTGCAGATGTGTCACCCTAGTCACCAAGGAAACATTTGAGGGAAAGCGACAGGCAATGTGAACAGCCACTTCTCCATGTAAACGATACTCTTTCTCTCGGATGACTCCTACGCCACGCCAGCACACTTGTGCACAAAGATGCCACGGAGGCACGTGCAGGTAGAGGCAAGAAGCAGTGGCACTGGTGTCGACATTCACCCAATTTCTTTTTCTTACACTGAGGCAGCCAGCATACCTCAAACAGCCACCTTGACTGCGGGTGTGTCAGTAGATTCCTGTTGTACATATGCTCATAATAAACTAGAGTAAACTTGAACTTGATAATAAACTTGAAGGCAAATGGGACATTGATGCATTGTTTTTTTGAACATTTATTGTACACATACAATATATGTTATACTTTGCAGTGCTACAGAGCGTATTTTGAAGCTTCCCCCTATATTTTGCACCTTTAATTACGTACGTGTTGTGTGGCCCTCAATGCAGTTCATGTTGTAGCAGCTGCTTTTTCTGTGTATGGCACATTGGCTTAAGTTCGTGATATCCACATACTTCTCTCACATATACAAAATAAAGTTCTATGTAGTCCTCAGTGTTATACAACAAAAAATGAAAGTAAACAATCCGATCGTGGAATTGTGTTTGTTACAGTGATTCCTATGACAGTTACTGCCAAGCTGACAACTTGAACTGGTCAATCCGTCCATAGCCTCCTCTATTTTTCAAAAATAAAGGAGGCTATGATCCGTCATGGCAAGGAATTTTATGTATACATAAGAAAAAAAAAAGGGGGGGGGGTATGTGTGTGTGTTTGTAGTGGGGGGGTATAGGATTAGGGCGGTACGAAAAAATATACCAACACCGCCCTCTAGACCCATTCCGCTAAGGTACCGTAACAAAGCGTATTATGCATAAAGTTCATACAACCAACTCTGATATTACTACACACGCCAGGCGACGCGAGCTACATTTGCCATGACGCACACACGACTGCACCGGATGCCCTCCATATTATTCTCGTTAATCGTGCTCACTGCACCGAGGCAAAAGAAAGATCATGGGCGCAGGTGCCTTTAAGATATCTCGACCTTGCGAGGCACTGCAGCGCGTGCCAGGGGAGCTGTCCGTGTGAACACTGCCTGGCACACACCTGTCTCGGCGGCCCCAACCTACGTACCGTTCTGCTTCGAGCTTTGATCCCCCCACTGTCCCTTGGGCGCCCTGGAGTTCCTGCGCCGCCTGCTTTATTATAATTTCAGGTGCTCTCCTGAGACTTCCGTTTGTCGGTTACATGTGCCCTACAGCTGGATCAGTACTTATAATAATAAAAAAACCCGATCTAGCGTCGCGACGCTAGATCGCGAAAGCGGCTTTTGCAACATACCGCGCCCGTGCGAAGAGAATTACGGAACGCCAACGAGGAATCTGACTACAGCTTCGAGCTCGTAAACTCGTCGAGTGACACTCCTGCAACAGGCGTGACCGCTGAAAACCGCATACCGCCGGAAACTTCAACAGGATCATCCCTCGGTTGCCTAACTGCCACCTGTACGGCCAACATGGACCACACGCACACCGTCCCGCAACATAGAATAAAGAACCAACTTATAAGCCCAAACACACGGCTGCACGCACACATCACGACACTACAAGCGAGACGCCATGCTGCTATGATGCTGCTACGCTGCTACTGTTGCCGGATTAAAACTGACTACTGTCACCAAGTCTAGCAAGCGTCTCAGGAGCTGGCAACCTCGGCGCGTAGCAACATGGCGGCGCTCTTGCGGTTCCCGATTTCAATGCATGGGCCCTATGGGTAGCTTGTCCTCTAGAGTCAGTATAGTAACTCTATGGCCGAGGCTATCGGAGTCATGTGACGCTCCCTCTCAGTGTTTTCATTCCAATACGGTGTCGAGAATAGAGCCCTTGCGCTGTTCCCGTGTATCTACGAGCAGGTTTCGTGCGTCTGATAGCCACGGAGTTAGTACACTGCTAGCTGTTTTCTCCGCACCGCCCACGCTGTTGCGTGCCCGCGATATTATTTTAACGATAACCATGTTCCTCCGAGTCATGTCCGTTTTCTGTGCCTGGCAGACTACGTTCGCCAGGCACAGCCTCGATGTGTCTCGTCTCCTCTCGGAGGCCGAGCCAAGTTACCATAGACCACGGAGACCATAGACCAAGCAGGCAACTACCGCCATCTGTAGTTATGGATTGGAAGTAGCTGAGGCTCGGCGCGGCCTCTGGGATGATGCCTGCTCCCACCGCTACTAGATACTTTTCAGTTATAAAACTCCGCCTGGGAGCGGCGCGCGAACGTGACCCTCTGCCGTCTCCTCTCGCGAGGTGGCGCTGCCGCCACGGTTGGCCCGGTTGGCTACGGAAGATTCCCAAGGCAGCAGCGCGCCGCCGACTCAATGCCAGTTTTTTTTTTTCTATTGCTGCTTTTCGTGGCGCTAAATATTCAAAGAATAGGCTTTATACATTGTGCACTCTATAAAAAGCAGCTAATAGGTGAATGAAGAGGAGAGCGAAGCCTTTCGTTTGTGGCATGTTGTTTTATGTACGCATGAAAAAAAGAATAGGACCGGTACAACGCCGGATTGATGAATCTAAGCATGCTGCATCGATATTCACAAAAGATGCGCTTTCTTGGTTGCTACAGCTACTGCTTTCTAGTTGACAGTTTGTATCCCTGGAGTAAAAATGGATCTGCATAACAATGAAGAAATTCAGTACTTTGCACGTGAACGCGGACATATGCTCTGCACAACCAAGAAGAGGGAGGTAGCACCCCTCTAGATCATCTAAAACCTTCCAAAAGATCTCTCCGTAAAGGCCTGCCTCATCCAGGGAAGCTGACACACTTCTGTTAGCTGTCATCATAAAGCCCAGCATCTTCGGCGTCGGGTACTTTAAGGAACCTTGCTTGAGACTTCTGTACTCAATTAAGTAACTGTCGCAGCCAACTGCTGGGATTTCAGAGCTTATGTCCGCTATGCATAGATCACATGGTGGGCCCTTTCTGACTTTATGAATGACATATCCACACAGATAATGTCCTCTGTTTCCTCGAGCATAAATGTGCTCATTGCGAGCACGTTCTGGTGAGCTGCTTGGCTCCACGCAACTTATCAACGTCGCCTCAATGGCATTGCGAAGACTATGTTTTGACTTGCAGGCTTCTCTGGTCTGCTTGATTGTGTCGTTGACGCCGACGAGCACAGAGCCTGGCACACCTTCCACACTCCCACGTAGCGCCAGGTGTATACAAGCTTTTAACAGGTGTATACAGGCTTAGAAGGCGGAATATCTGCGTGAAGTTGTTTATAGTTGGATGGGACTCACCTCCACCGAAGGAACGCACTAGTCCAAAGTGTCACTGAAAAAACATGAGTGGGTGAATTTCCTAGCAAACAGTGTAATGTGAATGCAGTCGCAACAAATGTGAACAGTGTACCTCCAATGGATCTTGATTTAACTTGGCTGTCAAAACATAGAGCGAACCTTGACGCAGCAGATTATCGACAGTGTTTAAACTCGACATCAGAGTTACTCGCAGCGACTCTGTCGTTTCTTATGATGCAAAAAGCTTCAGGTTCTTTTGAACTGCGTTCTGTTCTGTCAAGTTTAGCAGTTCCAAAAAATCTTTGATGACCTGAAATGATTAGTTTAACAAGTTTATAGCCCTCAGGAAATGCGCACGAAGTTGAAAGGCGGTGGTCTGGTACACTATTTCGTCGTAGAATGCTTGCAAGGTTTTATTAACACAAACAAAAAAACAGGAGTAAAAACTGACAAAGTGATAGTTAGGAAGGGCGCTGCACCCTCCCTAGCTATCACTTTGTTTCTCGTGGTTTTTCTGGTTTCATTGCCGTTTCATTGTTTCATTGCAGGCATGTTTGCTCACAAGACAAGCAGCATTTTCCTGACACACAAATAAGAAACACGAGCAAAACGTGCCATGTTGCTGCACGCATCAGCGTCTCTGTCCGACCGCACAAACGTTGCTCGCACCGCCCGCCTTCGGGCCGACAGTGTCGCGCGCGACGCCCCGCGGGCGCGACAGAAAGGGGCCAGGTGTCGCGGCGGAGTTTGACAACTGAAAATAATCTAGTAACGTTGGCCTGCTCCGGGGCCACGGGCTCAGCGCTAATAGTTTCGCCCGTTTCGTTCTGGTGGCATCGCATTCCAGCATCGCTCGTCGCCACGTCTACAGCATGGCTGCCGTGTGGCGTTCTCCTTCGTGACGAACGCAGCATGCCGTTTCTGCTGACAGCGTGTCTGGCGCTGTCGGAAAGGATTTCGTTCTACTTTGACGCGTGAGATGTAGAGACGCGCGAAATGTCTTGAAGATGATTAACCGCTGTAAACTCGAGAAAATTCGGCAGACGCTTGAGACTACTCATTTGTGGGAATGCGAAATCACAAACCACTTGTTCACCCGGGAACGTCATGAATGCGCTCATTTTATACACGCTTGATGTGTGCCACCTCCTCCCCATTGGCTGGGCCATCACGGGCCGAATGACGCGAGCTCTAAAGGCAACCTTTTGTAAGCCGCATCCGTGGAGCCGCTGTGGCGATGCGGAAGAGCGCTCGTTTCGCACCCCGGCGGCCCAAGCTCACTTCCCACTAGGCCGAAATGTGCCAAATTTTATTTTAGGAGCCGTTAATTTACGTTATTTTCAGGAACGTCCCTGAGAAATTTGACGTCAATCTGGGAATCTTCTGGCGTGTATTTACTCTTTGCGTGGTCGGCCATTTTTCGTACCATGTTTCGGTCACACGGCCTACGACGGATTTTCGCGGGATTTGCACAGAGTGCTCTCGCATGAATGTTGCTTTGCATCAACTTACTTTTGCTTAGCAGAAGAAAAAAAAAAAAAGAAAGGCGCTGGCATTTTGTGCGGCATTGATATGTCCAATGCTTCGCTTACGTAGTGTGAATGTCATTTTTAATGGGAAATTATTATATGACCCATTACGCGAAAATACGTCGGCGTGATCGGCGTGACATAATGATGGTAATAATGATAAAAACACGTCAGAAAATGCTCGGACTGGCGTCGAATTTCTCATGCAGGTTCCGGTAAACAAGATAGAATAATGGCTTCGAAAATAAAATTTGGTGAATTTCAGTATGGGTGGGAATCGAACAGGGACCTCCGACGTGCGAGACGAGCCCAATTTCTTGACGCTAGCGGCGGCGGCCGCGTGTCGCGGGACGGGTGGTCACCCTGGGCAACACTGCTGTTGCTGGCAGAGTCAAGTAAGTTGCGCTTCTTCGCTTCTGCGTGCCAGTTTATTCGACATGTCGTGCGCGAAATTATCTGCGTCGCACGGTCATTCGACGGAGCTCTCGAATGCAACTGGTGTCCATTATTGAATGGGACACTACGGCGCGTAGCCTCAGCTGGGTGCCATCGCGGAGGGACAACTTCGCGCACGTGCAGCGAGCGGCGTGATGTGGTGCGGTATCGCTAGAAGGTAAAAAACGAAGGAAGTGGCAAACGATGCATCAGTGACTAAGCGTGACGGATGCACAGACGCCCCGGTCATGTGCGCAGGGACCGTTGCCACACTCTTTCTCCCTCTCATTATTCTTCAAACAGGATTGAAAACAAATAAAGCGCCCGAAGGACAACTTTCTACTCTAAGTGTGCACTTTCATATATATATATATATATATATATATATATATATATATTGTTTCTCTGGCGATGCCTCATTTAAGCGGTTCATTCTGGACTCCAGGTTGTAAACTTACTTTTGGAAGTTGCTGGCGGAGTGCTTGAAGCTTGCTCCAGCTCCGCCATCGGTCGGCCCCCCGGTCGCACGCATTCCTGCCCACGTCACCGACATAAGGCGGCCAGGGTACACCCCCTGGAAACGCATGCGGGGGATGCGTACTGGAGCTAGAGGTAAACAGCTTCACCGTAAAAAAGGAACCACTTTATGCAACATTTCACGTGAATGACAAAGCAGCCTGTGGAACCGCGTTCGACGGCTACTGTTACGTCGCACTATGCAACAGCAAAAACACGACAGAAAATCAAGGTTCGTTGCTCAGGCATTACACCATTGCAGTCAGCGAAACAATTTTTGTGCTACGACGTTTAGATCTGTCTGATGTAATGCAGTCATACGGACGTGAAACCAATGATGCAATGCTCTGGCGACTGTATCTTCTGGTGACTCGTATTTTTTTTTATCGCCGACTTTCCGCCAACAAAAGTCACTAACGCGCCTATTATAATTACATTCGAACGGTGGCTTGCATCAGTGTCCTCCAGGCCAGCCCACCATAGATAAGAACCGCAGCGTTTTTTCGTCACGTCGTCACTGCTTGCCTTAACCTGCGCCATGTGCGTTGAACGTAAGAACCACGACAGGATTAGCGGCGAACAATGTCTGGCCCATAGAGTAACATAGTAAACGACAAGACTGGACACTCGTGCCGCTTCGCGGCCGAGCTATGGAGCTTCGCCGATTCCGCTAGGTGGCAGAGCACATCAAGAGAAATGTGGCTGTAGCTGCGGCTGCGGCTAGCAGCTTGACAGGCGGCACGACCCAACACGTGCGAAACCTAGCCAGGCTCCGACCCCGGGCTCTTTCCGTAAACTGCGCCCGAGGATCGATGTTGGGTTCTTCGGCCAGCGTCTGGCATTACTGCTTCGTCGCCGCTTCATGGTGAGGCCACATGAAGTTCTTTTGTACGCTGTTAAAGCCTTATTCTCTTCGTATTTCGCCATGTCACTGTTTGCCGCATTAACGAGTGACGGCGGCCTTGCAGCCATGAACAGCTGCTGCCCATTTGCTACGCTGACTTTCATTTCGAATTTTTTTTTTTTTTTTTATGCGCAGCACTGAGCGGTGATGTTAGCGATAACAGCGACGCGGCAGCGTCTGAGCTGCGAGGCACGTTCGATACAATGACGAAGTTAGAAAGTAAAATGGTTAGTTAAGAAATGCGGCCTATTAACACATGCCATTCCGTGCAGAGAGCTTTATGCTACGCGCAGCGGCTTCTGAAAAAGTATGGTGCTTCACTTTTGCGAAAGAATGTAGCTATTTCTGAAGCGGCACTGATGCAGGTACTGATGCAGGCGCTTGCGCCGCTGTTTAAATGTTTCGACGACGATGGCGCAAAGGTGTTTCAGTTTATGCTAGTTTTATTTAAATTTATATTTGCTGTTTCATGCTGTAACTTAGACCAACAATCATGCCAACTGTTGAAGTAGAACTTTATCGCTTGTGATATTGAACGTCTAGTAAGTCACGCCAGAAGGAGTATCATAAATAAATGTGCCTTGTTATTGAAATATAAATCAACTAGCTGCACAGCCAGAAACACGAAAATAGCAGACAATTTATTGCAGCAAGATTGTAAGAAGCAGATACATGAAAATGGGAAGAAACTGCGAAATGCAAGTAATGCGGGTGTCACACGGCGCACTTTTTAATCGCGACCAAGCCCGATCCGATTTGAATTTCTCGGTCGCGATTGGTTATCTTGCGCAAGCTGGGCGAGGGAGCAAATTGCAGTCGAGAATTTAGGTCCGGATCGGGCTTGATCGCGATCGAGTGTGCGCGTGTGACACCAGTTTAATGGCAAATAGCGGGAAATGAATGGCCTGATGGCAATAACATTACACAAGAAAAACATACACAAGATCTGTTGCAGCTATCCAGGTAATAAAAACAAAAAAATACAAAATATACTGCACAGACACGCCAGGAATTAATTCGCTCAATATGGGATTGTTTTAGATAGAAAGAATATGACGCTTTTTCTTGTACTTCTGCGAAGGTGGGTGAATTAAGGTAAAAATTATGTGAATGGTTGCGTATCGAAATAAAATGGCTACAAAAATCATTCGGCACGCACCAACATGCTCATCTCGAATCTGTAAGACAGTGCGTCCGTCATTAAACAGCTGCAATTAAGCACTTTGTGTTGGGATTCTTGACCTGCTGTCTTCGAAGCCTTGCAATCGTCTTCTGATACTTGGAACTTTGTCCTTGAATACGCATGATGTCTTTTGGCTGTAGAATGTATATTGAGGAAACAGTGGCCATTCCTGCAATACGTAGTATGACAGGCAGAAGGTAAGCGATACTGGAGGCTTGAAATCAATTGAACGTAGACGCTACGTTCCTTCGTATAACCAATACTGGAGCCTTCAAAGCTTCAGAATGGAGATACTGCGTTGCTTCGCGTAATGCATATTTGTTTGATCTAAAGTCAAGGAAGCACTATTCTAAATGCCAAGAAACAAGATGCTTTCTACGGTAAGGACTCCATACGCAATTAAAACATGAAAACGCGTATCTTCAGCGCAGTACAAAATACCCAACAACGTTCGAGTGCACATAGCCTCCTACAGAGGTTAAGAGAGCGCGCATTATTGCCATACCGCAAATATTACATGTGTACCGCTTAAGGAATAGCTACATTGCTTCGCAAAAGTGAAGCACCATACTTCTGCAGAAGCCGCTGTGCGTAACATAGAGCTCTCTGCACCGAACGGCACGTGTTAATAGGCCGCATTTCTTAACTAACCATTTTATTTTCTAACTTCGTCATCGTATAGAACGTGCCTCGCCGCTCGGACGCTGCGGCGTCGCTGGTATCGCTAACATCACCGCTCATCGCTGCGCATAAAAAAAAATTCGAACTGAAAGTCAGCGTAGCAAATGGGCAGCAGCTGTTCATGGCTGCAAGGCCGCCATCACTCGCGAAGAAAACAATAACAGTGAAGGGGAGAAACTCGGCGGCAATGGCAGTCTCTTCAAGCGGTGGTCTTTTTTTTAAGACCACCGCTTGAACGCCGCTCTGCTTTTTCGCAGTTTCGCCATGTTTCGCCTCCACCGCGGCTTAGTTGCCCGCGCTGGTGGTGACGAGGGAACCCGACTGCGCAAGTGCGGCAGAACTGCCCAGATCTGCGGACTGCCCGCAACCACCCGCGGCACGACAAGCGACCATCTTTCAAGATAAAAGACGGGCTGCTCGGATCTCCCAGCACTCGGTGGCAGCGGTAGCACGAAAGACCACCGCTTGAACGCCGCTCTGCTTTTTCGCAGGTTGGTGTCGTTTCTTGTGATTGCTTACATCAATATGTGCTGCTTGCTGCCACTGCGGCCGCCCTAGTATACTACTATCGTCCTTTCTTGTTGTTTTGCTTGGAAACTGCTGTCTGTAACGCACGATATCGACAGACTTTTGTTGCGCATGCGATAGCAAGTTTACGCGCGAGGAAATCTCTGCCAAATGTATGCAACCAATTGTACCATCTCGGAACCCCGTGCTGGGCTGACCGTAAAGCAGTACAAAAGTAAATTGGAGTCAGCCAAGCAGAAATGGGCATGCCCCACATGCGAAAATGGGTACAGCAAAGGAGACAATCAAGGTGCAAAGCTGGCAGGTGACGAGATCGCCGACGTTAAAGCCCTACTCTTTACTATAAATGGAAAATTTGACGAGATGATGCTGCTTAAAGAAACTGT
Organism: Dermacentor andersoni; assembly: GCF_023375885.2. Taxonomy (NCBI): domain Eukaryota; kingdom Metazoa; phylum Arthropoda; class Arachnida; order Ixodida; family Ixodidae; genus Dermacentor; species Dermacentor andersoni. The sequence goes on along the minus strand of NC_092822.1, from coordinate 93,933,083 downwards.
AGCCAGCATTGAAACAACTGTAGAGCTAATGTCAGAAAAGTATGACGAAGTTCTAGAAAGGCTAACTACGCAGGAAAAAAAGCACAAAGGATATTCAAAAGAGATTGGAAATTTTGGAGAGAAAGGGCAAAAAAAAAAGAAAACGAAACGTTGCGAAAGGAAGTCAATGATCTTGAATGGAGGTGCAGAAAGCTGAACCTTCAATTGCATGGCATTCAGTCCACCAAACCTGAAAATCTGCTAGATAAAGTAAACTCTGTGGCTGACACGATAGGAGTTTGAAGTCTTTCGAGCGCAGATGTCGTTGCAGTTCACGGGCTACCTGCAAAGCCCGATAAGATCCTAGGAATAATCGTTAGACGCACCATGCAAGCTGTCAGATATGAGTGGCTCGAGAAAAGGAATAAACTGAGGGACGAAAAGAGCAACAGTGCCATTATGGAAAATATGACTAGTCATAACCGACACCTGTTGCGACTGGCGAAGGACTGGGCAAAACAAAATGCATATCAGTATGTCTCGCACAGGAGTGGAAAGGTCTTCATGCCCAAAACAGATGGCCAGTCGGCATTTGTCGTGCGCAGTGTGCGTGACCTTCCGTCACAGCACATTCCAATGTTTCCAACAAATGGGTTTTAAATTTGCTGTCGTAGTTTGAAATGGCTAATGACAACTACCTTCTTACAAAGGATGTAAACGCAGTTGCAACGAACCAGGACCAAAATTCACTAAAATGCCTTCATTTAAACGTTCGCTCACTTTGCAACAAGGAAGCAGAAATGGATTGTCTTATCTCTAGTATTTCTTTTTTTGTTCGACGCTGTCATGTTAACTGAAACTTGGTGCAAAGACGATCAGGATAACTTTCGGTTTTCATGTTATCAATCCTTCCGCTTAAATCCGAAAAATCGTCGTGGTGGCGGAGTCATGCTATTGATGAAGCCGAATGTAAACTGTGAATTGCTTCTTTCTTTACCTGTGCTATGTGATGATTTTGAAATATTGTCAGTTCGTGTAAATAAGCATGTGATTTCTGTTTGTCACCGGACTCCAGATGGTAATATGTCGAGCTTTTTTTTATTTTACGAGCAGTTTCTCGATTTTGTTTCTGCAAATAGCTACTCTGTCACGTCAGCCAGCCACTGTAATATAGACATGTTAGCAAATTCTAACGAACAGAGAAACATGAAAATGCTGATTACATCAAACGGTTGCGATAATGCAATCACATTACCGACCCGCATTACGAAATACAATAAAACACTGCTAGGCCTTCTTGTGACAAATTTTGATAATACAGACATCACAGCAGGAGCTATATCATGTGGTCTTAGCCACCATCTTCCGATATTTGCAGCAGACACATGCCTCACCGTGTTGCGAATATTTTCTCCGGTATGGTTTCGCCCTTAGGCAACAACCAGCTCGAGTCTCAAATAGCAAGGCGCCGACCTTTGTGTTAGGGTGCAGATTTTGCCTTCTAGTTTCTTTCTTGCCATTTTTTCATACATTCTCCGCGAAATTTCCGTGGTGTCAGTTTATAGGAGGTCATCGAACAACCGGCTGCAGCAGTAGCTACGATATGCGATAATTTCTCGTGGCTGTGCCAATCATGGCTGAGCGTTATCAGCGGCTGTGGGAGTACGTGAAGCCACTGAGGAATATGAAAGAAATTAAATGGGTTCCGATAGCGTTGAAGTATTTGTAGAGGATAAACGTTGACTCACAGTGGAGAAAAAGAACTAGGAAGCTTACCAGCAAGCATGCGACCGGTATAATAACATGGCTACGAAGAGTTTTAAACAGGCTGAGACAATCTCCAGGTCAGCGGCAATGGAAATGGAACCGGCTATTAGTAGCTACCTAAGAGGTAAAAATTAAATCAGGAAAGAAACAATTTATCATACCTCTAAGAGATACTGTTTACTTTTCCGAGCGAGATCAGGGCTCTCTAGATTGCTCAGTTATAAATCCAGATGCACCAAGGAAGAAGGAGCCCGTACTTGGCTGCGGTATAGATAGGGAAACGACAGAAGAAGAAAATAAAGTTTATTAAAAAGAATGCTCCGGTAGTGTCGGTTGTGGCGGCGTCAGGTAGGGGCTCCAATTCATTAAACTCGGGCGGCATCTTTGACTTGCTGGACGGCCCAGAACTGGTCTTCCAACTCTAAAATTTTGACAGACGCCTGCCAGCGGCGGCGACGGTGACGGCTACGGAGAAGGTCCCCGGCGGCCCACGCAGCTGGGGCGGCGTCAGCAAGAAATGATGGAACATATTCACACGTGTGCTTGTCTTTATCGGGCGACACGTTTTGCCGCCTAACAAATGTTATCGCACAGCGCGGGACGCGCATGCATGTATCCGAAGTTTCTGGATAGTTATCGATGCTTCTATCCGCTGTCTGTTGTCTTCGAACCTTGTGTTATCTGATTTCATCGCTTGACACGAATGGTGTAGATCTTTGTAGAAGGCATGCGGGTCCCAACGTTTAGTCTGGAACATTCGATGACTGTTCTATAAAAGCCGACGCGCTAGACCCGCTGAGCAGATTTTCGACGATCGCCGACTGTGTTCGCCGCTCTCGTTGTGCTTTAAGTGTAGCCTGTTTTGTGGGCACAGGTTCGCCCAATAAAAGCTAGTTTACCCTTCCACAGTATTGCTACTGTGTTCTTTGCCGTCACGACCACGTGACATCTGGTGGAGGTGCTTTTGGTCCATGTACCGGACGCCCCCGACAAGCCGTGATCCAAGCCCGGACCGTAAAGAGAGCACCAACGTAGTCACGGACCATCGAGTAAGCCGTCGTCTACAACAGCTGCCCCCGGAACACGGACTTCTACCTGCGAAGACAAAGAAGATCGTGGCCAAGACAACCCCAATGGCTGCCCCAGCGTCCCCCGTTGTCCTGCAACAACCTCGGGACCCACCGACCTTCCATGGAGCAGCGACTGAAGACCCGGAATCATGGTTGGAGACCTACGAACGCATCGCGACGTTCAACAACTGGGACTCCGACGACAAGCTGCGGCATGTCTACTTCGCCTTAGAAGACGCCGCCAGAACTTGGTTTGAGAACAGGGAATCGACCTTGACAACGTGGGACCTGTTCCGTAGCAGCTTCCTGCGCACCTTTACGAGCGTCGTGCGCAAGGAAAGGGCCGAAGCCATGCTGGACGCCCGAGTGCAGCTACCTAACGAGAACGTCGCCATATTCACGGAAGAAATGAACCGCCTGTTCCGCCACGCCTACCCGGATATGCCCGAAGAGAAGAAAGTCCACCTTCTCATGCGTGGCGTGAAGGAAGAACTTTTCGGCGCAATGATACGAAGTCCACCGAAGACCGTAGAAGAGTTTCTTCGCGAGGCCACCAGCATCGAGAAGACACTCGAAATGCGGAACCGGCAATTCAACCGCCGCACGAACTCTACCAACTACATAGGAATTCAGTCACTGGCCAGCGACGACCTGCGCGAGACTATCCGAGCGGTCGTGCGGGAGGAACTACAAAAGCTGTTCCCGTCATCGCAGCCTCAAGTGGCTTCGATTGCCGACGCCGTACGTGAGGAGCTCCAACAAAAACTCGGAGTAGCCCCTGAATCGCCGCAGCCTCAGCCGCAGGCGATGACATACGCCGCTGTAGCCCGCCGTCACGTTCCCCCTCCGCGTCCACGGCAGGGCCCAGTGACGGCACAGTTCCGTCGTCCACCACCAACCCCGCCGCCAGCACGCCAACCCGTCACCCCACGCGGCATTCCAAGGAAGACTGACGTTTGGCGCGCCCCTGACCATCGCCCGCTTTGCTATCACTGCGGAGAAGCCGGGCACATCTACCGCCGATGCCCATACCGGGAGATGGGACTCCGAGGGTTCGCCGTGAACGCGCCGCGACCACAGATTGGCGAACGACCTCGCGATATCGCCGACTACCTCGCCGCCACTCAGTGGAGCCCTCGACGACCGTCCCGTTCGCCGTCACCAGGCCGTTACCTGTCGCCGCAGCGCCGACCATACACTGGCCCAGCCCGGGGCCGGTCTGCGACCCCATATCCGGAAAACTAAAAGCAGCAACCGATGGAGGTGCGGTTGCTGTTCGTCGAACTGACGAAGATCCTCCGCCGCCGACGGAAATGACGAAGGAACCACCTCGACGACATAATAAGGACCCGCCGCCGTCCCGACGAAGTCAGGAAGCCAAGACTATACCGACGAAAGACGACTTGACGACGCGACGTTCCAGCTTCAGTTCAACACGACGCAGCCGTGATCCGACGCCAAGGCCTAACTGCAACGCCAGACAAAGAACCACCGACCTCGACGTGCTTCTCGACGGCCACGCTGTTACCGCCTTAGTGGACACAGGCGCTGATTACTCCGTCATGAGTGGACACATCGCCGCCCAGTTGAAGAAGGTTAAGACTGCATGGGAAGGCCCTCAAATTCGGACCGCTGGAGGACACCTCATCACGCCGACTGGAATATGCACGGCAAGAATAACCATTCATGACCGGACTTACCCTGCCACCTTCGTTATCCTCCAACAGTGTTCACGAGACGTCATTCTCGGTATGGACTTCCTGAACCAACACGGCGCAATCATCGACCTGCAGTCGAAGTCTATAACGCTGTCGGAAGATAAAGCGACACCGCCGGAGAGCCCTCGTAGTCGCCACGCCTTGAGTGTGCTCGAAGATCAAGTGAGCATCCCGCCTCGCTCCAGCATTGTCATTTCGGTCGGCACAGAAACACCCGCTGACGTAGAAGGAGTCATCGAAGGCGACCAACGTCTACTGCTAGACCGTGAAATTTGCGTCGCAAGAGGGATCGCTCGACTGCATGGAGGGAAAACTGAAGTGTTGCTGACAAACTTCAGCCAGGAGTTCAAGCACATCAACAAGGACACGACGATCGGGTACATTGAGGAAATTCTGGAAACCAGTAATGCGTTTTTCCTCTCGGATTCCGCCGCATCTGCCCCGACGACCATGGTTCCCGAACCAAACTACGACATTAATCCAAGTCTCCCCATGGGCAAGCAGCAACAGCTCAGAAGTCTGCTCCGACGATACAAAGCCTGCTTTTCGACATCATCGAGGATTCGACAAACACCAGTCGCCAAGTATCGCATAATCACTGAGGAGTGCACTCGACCACTCCGCCAGAGCCCTTACCGAGTCTCGCCGCGAGAACGTGAAGCTATCAGAGAACAAGCCGACGAAATGCTGCGCGACGACATCATCCAGCCGTCGAAAAGCCCGTGGGCGTCCCCTGTTGTCCTGGTGAAGAAAAAGGACGGAACCCTACGTTTATGCGTCGATTATCGTCGTCTGAACAAGATCACGAAGAAGGACGTATACCCCCTCCCACGGATAGACGACGCATTGGATCGGCTCTGCAACGCTAAATACTTCTCGTCGATGGACCTCAAGTCTGGCTATTGGCAAATAGAAGTCGACGAAAGAGATCGCGAAAAGACCGCCTTCATCACCCCGGACGGCCTCTACGAGTTCAAGGTTATGCCATTTGGACTGTGCTCGGCGCCCGCAACGTTCCAACGGGTGATGGACACGGTTTTAGCAGGATTGAAGTGGCAGACCTGTCTCGTTTACTTGGATGACGTCGTTGTCTTCGCCGGCAATTTCGACGATCACCTTAGGCGGCTTGCAACAGTACTAGAGGCCATCATGTCATCAGGACTTACTCTGAAGCCGGAAAAGTGCCACTTCGCTTACCAGGAGCTTCTATTTTTAGGCCACGTCATCAGCAAATCTGGAGTCCGCCCCGACCCGCAGAAGACAGCTGCCATCGCAAAGTTCCCGCAGCCCATCGACAAGAAGGCAGTGCGTAGATTCCTTGGCATGTGTGCCTACTACAGGCGCTTTGTCAAGGACTTTTCACGCATCGCGGAGCCGCTAACACATCTAACCAAATGTGATGTCGAGTTCAAGTGAGAAACGCCGCAGGCCGACGCATTTCAAGAACTCAAACGACGCATGCAGTCGCCGCCCGTACTTGCGCACTTCGACGAGCACGCCGATACCGAAATTCACACTGACGCCAGTAGCCTAGGCCTCGGTGCCGTCCTAGTCCAGAGAAAAGATGGACATGAACACGTGATAGCTTACGCTAGCCGGTCGTTGTCAAAAGCGGAAGGCAATTATTCTACAACCGAAAAGGAATGCCTCGCCATCGTTTGGGCTACAGCGAAATTTCGCCCTTACCTATATGGCAGGCCATTCAAAGTGGTCAGCGACCATCACGCGTTGTGTTGGCTAGCTAACTTAAAGGACCCTTCAGGACGGCTGGCACGGTGGAGCCTCAAACTACAAGAATATGACATCACTGTAACATACAAGTCCGGACGAAAACACTCAGATGCCGATTGCCTATCACGCGCCCCCATTGACCCGCCGCGGCAAGATGACGAGGATGACGACGCCTTCCTTGGCATAATAAGCGCGGAAGACTTCGCCGAACAACAACGAGGGGACCCGGAGCTAAAAGCCCTAGTCAAGTATTTGGAAGGGCACACCGACGTTGTCCCTAGGGAATTTAAGCGTGGATTATCTTCGTTCACGCTTCAAAACAACCTACTCGTGAAGAAGAACTTCTCACCAGTCCGCGTCAACTACCTTCTTGTTGTTCCGTCGGCGCTGCGTCCAGAAGTACTGCACGCCCTACATGACGATCCGACCGCTGGGCACCTCGGTTTCTGCAGAACGCTATCGAGGATACAAGAAAAGTATTACTGGCCGCACCTAACCGCCGATGTCGCCCGTTACGTCAAGACATGCCGAGACTGTCAGCGACGCAAGACACCACCGACAAGGCCAGCGGGATTACTACAGCCGATCAAGCCTCCTCACCGACCTTTTCAGCACATCGGGATGGACTTGTTGGGACCGTTTCCGACATCGACTTCCGGAAATAAGTGGATCGTCGTGGCGACGGACTATCTCACCCGCTTCGCTGAAACTAAAGCTCTACCGAAAGGCAGCGCAGCCGAAGTGGCGAAATTTTTCGTCGAGAACATCCTGCTGCGACATGGTGCTCCAGAAGTCCTCATCACCGACAGAGGAACGGCTTTTACAGCAGAGCTCACCCAAGCCATTCTGCAGTACAGCCAGACGAGCCACAGGAGGACAACTGCCTACCATCCGCAGACGAATGGTCTCACGGAGCGCCTGAACAAGACCCTCGCCGACATGCTAGCAATGTACGTCGACGTCGAGCACAAGACCTGGGATGCGGTCCTGCCGTATGTAACCTTCGCTTACAACACGGCAGTGCAAGAAACAACACAGATCACGCCGTTTAAGCTGGTTTACGGCAGGAACCCGACGACGACGCTCGACGCCATGCTGCCGCACGTAACTGACGAAGAGAATCTTGACGTCGCTACCTATCTCCAGCGCGCCGAAGAAGCCCGACAGCTCGCCCGCCTGCGAATCAAGAACCAGCAGAGGACCGACAGCCGACACTACAACCTCCGACGACGCTTCGTCGAGTACCAGCCCGGCGACCGTGTTTGGGTATGGACCCCGATACGCCGACGAGGACTGAGTGAGAAAATATTGCGACGCTATTTCGCACCCTACAAGGTCATCCGACGTATTGGCGCACTGGACTATGAGGTCGTGCCAGACGGCATTTCGCATTCACAGCGACGTCGCGCACGACCTGAAGTGGTCCACGTGGTGCGTCTTAAACCGTTTTACGGACGCTAACGAACTTTCCTTATTTTGTTTTTGTTTTTTCTTTGCTACGAGTGCTTATTTATTACTTTCGTTTGTTTGCAGCATTGGGTCGATGCTTTTTAAGAGGGGGGTATTGACACGTGTGCTTGTCTTTATCGGGCGACACGTTTTGCCGCCTAACAAATGTTATCGCACAGCGCGGGACGCGCATGCATGTATCCGAAGTTTCTGGATAGTTATCGATGCTTCTATCCGCTGTCTGTTGTCTTCGAACCTTGTGTTATCTGATTTGATCGCTTGACACGAATGGTGTAGATCTTTGTAGAAGGCATGCGGGTCCCAACGTTTAGTCTGGAACATTCGATGACTGCTCTATAAAAGCCGACGCGCTAGACCCGCTGAGCAGATTTTCGACGATCGCCGACTGTGTTCGCCGCTCTCGTTGTGCTTTAAGTGTAGCCTGTTTTGTGGGCACAGGTTCGCCCAATAAAAGCTAGTTTACCCTTTCACAGTATTGCTACTGTGTTCTTTGCCGTCATGACCACGTGACAATATTGTATTAGAATGTGAATATATCTACTGAGCAGTGGGCTCTGGCTCCGCCGGCCTCTGTGAAGCTCTTGGCATCACGGATTTGCAAGGAGAAATGAAACACGTCCGCATTGGAGATTAGTAAAAGCCGATTGTAGGTTTCGTGACAGAAAAGTAGGGAGACCAGCAACCAGCCCCCGAGGGAGGTCACCGTCACTCCAGATCGCGGTGTACGGGTCGCCACCGTTCCAGGAGTTTATCCCGGAGCCGTTCCCGTGGTCGCTCCAGGAGACGATCTGCTTCCATGGTTCTCTTCAAGCCCAGAAGCCGATCCAGGTCAAGATCCGGAGCCAGGGGACAGCAGCAGCAGGTCGTTCACAAGGAAGGCCGCCCCACTTGGGCAGATCGGGTCCGTGGAGGACCATCGGAGGTGATGTCCAGGTCACTGGTTTCCCGCACATCAGGGTCAGATAAAGGGTGCTCCTCTCAACCTAAACGAGTCGGCTCACGGGTCTGCGCGTGAACTTGCCCACCGCGCTACCATCGACCACTCGGGAGCCGACTCCCCAGAGAACAGGGACGCGTCCTCCACCTACAACGAGGTTACTAAACACTGCTATCTCAGCCGTAGAACATACTTTGTTTCTCATTCGCGGCTCAATAGAGCTCAAGCAATAACGCTCCGTCTACTACAAACGAATGCGTATCCCAATTCGTCGCTCTTACATAAAATCTATCTATATACTTACACCATACTTGCCGCGACTGTGGAGAAATAGCCACGTTAGAACACATGCTCTGGCGGTGTGACCGGCTACGCTCTATCATCGATAACAGCTCGGCCAGATGGGAGGCGGTTCACCGCAGCCCTCTTCTGGGTAACCAGGTCTGGGCTGTCTAGCAGGCCCACTATGCGGCCGAAAGGCTTGGCCTTCTGGTTCCCACGTGAAAGCGGCCCGCTTCGTGAAGACTCACGATCTGCCGGACTTCAATAAAGTTTTACCATACCATACAAACAGCGGAAACGTGCAAAAACAAAGTTCGCAATCTTGCTTCAGAAAGTGTGATGCTGGGAATCTTTTCATTGTTTAAAAATAGGGAAAACATTAGGCAACATAACGAAAAAAAAATCTTGGTGGCACAACTCACCGCCGCGTTCCAACGAGGATGGTCAAAGCATGCATCCGTCCATCTATGTGGAGGCCTCTATGAATAAACGGCCTACACAGTTACATTGACTAGAGATCATGCGGAGTCGTTGTCGCATGTAGTTGCCTGGACACGAAAATAGAGAATCGCATATGTATTGCGACGTACTCAAACCAACGAAAACTCCAGTTAAAATGTACTCACTAAGATTCACGCCCACTCACGCCACTTCACTGAAACTCGCTTGGATTCATGTGCACTCACTGACACCTCAGGCTCACTCACACTCAGACACGCGTTGATCGATTCAGAGTTGGCGGAGCTATCTTTGAGAGTCGCTTTTGTTAATTGGCTTTTTATTTCGATCAGAATGTTCGGGATTACCATATTGTATAGTCAATTCATTTACGAATGCCTGTTATTTGTTTTTAATATTTAACTGCGCTATTATTTAGCTGTAGCTTGAAATATGGCGCGACGGTATTTCATGCATGGCAAACATGAGTGTTATTTCATTTTCTCACAACCGATCAACCACGTGCGCGCATCACATTCCTCCTTTAACCCTTCCGTTTTATAATCGCGTCATAAATGTAACCGCATTTGTCTGTTAAAAACCAACCCATACTGGAACACACTTGCATTTCTTATCGCAGCGAACATCGCTTCAATGTCTCTGCTTCTACGTGTCGCCCTAGAGCGTACCTTGATTTCTTCATACTCCGCACCAGCGGCCAATGGAACTGTTTTCTCCTCCATCAGTTAAGCTGCCCTCTTCAAGAATTTGCTCTTTCGCAGTTTGAATGCGCAACCAGAGTCCTTTAATATTAAGCGACTCTAGCAAAATCTGCGCGAACGAATTACGGTGATGATGATGATGGTGGTTATATTGGTGTGATGATGATGATGATGACTTTAAAAGATGGCCCGCGTCTAGTGCAGGAGATAGGCCAAACTACTCTGGTGGTACTACGAGAACAGTTTTTACCGCACTTTTGCGTTGAGGTAGATAATGTGACAATAAAGTGAATAAAGTAATAAATTATGCCTAAATCACAAACCGAAAATTTTCGAAACTACATTTCTGAATGCGGCAGCGCCACTGGGATGCAGCGAAAGCGGCTGCATCCGCTGCTGGTGCGGGTTTTGAAATAATCAAGGTACGCGTTAGTGCGAGGCGTAGCAAAGCCCAGATTGAAATGTGGTTCATTGCGATACGAAATGTCATACGGTTCACGTACGAGTTCATCATTAACATACATACTAGTGGAACGTTGAATATGCACATGAATCTTGTGTTCAAGGTCAATGTTGAAAAACGGGAGAATGTTCTAGTGGGACGGTCAAAATGAACTTTTATTGAAGCTACGCTGGCAATGCGCCAATAACTAGAATTACAAAAATGTTGCAAGACGATGCAACTTCCAGTTGTAGTCGACGAAGGACAAAGTCATTCTCAGCAAGTTTGGGATGAGAATGGGGCGGATTGACTGCCCACGGCACTCTATGGCGCCACTCCTCGCGCGATGGAAGTTGGAGGAGCATCGCGCTGCATAAATTTATTGACTACAGTGTGTTCGGGATTGGTCAACAACTGGATGTATGACGATGCGTTCGTTTCAATTAACATTTGGTTTTTTGCATGCCGGAACTACGAAAACTGCGATCTGAACAGAAGGCTGCCTCTAAAATGGGAAAAGTGCCCGTGGCGTAATAATTCTAGTAGGGGGCTCCTATTCGAATGCGGCTGACAAACAAACTTATTTATTTAAACATACACATAAGTATTCACACCATCACGGTCGCCAGTGGCCCCAGCAGCATATATCAGCCCAAATACGCAGACTGTGCTATCTCCGAGATCGGCATACATTAGAGGTTAGGAACGTACTCGGCAAAGAAAAGAATAAAGACTTGGTTTTAGGAAAACAGGTACTTTGTTTTGGGGCTTATTGCTTTGTCATTTGACTCTGTGTTGCCCAAAGCCTACGAACGAGAACCAACTGGCCTGTAAAACGGCGAAAATTCTCCTGGCGTCGTTTCCTGTCTGGCTATGAACATAGCGAGACAGCTGTCATTAAATGCAGCTGCTACCATGGCAATAGCTCGGCTTTGTATATACTGAGTATTCCATATAGCTTGCGTTTAAAACATCAGGCGTATTAATAGCAGGGACGAAAAGCTTTCGCTCATGACAGAGCTATGCGCACTTGTTTGCCACATACCCACTAAACATATCAGAACACTCTGTTCATGCGAAACGGCACCATCGGTAAGTGGATCGACTTGCACCAACGGCGTCATTCAGTTGAACAGGAAACCTTCGTAAACATATTCATTTTTTCTTACAAATATGCATATGTTGTTTTGTTCTTGTTCTGCTTTATTTAAACTATAGCGTATAAGAGCCACTGTGGGGGCATTTTCCAATAGTCAGATGGAATTACAAAACGGGGTTTAGTTCTTGCTTAAAACATTTTTCAAGAGTCAGACAAATTAAACGTAGCACAGCATGCAGAAAATTTATCAAGATAATCAGCTCGAAACAAGCAGAAAATACTCCACGACTCAGCGAGCGTTCACGCGAGAAGATCCAAGGGAGGATACTTGCAAAAAGAGAATATCCTGAATAGAGAAATAAACTCGAAATTTCAACACCGATTGAAATTGGACGTTGTACTCGTTAGTATGTTTCCTTTCATCCTTCTCTTCAGTTACTTTTCGAGCGATACCTGTCTGTAACGACTTCAGTCGAACCGACCCTGGCATTGCTAGACCAGCACGATAAAGAAGAGAGGGGGGACACGTGTCATCGCTGTGAACGCGCAAATCACACGGATGAATGCGGGACATCTTGTTTAAACTAGCAACTCGGTCCCCCGCTGTGCACCACCGATCTTATCCGGTGAAGTCGAAATTCCACTAAATGCACAAACCCTGAAGCTAGGCAATGTAACAGACCAGTCGCTACGAACCTTAGAGGCGACGCGGTAATGACATCACAAGAGAGTGCCAAAATCAATAGCGCCAGAACAGTAAACCTGTGGCAGTCGAAAATATGTGGTAGAGACCGTCGCTTGCGTGAGCGCTTCTTGGCACCGATCTGATAGTCGCGATAAGTAATACGAGTCGAGTGCTTAGGAAACTAACCAAGGCAGAGGCTCACAGGAAGACGGCGACTGGAAATGATGAACAGTTCTTTTCTGTTCTTGCCGCCCCTGCACTTTCTTTTTAGCCACACGGTTGGATATACGGCATATTATCGTTGAACAAATGCATGTAGCCGTTCTTCGTCACGCATCTGCATAAGCGATATGCAGAAGTTATTGTCCGTAATTAACAGTTCAGTCATACTTCTAGCAACAACCGAACCCCTTATCTTTCGCCCTATCCTTTTCTCGCTGTCGCAGCATACCCGAACAGAAAAAAATATTTGACTTCCCTCACCACACGTTACAGGGAACTGCAAGGAACACCCTATTCCACGCAGCAGTTTATTGTCCTGCATCATTATTGCTAGCGGAAACCAAGCTATATAATGGTTGCGAAGGAAACAGTTGCCCTCTTGTCTCAAGCTCCTGCTTGGCTACAGCAGGAGACGTGAAGCTCCGGCCTGAGAAACACCTTGTTGGACCAAAATCAAGAAAGTTATACTTTGTTAGACCAGTTATTTTTCGAAAACTTAAATTTGGTAAGTGCACTTATGTAGTTTACAAACACGCTGTTTGAAATAAACAAAAGCAGGCGCTTTAGTGTATGGTTGTATGGGTGTTTTGCTGTTCAGCTGCGCAAGATATGTTCTTTGCTAACGTGGCCCCTTTCTGGAAATTTTCGCGATTTCAAAAGGCTATAGTTTCGTCCGAAACGCTCGGGGGTTAGCGCAAGAACTTCAGCCAGATAATAAAGCGTTTCCGCAAGCTGTGGTTGTGCTCGTGCGCAAATATTCTCTTCGCGCGCTACTGTTCGAGTGCTGTTTGGTAATGTAGGAATTTCTGGAGGCCTCCGAGGTCCTCAAGAATCTTCTGCCGATTATTCCCCTGCTACTAATAATTTTCAGGCATACTTCCCTCATAATTTGCTTACTCCACACTCATACTCATATGTAACTAAACTCCTGTCTCGCAACAAAAGAGAAACGTGTAGTCCGAGACTGACATAAGTGGGTCACACTGATGAAGGCGGTTGGCTTAGGCAACATTGCAGTGGTAAATTGCTTTCAACTGCAGCAAGACAAACTATCAAGAAATTGCGACAGCTCGGGTCATGGCAGTCACCACAGTAGCAGATATCCAGCGCCTGGCCGTGGCCAAGATGGAAGAAGACACGAGGACCTACATCTCCATCGGGGCAGGCGATGGACAGACTCTCAGGGAGAACATCGAAGCCTTCAAGAGGTTGGTGATGGTCGCCTCGTTACGCACACATGTGTACGGAGTCCTGCTTGCACCTATGCGTGAGTGAACAAGATCTATACCGAATCGTATGCGGTCGAGAAAGTGTCTAGTCCTCCAGCTTCGGTAGGAGCATTTGGCATATTGGTGAATGTGTGCCGTGAGGGAGGATTTCTCCAGGGTGGGATGACGCAGCTCTCTGCACTTGTGAACGTGATCATTTTCGTCTTGAACAAGGTGATTATTTATCGACAATCTTACCGGGCTCCATAACGGTTATTAGTGAGGAGGTTATACAGTGTATATCTACACTCGGGAAGCGTTGTAAAGCTGGAAAGCAAAGAGGCCTGCACATTCATAAGCATGATTACTATAGTATATACATAAGAGGGCTTTTCTTGAGCTGCCCCAAATTTTTAAAAATTGTCAGTGGGAGATAGTAGAATTCTAAGCATCGATATAAATTACTTGATGAAGGGGTCATTATTTCAGCAAGAAATGGAAATGCTTAACTGAGTAATAAAATATTTACACTATTTTGTTAAGTTAATTACTTCATGGCAGATATTTCAAGCTACAAATAGTAGCTAGTGAGTATGCAAGATATGTCGACTTAAAACGAATTCTGAGGACGCCACGGGTGTCGACAGATGCTCCGTCAAGCTCCCGCAAAATATTCCCTGTTGTTACACTTCGGTTCACTAAACGAATGGATCCTTCTAAGAGAAAATGCTGAAACTGCAGACCTATATGCGACGGCTAAGCTGCACCTATTAAGGACGAAACAATTCCCCTCATCCAGGCACCTAGCCGGAAAGACCACTGCTGTGGCCTTTTAATATGACTTTTTCAATTAAGGCTTCCCTGAAATGGTTCGCAAAAACTTTGAAGAAGTGTAGGTTACAGTTACAGTAAATCATTCGCACCACAATTTGTGCGAATCGTCTGATATTAGGGGAGCTACAGACGATTTGATGTCACCTTCCTCCATTGCTAGCTTTTTCTCCTCAACTCCCCGAATGAACGGGTTCAAGCTCTGCCTTCTCTGGTTCTGCGTCATGGTGGAACATCGTGCCGTCTACTTCCGGTTGTCTTGTAGCGGGTAGTTACAAAGCGAAGAAGACTGAATAAGACGAAGAAAACTGCGGCGAGCACCCATCCTGCCTGTGGCTAGAGGGACGACTTCACCAACAGACTGGCAGAAATGAGGCGGGATAGTGCTGTGATAACGTCACAGAATTTGGTTGTACCCTAGTGAACCCAGTCGTTCGTAACTCGTCTGCTTTAATTATCCCTTATATTTTACTGCTATTGTTGTAAATGTATTACTTTAAAAAAATCAGGCAGAAATAAGCTCTGATGACTATCTAAGCTGCCTGCCGTAGTAGTTTAGTAGTTATGTCATTGCGCTGCATAACACGAGGTCGTGATTTCTAAGTCACTGCAACGCTCATGCATTTCTTGATACACTTTAAAAAGTATTCGCTCGAAACTGGCTCAGTATACAGAAATAATCAGAAGTCGATATGCCTTGCATAGCCACTAGTTACAATTCGTAGATTAAAATATGTACCGTAAGCTTATTCTTTCAAATTGTGATTAAATAATTGTTCAATCTAGCATTTCTATTTCTCATAGATTTAATGGCCGCCTCATGGAGTAATTTAGATCAAGTGTTAGAATTGTGGTGCATGCCACAGGCAGCTTAAGAAAACGAGCAACTCTTCCCCTACTAAAAAAAGGGGGGGGGGGGGGGGATGGGCCAAGCTTGTCCTGCCTACACCTGACCTTCGTCACGGTCAAGTAACCGGCAAGTAACGGTGCCGGATTGCTTCGGCCTTCCACTCACTCAGCTCGTGAAGTTCTCGTTGTTGTCGGATTGTCTGGTCTCGGGTGGCTCTAAAGGCGCATTCATAGTATCGGCACGAGGGCGACCCCAGTGCATCGAACCACCGGTCGAACAATAGACGCTGTTGTTCTCGCCAACGATATGTAACTTGCGCGTGCGCTCACGCTACGTCGGGCTATATTTAGGCCTTAACGGATAGATCGGTGCGCCGACGGCGAGTGCTTTCACGGGCGACTTCTCGCCGCCGCTCGCCGAAGGCTGCCAGTTCCTCAGGGGAACGCACAACGCGTGACCACCTCATCCGTTGTCCGACAATGAACTGAACGGAAAGGAAGGCGGCACAGCGCGTGCGAAATCCTTTCTTTCCCTTTCCCTTTCGGGTGGAAAGGAAATGGCTCTGACTGGTTGCGCGCTTGGCGTCAGCGTGCACCTATACAGCTGGAATGCTTGCTAGTGACTCACGCTCCGGTGTCGGCGCAGCTGTATACTTATCAAAGTGCCCTTTCCCGCAGCTGCTCTGCTCGGGGATTAACTGAGTTTTTTGCGTGAACATATCGCCACCAAAACCTGTGAGCGAATACAACCTTCGCTTGAAAAAAGCAGCCTGTGTTATACTATACATACGAATAATGGTTATGGTACAAATATGTGGTGTACATATAGAGGGTGGAAAGGAACATGAGACAAACTAATTCAAACATAATGTGCGGTGTGGAACTGGTCAGCGAGATGTCCAACAACGGGGACAAAATAAATACGCCGAAGGAAGTTCCAGTGCGCACGCTTACGTCGTATATTCAGCCCTTTACATCCCTCGAGTGGGTAGATACAAAGCGAATACGACTGAATAAGAAGAATAAAATTGTGGCCGGCCCCTAACCTTCTTGCCGCGTAGGGAGATGACTTGACCGACAGATCGGGAGAAAGGAGCCGGGACAGTGCCGCAATGATGTTACACAAGTTGGCTGTGCTCTAGTGATGCCGTCCATTTGTGAATACAAACTGTTGCAAATATGCATTTGTTTCTACTGCTAAGGTTGTAAATATTATATTTTCTAAAAAATCGGGCAGAATTAATATCTGATAACTATGCAAGCCACCCGCTGTGGTAGTTTATCAGTTATGGCGTTGCGCTGTAAAGCACGCGGTCACGGGTTCAAATCCCGGCCGCTACAGCCGCATTCCTAGGCCGCTACAAGCACTAGGAACAGCAGGGGAGAGCTATTAGTAGGTTTTGCGGAACAGAATAATATGCGGATAATGAATACCTTCTTCCGGAAGCGAGATAGCCGAAAGTGGACGTGGAGGAGCCCGAACGGTGAGACTAGAAATGAAATAGACTTTAAACTCTGCGCTAACCCTGGCATCATACAAGATGCGGACGTGCTCGGCAAGGTGCGCTGCAGTGACCATAGGATGGTAAGAACTCGAATAAGCCTAGACCTGAGGAGGGAACGGAAGAAACTGGTACATAAGGAGCCGATCAATGAGTTAGCGGTAAGAGGGAAACTAGAGGAATTCCGTATCAAGCTACAGAACAGGTATTCGGCTTTAACCCAGGAAGAGGACCATAGTGTTGAAGCAATGAACGACAATCTTATGGGCATCATTAAGGAGTGTGCAATAGAAGTCGGTGGTAACTCCGTTAGACAGGATACCAGTAAGGTATCGCAGGAGACGAAAGATATGATGAAGAAACGCCAGTGTATGAAAGCCTCAAACCCTACAGCTAGAATAGAACTGGCAGAATTTTCTAAGTTAATCAACAAGCGTAAGACCACTGACATAAGGAACTATAATATGGATAGAATTGAACATGCTCTCAGAAACGGCGGAAACCTGAAAGCAATGAAGAAGAAACTAGGAATAGGCAAGAATCAGATGTATGCGTTAAGAGGCAAAGCCGGCAATATTATTACTAATATGGATGAGATAGTTCAAGTGGCTGAGGAGTTCTGTAGATATTTATACAGTACCAGTGGCACACACAACGATAATGGAAGAGAGAATAGTCTAGAGGAATTCGAAATCCCACAAGTAACGCCGGAAGAAGTAAAGAAAGCCTTGGGAGCTATGCAAAGGGGGAAGGCAGCTGGGGAGGATCAGGTAACAGCAGATTTGTTGAAGGATGGTGGGCAGATTGTTCCAGAGAAACTGGCCACCCTGTATACGCAATGCCTCATGACCTCGAGCGTACCGGAATCTTGGAAGAACGCTAACATAATCCTAATCGATAAGAAAGGGGACGACAAAGACTTGAAAAATTATAGACTGATCAGCTTATGGTCCATTGCCTACAAAGTATTTACTAAGGTAATCGCAAATAGAATCAGGAACACCTTAGGCTTCTGTCCAGCAAAGGACCAGGCAGGAATTCCATAAAGGCTACTCAACAATAGACCATATTCACACTATCAATCAGGTGATAGAGAAATGTGCGGAATATAACCAACCCCTATATATAGCTTTCATTGATTACGAGAAAGCGTTTGATTCTGTTGAAACCTCAGCTGTCATGGAGGCATTACGGAATCAGAGTGTAGACGAGCCGTATGTAAAAATACTGAAAGATACTTATAGCGGCTCCACAGCCACCGTAGTCCTCCTTAAAGGAAGCAACAAAATCGCAATAAAGAAAGGCGTCAGGCAGGGAGACACGATCTCTCCAATGCTATTCACAGCGTGTTTACAGGAGGTATTCAGAGACCTGGATTGGGAAGAATTGGGGATAAAAGGTAATGGAGAATACCTTAGTACCTTGCGATTCGCTGATGATAATGCGTTGCTTAGTAACTCGGGGGACCAATTGCAATGCTTGCTCACTGACCTGGACCGGCAAAGCAGAAAGGTAGGTCTAAAAATTAATCTGCAGAAAACTAAAGTAATGTTTAACAGTCACGGAAGAGAACAGCAGTTTACAATAGGTAGCGAGGCACTGGAAGTGGTAAGGGAATACATCTACTTAGGGCAGGTAGTGATCGCGGATCCAGATCATGAGTCGGAAATAATCGGAGGAATAAGAATGGGCTGGGGTGCGTTTGGCAGGCATTCTGAGATCATGAACAGCAGGTTGCCATTATCCCTCAAGAGAAAAGCGTATAATGGCTGTGTCTTACCAGTACTCACCTACGGGGCAGAAACCTGGAGGCTTACGAAAAGGGTTCTACTTAAATTGAGGACGACGCAACGAGCTATGGAAAGAAGAATGCTGTGTGTAACACTAAGGGATAAGAAAGGAGCAGATTGGGTGAGGGAACAAAGGCGAGTTAATGACATCTTAGTTGAAATCAAGAAAAAAAAATGGGCATGGGCAGTACATGTAATGAGGAGGGAAGATAACCGTTGGTCATTATTAGTTACGGACTGGATTCCAATGGAAGTGAAGCGGAGCAGGGGGCGGCAAAAAGTTAGGTGGGCGGATAAGATTAAGAAGTTTGCAGCGACGACATGGCCACAATTAGTACATGACCAGCGTAGTTGGAGAAGTATGGGAGAGGCCTTTGCCCTGCAGTGGGCGTAATCAGGCTGATGATGGTGATGATGACCTTCGGAATCAGCTCAAATTTTTTTTTGGCTTCACTACTTTCGGGATATTGGTCCAAATGTTGAGACTGCGCTATCACGCAGATCATCCCATGAAAGTGGTTAGATGTCTGGGTACGCAAAACTAGGAACAGCTCAGTGAGTTGGTGTGTTAACATGAAACAGCTTGAAAGAGAAACAAAAAAGGAAACAGTGCAGTGCTGTCTCAACTGAAGCTGATCAAACATTAGTGAATTCAGCATGTCTAAACGCGCTCCCTCGCAGCTGATTCGACAACCCCTGCGTATTTAGAGTGGCGTCGTAAAGGCCTTTCGGCGACATTGAGACCTTTATGAGAGGTACAATCTTGTGGCTTTTTTGTGTTCTAACAGTTCAGTATACCGTACTACAGTGACCCCAAAGTGGCCATGACGACGCGTCATGGCTCGTGTATAGATTTGACGCTAGCAAATAACTTAACCGTCGTCGTCACACAGCAATTGGTGGTGTATTTCAGCGACCACAAGGCCATCATCACTTGCGTGGCCAGATAAAGACAAAATAAAAAGAAAAGAGACAAGGCAAGAAATAACTGTGTGTTTCTTCTTGGTGGCCTTCCCCAGAGAAACTTATCTGTAGGTGCTCAGCAGGCTGCAATACTTCATTTAGTTGCCATGAAGTCTTGTAACCTGACTGCACGTTCACAATGGGAAAGTTCTCGATGCCCGTTTGTCCGATAAACACGTCATTGCACAGGTCAACTGACACCGTCAGTGAACTACGCACCGCGGGCACACGGTGAAGTACTAGGACCAAAATCACGACCTTTGACTCCTTGATGATCACAGTCCAGAAGTCTGACACCGAAAAGTTTCACAGCCCGGCAAAACTCCGCGAAACTACGGACTTTGTTCTTCCGGTCTTCTTATGCGCCAAGAGAAAGCTCAATAGCTTTTCCCAACGATCCCATTTCTAATCGAACTTTCTGTTCTTCTGGTGCCTCTCGGACCGGCGATGTAGAGCGTGATATATTGTCAGGTGGAGTGACGTATGAAGAACACAGTAGCAATGCTGTGAAAGACGAAACTAACTTTTATTGGGCGAACCTGTGCCCACAAAAACAGGCTACACGTAAAGAACGGCGATAACGGCGAACACAGTCGGCGATCGTCGAAATATGATCAGCCGGTCAAGCGCGTAGGCTTTTATACAGAAATCATCGAATGTTCCAGACTAATCGGTGGGGCCCGTGTGTCTTCCACGAAGTTCTACACCCTTCGCGTCACGGAATGAAATCGGATAACTCAATGTTCGGCGACAACAGACAGCGGATAGAAGCATCGATGACATTCCAGAAACTTCCGATACATGCAGGCGCGTCCCATTCTGCGCGATAACATTTGTTAGGCGGCGAAACGTGGTCACACGATAGGCAAGTGCACGTGTCAATATACTCGGGGCAATTGACGAACACGCTCGACATTGCTGTTTCTTTAAAATGAACGTGCTCCAGAGGCACTTCAATCACCTTGCTGGTCTGCGCATCCCCTTATGATGCGGTTTTTGCGAAGTCAGTAGGAAGAAAATGTTTGAACAGAGCTGAAAAAGAAAAGAACATGGTTCTATGGCCATAAAATAAATGAAGAGATTGAAGCGAGCACGAAGACAGCTAGACCATGCTAATCCCTGAAAACGAGAGAGCTAGTGCGCTGCAGATAACAGATCAAACTCGGTGATAAATTCCTAATTATATGTTACAAAAACTCGCAGCATAACCGAAAAATCGACGCTTACAACTTTATGTTTTGTAGCCATAAAATGTTCACGAGAAACGGCGTTTGTCCACGCAGCTGTCTACTGCGGGTCAGTCGGGAACCTGTAGACCCGTACACTTGAACACTTCGCGTCTCATTTAGACTTGCAGTTCGGAGCACAAGCGCCAGGCATTCTGAAGTGTGGCAGCACACGGTTTCTATCATCAAGAGCTTTGGTCCCTCATAATGGACAACAGATACAACAGAAACTGATGAAAACTTTGCAGCAACACTACTACCACACGGCCGCACATTCCCCGCACAGATAGTGACAGACTCAATGTTGCCAACAGACGCCTACTGCAATGCGACAAAAGAAGGAAATCTTAGGATAAAGTTACTTTCCTTGCAAGAATTTTTCACTGAATGGTGGCTTATAACAAGGCGTATAGCTAGTAAATGTTCTTCCGCAGAAATATTAACTCTGCTGGATAAAACAACGAACAACAATATTTTTGTGCTGCAATTTTACGCTGGCTAGTCAGAGTGGCCAAAGCCAACAATACAGACACAACTAGCCAAGCCAAAATGTCTTAAAAAGGCTGAGGAGCGAGTCGGCACGCCACCTACTCGCTTCTCGGCTCCGCGCCTGCAGCTCGGCTCAGCCCGACGTTGACCCTCCTTGGCCTATCCTACAGCTCCCATCCCTCTGTCATGGTGTAGGCTATTGCAAAAGCAGGCGGCGCGCCTACCTTGTAAAGTTCTCACTGGCGGCACGAGCACGGTGGCAGATGCAGCTAATGCGAACGATCATGCCTGCTCTTCGACAGTTCATGTTGTTTTGTACACTGTCGAGCTCGTGCTGAAGTCAGAGCAATAGTGTTGCCTTGTGTCATCTTTTCTGAAGAAACTGATCTGAGTCGTCTATTCTATGGGCAGGCCCGTCATGCTGTCCCCTTTAAACTCACGAAATACCATCAGGCTCAGCCAGAGTAATATTCGGGACATGTGCGCAGGCTACGTTTCCGACCGCGGATTCTCGTGGACGTGGAAAAGCTGAACACCGCAATCACCGTCCTGGGCCGGGCAATATCCTTCCCAGTGGGGCTGTCTCCATCAGCGGCTCACAAGTTGCTAAACCCTGCAGGAGAGATCGGCTCTGCTAAAGGCAAGGCCTTCCATCATGTCTTTTACGCCTCTAGAGTTGTCAGTTTTTCTATGAAGGGTGCTTACAACTGCTTGACCATGTTGCGATCTTTGGACTCGCGGTGTTTATAATAAAGAGAATTATGTCGAAATCAACTCTGCGTGCAGCGTTGGCACATTCTTTTCCCACTAACTGGACGCCGCTTTTTATCGTGTAGATCTCTAGGGAATGAAAAGGCTTTTTTTTTCCTTGAACCAAACGGTGGCTCTCGCAAAAAAACGGTAGAGGTCGTACACAAGTAGGTGAACAAATGTTTCTTATCGCTGACTTTTTGATTTGCTACATGACCATTACAAATTCAGTGCTCATGCCATGATTAATCGATCTATTAAAACTAAGGTCAATTAACTTCAGTGTCCCAGCAGCACATCGGTGCATAACAGTAAGACTTGCATTTGAGTTATCAAAACCTAACTAGCAAACTAATTGCCTTGCCATAAACATTACGCAATGTGTTTGCTCAGTTATTTTCAAAAGCTACTTGATCACTGACCACAGGTTGCATTGCGAATCAATAAACGTTCTTTCTCCATCACCACTTTGTTACGATATTTTGACAATACGGGAAGCGGGTTCATTTCCTAATATGCTTTACTTGAAGCTTATTTTGAAGGATGCTTCACCGCGGGATAGGTGAAAAACTTGGTATTTTTAGTACCAACACGCATAAATAGCGCAGTTCGTATGTTTGAAAGACGATGCCCATCGACTGCTGTAACCAGCCAAAAGTACGAGACTGCTTCAGAACGTTAAATATAGAGCAGGCACCATGGTCTTGTCTTAACGAGCTTGTTTGACTAATAATTTCACAGATGTTTAGTACACAGCTCCTCTTCCACAAATCAATGTCTTTTATGATTTGATCTTGAAATCCAAACAGCGGCGCAGAGCGCAGGTACGGTGATGATATTGAGCAGCATGAGCAACATGACGCTTGAAGACGTCAGGGCCGGGGCACCCGGCAGTCTACTGTGGCAGCAGACGTACATTTTTCCCAACCGGTCGCTCACCGAGTCGCTGGTCAAGAGGGCAGCTGCCAGAGGCTTCGCGGCCATTGTGGTCACCGCGGACTCTCCCGTTTCTGGAGACGGCGTGCGGCGCCATCCGTATATGTCACGACCGCCGCGTGGCCTCAGGTATCGCAGCAATTTTTCAAATCCACATGGACTTTTAAGAAAAGCCAGCATTATTTGAGCATTACGTATCTTGCCCTTAAACACTATTCGTTATATTTCTCTTGTGCATTTTGCGCGCCCGGTGGTTTCAGGTCATGAAATCCGCGCACGTGTCGGTGGACATAGCGTTCTTGACAGGAAAGTATAGCGAACAGAAAGTCCTCAATATAGAAAACCCACGCAAGACGATGATAATGACTGTTTGGTTACAACATACACCGTTAGAAGCGTAAATTTTCGTTAGGATCTAAGGATGAGTATTTCTGTTTCTAGGTGTGACATAATTTATATTCTAGTCATTTAATCTCTGTTGCAGAAGCAGTCGAAAAGGATTGTAGGCTTCGACTAATGATCGTACAACTGCGTTGTTGTTTTATTGTTTTATTATGGTGTCATGTCATTAGAGAGATTTAGATTAGTTGGACATAAGCGTTTGGGCCCGATAGTACTTGGAGCCGCGGT
This sequence comes from Dermacentor andersoni, assembly GCF_023375885.2. Taxonomy (NCBI): domain Eukaryota; kingdom Metazoa; phylum Arthropoda; class Arachnida; order Ixodida; family Ixodidae; genus Dermacentor; species Dermacentor andersoni. The sequence continues at coordinate 93,909,347 of NC_092822.1, read as the reverse complement.
ACTTCGCATGCGCAGACCCCTACGTTTACTTGCGTCCTTGGGTTGTAGGGGTGGCCGAGAACATCGCTGTCCCTAAGAGGTCATCCTACCCACGTTACTAATGCGGCGTGCGAGAACTTACGAGAAGCCAGACCAGCCGAGACAACCCGCGGATCCCGCCACTCAGGCGGAGAACATGGCTGCGCCGGCGAGGTCATTTCAAGGCCGACGCGGACGTCTTGGTTCCGGGAGAGGTCAGGGCGGCCAACCCTTTCGAGCACGTGTCGCAGTGGGCAGTGACCACCAATCACCTCCTACTGGTGATCCAGAAGAATTTGTCGGCCCCGCGCCTGTAGGACCGCGTAGATTTGCTTTTCGCGAAGTTCGCCCCACGTGACCGAGCAAACCCACGAAAGTAAGTGTGCTGCTCCCTTCGATGCTCCCAGAAATTGTTCTCGGAGCTTATGTTGTCAAGTTACAACCTTGCCTGTGGGACGTCCTTTTAGATCGGGAAGTGAAGACGAGAAACAACAGCTCCTGGCAAAGGTGCATGAGTTCGCGTAAGGGAGTGCGTGGAAGTCGAAACACTCGGCTGTACGCAAACTTGCGGCGGGACTTTCCCTGCAGCCGCAGGGTCAGCCCCGGTGGCTGGCCACGGACAAACGCATAGCGTCGGCGGTCCGAGGCCTTGCTGTGTCAGAAATATGCATGGGGTCAAATGATGGGACCGATGACGGTGGGCCAATGGCGCACGAGTCTACCTCTTGTGATGAAGACAACATTTGTAAGCTACTCGTTAATAACCAAAAACAGTGCTTATATTTGTGGTCCTAGTATTTCTAGTATAGTATCTAACGGTTGCTTAGCTTGTTAGCTGGCAGTTAAAGGCCTGTATTTGTTAACGCTAACGTATCATGATAAAACGGCCATGAGGCGCACAAGTGCCGTAGTGCTTTATACATTTTCAACGAATTGCCTACTTTCCGTCATGCTGCATGGAAAAAAAATTGTACTGCCACTAATGCAGTGCTATTTTCCTTTTCCCTAATTAGTGAACAAGGTTGAACCACTGTTTTCGGCTGATTAGAGAGCTAGTGGCAGCTCATCCTCCACGCTGCCATTCACGAAAAAGAAAAAGAGACTGCGGTAACGGCATCATATGGGTAGGATGGATGGAAGCTTGGCTAGTTGGCTTGACATTGGGAACGATTAAGTAGCACAGAAAGCAGAAAGGAAGGCATATGTACACTCATATGGCCTGCTTGTGTCTGTAGGTCTTGTTTTCTATCTTTTTAATAAAGTGTATAAGCGTGACTGAACGAGGACATAGAAAGAAAGAGGTTCACAGAGACCCCTAGCGCTTCACTTTCAAGTGTACATTTTATTTTTGCACGCATCGATGTATAGATACCGTACGAGCGGAAACAAGTGCATGCGGGAATAAAATCTATACTACAAAGTGAAGCGCTGTCTCTGTGTATCTGTTTCTTTCTACGTCCTCGTTCAGTCGCGCTTACACACTATGTCATGGATTCCAACCAACTAGCCCGCCAACTTGTGTTAACCAAGTTCTATCTCTGATTTGCTGTGCAACCTACGCACCATTAAATTTGCTGTAGAAGTGAACTGTCATTTCACTTAGATTTTAAACGGAACTCCATTTTGTGCATTGAAGCACAAAAGTAACTGCGCCGCAAATGCATTTCTTCAGAAAGATTGGGTATTTGTGTTTCAAAACTGTTGCTATCCAGGTCATCCTTTACAAGTGTATCCACCTTGTGAACTCCTGGCTTGAATTTGTAAATTACAGTACGATGTGCGATAATTAGTAAAAAACTTCATTTGTGAATTATTTTATGGATTGAATAATTTCAGTTTCAATTCACCACGCATTTAAATTTCTAGTCCCAATAATGTCTGCCTCTTTGGCCAATCCAGCTCAATAATTATAATTGTGGTATCTGCCACAGATTAAAACAATTAAAGTCTTCTCCGAAACACCTAGGTTCTGAGCAGATTAACGAACACGATGGCTTGGTCAGGTGTATACTGCCTGTACTGCAGCTATACTAGCACGTGTCCTTGTTTATTTTTTTTCGGGCGACCGCTTTTCCCCGTCTAACAAATGTTATCGCTCAGCGCGGATGTATCGGAAATTTCTCAAATGTTAGCAATGGTTCTTTCCGCTGTCTGTTGTCACCGAATTTTTGGAATTTCATTACATTAGTGATACGAAATGCGTAGAACTTCCTGGAAAACACGCGGGCACCAGCGATTATTCTGCAACATTCGATGGCTCATCGAATGATCTGATCTGATCTGCCTGACCCGCAGATCAGATTTGGACGATCGCCGACCATGTTAGCCGCTATCGCTGTGCTTCGAGTGTAACTTGCTGTTGTGGGCACAAAGTCGCCCAATAAATGTTAGTTTCATTAGTGACAGATTTGCCGCTGTATTATTCACCGTCACTACTAGTGAGATCTGGTGGAAGTGCTGCAGGCGCTCATGTACCGAACGCCCCCGCAAAGCCGTGAGCCAAGCCCCAGACACGAAGGCAACACCAACGTCGCCAAGGACTACCAATCCAGCCGCAGGCTACAAAAGTTGCCCCCGGAGCACGGACTTTTGCCTGAGAAAGCCAGGAAGTGCATGGCCATGACAGCAGCTACAATGGCTGCCCCAGTGTCGCCAACACTGATCGTGCTGCAGCAGCCCAGAGGGCCACGGACTTCCCGCGGTTCAACATTCGAGGACCCGGAAAGCTGGCTTGAGCCGTATGAGAGGGTCGCTACATTTAACAGCGGGAACAGCGACGACAAGCTGCGACATGTATTTTTCGCATTGGAAGACGCCGTCAGGAGGTGGTTCAACTACCGAGAAGCCACCTTAACGCCAAGGGACCTGTTCCGAAGCGGCTTCCTGCATACATTTACAGGTGTCGTACGCAGAGAGCGAGCCGCAGCTCTACTAGAAACCTGAGTGCAGCTACCCAATAAAACCATCGCGATGTTCACGGAGGAGATAAACCGTCTATTCCGCGACGCCGACCCGGAAATGTCTGAGAAGAAGAAAGTCCGCCTACTCATGCATGCTGTGAAGTAGGAACTTTTCGCTGCATTGATACAAAGCCCACCGAAAACCGTCGACGAGTTTCTTTGCAAGGCCACCAGCATCGACAAGACACTCGAAATGCGGAACCGGCCATTCAACCGCCGCACGAACTCTGCAAACTCGCCGGAGTTCAATCACTGGTCACGGACGAGTTGTGCGAGACTACCAGAGCGGTCGTACGAGAAGAGCTGCAGAAGTCGTACCAAAGGTTGCAGCCTCAAGTCGCCTCAATCGCCAAAATCGTCAAAGGCGAGGTTCAGTGATCGCTTGGAGTTCCTCAGGTACAACCACAATCACCGTAGCCCCAGCCGGCAGCGGTGACCTACGCTGCCATCACCCGCCGCCAAAGTTCCCCTGCACGACCGCGCCAGGGTGCTGTAACGCCGAAATTCCGTCGTCCACCGCCGCCGCCGCCAGCACGCCCACCGGTTGTGCAGCGCAGCTACGCGAGGAAGACGAACATTTGGCGCGCCCCTCACCACGGCCCGCTCTGCTACCATTGCGGGGAAACCGGCCATGTGTACCGCCGATGCCCATACCGCGACCTTGGGCTGCGAGGGTTCGCCGTCAGCGCACTACGCCCTCGGAAAAGTGAACGCCCTCGAGATATCGCCGGCTACTTCACTGCTACTCAGTGGAGCCCTCGATGACCCTCCAGTTCGCCGTCACCAGGCCGCTACTTGTCGCCGCAGCACCGTGCGTACAAACTAAGAAAAAAAAAGAGTATCCCTTACTATTTTCGAAGAGTCTGGACTCGTCACGTATACGACACACTTTGTGGGAGACACCCAAACTCTCTTTTGGCAGAGAGACCGGCGCGCTGTCGCCGCAACGGCGGCATGTCAACATTTGCAGCAGGCTCTCTATAAAAAAACACGGACCATAACGGATTATGCTCAACGAGACGGATGATGCTGCACGCGGCTGCATGAGATGCCAAACGACAGTTTACCAATCGTATCCTTAGATTGCTTCGGCTCGGGCTCAGTCGTGACGTAGGCAAGTAGATAATCTTAAAATTCTATTGCCTAGTGTCGAGAGATAGCGTTCTTATATATATAGCCTATTTTTCATAAAAACCGTTTATTGTACTTAACTTCATATGCTTGATTTCATATTTGAAAAACATAATAGCGCAGCAACTATCAGACGTTGATGGTGATGCGAGTGCTTGCGACCTCACTGCGCCTTGCGTTTGCGGCGGCTAATAACTGCTATAGCGTCCTTCTTCTTGCGTACGCAAACGCTCCCAAGCCCTAGGGGGGAACAACGCTTGCGTCCTCCTAATCAAAACCTCTCTATTGTTTAGCGAGAAAGAATGAGGTAGGGTAGGTCTGTGGCTTCGTAACTGCACGCCTGTCGGTGAACGCCTGAGTAGTCCAATGACTCAAAGAGTAAATTAGGAGGAAAGAAAGATAGGAGGACGACACCAAAAGGCGAGAAGAACAATCAGCAGAGTAAGTTTCGGCCGGCGGAAGCTGAGTATCCCACATGGCTTCTATCAATTCCAGTAGTTTCAACCAAAGTGCCGGGCATCTGTCGTAAATATAACCTATCGGAAATAGCTACGAAACAGTTAACACTGTGGCCTATCTACTACTTCTAAGGAGATTACATTCAAGTCACACATGGATCGTGTTAAGAGGAACTTCAGCGTATGGATTCCACCTATCCTCTACGAGAGAACAGAGAACGTACACATCATGAAAGGTCTATACAGCAAAACATTACGCCATAATGTCTCCCTCGACCCTCACATGTTCATAACCACGCCCACTGAAATAAGTCACCCCGAGACTACCAGGCGTCGCCATTGAGCATTATTTTCGCAAGCATAAACAAAAGTGGTCATGATCTAGTGTACAAAAGATACATACAAAAGTAATAGTTTGCAACATTAAATTTCATTTCAGTGGATTCTTAGTCACTGTGGCATTCCGGGCAACACAGAGGCAGATATAGTTTAGCACAAGCTGCTCACAATCAACTTGCCTCATAACGAAAGTGATGCGCCGAAATGAAATTCGGAGACAGACAAAACACTGGAAAAACAGCGTTAAACTTGATCCCCGAGCTCTTATAACACAGTCACGCTCTTGGATGAGCTGGTTTGATGGTTCATTATCTTCCCACGAATATTAAAACTACTTTATTTAAGGATTTTATCAAGGATTACAATTACTATCTCCCGTATCCGACTGTGGCATTGTCGCAGTTTGGCCAATTTGGAGGCATCATATACGGATGAGGTCCATGGATGCAAGCTCCAGGAATCATATTTGAGGGACAAGGATCGTCTGGCTTCGGCTACGTTGAACGACATCGAATGGCTACGCGGGCTCTCGAAGCTGCCCGTGGTCGTCAAGGGCGTCCTTACTGGTAAGCACATAGTTTCTCGATGGCGCTGTGAACTCTGTGCAGTGTGCAGCCGTAGAAGGGTGAACACGTATGTTTCAAACCATGCAGCCTGCCGTACGATAAAGGTCGGAATTTGATGGACTTCTTGCACAAACATTGGGCATAGGACTGATCAGATAGTTCCAACGCGCGAATGGGAAACCCATGTGCGTCACAAACATCCTGTCTGTTGGAAGATGCGCCGCAATAACGACTGTGTTCAAAGGGGAGCTGAACTTAAAGCACTACACGGGCAATTTATTTGGGACCAGGCCCGTCCCGAACCCGAAAGTGGCATGTGTTGGCCCCCCTAAGGTCGGTCCAGTGATTTCAAACCTGGCTTGTACTCAGCCCGGACCATAAATATTCAGACTCGGCCCGACCCGGCCTGGTTCGGTTCAATCCATTTGTCAGTGAGCGTATAAGAAACTCGATTTATTGGTTATTGTGAGATACTGTTGCATTAGTGATTATCGTATCATGTTTTTCCTGCCTTTCCTCTCTCGCTTTCTCCTTTCCCTTGTTTGTTTGTATAGAAAAGCCTGTTACAATAGGGAGAAAATCTGGAAGAATCACATATCAAGCAATTACGGAGATATCAGTGACACCCTTTGGTGATGAGCTCGTTAAAATAGATTGAAGCAAGATAGCTTGACTAGATGATGCAAACTGAGCCTATAATATGCTTATTGATACCTTTAGAGAAATATATCATGACTGCTTTCCTCTCGTGACATGCACGAAAAGTCGCAAAATCTGCAAGCCCTGGATAACGCCAGAGCTCGCAGCGAAACAGAAAATTTTAGTACTACAGAAAACTTTAGTTATACAGAAAATTTTTGGGTACTCGACAGGTTGAGGACCTCACGGCCTTTGAGAAATATCGAAACAAATTGACCAAAAAATTTCAATCCGCACGAACTTCCTCTCACCTATCACTTCTAGATGTCCAGAACGCTCGACAAAGTGCACTATGCAGAAGATTTAAAGCACTTTTATCGGTAATAGGGCACACACTGTATTACCCAAATTAAATATTTATGAAAGGAAGTTTCTGCTGTGGAATTCTCTAATGTATTCAATAGCTTTTTAACACACTTCACTACTCGTGCTGCTCAATCTGATGTTTGCAAACATATACACATTCGAAATTATATATTACTTTTTCTGCATCAAATTGCGGAAGGCGAAGTAGCGTCAGTCATAAGAAATCTTAACAACATTGACTGTGACGATGATGACAGTCAAATACAGCCAGTCAAGCATGTAAGCATGTAGCTGAAAAAATCGCCTCCATACTTGCTCACACCTTTAACATCTGCATAGTAAGTGCAATTTTTTCGGAGAAAATTCGGTTAGCGAAAGCCGTTTATCTTTACAAAAAAGTAGATCAAAATGTTCTTTGAAACTACAGACAAATCTCAATTCTGCCATTGTTTTCAAAAGCCCTTAAAAGAAAGCTTCATCTAAGACTGCCTGGCTTCATAACTCTAATGGGCTAACACCATTTCAGTTTGGCTTCTGTAAAGGCAAATCAACTGTCTCAGGGTTATTCGAACACAAAGAGTTGTTATCCTTGGTGCATTTGTGGATTTTTGAAAGGTTTTTTACGTCATCATCATAACGACTTGCTAAATAAATTGCAGTACTACGGTTTCGGAAATAAAGCACTGTCCCTATTAAACTCCTATCTATAATTTAGGCAAGCAGCGGCATTAAATAATGGTGTACAGTCAGAACCAAGACATATTATATGCGGTGTCCATAGAGGACCTAGGACACGGGGACCCTTGCTCCTCAACATTTATATAAACGATGAACATTAGTTATAACGCAAAGTTTGTCCACTATGCTGATGATGCAAGTCTATTTTTTGCCGGTAATAACGTTCCCGAACTTCCTGATCAATGTAACGTCACAGCGAAAGCTCTCGAGGATTGGTCCACAGATAATTCAATGAAGATCAATGAAGGTAAGACTAAGGCTATCATATTTAGGCCGAAAAACAACTGATTCCACCACATGAATATATTCTTTTAAATTCACGTCCTGTACGTAGAAACAGTGGAGCAGTTCAAATGCCTAGGCGTTATATTTTCCTCCAATATGTCATGGAATTATCACACTAAATTGATACCAAGCAAAATAGCTCAAATCACTGGTGCTATAGGACATTTAAAATATATCCTTTTCACACAAACACATATGCTGCTTTACAATTGAGCCTTCAACCCACATTTAAATTATTGCCAGTTCATTTGGGGTACCACAACGTTCACTAACCTTAAACGCATTCACTTAATCCAAAATAGATATATCCGACATATGTGTAATTTGTCATACCGACCCGCCAAGTGAAGCTTTCTTTACTCATTCCCTAGTGATTAATGTAAATAACATATATAAATATCACCTTAGTGTCATCCTCAAATTGCAAATTAGAAATCGTGTAGGCAACCTCATAAAACTAGCAGAACTAAGTAATTAAGTATTAGGCTAATTAGTAAGACATGGCTTGGAATGGGTGGTACCGACACATCGACCTAATCTTAGAAATGAACGCCTTCATTATACTATTCCGGCTCAACAGCTATGCTCTTATAAATCTAAATTTGCCTTCCTGTTCGGGTGGTGAACTTCATACTATGTATTTAAATAGCATGCTTTAAGCTTGCTTACCGATGTGTACATATTCCGATTTCCTGTATCCTTTGGTGATTTCTTGGTGTACTTATCCATGTCTTTAAAATTGTACAAAGTCCAGTACGGCCTCTGCTGAGGATTAAGTTTATAGACTCAAGCTGCCCTGGGGCAACTTTTTTCTGCAATCCTTCCATGTTTACTGCAAGATAGGAAAATGAAATGGAATTGAATTCATGCTTGAACTGATTAACGCCGGGCTAGGTTAAAGTGGCGTCAAGCAGCGTGCTGCCTTGCGTCTGCTTTTCCTGGCTGCTCTGTAACTGTGAGAGAAATACACATTACACTTTAGTCCATTTCGTCTCATGACTAGCTGAACACTGACAGATTACTATTCGATTAGTCGATATGAAAACACGCATACAGTTGATCAGAGAATAGGGAAGGATAAGGCAGGTAGATGCCATCGAGAGTGGCACAACGCCTGCTCACTCTTTAGGACGCATAATATAGATGAAGAAGTTGAGTATTTTCAAGCGGCAGGCTTTCCACAAAAATTGCTGCCATGAAATTAAAGAAAGTACTTCCTTTGATCACAATGCCCGTGCTTCAAAGTGCTATAAGAACGATCTTGCTACAGCTTCTAAACAGTTGCGTGGCAATTTATACGGTGTCCCATCTAATGTTAGCCAAGCTGTTGAAAGAAAAAGATGACGAACCCTTTTCCTACCGGAAAATTAAGTTACGCGGGCTTGCTCCGCGTGCGCGTAATGTTCGTCACGGTAAAGCAAGCCACAGTCAAAGGTGCCAGATTGCTTCGGCCTCCCATTCTCTCAGCTCCGTATCTTCTGGTTGCTGTCGGATTGCCTGGGCTCGGGCGGCTCTGACCGCTGGGTCGGCGCGCCGATGGCGAGCCCGTTAACGGGCGACTTAAAAAAATTTATGGGGTTTTACGTGCCAAAACGAATTTCTCATGATGAGGCGCGCCGTAGTGGAGGACTTCGGTAATTTCGACCACCTGGGGTTCCTTAACATGCACCTAAATCTAAGTACGCGGGTGTTTTCGCATTGCGCCCCCAAAGAAATGCGGCCGCCATGGCCGGGGTTTGATCCGGCGACCTCGTGCTCAGCAGCCCTGCACCATAGCCACTGAGCAACCACGGCGGGTACCTCAACAGGCGACTACTCGCTGCTCGTCGATGCTGCCATTTCCTCGGGGGAACGCACAATGTGTGGCCGTCGCATCCGTTTTCCTAGAGTGAACTGAACGGAAACGACGCCGGTGAAGCGTGTTCGAAACCCTTTCCTGCCCTTTTCCTTCTCTGCAGAAGCGAAACGGCTCTGATTAGCTGCGCGCGTGGCGGGAACGCGCGCCTATGCAGCGGGAATCCTTGCTAATGACTCATGCCTCGGCACCGGCGCAGCTGTCAACTCATTGAAAAGCCCTTTCCCGCAGCTGATTTGCCCTGGGAGCAACTGGGTTTTTGCGTTACCAGACCACCACCAAAACTTGTGAGCCAATACTAGCGTCGCTTGAAAAAAAAATAAAGAATGTGTTGGAAGATACGAGCTTAAAGCTCATGATGTTTGGTCGTCAGACCTCTCACAACTTAACATCGCAAGTCTTATAATCCTATTTGGAAACGTGATTTCTTAAAATTTCTTTTTTTAACACAGCTTGCGTAATGTGACCTGGGACACGCGGTATAGCGAAAGATTAGATGAACACTCCTTTACACACCGCCAGTCATTTCATTTCATACTTGCATCTCATATGACCATGCCGATGTACAGTAATGGAACTCGAGCGCAAAAATTTGGCGTAAATGTATATACGCTGCTCTAGTGCCTTTCAGGCAACTGATAACACACGGCCACTTCACTCCTAACAAACTTACACACTTTGGGTCGTTTCCTGTCACACATTAATAATTGTCATTTGTCTTGCCCGCATTTCCGCTTCGAGTCTGGCACTGCCTAATGACGAACGACATAAGCGATATCAGGACGACAGAGCGTTCTCGGCATGAAAGTACCGAGCGCATCGTTTTTAAGAAAGGAAACGCAAGCAAGACAGATGACGATTATTGTTGTGTGGGAAGATCCGACCTAAAGGGTGTACATTTGTTTAAGAGTGTAGAAGCTTTTTTTTTTTATTAAAGAGAAAATTGCTTTCCCGAAAGGGTAACGCTCATGTCCAAACATAATGTGACATGGAACATGTCATTCACATTGCTTTATTCGGCTTTATTATAATGGTGTAAACTTTTCACTGCACATTTTAGGATATTGGACATGTGTCCAAAATTGGGCGCTGTATAATTTTGATTCATGATTCAGGGTGTTAAGTGCAGCGCATGTACTGCGTAGGCAACGTAGTTCTTTTTCATTAGATTGGGATATAATATGCTTATTTGTTGACGTAAGTTCGCGGGGATCCAACCCGGTGCTGGGAAAACAAATATAAGGCTGCGAAGACGAGGGTTGAGCCAATTAACGTGTCGAAATGCCATTCAAAAGAAACATGCACTGAGGCAATAATTTGTTTCCTTTTCCATTGGCATCTCTCTAACCAATGCTGAAAAATTTTGCAACATCCGCGTAGCCTTGAAGTATTGTTCTAAGAATGGACACTAAAAATCCTACATTTATTTGTTTGAGGTGATTGTGCGTTAAACAACGACAGAGCATTCAGCTTGCTTGAACAAATAATTAAGCAAGATAACGAAAACCAGTAGCGGGTTGCACTATGCCTTAACACACAAAAGAATTGTGGATGAGCATTCCAGAATTAATTTGCTGACACATTACTTAATCCTTTAGAAACTTGTTTAAACTTTATTTATTTTTTGTGCTTCTATTAAAGTTATCACGCACCAGGGCAGCGCAAAGGTGCACATCAATGACCCCTGTCGAAAGTCTGCATATCTTTCTGGAGCAAAACATACAGCCAACGCATCTGCCTTTAGGCACGTCTTCTGCTCTTGAAAAATGTCACCAGATGTACTAATATTACTTTCATTGATCTTCTTGTGTTTTCTATATGAAAGATACCTTGTAAAACTGAAGACAGTCAGGGTAGTTTCTTTTTAAGCACGTCTCGCACCATGCAAATAGATTGCAATCGTTTCAACGCCATTGCAATGCGAATATATTTCTAATTTTTCGTCATTCTCATCCGACTCTTTGATGCCTCGCTACTTTTGAAGTTCATCATTCGTCGTCACTCTCAACCGCGCTAATGTGCTTTTCCTTGTTGACAAGGGGGGCCGCTGTTGAACTGACCGCTCTACCCTCATTCGAACGTCGCGTCACCCGTCCCTCTCCTCAGAACAATCATCTCTACTCTTCCGAGGCCTTAATATACTGAGGTTAATGCTGTCCTGAGCTTTTCGTGCCGCGTAAAGAAATAGTTCTGGAAGAACAGCTCACAACGTAGCTCGAGGACTTACTCGCCGAGCAAGTGAACCAGCCCAGCCGTGAACGAGAGGAGACCGCATGGTCAGCTACAAAGCAATCACCGACGGCTGGGAAGGGTCCGGTACCCACCAACTCATCCCCAGCTAACCAAGAAACAGGCGCTAGCCTGGCGCAGAACAATACAGCGTGCACTTCTGCAATGCTCCCGGCTAAACATGCAAGCGTATGTATTGCTTCCGAATGCGCTACGAAATTGCGTGCGCCGTAAACTGCATCAGTTTTCGTGAGATAGCCGAAAAAAAGCTGCTCTGTGCTTGGTCACTTCCTGGGAAGGGAGGTCGCGTGAGAACGCCGAATTATGACTACTACCCGGCTGCTTCGGAGTAGTTCAGGCGATTGCCGTGAGAGATGTAATCCCGCTATCGGTTGAAGACGATCACCTCCTGAAGCACTTTCGCCGGGAGGCCGGTTATGACCGCATGAAAACAGCGCACTCTTACTATGTTTTCGAGTAGTCTGAACATTCTCCTTTGCGTGTAAGCCATGAACGACTGCGCAGCATATTGATTTTCCTCGCAGGATACAGTGTTTGTTTAACTACGTGCGCTGATTATAGGCGAGAGAATCGGGAGGGTATAAGGGAACAGGATATGTCGAAAGGCCCAGCTGCTGCCTCTGATTTGTTTTAGATGTTTCACCAGATCGGATCACATAATCCTGTCGGTGCAGACGTAAAGGCTGCTTTGTGTGAGTGATTTGTCCATATTCTTTTGAGCAGATATGAGAAACCGCTTCAACTTCCATATACACTTGCGGCATTTGTGAAGCCTGCTGTGGGGGCCCCACTGCCTTTTCTATTCTAGTCAGAATCCTTGGAGGCGACGTTCTTGTCCGCCTCCGCCGGCGGCGCATTCGGAGAGCACGGGCCGCAAGGATAGTGTTATATCCTTTTTCTATACTCAAGAATGTGGGCAGTCTTCAAAACAATATTTCCTAAATTTTTCGTATTATTGCTTCGATATGCTTGCGGAGCGCGTCTTACCTTGGATACTGTCGCATGTTCCGTAGTGCCTTGTTCGTGGCACATATTTCGCGTATCTCTCTGTTCGTGTTGTCCCCAAATACGAGCTGCGTACTTGTGGCCAAGTGGGCAGCTCTCTTACAAGAACTTGTGTTCCTCGCTCGCGTGATTAGTTTGACCGGGTGTGAGAAAAAAAAAAAAGGTAGCTCTCGTGTATGAGTGATTGTACCACAGCATTTTTTATCTTACGATACTTTGTCACGCAGCAGAACGAAACAAAAGCCTTAATTAGAGGGCTACTGGACACGGAGCTACGTTCGCCAGCTGGCGCGTGGCGGCTTCTTCGTCCACTTCTTCATGGGTTGTAAGCTAGCCGAGAAACACCAGGTGGCATTGATATGATTACGTTGACGTGCCTAAACACAGTGCGCAGCTGTAGCACGTGTTGCGAATGTGTCTGCATTTAAAATGCAAACCATGGGGATCGAATAACGAGCAATAGTGACCGCATGTATAGCAGATACGGGACGCACAGTCCCGTCTTTATCGCAAGCGTTGCTTTCTCTATCGCCGCGAACTAAGAAATCGCACAAGCTGCTGCGACTATACACTGGCTCTTCGCATTGCAGCCGAAGCGGCGCTCCAAGCACACCGCCACGGAGCAG